>NC_142142.1:44683084-45341834 GCF_024610735.1 Ursus americanus
AAAAGTCTGCATGGCCTGCATAGTTCAAACCCATGTTGTTCGAGGGTCTGCTGTACTTATTAAACATTATTACAGGAGATCCTCAGAACAATCCTATGTTAGGTGTCAATATCTCTGCTTAGAGATGGGGTTACTGAGACACCAACACCATAAGCTCACTTGGCCAGTGAGTGATGTGATCAGAACCCAGATCATCTGGCTACAAAGCCCGCTCAGAACCACTGTATTTGTCTTCACGGACACAGTAACTAACGACCTCTTCCTCACTTGTGTTGAAAGTTTCCATCCTTTACCCGTGACCTCTGGTTTCTGGGATCCTCTACTTAACATGATTTCCCAATACAAGTCTCCCTGATCTCCCAAGCTCCCCTGTCATGGTGACAGCTGTTTCCTGACCATCCCTCTTAGATACACTTCTAGTGCAGGACATTCGGGTCTAAATTCTAGCTCTTTATCTTCCCTCTTTATTTCCCTTTTTCTGTGTCCTGGAATTGCAATCTTGTCACCTTTGATACTTGAACTTTCATCTCCATTCTCCACCCCCATGATCACTAATCTAGCAAATCCTGCTAATTCCTCCATCACTACAAATGCCTGGAGGTTCAAAGAGACTAGGCTGTCTTAACTACGAGATAAGCATGTTTGATTCCTTTGATTCAAGGAAACGTTCTTGTGTGGAGTAGGATAATAATAATACCTATTCACAGGATTTTTGTAAAAGCTAATGAATTAATTGTGTAAAGCACTTAGTTAGCATAGTTCCTGACACAGAGTGAGCATTTTAAAAATGTAAAATATTAGTTCTAGCATTAATATTCTTGAATCCATTGCATGGTATTTTTAAGCATGCCAAATCTGTATTTTCTGAAGATTATTCATTTCCTCTAAATGTCATAATGTATGCAAAACTAGCTAGCTTGGTACATAGTGTTCACTATGTGTTCATTACTGCCCTGCCCCCATCTAGACCTCTAGGATTCTGTGTTAAAAATGTATATTATTTATGTAGAGATTTGTATGTTAAGCAAGTGAAAATGCTTAATAAAATACATTGAGATTAAATATATGCAGAACCATATAACTCTTGATATTTGCTTTCTCAGAAGTTAAGTGTGACTATTTCAAACAAAGATCTTTCAGCTTTCATCTTTTCTCTTCAGTGAGGTTCTGTGTCTCTTCTTATGGAAGCGTCACTTGTGCGTGGACTCCTCTGTGTGTGGTGATGGTCAATGCACTTGGGACCAGCCTCGTGCCACCAGAAGTCTGAGGGTTAATGCATGAGAGACACTGTATTGCATTTACAGGTACCACGCATGGAATGACACAAATAGATTATAATGGAAAAAAAAAAGACGGAAAAAATAGAAATAAATAAATAAAGAAGCACTATATAGAGATTCAAGTTTTGGAAAGAGGGCAACTTTGCAACAAAAGAATACAGTTAAGAATAGTTCTTCCTACACTGCTTCCTGCTTGGGCTTCATCTGCTCTTCAAGGAACATGACTTTAGTGAAGCCCCAGTTGAGAAGATTTTGAAATGTAGTTCCCATGGCAACAGGCTCTGAGGTGACATAAATCCAAAGGAACTTTTCTTGGTTGTTCTATCATCCAAACAAGAATCCTCTAAGGCTCCTAGAGAAAAGTCAACTTTTAATGAAGGTTGGGTCTTCTCTGCTGTCTGTGCCCCATGGAGCCCTTTTCCTGTGGGTCTTATTTCAGGTTTGTAATAATGATTTATTTTCTTTAATTGTGAGTTGACTACATTAGCAATGAGAGCAGGGATTGGGATTTATTGTAATCACCACAGCAGTGGCAAATTTCTAAGTGCAAGATTTGTGCTTCAGGCCTTGAGTGATTAAATATATATCCCTCATGTGAAGGATAGGCAAGCAGTGGGAATGCACAAATGTCATCCAACACTCACACAAGAAGACATGCACACACATACAGGACTGATATAGGAGTTGTAATTAGCTTGCCAAGTGGAGGACAGATAGCTGCCAAAGCGATTCTGATTATAAACCCACAGCACGATGACTGCAGCTGCCCCATCCCCACCAAAATGCACCTCTCATCAATTGAGTGCTGTTTCAAATCTCATAGAGATCTATTTTTTTTTGGTTGTAGAATTTAACATCATTAAAAAAATAATTCCCGGAAGAGGGTGTGGCATGCGGATGATACCCAACAAGTTCTTCATGGACTGTGTCGATGAATTTGTGAGATCTTTCCTGAGAACTGCTTTTGACAATCAAAGGCAGAGCAAGCATTAGGACTGTGCGTGTTTGGGGAAGAGGAATTTTTGCCAAGACTAGAAATGGGCACAGAAAGAGAAGCTTGGAGGCTGTAAAGGAAACCTCACCCGACTTCATAATTTGGCCTTTGTGGTGTGGTTATTTGAAGAATAGGTCATCCATGGTGGGATGTGAAGTAGGGACAGGTGGAATCCTCAAGGATCCTGATCCTGTTTGTGGATTAAGTTATGTTGGAGAGTTGGGTCTTAGGTAAAGTTTTGAAGAAAAAACATTATTTCTGAATTTATCTTATTTCTAGCAATCAGCTCTCTTCTTCCTCCCTATATTAGCAACTCTCTTGCCCCTTTCAGTCTTGTCTAGTTCTTAGAAGCTTTTTTTCCCCCTCATTCCCTCCCAAAATGATATATGTTTTATGTATGTTCTACGTATGTTTCCTGTAACATTTATCGAGGCTCTTCCATGTGTCAGTCTCTTTGCCCTATAGGCTCTTCCATTTTATGATTTAATTCAACCCTCACAACAACTTTATGGATTATTATCATTATCCCCATTTTACAGACGAGGAAGGTTGAGAATCTGAGATTAACAAATGTTTTGTGAGTTGTTGCAAGCCAGCTTTGATATTTGGTTTTAAAGATATACACATGAATAAACCTAGCTCCTACCTGCCACAGCTCCGGGAAGTATACGGTGATCACAAAGACAGCAAAACAATGTGAGGAGAGTGGCAGATCTAAGGACAAGCTACTATAGGACCTTCTGGCTAATCTGCCAGAGGGTATGAGCTGGTAATGATTTGAGATCCTATTTCTTCGGGCATTTTGGCATTTTGCTAGGGCATACTCAAGACATACAAATTTTCTGAAACATGGAATTTCTGGTACTTGATAAATTTAGTGACTCATATTTAGTTTCCTGACCTGGAACTAAACAGGTTTGGGTGAGGCTGCTTCCTCTCAGGTGGAGTAGGAATATTTTGGTCAGACTTGCTCCAAATACTATCTTAGAAGCACCTTAGCTGAGGTTTCCATAAAAAGCCATGCTGGGGACAAGGACTTGTGTGCATGGAGCTTATTTTGGGAAGTGATCTCAGGGAAGAGGAAGAGTAAAGTAGGGGAGGATGGGAAGCCAACCCATGGTGGGCTATCAAGGTGTTTACCTTGATGGGAAATTCACAATCAATCCCTCTGAGGCCCCTTTGAGAATCAATGAAGAAAGAAACACTGGAGACACAGAAGAGCAGAGCATTTATCCACTGACTCCCAAGGGGGTTATCTCCTTCACACTTCCAGGTTTGCACACGCACCAGAGCGGCTGGGTGCATTCTGGCAGACAGTCTGTGTGTGGTGGCGGGGACATCTTAGGGCAGAAAGCAGGAGAAAGTGGCACAGCCAGTGGACTGTGCTTTTTGACTGCAACTGCATGCAGCCAGCTGCCGCGGCAACAGAAGAAACCAACAAGATGGGCTGAGATGAGGCAGAAACAATGTCCAACACAGAGAACCTGGTGACGGGATTTGAACTCAGGGCCTTGTAAACATGTTTAGAGTGGAGGGTAGATGACACCATGGCTATAAAAGGCAGAGGCCAGCCACATTACGTGATTTGTAATGTGCTAAAACATTTAGAAAGGCCTTTTGCTCCATTTACCTCTTTCTCGTTCTGAAAGTCCATCCTTTGTCACTTTTCTTATTGTGGTGCTTTGAGTTAAAGCATCTTGCCTGAATTACAAGATAAACATTGCCTAGAGGGACTACTGCACCAAGTCATTGACACCCAATAGCCTATTAGACTGATTGGTCTTCCTCAGCACACCTGATCAGGCCATTTCTCTGTTCAAAATGTTCCATGGATTCACACTGCATACACATTTCTTAGCATTTAAGTTTCTCCCCAATATGACGCTGGGGTGCTATTCCAGGTTTGATGTCAAATTATGTCCTTTACTTGTAGTCTGAATTGTAGTCAACCAAATCAAAGACTGGGTAGGCTTCTCCTGGGATAGGCTGAAAAACCCCTCCAACTGGAAAAGTTAGAGATTCATGTTTTATTCCAGACTCTACCACCAACCAGCTGTGTGACTGGTTGGGCTTCAATTTTTCTGTCTGGAAGATGTCGGGTAGGACGGTTAGATCCGTGAATTCTAAACCCGGCTAAATATCCCCATCACTAGGGATAGATTTAGAAGAAAAAACAGATGATAAAGTCTTACTTCTGGAGATTCTGATTTATTATGTTTAGATTGGAGTAGCAGAATATGTACTTTTAATAACGCACAGATTTATCTGACTCAGTTGTATAGCTAGATTTGTGAACCACAGGACTAGATGACTTTTAATATTGCTTCAAATCTATGAGACCCCAAACGTGTGAATTAGCCATCACTGAGCTCAAGCAAGGCTCTGAGAGACTGGGGCACAGTGGGGTAACTTCTGTCATGAGGGAGAGTTAGAAAATGAACAAAGTAAGCAAAACAGGGAAAAAAACATTGGTGGGTCTGGTGGGAAGAAGAGGGGTCAAACTACAACGCCATGAGAGTCAGCATGAGGGCACTGAGAGCCTCCGTAAAAAGAGCTGACAGGATGGAGGACAGGGGCCATCAAGAATTCCAACAATTTAGCAATTTTGGAAAAATATGTTCTTAACAGACAGGGTTTTCTCTTTATTGCCAAGCTCAAATTCCAAGAGATCACAGGGAGGCTCTGTTTCTCCTTGGACTAGATATTATGCAATTGCTGTGATAAACTGGAATTTAAGTGGTGTATGGAATGCCCTTCTCTGAACCTGAACAGCATTTTATTTCTACCTTTTCTGGATCCTATCATGTTTTTTCAACAAAATAAGTTTGTTGTGTTCTAGCTTATGTTTTCCAGGAGATTGTCAAACCCCTGAGAGCAAGGACCCTGCTTATGTATTTCATTATCTCCCACAGGAAGAGTTTAAACACAATCATTAAGAACACCAGATTTATTACTCTAAAATGGGAGCGATAAAACCTAGTTCATAGGATTCGGGGGAGAATTAAAAGTAAGTGTTGTATATGAAATGGTATTGGATTCTGGCCTGCCGGAGTCAGTACAGAAGTGCTAGGACAGGAAGAAAGTTTGGTATATATAGTAAGTGCTCAATAAATGGTTATTATTTTTAAAAATACTTTGCATTTTTCTGAGTAGATGCTAACTGAACAAATAATGTTTCTAAAAGCCCAATGAAATATTATCAAGGGTACAAGAAAATATTCCTTTTTTTTTAAAGTTAGTTTCTAGGGTTGTGATCCCAAGGGATCCTCTGACTTTCTACTTCTAATCAGGTCCCCAGATTCATAAATCCAGAATAAAACTGCTCAGTCTCCTGTCACCAGATGGTACTGATTATAGGCAAAGACGCTGTTTCCCTTCTACAAACTGGAAAACAGCCTTGGGACAAAGCCTCCATCATATAACAACTTCTTTAGCTCAGAACAAATTCTAAGGCAGTCCAAATTCTGATCCTTCAAACAGGACAGGAGCTCAAATCGTCTGTGCTTAGTTCCTTTATCTGTGTTAGCACCAGAGCCATTTACCTGTCTGAACAACCGTGGACAAGAGTTGGATTGAAAGGTACATCACTGAGGCTCTAGGCTGAAGGAGGGTGAGTGATTGAATCTGGGCTGAACTTTTTTTAAGTCCCCAACCTCAGGAAGTAAAGGCTTTGGGAAAGACTACCTCCCTTTTCTGCTCTGTCTGGGGTGACCACGGGGTGGAAAACTCCAGCCACAGTTGGGCTGGCTCCGGCCTCTGAGAGGACTCTCTCCAGATACTGGCCTCAGGTTTTATAAACTTGAGCAGAAGTTGGAATTGAAGGACACAATAAATGGACCAAAGTAAAGATGTGGGAGACTCCTGAGCTCATCTTTGAGACCATTCTTCCCAGCAGCATCTGCCCTCACCATGGAGAAAGGTCCATCCTCCAGAGGGTGCTCCAGTGGCAGAGTCCTTAGGGGGCCATGAGAACAGACCCACAGGCATCTTGAGAGGCCTTTCTGCTGAAGTTCAAAATCTCTCTATGTGGATCCAGTTCTCAAGAATGGGAGGTGACTGGGAGGAGGGGGGGGGGTCTCTGTCTTTTTCTCTCTCTTTTTCTCTCTCTCTCTCCCCCTCTAAGTGACTC
Source organism: Ursus americanus (assembly GCF_024610735.1). Lineage (NCBI taxonomy): Eukaryota > Metazoa > Chordata > Mammalia > Carnivora > Ursidae > Ursus > Ursus americanus. Next base: position 44,689,488 of record NC_142142.1, read on the forward strand.
TTTCCCCTTGTTCCCACAGAATGCCTTTAATAAGAATGGGAGCTGAGAACTCCTCCGTGACAGAGTTTATCCTCGCAGGCTTAACCAACCAGCCAGGACTCCAGATCCCTCTCTTCTTCCTGTTTCTAGGTTTCTATGTGGTCACTGTGGTGGGGAACCTGGGCCTGATAACCCTGATTGGGCTCAATTCTCACCTACACACCCCCATGTACTTTTTCCTCTTCAACTTGTCCTTCATAGATTTCTGCTATTCCACTGTTATCACGCCCAAGATGCTGATGAGTTTTGTCTTGAGGCAGAACATCATCTCCTACGCAGGGTGTATGACTCAGCTCTTCTTCTTTCTTTTCTTTGTTGTCTCTGAGTCCTTCATCCTGTCAGCAATGGCATATGACCGCTATGCCGCCATCTGTAACCCACTGGTGTACACGGCCACCATGTCTCCTCAGGTCTGCCTACTCCTTCTGTTGGGTGTCTATGTGATGGGGTTTGCTGGGGCCATGGCCCACACAGCATGCATGGTGAGACTGAACTTCTGCGCCAACAATCTGGTTAACCACTACATGTGTGACATCCTTCCTCTTCTTGAGCGTTCTTGCACCAGCACCTATGTAAATGAGCTGGTAGTTTTTGTTGTTGTGGGCATCGATATTGGTGTGCCCACAGTTACCATCTTCATTTCTTATGCCGTCATCCTATCCAGCATTCTCCGTATTCATTCTACCGAGGGCAGGTCCAAAGCCTTTAGCACCTGCAGCTCCCACATAATCGCAGTTTCTCTCTTCTTTGGGTCAGGGGCGTTTATGTACCTCAAACCATCCTCTCTTTTACCTATGAATCAGGGGAAAGTGTCCTCCTTGTTCTACACCATCGTTGTGCCCATGCTCAACCCACTAATCTATAGCTTGAGGAATAAAGACGTCAAAGTTGCTCTGAAGAAAACATTGAGCAAAAAACCATTCTCTTGAGAAAGGGGTAATACTTAGGAAAGGGCCTTTTTCCATTCCTTATATTATTCAGGTTCTGTTGGTTACTTGGAAGAAATTTTAACTCTTTCTCAAAGAAGTTCATCCTTCCCATTTTATGCATCCTTTAATTTAAGAAGATTCTTAAAACTATAGGGTACTCACTTTTAGTGGACCATAAGGATCATTTAATCCAGTTCTCTCATATTTCTGAGAATAGATACAGTTTATATACCTTCTCCAAAGTCAATCAGTTTTCAGCCTATTAGAATGTAGGTTTTTTATTTCTTTTTTTTCCTTTTATTTAAAAATTTAACTTTAATTAGCCAACATACATCATTAGCTTTTGGTGTAGTGTTCAATGATTCATTAGTTGTGTATAACACCCAGTGCTCATCAGTAGGCTTTTAATTTTTAATACTAGTTGCTTTTCACTATGGTTCACTTTCTTCCTTCATCAGCACTGGAAGATTTCATTTCAAATGTGAACTGATCTAGGATGTTAAGATCTGGTTCTATCTACAGAAATTTCATGCAACTTTTCAAGGGCTAATTTTAAATACCACATTTTTGCAAAGAAGGTAGGAGGTATAAAACTTTGTTGAGATGGTCTTGGCTAAACGACCAAATTCTTTAAGAATTTTGCAGAGTATTTGGGGGAAGTATGCTAGGGCCCAGATAGTAGCAAGCATGGTAGCTCCTAAGACAGTGGTGTGGAGTTTCAGGGACTTGGACTTTAAAGGATTTGGTCATGCTGACTGGATGACCTTATAGAAAAATGCCAAGGTTATGAAGTACAGGATTTGGGCATTTTTTTTTACACACAATCATTTCAATGTTTCAAATTGTGCTTTTAAAACCTGGGTGGAGAAGTCCAGAGCTCAGGGTGGTCAGCTAAAAATCTGGAGAATATTTCAGAACCATAGAGGAGAACTTGTGTTACAAGCCAGTAATTAGGTTAGGACCACACAGCAGTCAGTCAGCAGAGGAAATGACCACTGACTGTTATGGAACTATATGTGACAGAGACTATGTGAGGTATTCTCCGTGTGCCTCTCTAAATCAACTCTCTGTTCCTTTGTGCCTTACTTCAAGTCCTGGGAGGCATTCTCTAATGGATCTTGTCAGTGGGCTCCCTGACCCTCTGGTTTCTTCTGGTTGGGTTAAGCCAATGGCAGCAACAGGAGAGGAAATCAGAGGAAAAGTGGAGCATGATATTGTGATATTTATTTCCCTGACTTCCCTCCAGTGGGCTTCAGTAACTGCCCATTTCTTAGCTGTTTACAGTAACTGCTCCTTCATCTCTTCATACGAAGGGGTGCTAATGCTGCTGCTGTTAGCTTCTGCCATCCTTCTGTGGTTTCTCTTAACCACTCTTTTGCCTGCCCCCATGCAAACAGTACCCTTGTTATGTTTTTCAATTATTTTGTTTCAGGTCGTCATCTGTTTTCTGTTGGGACTCTGATTGACACACCTTCCAGTAAAGGGTGGAAAGATTATATAATTTAGGTTTGTAAATCCACAGCCTAATGGTACTATGTAAAGGGAGGTAGAGTTGTTTTTTGGTTTAAAAGAAAATTATAAGTGGTAAATATTTCTTTTGAGAAGCAATGATGTATGAAAGGCTCTGAAAATACTTTTGATTTATGAGATTCTTTTTAGGAAAATTCTCTTCTAATTGTAAAAATGGAGTCTGGATGGATATATAGTTATATCTTTTGGGAAGGTACAAGTCACTAGGGGTGAATTCAAAAGAATAAAAATGGAACCAGGGAACTGTGTTTAGATGGCACAGAACTTAGGACCATCATGGAATTGAGACGACTTGGACGGGGAAAGGAGAACAGCAGAGAGACTCAAAAAAAGCAGACTAGGGACTTGGGGGGGGGTGTCAAATTTGAACCCTAGCTTTCACTCAGCAACTGTGTGACCTCACAAAAGTTACTTCATGTCTCTTTCTCTTTAAAACCATTTCCACAGGATTATTAAGAGAATTATTTCTCTTTCTACATTATACATTTCTGCATTCTTTCTACATCCCATCTGCAGTGTGTATTTATTTGTATATTGACTGGGTAGTACATATTCATGGTATTTATAATTATTACCAAAAATACTCAGTGTGGGGTGCCTGGGTGGCTCAGTCGGTTAAGTGTCTGCCTTCGGCTCAGATCATGATCCCGGGGTCCTGGGATCAAGCCCCGCATCCCTGCTCAGCGGGGAGCCTGCTTCTCCCTTGCCCTCTGCCACTTCCCCTGCTTGTGCTCTCTCACTCTCACTCTCCCAAATAAATAAATGAATACAATCTTTTAAAAAAATACTCAGTAGGGGTGCCTGGGTAGTGCAGTGGTTAAGCATCTGCCTTCGGCTCAGGGCGTGATCCCAGCGTTCTGGGTTCGAGCCCCACATCAGGCTCCTCCACTAAGTGTCTGCTTCTTCCTCTCCCACTCCCCCTGCTTGTGTTCCCTCTCTCGCTGGCTGTCTATCTCTGTCAAATAAATAAATAAAATCTTAAAAAAAATACTCAGTGAAAGGAAGTCTCCCTTTACTCAATTTCCTGGCCCTTTTGTACCTTCTCCAGGGTCTGTCACTGTCGCTTGTTGGTTGTATGTTTTAAGACAGTCTTTTTATGCACAGTGCTTGTGTAAGCCAAGACGTAAGAGGGAGTTCCTCAGGTTAGAGGGCTGAAAGCTATCAGCAGAAGTTGGGAGGGGGAAGGGACAAAAGCACGGAAGGAATACGTTTTGTTTTGCAGAACCAGTGGCTCCTGACAAGGAAACCCAGGCTAGGTGTTTCCCCTGATAGCCCCTTGCATAAGCCAGTCGGAGCTGGTTTGGAGTTGAGGACTGGTGCAGAAGCCCCCCAAGTTGACCTGAAGTTACCTTTAACTCACTATAATACTAAGATCTCTTATGGGCAGACTTTTCTACTATAGTTTGAACATATGATGGATGCACTAGCATGTTGACACGCCAGGCATGTGCAATTGAACCAAAGTGCCTAAGTAATAGAATATGTATTAAATTCCTCCTTACTGTGTATGCAAGATCCCTGTCCCTGCTCCCTAATCCGCTGAATAAAAGCTTCCTGTACTAACCCCATAGGAAGACAGTGCATTGAGAGCTATCTTCCCGTCCCCTTACTTGTAACAAGTAATAAAAAGTTCTTTGCTTTCAACACTTCCTTGAATTGTGTTCAATTCAGTGCACCCCAAGTGGTGAACCTCTTGAGTTCGGTTATACCTGCACATACATACACACAATCTTGTCCTTGTTCTCAAAGTCTATGAGCAGCTGCTTTAAAATGTATCTACCAAGGAAATCTAATTCGCAAAGGAGGGAATGAACGGTTGTTATTGGATAAATAAATGAATAAAAAAGCAGGAAAAATGTATATGAAGGGTTGTGGGTAGCCAAAAAGAGGCAGAGAGAAAGGCACACTCTGAAAACAAGGGAGTGTTGGCTCTAGTTACGTAAGTGTGTATCCCAAGACACAGCTCACGGAATTTGTTTTTTCTGATCTCTTGCTTCCAACTTGATTTTTTAAAAAAGATTTATTTATTTGACACAGAGAGAGAGAGAGAGGGGAGTGGCAGACAGAGGGAGAGGGAGAATCAGACTCCCCACACAGCAGGGAGCCCGACATGGGGCTCGATCCCAGGACCCTGGGATCGTGACCTGAGCGGAAGGCAGACATGTAACTGACTGAACCACCCAGGCGCCCCCCAACTTGATTTTTATGATTGCATAAAATTCTAGTATATGGATGTATTATAACTCATTAAAAATTTTCTACTACTGTATGTTATTTTTGTTTTCCCAAATTATAAACAATGCTTAAGAGACTTATTTAATAACTCTTTGAGTTTTCCCCTAATTAGGATACATTTTTAGACAGGGAATTACTGAATGACATAAGTATTAAATATTATTCCAAAATTCCTTCTTTAAAGTCTATCTAAATTTACACTCTCACTAGTAGTATAAACATTCTCAGATGGTCTACTCTCAGCCAGATTCTGTACTAATAAGGGTGTCACTCATCATAACTGATTACCTTTAATTTTGATAGTGGTGGTGTTTGTCTTATTGTCTTCTTTTATATCTTTTATTCCTTCTTACCTCATAAACTACTTGCGTCATTTGAATGGATAAAGAAGAGAAAAGCAGGAGCAAAATTGAGAATGTTTTCTACTGTCTTCTTTTTCTTTCTTACATATTCCCTGTAGGGGAGGGAAATAATTTTCCCTCTATCCTCCTTCTAGATTGTTGGCTGAGACTCCCCTGTGATAAAAGACTGATTAACAGGAGAAAAAACAAACTTTAATAACATGTATACCTCCTATATACATGGAAGATAACTCAGGAAAAATGGCCTAAGTCACCACCTTAAATACCATCTCCAGCTAAAGACAGAAGATGTTGGGGGAGGCCGGAAGGTTATCAGGCAAAGCACAGTAAACGTAGGTATTGTTGTTAGGGAGATGTAAGCTGCTACCTTCTCCACTGATAACAGTTTCTGCGGATTTAGTCATCACCCTCTTCTTGGTACAGAGGGGAGACAGCCTTACAAATGGAGATTTCCCTTATAAATATAAATCTTCCTCACAAAGAGGCAACATTTGCCCAGTTTCCAGAGCTTCTTCTATGCCTTTGTTTTCTTAAAAATAATCAGAGTAAGATAATCCTTATGCCAAAGAGACACATTTTGGGGTAGCAAATTCTGCTCCACTTCATCCCTTTGTTTCTTAAATGGTTTTTTCTTGGCTTCATCATAACTCTGGTAATCTTTTTGGTCCAAGGAAGGGAAGATACTCTGGAGCTTTCCCTTTGAGATAATCTATTGTGAGGTATCTTTCTGGAATATCTTTCTTCCACCTCTCTGTCTCTTTCAATGTCTGTGCTCTGTATTCTCATAGCACCGTGCACTTAACTTATTAAGTGTTGGTCAAAATATAGGACCACTGCTCATTTACTTTTCTGTATACACTTACACTACAAATCAGACTGTAAGTTTTGTGTGAGCAGGGTCCCTGGCGTCCATTTTGATACATCCTCTACATCTAGTACCTGCAGCAGAACCAGACCCTACCCTAGATTTGTAAATCCCAACTTTCCACTCCTTTTTATGGTCAAGAGTAGTGTTGTATAAAATGGTTAACCTAAGCAAACTCTAAATCACTATCCAATTGAACACTGGCTCTGAAAGCAATTTTATAAAACACCAACAATTGTGCATTCACTCTGAACTCTCCGTTTTCACTCATATCCCAGAGACAACACACCAAAGAAAAATTTGTACAATGAAAAAAAAAATGAATCATTCACGTACGAATCTCCCATTTTCCCCAAATAATAGACTAAGCCTGAAAGACTGTGTTCAAAAGATAAATTAGAAAAAAGTCACCAAGACATAGTCTGATCCTTCCTTGTTGAGTTTTCAGGGCACAGTACTGCTTTCCTTCTTCTTTACCGTCACAAATGAATACATTCTATATCTGGTCAGACTGACTTCTGGGGACATTTGACAATACAGTTTTTGGAACTTTGCAAGTTCCTAGCAGTTTTACCGAGGAAAATTACTACTTTCCCTTTTGTAATTAAAGTTCCGAAGAGATACTTTGAGACTGTGAAATGTCTTATTTCTTTTCAACTTTTCACACACCAGTTTTAGCATCCATTGATAATTCTTGCCTGAATCAATATTACTCTGATGGTTGAAAAGTGGAGATTTTCTAACTCCATGTACCCTTCATTATTGTTAGTTGGCACTTTGTCAGGAAGAACCTTTGCTTGTGTATTTATTTATCCATGCACTCATTCATCTGTTTATTCATTCATATTATAGTGGACTCATGCATTCCAATTTTATCCACTGGGTTATGATTCATAATTGTCATTGCTTACTTTGATGCTCAGATTAATCCAGTGGGAGACTTTTCATACTAGTTCCTATGTTCTTTTAATATGCCTCTATTAGATTTTTGGTACTTTGTTTCTTTAGAGCAAAGCATATGTTTCATGCTGATTTTGTACCTTCCCTGCCCCAGCATTGGTTCTATTTAGAGACAAATGGTGTTTAAACCAAAATATGAATGGTAGGTGGAATGAGCTGTATTTAGTATAATTCTGCAAGTAGATATTTAATGAGAGAATATTCATGCTTATAAAATATTCATTCATATGTTTTTCCCTTGAGGATACCTGTCTGTATACAATTGGTAGGCCTGGTCTCTGTGAATGAGCCAATGCTCTGTGTCCCAAAGTCCATTAGCCTTGAGTGTCATCTGTGGTCCCCTTCTCACTACTTTTTATCAACTCACATGACAATATCCTCAGGTCCCCTTCAGTGATTGGTGAGACCCGATGAAAGGAAGAAGTGGGGCCTGGACTGAGAAGGGAAAAAAGTCCTGAGACTCTTGTCCACACAATCTGATTTTGATGCCATTCAGTCTAGCTTCCTTAAAGATAGGACTCCTTGTCCCATCTGCTTCCTTCCTTCACATTGTATCTTGCTTGCAGTGACTACCCTTCCCCTTTTATCCTAACTTTCCAGACTTGTATGACTTGAGAATGAAGGTGGACACGAGTTTCACACTCAAGAGAGTCATGTTTTTCGAGCCCCAATAATGATATTGTGGAAACTTCATGTCCTTTGGACTTCACATACAAGTTCTCATTTAATCTTCTCTACAAGTTAAGGAACTTGCTTAAGATTGTATTAGATACTAAGTGGTGGAGTAAAGAACTGAATTTAGACTGTCTGATTCTAGAGCCCATACTCTTAACACTTTCTGCCTTCCAGAGGTTCCGTCTGTGTGTGTAAGACATAGCACATATATTCATCTTGTGTAATGTCCAAGTTTCTGCTGCCTTTGAGCTGGGTAAGTTCATACATTCACTCCTATTTAGAAAAATCTGCTGAAAAGATATGTCAAGAGAAATACCCTAAAGATTTTTCTCCTTATTTATTGGATTGAACTAATAGGGTCAGTAATATAAATATGTGTGGGACCTGCTGAACTACTGTAACATGGACTGTGCAGTGATAAATTTAGAAAATGCTTATTTGAGGTTATATACCAAACCTCAACCTGGTGATCTAACACATGCAGAGAATTTTATGCCTGGCAGATATAGAAAGTGCTAAATAAGTGTTGAACAAATTCTTAGTGAGACTTTAAAATATTAAATTGTGCAGTGTTTTTTTTTAAAGATTTATTATTTATTTGAGAGAGACAGAAAGAGGGAGAGAATGCACAAGTGGGAGGGGCAGAGGGAGAGGAAGAGAGAATTCCAAGCAAACCCTATATTGAGCACAGAGCCCCACACGCAGGGCTTGATCTCATGACCCTGAGATCACAAACTGAGTTGAAACCAAGAGTTGATTGCCTAACCAACAGAACCACCCAGATGCCCCTGCAAAGTTCTGTTTTTAATTTAATTTTAAAAATAATTTTTCTTAAATTTGCAAAAGTAATGCTCAAGTACTATAGGGATATGTAAAAGTAGAGATAAGCAAAAGATTAAAAAAAAATCCATGATTCTACTACCTAGAGAAAACTACTCTTATAATTTTAGTATATATTCTTTCAGAATATTTGTGTGTGTGTGTGTAGTTTTAATGGCTTAGACCATTTTGCAAAAACTATATATACACACACATACACACATATTATATATATATATATGTATATATATGTATATATATATATACACACACACACAGACAGATGTGATCATATTAAGTACAACTTTGTGACTTCAGTTTTCATTCTGTAACATATTGTAAACAGCTTTCCATGTGATTAAATTTTCATCAAAATCATTATTTTCAATGACTATATTCATTGTATTTAAAGCTAAAAGATCAGTGGAATGATGCAAAATGTTTCTGTTTGCTGCACAGAAAGACATTGTTTCCTTCTTCCAAAGAGTTTTTTTAACAGTGATGTGTTCATCTGATGATCCTAAATTCCTCTTCTAAATTCTAAGAGTAGCTTTGTCTTTGATTTATTCTTAGTGTCAACTCTACATATTCCTCCCACTACCTTAGTTCAGTTTTCCTGGTCTCCATCCTTCTTCTTCATCTTTTTATCAAAAGTCAAAGGCAAGTCTAGACATTCTAGCCTCATTTATGCTTTAATTCCCTTTCCCTAGGGAAGAAGTCTCTACATCCCAGGCAGGTAAATAAAGAAGCAACCCTATCTCTTCCCCTTTATCCTCCCCACTTTAACCCAAAGGAAAGGGATTGTTTATAGGATTGATGAGAAATTGGGAGAATGAACTTAAGTGGCTCGGTGTGGCCAAGCCCCCTTTGTATGGCCCCTAGCCCCATTTCTGGTTAGGACAGGCACATTTTCAGGATTCCCATTCATTTCTTCCATCTGTTACCTTTCTCTTTTATAAGAGAATACCAACTGTTGTCCAGCTTGGTTTAGACCTGTATTAATTAACTTAGTCTGTGAAGTGCCATAGGGAATTTCAAGGTCCTACTGTACATTCAAGCTGGGTCTTTCAACTTTATCAGCAATAAAGCTGGATTTTTTTTTCTGACTTCTGTGTCTAATTTCTCAATTGATTCTGGAATCAGAAGTGGAAGAGACTGATGATTTATTATTACCATGAACCCTTCCCGACTATCTCCCATCCCTCCCTGCTATATATACAATAATTCAAGTCTCAATATCATTTACCATTCTCCAAATTTGTAGTACTTTTTTTCCCCTCTGATGGCCTTTTAATTTCTTTTTGTGATTCCTTTTGCTCAGAATGTGCTCCTGATTTTCTCTGCTGGTAACCTTCTACTTATACTTAAGCCTAATAGCCATGCATTTCTAAAACCATATCATAAAACAGATTGTATATTTCCATAGTAACAATGTAATAATTGGAGAATGTTTCTGAATAAAGATCTAGCACAAAATAACCTGTTAAAAAACCCAAAGATATACTTTCTAGAATACTCTATAATGATTTTTTAAGGGGAAAATCATTTCCCAAGTTTTAAAAAGTGTGCAAAAAGCTATTATAGGTATTGATTTCATATGAAATATCAAAAGCAATAAAGTGAATATAGAGTCCATGAAAAACAGAACCCTATCATAACACTGTCCAATTTAAACAAACACTAGCTATTTAATCATTAATAAAAATAATTATTGTGTCATAAGCTTCCTTAGATGTTAAATATAATCCCTTTTATTATTATTATTACTACTACTACTACTATTATTATTATTATTTGCTATGGCCCACATTGCATTAAAAAAGCTGGCCAGATAATTCACTGAATACCTTTCTTTTTAGCCAGCAAAGAAGTTTATTATTCATTCTACTAAACAGTGTAATGAAGCTTATTAAAAAAGAGGAATCATTGAAGAATTGAAAGTTTTAAAAACTTTGTGTAGAAGTATGAAGAATAATCTGTAGAACTGGAAATGTTTATTCATTTATCCTCAAATGATATCCAACCATTTCCATGAAAGGAGAAAAATCATTCAAAATAGAGCAAAACTTTGAGAGAAAGAAGGTGATTTTGGTAGTTGTGTCTGCCTTCATCTTGGGGAGAAGAGAAATTTGTCCCATAGCCTCAACAATTTCCCCATCTCCACTCCCTGTCTACAGCTCCCTGAATGTCCAGTCCCTATTATGCCAGCAAGGGTATTGACTGCAAACAGCAAAAGTTGATTCTGGTTAAATTTGGCAAAAGATGGAATTAATTGGCAAGAAATTGGGGGTAATTAACAGACTCTTAGAGCAGGCTAGGGGAACCAGCTTTTGGAGCCAGGCAGGATCTAGGGGGAAGCCAGGTGGTGGAATCACTGCCAAGTTACACCACAGAACCATCCGGTTAGGCTGCACTGGTTGCTTCTATTGGCACTGCCAATACCAAACACGTTATCAACTGGTAGTTTTTTTGTTTTTGTCTTTGTCAAAATGAAATATAAATTGTTCCTGTTTCTTTTTGTCACTTGCCCCAGACTTAGAGTCCTGCATGGAAACAACCGGGTGGATTCAATCTTATGTTCTTTGGGGAAGTTTCACAGAAGGAGGCTGGGTCTGGTTCGAAACAAGGCTCACATAAGGGCAGATCCCCAAAATAAAAGGAGTACTGATGCTGGACAGTCAATATTTCTAGTTAGTTACGTATAAGTATCTGTTTATTCTATGTATCTAGGTATATATCTAGATCATATATTTGAAAGGGCAGGAATTGTGTCTGTTTTTGATTGTTGCTTTATTCTTAGAGCAAAACACAGGCCGTAGAATGAGGCAAATACTCTATCTATTGGACCTCCTCTATTTCTACATTTCTTAAGTTATATCTAATTCACAGTTTTTTCCCCATGGCTGATGCTGACTTCTGGATAATTTCTTTAGATCTATCCTCCAGTTTACCTATTATCTCTTCACCTGTGTCTAATAGGTTGTCTAACACATTCATAAAGTTCCTCATTTCAACTATCATGTTTTCATTTCTAAAAGCTCTATTTGATTCTTTTAAAAATCTGCCCTGTCAATTTTGATGGGGCCTTCATTACACTTTCTTTTTCTTTTCTTTTTTTTTTTGAACACATTAAATAAATTATTTTGTATGCTGTCCCTGATAAACCTAATAATTTTGCAGGTCTTGTCCTGTAGCTTGTGGTTTATCATTAATGGTGATTTTCATTCCTGGTGGCTTATTTAGTGTTTGTTTAGTGCTTTTCATTAAGAGCTCATGATCCCCAGATAGTTATCTGGGGAAATTCTTTGATATCTGGAGCTAACTTGTATTTTCCAGAGAGGACTTTTTTTGTTTGTTTGTTTATATTTGTAATATGATGGGGGTTTTTTGTTTTTGTTTTTTTTTTCTTTTTTTGCCTGAAATGCAGAGGTTGTTAGAAGTTCTCAGGGGATATTTTATGTCTTCCTGGCTCTTCCCAGTGCCAAGGCCAAGTTAGACACATATCTTTGCCTTTTTCCTGTGTGTTTTTTTTATTTCTCTAATTTAGCCACGGAAGATGTTTCCTTTTGGAGATACAGTATTACAAGTTAATAATGATTACAAACTAGCAGGCTTCTAAGGTTTAGTCATGAAAGGATTTATTCCAGGATTTATCTCTTATGCCCTGCATAGGCCACTCAATTAAAACCCAACTCTGGAATCTACTAGTTCCGTAAGGGCAAACTCCAGGTCCAGTGCCTGTGTACCCCTCTGAATTATTACTTTATCTTTCGCTCCCACAGGAATTCACTTAGTTTCTGCCACCTCAAACATTAACAGATAAATGATTTTTATATTTTACCCAGAATTCTTAGCTTTGTTTTATCAGGGGAGATTTGTCTGAGTATAAAGTTTGCAATAGTACTGGAAATAGCTGGCCTTAATACTTACTGGATGATAGATAAATGAGTAAGTTGATTTCTACTCTAATGAACAGAGATAATTTTCAGTCTTTCATTGCTAGACCATTGCCACATATCTGCTAAACTGTTATTCAAGAGGGGAAAATGCAGTGGATATGAAATTATGTGTACAAAAAAGAAATACCAATTTTCTTCATAAAAATAAACCTAAAAACATCTAATATGGAACCAAAAGGAGATTTTCTGAGTAGTAAGGGGGAACTGGACTAAGTAATTCAAACCTGTACTAAAAATTCCCTGGGCCACTTCCCTTGAGTATTTTCCCCTGATGTCTATCAACTAACATACAGGTCCTAGAGGGCTTCTGCACCCCCTTAATATTTTGTAAATAACCATAAACTTGCTGTCCTGTAGTATATCTTGAGACAAGGCCAGGGGGTTCCAATATGACTATCCTGAAGGCTAGAGGATGATAAAAGAGAAATAAGAGTGGAAAGGGGGGGACGGGGACAGGGAGGGAGGTACCCTTTTAGGGCTGAACCTTGGAAGTCACAAAGCATCCCTTCTGCCATGCTCTTTTGTTTGAAGAAATCCCAAGTCCTCACCTAGATGCAAGGGTAGGGAACATAGATCCCATCTCTTTGAGGAGTGTCAATCCTATTGTACCAAGAACACGTGGGATGCAAGATGTGTGTGTGTGTGTGTGTGTGTGTGTGTGTGTGTGTGTGTGCGTGCACGCACTTGTATGGCCATCTTTGGAAAAAACAAAACAATCTTGCATACACATGCGCATTGTATGGTTGTTATAAATATAATATTACATTAGGAAACATCCAACATAATTGCATAATGCCAGGCACTCTGTACTTGCTCCATATGCCATTAATTCTTTTATCACTTGACATTCTCCTTTTATATAAGAAATAAAGGGAGCTTTATGTTAAGAGACACAAGATGAATGAAAAATAAAAATGACGTTTTTGGTTTTGTTTTTTGCATGTGCTACCACACTGAGTTGTTAGGTCAGTAAATTCCCACTTTACAAATTAGGGAATTATGGCTCAAAGATTCTTAGTAATTTTAGTGTTGAAGTAGTTTGTCAGGATGACTTATTAAAATATTGTTTTTGTTCTTGATTTATGTTTTAAGTTAACATTTAAGTGAAACATAAGGATATAGCTTGATGAATTTTTGCAAACTGAACACATCCAGGTAACCAGCACGCCTATCAGAAACAGAACATTGTCAACAACCCTGAAGCATCCTTCGTATCCCTTTCCAGTCACTAGCCTCTGCAAGACCAAGTATGAAGAACTGCTGACTTCTAACACCACAGATTAGTTTCCTTATTCTTGAAATCCATATTAATGGAATTATAAAGTATGTACTGTTTTGTGCTTGGCTTCTTTTGCTTCATAATAGGTTTGTGATCTTTATCTATGCTATTAACTTTCATGGCTATATGGAATTCTATTTTATTAATATCAATTTATTATCCAGTCTATAGTTGATTGACATATGGGTCATTTTTGGTTCTTGGTTATTATGTATAATGGTGCTATGAAACTTCTTGACATGTCTTTAGATAGCATGTGTACTTATTTTTATGGGGTATGCACCTAGGAGTAGAATTGATAGGTCAAAATACATGTATATGTCCAAATTTGTAATAATCAATTTATTGTACCATAAACAATGATATTCAACAATGTTGTACCACTATATGAATAGTTACAATGTAAAATTGTACCATTGTTTAATCCTTGTACCTACATAATTCTTCTCCTTCTATTTCCCTTCCACCTATTTTAGGCAGGTAGCTAGGGTTTGTATTTCTTTGCTTCAGAGTTTTTGGCTAGGTATAAATCAGAAAGCTTGCAGCAAGTGCCCTTCCCATTTCTGAACATAAATCTACTGAAGATATAATATTGGTTGGTCAGGAGGAGTAGCTTCAGTTAAGGAGAACTTTGAGGGCAAGGTGGGTGAAGGACAGAGAGATACTCCCTTAGTCAGAATGGGGATGGAGGTCAGTGGGTCTAGAAGTAGGGGCCAGAGGACCGGAATAGCTGCTTATGCTCTTTTTAGTAGGGTGACCACATATCCAAATTCAGACACTTTTGAGAGTGAGAGAGTGTGCTACTAATAATTATACAAGGATAATAGATGTAAATCAGAACTATTCCAGGAAAACTGGGATTATTTTAGGCAGCTTCAGTTAACTTACAAATGCAGTTGCTTACATGCCTTTGAATGTTTCTTAGAATATTCATGTAGCAGATCATATGGAGAGCAGCTTTGTCATCTGGAGAATGACAGGATTAAAACATTTAGGTACATCTCCTGTTACATCTTGGACTGCACACATCTATAGAGTAACTTTATGCAGGTGTAGGTATGCTTCCTTGCATATGTGTTGTTATATTTTAATCTCCTTATATATAGCAAAGGCCTGTCTGTGGCCCTTAATAGAGCAGAGGGTAGGTGGTGTTTGTGGTGGTGGTAGTGTGGTGTCTCCACTGTTCCGAGCAGCTCAGGCTGTTAGAAACATTTTGTCTGAGGTGCTTTCTGTATCATCTAAAACTCTGATCTAAATTGTTTTTGGTCCTATTAGCAAAACTCCTTTTGAATATTTGGAAATGGTGGCTAAAATAAGCTTTAGGCCATTTTCCTTTAGTCAAGCTTAAGTGCCAAGAGTTAATGGAGAAGAAAAATGAGCCCCCACACTCAGCAGTGAATGGCATGAAATCCCTGGAGTAATAGGGAAGTTTGAATAGAACACCTGAGTCCCAAGATGCTAGGTAATCCAGGCTGTAAACAAAGACAGTGCAATTCCTTCTTTATAGAAACAAGTCTCTGAGAAATTCCCAAGGGAAATTGTGTCAAAGCAGACCCCTGAGATCATCAAGTAGCATAAACTTCTCTGTGATATGCCAGCTGGGGTTCTGGTAAAAATGAGAGCTGCTATTTTTTTTTTTCTCCTGAAGTTGGCATAGACCATCTGGGAAAGTCCACAAACAGAAATCTTGGTCTATTCGCAGAGCACCTTGATGACTGGGGTTGGTAAAAGGTCTGATTCTCAGCACTGAGGGAACCAAAGAGCTAACACTAGAGGCTGCCTGCTTTATGCATGAACACCATTTTCTCCTTTGGGCTAACGGAAAAAAGATTGCATAAGAACCAGCACTGAGTGGGGCCAGGGAGAAGGAAGGTAATGTCTGAATCCCATCTTTCCTGGTAGCTTTCTTTTAAACTCACAACCAAGACATCTAGAATATGTTGATTACTTCCCTGTTCTCAACACTGACTTTAATGTGAGATGGAGTGAGGGACTTAGAGGAAGAAGGTAGGGTGTATACAGTTGGGGACACTCGTGGCTTTCTCTCCAGAGTGGGAGAGGGAGGCAGAGAATGGGTGGAAACAATGGGGGGACATGAGAGCTCCTGTCTCTCAGAGCCTGAGGCTGTGGGCTCAGGTTGTACTCCTGGCTCTTGGGATGTCCCTCTGATAGTCCTTGGACAATCAGTGCAGGTATATCACCTCCTCACCTCTCAAGAAGGGACAGAATTCTTGTGCCCAAGAACATACTCTCGCCCAGGGTTGCTGAGATATAGTCACAGGCACATTGTCAACACCTTGACTGGGGGAGGGGGCATAGATGAGAAAAGAGAGTAAAAAGGTAGGACATTCGTGCACGGGCTCATCTGCTAGAGCCTTCTTCCATCAGTCATGCTTGTGCCTATCATCAATCTATATATTTTATCACTTGTTTCCACAGACAGCGCCCTGGAAGAGAATGACTCTGAGAAACAGCTCCTCAGTGACTGAGTTTATCCTAATGGCATTATCCGAACAACCACAGCTTCAGCTACCCCTCTTCCTCCTGTTCTTAGGGATCTATGTGCTTACTGTGGTGGGCAACTTGGGCCTGATCACCTTAATTGGGCTGAATTCTAGCCTTCACACTCCAATGTACTTCTTCCTCTTCAACTTGTCTTTTATAGATCTCTGTTATGCCTGTGTATTTACCCCCAAAATGCTGAATGATTTTGTGTCAGAAAATATCATCTCTTATGTGGGGTGCATGACTCAACTATTTTTCTTTTGTTTCTTTGTCAATTCTGAATGCTATGTGTTGGTATCAATGGCTTATGATCGCTATGTGGCTATCTGCAAACCTCTGATGTACGCGGTCACCATGTCCACTCAGTTCTGTTCCCTGTTGATGTTTGGTTCATATGTGATAGGGTTTGCTGGAGCTATAGCCCACACTGGAAGCATGCTGAGACTGATCTTCTGTAATTCCAACATCATCCACCATTATCTGTGTGAAGTTCTCCCTCTCTTGCAGCTCTCCTGCACCAGCACCCATGTCAATCAGCTGGTGTTTTTTATTGTTGTGGGAATTGTCATTTCAATATCAAGTATCAGCATCTTCATCTCTTATGCCTTGATTCTCTCTAATATCCTCCATATTCCTTCTGCTGAGGGCAGGTCCAAAGCCTTTAGCACCTGTGGCTCCCACATAATTGCTGTTGCTTTGTTTTTTGGGTCAGGGGCATTCACCTATTTAACAACCTCTTTTCCTGGATCAATGGACCAGAGTAAATTTGCCTCAGTCTTTTATACCAACGTGGTTCCCATGCTTAACCCTTTGATCTACAGTTTGAGGAATAAGGATGTGAAACTTGCCCTGGGTAAAACCCTGAGAAGAGTACTCTTCTGATGCTTCTGTTTGTATCACTTAATTACTGGTAAGCATCACACTCAAGTATCTTTTTATTTACAGGTGCAGAACTTCCCATCTTTTTTCTCAAGTAGGGTTTTCTCTCCACATTACAAAATTGGAAGTCTCTTGCTTATACTCTTCTTGAGGATTATACCATTTTGTACTACTTAAATTGGTTCATTGCATGCAATTTAACATCTGTTGAGTGTCCACTGTTTACTAGACTCAATACTATTTACCCAAGAGATGAGTAGGATGAGGTTCCAGGCCTTCCATCCTTTCCTTGGTAGGCTAAATAGGTTTGTCCAAGCAACAGTTCTGGTTGGGAGAGGGAACAAGTAATGCTAAAGAGGGTCCGGGAGAGTGAATTTGTTTTCTTCAGTTATGGGAACAGCTTTACCAAAGACAAAATGTAGATATCTTGGTGCCATAGGTAAGATAGTCTCCCAGCTTCTTGAGAGACATCATAAATCATCTCATATACATACATGTATACACAAGAGAAGGCCTCGTGCAAGAGTTCTTTACATGGCTTGAAATGTAAAGATAAATCAAAACTAAAATCTTTCATTTCCAAGTTTCAGAACTCTTAGGGCTCGGAATGGTAACCATGGCGTAGGTGGTTTTGTAATTGGGCCAATTTCTTGGGCTCTGTATGCTAAGGCTGAAAGCAAGAACAAAGGAGAAATTCCATGGATTTATGTGATTTTGTTAATTGCTACCTCTATCTTGCCCTGGAGATACTATGTACATTACGGGGCATTTAGGAAAATTCTTTTATTCTTTAAAGCAGATCTAGATTTTATTGTCTCTAAGAATATGTGTGTGTGGTTATGTATGTATGTGTATGTATTATAGTTAAATAGAGAATCAGGAACAAAGAGGAGTCATATTACACTTTTTACTTGCAGGGAAACTTGGAATCGATCCAGATTTTGAGTGCCAAAGTCCACTCTGTACTAGTCTGCTGAAGACTCTGCTATTCTATATTGAATAGTTCAGATTTCAAGGAATACACCTGCATAAACTGCCCTGAGTGTAGGCAAGAAGGTCAATCTTGGGCCAGACCAACCCATGAGCAGAGATGGGAGGATAGAGACTCAGTGTGGCCAGAAGAATGGGGCTGAGCAGAGGCTAGAACTTGGGGTGTCTTTGAGAAGACTCTCTGTGAAGAGTATTTGGTACTTTTCTTTTGGATATGGTTAGAGTCACATAAAGTACTAAGCTGATGTACTTTGCTTATATTCTCCACTCTTCCATAAAACTGGATAGTTGTACAATGTGTGTTGGTATGAGAAACAAGGCAGTAAAGAGCAATTAGTTCTTCACATTTACCTCTCTGCTGACACTCATGTGGAAGCAACAGCATCATACTGAGAAGTAAGGTAGCTCAAGTGTTCCAGGTCATGGCCAGAAGCAAGGCATACTGAGATGGAGCTGACAGCAGAATAAAGAAGCATCTGCAGCATGGAACTGACTAAAGAGGAGACATAAGACAAACCTATTTTCTTCAAATATGGTAAAGACAGGAGTCTGGAAAGAAGGTGGAAAAATCTGATAGATAATTGGATTATGCCTAGATTATGATAATCATATGTAACATTTACTGAGTATAAACTAAATGTTTAGGCACTTTTGCGGTGCCTTACAGACATTAAACTCTTTGGAATTATGTTAATGCCATACTGAACAACTGCTTGTCGGTCCTTTGGGCCTAGCTGACTTCTACCCTCTAGAGGACTGTCTGTGTCTAGGTGTGTGGGGATCTTGGGGACACCAGGAAAGAATCAAGAATAGGGAAAGGTAACAGAAGTGTACTATGATACAAAGAAAAAATTACCATTGGTATAAATGAGTAGGAAAAAGGAATAAATCAGAACCACAAGGATATGACTGGAAAGGAATAATTACAAAAAAAATGGATGAAATCCCCCAAATATCCTTCCTTACACTCATTACATATTGGCATTGGGTGAGTAAAGGTGAAAACGTAAGTTTGACTTATTGAGACACTGGCTGGGCTCTTTCAGAAAGCAGTCCCTTTGAAGATCTGAAATGACCAAACTCAGAGTTACTTTTCCTGGTTCTTGCAATAGCCAGATAAGAGACATTTATTGCTCCTACAGGAAAGATGACATTTTGTAAATTCTAAAGACCTTCACCTCCTCTTACAAACCAAGGCTAAGTTATCTTTTGGTCCTTTTAGGTCAGTGTTGAGGAACAACCAGGAACACGTTTGGGAGCTTCTGCTTTACAATAACTGAGAGACCTACTTTGATACTCTGTGTCAGATGTCCTCAAGTGAATCCCTCTGCCACAATGCCAAAATGCTGTCACCTGATCACATCATGACATTTTGACTTTCAGCAAAAGGAGTTTTTCCCTTTAAGAAGCATTGTAAAAGTTGGGATTCCTCTCTGTCCAGTTCTTGGTCCACTTCTCTACGTGGCTCTTCCTGAGGGATCTCTCCAGCCTCTCTGGCTTCAACAACCATTTACTTTATGGTGACTCTTAAATCCATAACTCTGGTCTTGATCTAGGATTATGATTTACAATCAGTTTTAAATTAGAAATATAAAAATATTATCAATGTTGATGTCCAAATAGAATTATGTAATGATTAGGTGGTAAAATAGTTTTGGAGTATAAAAAAGAATAAACTTTTCTTGATATCTACACATTCTCTACAGGTGGGGGAGCGCAGAGATAAGTGATAGACACCAAGTAGCAGCAGTGAGAGTCCAAGGAGTACTTCTGGCTAGAGTTTGGGGGGGATAGGTCAGATGTTTCTCTATGTTCTGTGGAGCAGATGGAAGGATAACTGTGACTATGGCTCACTGTTGGCCCTCAGCCCATGTATTAGATAGAAAAACATATTACCTCTCTTCCCTCACACTTCCATAAATGAAATCAGTCATTTACTAATTGCTTCAGCTGCTAATAACATGAGTCTGACTGTAGCGGATTAAGCTCATAAAGGTTTGTTTTTCTCTAACATAAAAGGCATCTAGAATAGTAGGCTGATATGGCAGTGTGAGTCAGCAAGGACTCAGACTCTCTCTTCTGTCTCAGTAGTGACTTCATTCTCGTGGATGCATCATGGGTTCCATATGGCTATTAGAACTTCCATGTCCACGTTCCAAGTAGCAAGAAGACACAAGGACAAAGAAAGGCAGAAGATGCAGTGATCTCCACTGACATCTTATTAGCCACCAACTACTTACAAGGGAGACGGGGCAACTTAGCATTTAACTTTAGGACGTTGCCATCCTGGAAAAAAAACTAGGATTTTATTACTAATTAAGAAGGAGGAAATGGCTAATGGGTAGGCAATTAGCAACTTCTACCAAAGAACAGAATTTGTTCCACTTGCCAGGAGGAAAAAGTTAAGAACTAAGCACTTTCCATCCCTATTTTTGCTTTCTTACTTGCTGTACTCTATGAGAGGAAGATACATTAATCTGACAGATAAGATGGGAAAAGAGACAAGTTGGTCATTAGATGGAACTGTACCTAATCTCTTCATTACTGACCTGTTGGTATTGAATTAAGGCTAAATCTTGACAAGGACAAGTCAGAGCTATGCTATTTCATTTCCAAGTCCTCCTATATTTTATTGGGTGAAGTTAGAGTCCAGGTTCTGGGAGGGAGGTTTGAGTCCTGATCTAGATTCCTAATCAGCTTTGTTATTAATAAAGGTTGATCCTCTTTGGCTCCTTGTACATTCTCACTAGTTAGATGTCATAGGGAAGGAAGAATGTTTGATTACTACTGCTAAATCTCCCATATGATGGTTATCTTTGCACTTTTAGCATAAAGGACTTCTGGGAACCAAAACTCTCATTTTTGTATGCTTTGAGATGCTTCCCCTTGACCTGTAGTGGGTTACTGTAAATTGTAGGGGAGGAAAAAAAATCCCCTCTATCCATCTTAGATTCCTTGACTAGGGGCCTAAGAATTAGACAAAAAACAGACTAAAAAGAGAAAAACAGAAGTGTGTGTATTAACATGTGCATCCTGCATTCATATAGGAGTATTCAGTGATGGGTAGTTAGAACTTCAGCTTAAATAGTATCTTAAGAAAAAGAATAATAAATTTGTAGGGAAGTGGCAAGACAAAAGAAAAAGGCTTTGAGCCTCTAGGGGTGGCAAATTGTGGAAAGGTAAAAATATGGGGGAAAACTAATGGATGGTATGGACTAGTTAGTAAGGTTTGCTATGTAATTCTGCTGGTGAGGTCTCTGTGCGGAGAAATGTCTAGAGTTGTCTCCAGAGATTAACTTCTGTCTTTCCTGGTAGGTAGAGAAGGGGAAACACCTTTACAAATTTATGTCTTGCTTTTAGGTAAACGGGGAAGGCAGAGAGTTTTTCTTGTATCTGCTATTTCTTAAAATTGCCTTCAACTCAAAATAATCCTTATGCCAAGAGTGTTATATTTTGGAGTGGCATATTCTGCTACCCTTCAAAATCATACCAAGGACAAAGTTCTTAAGAATATACAAAATGCAACCCAAATAGGGTCATGGACAGAGGGGCTCACTGAAAGCTAATAGGGACATTTAACAAGAAAAATTAGGCTAAAGAATCCATAGTATCACAGAGAAGCAAGAAGATTTGCTTATCTTATAAAATTTGCCCAACCATTTATGAGTTCAACAGATATTCACTAAATTCTTACTAAACTACAGGTAAAGAGTTCAAGATTTCACTTTATGGGATCATTAGGGCTTGAAACTGTCTCATGTTTCCATTAACATGCACAATCACGTGCCTTAATTGATAAACTGAAGTGGTATTAATTGATACAGCTTTCTGAAATTGGGAATCCTAATTTAGAACATTTGCCTTATTAGAACAATTTGATATCTCCTTGGAGGTAAGACAAAAGTATCTACAAGCTGCCAAACAAAATGAAAAGATGTGTTTATCAGTGTAAAGTAAACACAATGAAATAATTTATTATTGACTAAAACTGGATGGTAGAAAAGAAGGAGAGGGGATAGGAAGTGGAAATGTTAGTTGTATCATTAATCACAGCAGGGAACTAATAGATACAGTAAGAATTTTATATAAAGTTGTAATTATAAAAGCATGCATCAAAATTTCACACACATAAAGAGGAAGGAAAGCAAACCATCTAGTGAATGACTAAAATAATACAAATATAAAATATGAAGCCATAACATATTATGATAGATTTAAAGCAAATATGTATTATACAAATAAATGTAAATGTCCTAACCTTTCTATTAATAGAAAAAGACTCAGGCTGAATCAATAAACAAAATACTACTCCATGTTGCCTACAAAAAACACCTGTAAACCAAGTGATTCAAAAAGGTTGAAAATAAAATGGTGGCCAAAGACGTACCACACAAATGCAAATGAATAAACAAATAAACAATATGGTTATCAGCTAGAATGTAAATCAGGCCAAAAATGCTAAGTAGGAATACTTTACAATGTTATAGGGTACAAGCAACAATGCATGTGTAATAGTTGTGTCTTCCCATGAACCAAATAGTAAAACATCAAGAGCTGTACGAAGACAAAAATATATTGGTGGAAGGAAACTTTAAACTACCTTTCTCAGTCTGTGACAAAACAGGTTTACAGAAAAAGAGAAGGAGAAAAGATAGAAAATTCTATGTCTAAATAAGATAATCAGTTAGACACATCTAATTGATATACGTCATTTCCATGGTATAAATTTGATATATATGTGTATATGTATGTACATGTATGTGGGTGCAGTTCTGTGTCCTAGAAATTAGAAATACAACTTATTGTGAAGAGGAAAAGACAGTTACATAAATTGAATGGATATTAGGTCACAAAAGCAACCCTCAATAAATTTCATATGTTGGAAATAGTACAGATAATGCTTTCTGATCACTGTGTAATAAAACTAAAACTTAACTACATAACCAGAACACAAAGTCCTCTATTACCTGGCTATTACAAACTCTCTTTAAAACTATTTGTAGGTGAAAGGAAACAAACAAAATTGCAAACTATCTAGGGGAGCCTGGGTGGCTCAGTTGGTTAAGTGTCCGACTCTTGGTTTCGGCTCAGGTCATGATCTCGCAGTTGTAGGATCGAGCCCCACGTTGGGCTCTGTGCTCAGTGTGGAGTCTGCTTCAGATTCTTTCTCTCCTCCCCTCTTATTCTCTCTCTCTCAAATAAATAAATCTTTAAAAAATAGCAAACTATCTAGAAGAGGAATATGAAAATCCAACATTTTACAACATATGGGATATATGTACAGCTAAAGCATAAAACAACTCATAACCTTATATACTGTATCAATAAACAGAACAATGAAAATAAATTAACTAAGAACTTAGTATGTCAGGAAAATAAGCATAATAAATTAAATAAAAATAGAGGGTAGGAATTAATAAAGTTAAAATCAGAAACTACTGAATTGGAAAACACAATAGCAGAATGTATACATAAATTCAACAGTGGTTTCTTTGCAAAACTGATGCAGTAGATCAACTTCTATCTATTCTGATTCAGAAAAAACAGGGAGGGAGAACAAATACAAAAATTAAGAAAGAAGGGGGAAGTAGAAACAGGAAATAAAAAAACCCCAAATAAACTACTTTGTTTCAGCTCTATTCAAATGAATTAAGGAGCCTGGATGAAACAGACCATTTGTGAGGGAAATATAGTTTAATAAAACAAATGCTGAGATGTAAAGAAAACCTACAGTCCAATTCCATAGGATAAATACAGAAGGTTGTCAAAGAGTTACAAAAATTCCCAGACCCAAATTGTTTCACAGAAGAATTCAGCCTAAGAACAAATAGTTCCTATACTATTTAAACTGATCCAAAGCCTAGAAAAAGAAGAAAGACTCCAAAATTATTTTTATGAGATGAGCATAACGTTGATGCCAAAATCTGGCAAGACTGCATACAAAATAGGAAACTACAGACCAACCTTAAGAAAATCAATTAAAAAATCCTAAATAAAAAATTTTAGACATTTCAGCAGCAGAAAAAAAAGACCCATCATTAATGCATCTTAGTAGGATTTAGTCCATGGCTGCATGGATGGTTCAACATTAGGACATTTAATATAATTTATTTATTAATAGAGTGAGGAGGAAAATCATATGATCATCTCCACAATGGATATTTATTAAAATTTATCATACAATCTTGATTAAATTCACCTTATAAGATAGGGCTTGATAGAGCCAATTTGAAGTTTGGATCTCTATCTCTCTCTCAAGCTAGAACTAAAACCCTCATGGCTCTTTTTCATTTACTTTTATTTCTAGCAATGGATGATGCTCATCAAACTGCCTGCCCTCTTTGGACAAAATTCACAGAAACATTGCATTTGTCAAATTTCTTTCCTGGCCCTTAGTACCTCACGCTATATTAGGTACAATGTTAATATTTTTGCTGTCTTGTTCATTTTTATTTATACTTCTTTTATTTTCTAGCTATCCAAGTTTTGGACAAAAATTCTGGGTCCCATAATTTTAAGAGCAAAAAACACAGCATATTGTCCCTGGTTGAGGACCAATGGGCGGTCTGCAGCATGAAATTTTTTTGTTTTCTTGACTGTGCAAATATAGCTCCCCAGCAAATATAATATAATATAATATAATATAATAATATAATATAATAATATAATATAATATAATAATTATAATTAATATAATATAATATCTTTTATTCCTCTTTGAAAAAGGAAAGAGATGTGGCAGAGGGACTTCCTAGGAGTGAATACCTTCCACGCAACTCCCATTTGTTTTCAGCCTCTTAGAAGGTAGAAATAATGCATATTCTCTTGACTATCATCTTTTACAGGGGAATAAACTATTTCAGAGTTAAAGAATCTGCTGAAGGTCACCAGAATGTGGCAGATCCTATTTTTTTTTTTAAGATTTTATTTATTTATTTGACAGATATAGAGACAGCCAGCGAGAGAGGGAACACAAGCAGGGGGAGTGGGAGAGGAAGAAGCAGGCTCATAGCGGAGGAGCCTGATATGGGGCTCGATCCCACAACGCTGGGGTCACGCCCTGAGCTGAAGGCAGATGCCTAACCGCTGTGCCACCCAGGCGCCCCAGATCCTATTTTTTTAAATTGAGGTTTAACCGATATACATTATATTATTTTTAGGTATACAACACGATTCAATATTTGCATATATTGTGAAATGATCACCACAATAAATCTCGTTAACATCTGTCACCATAGTTACAGAATTTTTTCTTATAAATGAGAACTTTTAAGATGAACTCTCTCAGCAACTTTCAAATATGCAATTCAGTATTACTAATTACAGTCATCATGTTGTACATTACATCTTAATGGGTTATGTATTTTGTAAAGGGAAGTTTGTACCTTTTGATTCACTTTACCTATTCTACCCACTGCCAACCCTTGCCTCTGGCAGCCACCAATGTATTCTCTGTATCTATGAGCTTTTTTATTTTTATTTTTTTTTAGATATCACTTCTAAGTGTGATCATATGGTATTTGTCTTTCTCTAACTTGTTACATTTAACATAATGCCCTCAGGATCTATCCATTGTTGTCATAAATGGCAAGATTTCATTCTTCTTTATGGCTGAATAACATTCCATTTAATAAGTATTCCATTTTACAAATTATGTATATAATTTGTTGTTGTGTACATATATATACACTATGTTTTCTTCATTCGTCTGCCGATGGACACTTAGATTGTTTCCATATCTTGGCTATTGTAAATAATGCTGCAGTGAACGTTGGGGTCCATATATATTTTCAAGAAAGTGTTTTTGTTTTCTTTGGATAAATACCCAGAAGTGAAATTGCTGGATCACACGGTAGTTCTATTTTTAATTTTTTGAGGAACCTCCATACTGTTTTCCATAGCAGTTGCACCAATTTACATTCCCACCAGCAGTGCATGAGGGTTCCCTTTTCTCCACATCCTTGCCAGCACTTGTTAGCTATTGTCTTTTTGATAACTGCCATTCTAGCAGGTGTGAGGCGATATCTTGCCATGGTTTTGATTTGTATTTCCCTCATGATTAGTGATGTTGACCATCTTTACATGTACCTGTTGGCCTTCTGTATATCTTCTTTGGAAAATGTCTATCAGATCCTCTGCCCCCTTTTCAGTCCGATTTTTTTTGTTGTTGTTGCTGTTGTTACTGAATTGTATGAGTTCTTTATATA
Source organism: Ursus americanus (assembly GCF_024610735.1). Lineage (NCBI taxonomy): Eukaryota > Metazoa > Chordata > Mammalia > Carnivora > Ursidae > Ursus > Ursus americanus. Next base: position 44,715,721 of record NC_142142.1, read on the forward strand.
TTTTGGATATTGACCCTTTATCAGATACATGATTTGCAAATATTTTCTCCCATTCGGTAGGCTGCCCTTTCATTTTGTTGACCATTTCCTTTGCCGTGCAGAAGCTTTTAAGTTTGATGTAGTTTCACTTGTTCATTTTTGCTTTTGTTGTCTTTGCTTTTAAAGTCAATGTCAAAAAATCATCACCAAGACCGATGTCAAGGAGTTTATTGCCTATGTTTTCTTCTAGGAGTTTATGGTTTTAAGCCTTTCATGCATTTTGAGTTAATTTTTGTGTACAATGTAAGACAGTGGTCCAGTTGAATTCTTTTGCATGTTGCTGTCCAGTTTCCCTAACACCATTTGTTGAAGAGACTGTCTTTTCCCCATTGTATGTTATTGGCTTCTTTGTTGTAAATTAGTTGAGCATACATGTGTGGGCTTATTTCTGGGCTCTCTATTCTGTTCCATTGATCTCTGTTTGTTTTTAACCTAATACCATACTGTTTCAATTACCATAACTTTGTAATATCATTTAAATTCACAGAGCATGATGACTCTGGCTTATTCATCGTTCTCAAGATTGCTTTGACTATTTGGGATCTTTTTCGGTTACATACAAATTTTAGAATTGTTTGTTGGTTCCGTGAAAAATGCCATTTGAATTTCAACAGGGAATGCATTAAATCTTTAGATAGTTTTGGTACTAAAATGAACATATTAACTGTATTAATTCTTCCAATCCATAAGCATGGAATATCTTTCTATTTATTTGTGTCTTTTTCAATTTCTTTCATCAATGTCTTATAGTTTTCAGTGTACAGGTCTTTTGCCTCCTGGTTGAATTTATTTGTATGTCTTTTATTCTTTTTGATGCCCTTGTAAATGGCATTGTTTTCTTAATTTCTCTTTCTGATGGTTTGTTATTAATGTATGGAAACACAACCAATTTCTGTATATTGATTATGTATCCTACACATTTACTGAATTCATTTACTAATCCTTATTTATTTATTTTTGGTGGAGTGTTTAGGGTTTTCCATATATATTTTAAAAATGTTTTATTTATTTATTCTTTTGAGAGAGAGAGAGAGAGAGAGAGTGAGCACGTGTGAGTAGGGGGGTGAGGGGCAGAGGGAGAGGGAGAGCATCTTAAGCAGGCTCCATGCTCAGCATAGAACCCAAGGCAGGGCTCGATCTCATGACCTTGATACATGAGATATCATGACCTGAGCCAAAATCGAGAGTTGCACACCTAACTAACTGAGCCACCCAGGCACCCCCATATATAGTATTATGTCATCTGCAAATAGTGACAGTTTTACTTTTCCCTTTCTAATTTGAATGCCTTTTATTTCTTTTTCTTGTCTCATTGATCTGGTCAGGGACTTCCAATTCTATGCTGAATAAATGCATATCCTTGTCTTCTTCCTGATCTTAGCGGAAAAGCTTTCAGCTTTTACCACTGAGTATGGTGTAAGCTGTGGGTTTGTCATATGTCATATATGCCCTTTATTATGTGGAGATACACTCCCTCTATACCTACTGAAAGTTTTAATCATAAATGGATGTTGTATTTCGTCAAATGCTTTTTCTGCATCCAAAGAGAGAATCATAATTTTTGGCAGATCCTATTTTTAAACCCCACTTTATTTGGCTCAAACTCCACTGCTTTTTTGCACTAATACACATTGCTTTCTAGGAAGGAATGGAAAGATACAGGAATACGGAATATAGAAGTAAGAGAGAAGAGAAAGTGACAATCTGGAGAAATGACTGCAAATTAACAAGGAAGAGAGGGAAGACACATCAGTGGTGTCCTATAAGTGAAATACAGTCTGCATTGGTTTAGATTCCAAGACGGTCACTTGCATATACCCTTAAAAGGTCTATGTCTAGAACCAGATGAAAAAAGCAGCTACAAGAGAACATTTAACCTTGGTTTGTTTTCAACAACACTCACAAGATTGGGGGACAGATCAACCTCATTCTGGGAATATGTCAGAATCTTTGGGACATTGTGTTTGGTTAAAAAAAAAAGGTTTATTGTCATATAATTTTGTATATTGAAAGTGAAATAAGTACAAATACTTTTGTAATGCAATCTAGTGGTATAAAACATTCTGGTGTGATTACACGAGAAACAGAATTTATCTTCTTGACACCATTTATTCCAGAGACTAGCAAACAAGGCTATTCCTTCAAGGTGTATCCTTAGAATCTGTAAAATTTAAATTTTCATCAAATAGTTTTAAGATGGTTAAAACACTTTTATAGGAATAAATGTGGATCATATGTTGTATTGGTAAGCATTTAAAACTAGAGAATATAATAACATTAATTTTTTTATCCACAGCCTTTTCTACAAACATCCACTATATAACTGTAAATTCCTCAACTCTTTCATTTATTCAACAACTATTTTTTGTATTCCCATTATATTCTGGGTATTGGGGATAGAGCAATAAACAAAATAAAAAAAAAATACTTGGAGCTAACATTTTATTGGAGTATTTTGTTTATATTTGTATTATTTATACTGTGATTGCCATGTCTTATCCATTCCTTCCTCATCACACAACATAGCAGGTGCCCAGTAAGTTTTGCAAATTGAATATATTCAACCAGTTTAAATTTTTCCCTAAAGAACATCTTTTTAAAAAGCTTATGTGTTTTAATAATGAGTTGAAATTTTTATATAGGGAGTTATGTAAAATCCATGACTATACATTTAGGGGCTTAAGAAAATATAAAACAATTTTTTTTTCTTGTTGAAACAACATCACTGAGTTACTAGCACAACCTGGTGGCTGTTTGACTGAACTGCCTGGTTTAGTGTTTAAGATTTCTCCTCTGGATTATGTCTCCATTCTTGTATTGAGCTGGGCTTTTTCCCCCCTTTTTTCTCTACTTATTTTTGTATTTAAAAATCATATAAGAATCTTAAAACTATCGCGATTAAAATTTACACAACTTTTTGTTAAGCAAATGTAGGTATTTCAAAATACTGCACGTACTGGTCCTCTAATAACAGCGTGGCTGGAAGATTTGTTCCTCTTCAAAGTAAATTAATTTCTAGAGGGTCAGAAGAGTGTCGTGTGCACTTTTTCATTATAATCCTGTTCCCCACAGGAACTTAATATTTTGTGAATTAAAAGCAATTTTTGTTTTACTTATTTGTAACATTTTAAAAAGTTTGTGGGCTTTCCAGGTGATTGATGCCCATTTATTTAGCAGAGTCTGGGGAAAATATTTCTGTCAGATCCGTGATACTTGTGATCGGAAGTGCTGAGATGGTTCTTCTTTCAAGTGACCATTCACCAGAGATGTCCTCAAACCTATTTCACCATGGATAGGGATGGTTGCACTAGAAGACCTCTGATTCTAAGATTTAAAAACTATTAATGATACATTAAAATATATAATTTTCAACGGCTTGTACTTCCAGTAACTAATGCAGGAATTCGACTCTTGTGAAATTTCCTCAAGACTTTCTGAGAGTCTCCAAAAGGCTCTTGCTGTGCTCGGGAACCAGACATCTCACTGGCAGCACACTACTCTCTCTTGCTGCCCCCCTCTCCTCTAATCAGAGAATATATTGCTCTCTTTGTTTTTCTCTGAGGAAAAGAACAGCTGTTTTTTTCCAGCCCCAGAAACTTGGGCCCCCGAGTTTCTGTCACATTTGTCTGTTGCCCCTCTCGCCAGAGCTCGAGGAACAGTCCATGGGAGTACAGACACATTCTCTAGGCTCTGTTACCAGCTCCTGACACAGAATTCTACTTCTTTCATCCCTTGTTCCCCACTTCCCACACACATCTGCTGCTCTGGATGGTGGCCACTTCCATTGCTTTTATCACTGTAAGAAACATTTAAATGAGCATCTATGATGTCCTGGGTCCTGCATTTGCCATTGGGGTTACAGCACTGAACTCTGCAGATATGGTCCCAGTTCTCACGAGCATGCCACCCAAAAAATAAATATGGACACAAAACAAGGTCATCTCACCATGAATTGTTATGTTGGGTGGCTCTATTGGTGGGGGAAAAATTCATTCAGATAGGAACAGAACGAACATAGGATTCTCCATAACCATATATATTAAGGATACAACAGAGCTTAAGAAAGCTGTTCTAGCATGTAAAAACTTGATAGCACTGAAAATGTTTGACTCAAAGATAATAATAAAATCAACCTAAATGAGTGATATTTTAAGATTTCAGTTTTAAGGAGAATATAATTTAAAAAATTCCTTTAAATATTTTAACTTCCCCATTTTAGCCTATTTTCTTTATCTTTTTAAAAAAATGAAACTTCTCATTGTAATTGTAGAGTCACATGAAGTTATAAAAACAATGCAGAGATCTCCTGTATCTGTTATTCAGTTTCCCGCAAGGGTAACATTGTAAAACTATAGGATAATTTCACAACCAGGATATTGATAGTGACATGATCCATTGGTTTTATTCAGATTTTCCCAGTGTACAACTTTACTCATTTGTGTGTGTGTGTGTGTGTGTGTGTGTGTGTGTTTGTGTTTGGTTCTACACAATTTCATCACATGTGTAGGCTTGTGCATTCATTCACCTACTACAGTCAAGATACAGAATGGTTTCCACAAAGACCTCTCATGTTGTTCTTTTATAATCACCTCCATCTCCCTCCTTAAATTTCACCCCCATCTTTAAACCTTGATAACCACGCAGCTGCTCTCTATCACTAAAAGTCTTTCATTTAATCAATATTATATAAATGGAATAATACAGTCCATAGCATTTTGAGATTGGCTTTTCACTGAGTATCCTTTCCTTGAAATTCATCTAGGTTGTTGCATGCATCTATAGTTCATTCCTTTTTTTTTTTTTAAGATTTTATTTATTTATTTATTTGAAAGCAAGAGAGAGTGAGCATGAAGGAGGGGAGGGGCAGAGGCAGAGGGAGAAGCAGGCTCCCTGTTGAGCAGGGAGCTGGACACAGAGTCCAGATCCCAGGACTCTGAGATCACAACCTGGGCCCAAGGTAGATGCTTAACCGACTGAGCCACCCAGGTGCCCCAGTTCATTCCTTCTTTACTGATGAATAGTATTCCATGATGTGGGCCGACAGAGTTTAATCGTCTCCCTACTGGAGGATACCTGGGTTGTGTCCAATTTTGGGCTATTACAAATACAGCTGTTATGAACATTTGTGTATAGTTTTTGTGTGAAAATAAAGTTTCCTTGCTCTGAGATATATGCTCAAGAGTGTAACTGCTGAGTAACTGAAAATAATAACAGACTTACCTAGAGTGATTATAACATTTTATATTCCCACTAGCAATTTATGAGTGATTCAGTTTTCCTATGTCATTGCCAGCATTTGGTGTTGTCCATATTTTTCATCTTAGCCATTCTGAGAGATTTGTAGTGCTATTTCATTGTGGTTTTCATTGTGTTTCCCTTTAATGACACGGAATACGTTTTCGTGTGTTTATTTGCCATCCGCATGCCCTCTTCAGTAAAATGTTTGTTCATGTCTTTTTTCAATTTTCTTTTTTATTTTTTTAACTGTTGAGTTTCGAGAGTTCTTTATATATTCTTGATACTAGTTCTCTGTCAGATATATGCTTGCAAATATTTTCCTCTTCCGTAGCTTTTCTTTTTACGCTTTTCATATGGTCTTTGACAGAACTAAAACATTTAATTTTGGTGAGGTTAAATTTACAAGTTTTTCCTTTATGGATTGCGCCTTTGGTGTCAAGTCTCAAATATCTATGTCTAGCCGTAGATCCTGAAAATTTTCTCAGAATCTGTGTTCTTTCAACCAACCGTACAAGCTTAACATTATTGAGATTTTGTCTTGACCTCCAACTTCATCTATCCTACTTAGGAAAGAAGGTTTTAGAAACAGGGGCTAGAAGATCAAAATTTTCTTCCAGGAAGGTATCCTTGGTGATCTAGCTAAGAATTTTATTCTTCCTCTTCTATATTTATGAGGATAGTCTGGGAGTCAGGGTAAATCCCACCACAAACTCCTTAAGGCAAACATCCATTATCATTGCTTTAAAAATGACATCAATCGTCTGGTGGTTTTCTTTTGCAGATTATAATTGTAATCCTGATGATATTTGAGAAATATTGGGTAATGCAAAAAATTTCTCCCCATTAAAAAGGAACAGTATTAAGTCAAAACTACAATGAGATACCACCTCACACCAGTCAGAATGGCTAAAATTAACAACACAGGAAACAACAGGTGTTGGCAAGGATGCAGAAAAAGGGGAACCTTCTTACATTGCTGGTGGGAATGCAAACTGGTGCATCTACTCTGGAAAACAGTATGGAGGTTCCTCAAAAAGCTAAAAATAGAACTACCCTATGACCCAGCAATTGCATGACTAGGTGTTTATCCAGAGGATACAAAAACAGTGATTAGAACGGCACATGCACCCCAACATTTATAGCAGCATTATCAACAATAGCCAAACTATGGAAAGAGCACAAATGTCCATCAACTGATGAATGGATAAAGAAGATGTGGTATATATATTTAATAGTGAAAATAAGTCAGCAGAGAAAGACAAATATCACATGATTTTACTCATATGTGGAATTTAAGAAACAAAATAGATGAACATAGGGGAAAAAAACAGAGAGGGAATCCAGGAAACAGACTCTTAATTATAGAGAACAAACTGAGGGTTGCTAGAGGGGAGGTGGGCAGGGGGATGGGTTAAATGGGTGTGGGGATTAAGGAGGACACTTGTTGTGATGAGCGCTGGGTGTTGTATATAAGTGATGAATCACTAAATTCTATAGCTGAAAATAATATTACACTGTATGTTAGCTGGAATTTAAATAAAAATTTGGAGAAAGAAAGAAGAGGAACAGTATTAATCACAAATGAAAAAGGGTCATTTTCCTCTGAGTAAACCGAAATGCACAGCTGCACACATTACTCCCTTTGCAGGTTCATTTTTCCTATATATATATATATATATAAACCTATTGCTCTGTTTGATATTTCATCACAAAACAGAGGGAAATAGGACATTTTTCTACTAGGTCATAGCCACATTCTATACTATAGTATGAGTTAGTTCCATGAATGTAGAGAATTCTGTTTTGTTCTGTGTTATATCCTAAGGGCAGCACCTACTATAATAGGGATTCAAAAAATTTTGCAGAATGACTGAATGAATGAATCAGGATGATAACCACTAACGATTTCTTTCGGCAATTTAGGAAAGTCATAACTGCAAGAAAGATCAGAGTAGTGAATTCACTTAGTATTCTATTTCTGAATTATAGAGCTAAGGAGAACACAACAAGGATTTCTCAGGCTGGTTACCTTAGAGAGGAAGGAGTCTCTCTATGCTTATCCAGTTATATACAGTCTCAAGTCCGGAGGTTTGTGTTCTACTGGTTCACCCGTATTTACTTCTGAACTGAATATAACTGAGATGGGCAATATGGATACTTGTGCCCATCCCTCAGGGGCCTTAGCCTGAATTCCTAAACTGGGTATTTGGCGGGTATATGCATCTCTTTGGCCTGCTGTAATTTCCCCCAGCTTCTTCTACCGCTGTCCAGACTTAGTCTTGGGGGCCTGATTACATTCCAGCCTCTGTTAGGACTGACTACATCCTTACTCTGAATCCTAGGCCACACCTTAGACATCACCCAGAATTAACTGCTATTAATGTTTTGCTTTATTTGTTTACAGTCCTAATTTGTAATTGCCATGTACTCCTTCACTGCATGCTTGTACTCGTCCTAGAATGCATCATGCTCTGTCACCTTGGGCCCTCTCCTCACACTGTTCTTCTAGAACACTCTCCCTGCCATGTTCCCACCTGACTTCTCATCACACAATGCACACCTCTCCTTTTGTTCAGTTCACTCATTTCCTTCCTGTGTTTTCTGTTTAAACATTACTTTCTCTGTTAAGTCTTCTGGCCTCTTACACCAATCTTGTATGCCTGGGCACCATTGTACCTATTATCCTCGCTGTGGGTATAAAACTGCTTGTCAGACTTTACTATAGACTTTAAGCTCTTACAAGACAAGGGACAAATTACTCATCACTGCTTCAAGATTGCAGGAGTGTTTCTGATATGTAGGCAGCAAGTTTCTAACTTTGGAGAGACACAGAAGAGAGAGGAGTATAGAGCTGAGAGACAATGAACATTATCTGTTCATCACAAAACACGCTGTTTTGTGTGTTAATTCTCCTTTGTTCTACTTTCAATCCTCAAGAAATGTTGGGGGTTTCAGAGTCCACAGTAAGTGAAAATAATATTATGTTGAATTTAGCCAGGCACCAAAGTGCCATGGTATTATCAACAAATATACTGAAAATGTGGTTTAAATGTAGCATAAACAAGACAATCCAGGTAAATTAAGTCCTTTTGATTCTTCCTTCCCCATAGTTTTTAATAGAAGCAGAATTTGTATGTAACTTACTTCTGATAGCATTTAGTGACACAAAAAACCAAACTTATAGCGATTGAGGTTGATGTTACATGAAAGAGGATTCATTACTGGTAAAGCCAATAATGACATTGCTTTCTTGGTGTGGTATCTGATACCTAGCATTCTAGTAGCCTAAGATTTAGGGCAAGGCAACTGCCAGTCCTAATGAGCAAACTGAAATGCAATCAGTTTTTACTACAGTTCAAGCCAAGCCTGAGGACTATGCAAAATAGCAGAGATATCTGTACTCTGTTTCTGCGGCCACCCTGAGACAAAATTTTATCTACCATGATGAATTTTCATGTTATAAAAATTCCACAGCCACTTTGTACACAGCTAATTTATTTACTTGATTTTATTAGCTTCCACTGACATGGGCATAGGTTGCATTCTGGAGATAGGTTTTTAATTTCACATATATAATAAATAGTACAACGCAACCCTATTTCATTTTAGTTTCTGAAGGTAAAATTCCATGTTTTCCCTTGTTTATGTTGTAGCCCAACTAAACAGTTCCTTTTTTGTTTCAAAGGAAATCCAAGTACTTCAGGAGAAACAAGATATTTTGCAAATGGGGAGTGCTGGCTACTTAGAACATTAGTCAATTTGAAGGATACTTGTGTTATAACAGAAAGAATGGCATTTCTTTTTATTGTATTAAACCAGACTCTTTTTTCAGTCTTGAAGAGTTATAGCCATGCATTTAAAGAAAGCTAATTTTCTGAGGGAAAAAAATGACAGTTTTTATTAACATAAACTTTTAATCTGGCTTAGAAAAAAATTCTAACAAGTTCACAAATTTAATTTCATAAATACTTATTTTGCCAGATCCTAGACTAACCATGCATAGGAGAAAGAAGAAAGATGAGGTGGCCAAATTCTATTTGATTAGACAGAGAAGTCAACAAAATTATGACAGTCTGATATATATAGGTTTATCCATATATGTAAAAAATATATATATCTTATCACCAATGATTTTATAACAGAAGTCAGATTAAATTAATTTAAATTAATTAGGTTCATTTCTCTCAGTTCCTAACTGGTATTAACATATGCCATACTTTTAGGCTAATACTTGCGATCCTTTTGACTAAGCATAAATATCTCACAGATACTACTGAGGCTTTGTTGAGTTCACCACAGTCCCTAATACAGCATATAAGGGAGTGTCTTTGTTTGGCCCCACTGAGAATCATTAAGGAAAATAAATTAGTGTTGTATCTCTGTATTCACACAAAACAAGAAATTTGGTACAGTGCAATTTTTGATATTTTGTATTATGAAAAGACTCCATTTTTTTCCTTTTTCCAAATGTAAAATATAATTAGTTGTCTCCTTTTGAACGTATGCACAGAGATTCAGTCATGCCTCATCAGCATTATACTATATAATTATAAATAATTCATATTAAATATTTCTAGAAGTATAAGCATTTCTCTAGTTTGGTGTTAAAACCTTTATGGACCATTCTTCCGCTTACAGAGACTTTCAGCTAAGGATACATTCCTACCCTCACTTTCAGGCAGATTCTAAAATAATTCTCCAGATTTTTATCTCCCTCTTCTTATACTTCCTTTTTCTACCCCTTTAATTCCTTAAGAGGCAAAATGATAATATGGAAAGAATACAGGGCTTGTTTTTAGATGAATGAGGTACAAATCTGGGCTGTGCTCCGAACTAATTATGTGGCCTTGAACTGAATTTCTGCATCTCAGTTTTTCCATCTCTCAAACAGGACATTAAGACTTGCATTATGATAACATTTGAAAGGAGACAACTCCTGTTAAGAACTCCATAAACGTTAATTCTGTCTCCTCCAAAGCGAAAGTTACAAATGGAGAGCATGAAGCCTTCCATGACAAGGGTCTGCTCATTTTTGTTTGCACGTCTTAAAGAGAACAAGAAAGGCCTCCAACTTTTTTGTGCATCTGGGTGGAAAAGCCTCATGTTGAACCTGACACTTGATTTTGTGGCCAAGGACACTCTCTCAGCTGTGAATTTTGTTTGATTCATTATGGATCACAAAATATTTTTTGAGAATTAGGAAAATAGTAGGAGAAAAAAGCTGATTAGAAGATAGGACAGTAGCAATCTTCTTTCTAGTATATCAGACTATTTACTCAATGCTATGAAACCTAGCCATGTTTCTCAAGAAATGTCTGTGATTTTCATCATGGGTGAGTTTAAGGTTGGCAGGTTGGTGAGTCTCACTCATTCTTAGCCATCCATAGGAATAAAAATTTTTAAAAAGCAAAGTTCAACAAGGTTATCTCTCTCTATCTCATCTGTGGGTTAGGAAACCTGGTATAGAAACCAGGACTAAAAGAATGCTAAAATTCTGGAAAATTTATAACTTATAAATAAAAATTCCAAAAATGCTGAAAACCAGAAGGGCCATATGAAATTGTTTTTAGGGAAAAAAAGAGGGGTGACCTTATCAGACAGCATTCCACTCTAATATTTGCTTATGTATGAAAAGTACATGGGAAGAGGCAAAGTAGGAGGTGGTCTAAGAAGAAGTAGGAATTGGGTGTTGATTTTGATATGTTCTTTATAGATCCTGGATACCAGCCCTTTATCTGATACGTCATATGCAAATATCTTCTCCCATTCCGTAGGTTGCCTTTTAGTTTTATTGACTGTTTCCTTTGCTGTGCAGAAGCTTTTATCTTGCTGAAGTCCCAATAGTTCATTTTTGCTTTTGTTTCCCTTGCCTTTAGAGACATGTCTAGCAAGAAGTTGCTGCAGCTGAGGTCAAAGAGGTTACTGCCTGTGTTCTCCTCTAGGGTTTTGATGGATTCTTGTCTCACATTTATGTCTTTCATCCATTTTGAGTTTATCTTTGCGTATGATGTAAGAGAACGGTCCAGTTTCATTCTTCTGCATGTGGCTGTCAAGAAGTTAAAAACAGAGCTACCCTACTACCCAGCAATTGCATTACTGGGTATTTACCCCAAAGAAACAGATATAGTGAAGAAGGGACACCTGCACCCCAATGTTCATAGCAGCAATGTCCACAAAAGCTCAACTGTGGAAAGAGCCGAGATGTCCTTCAAAAGATGAATGGATAAAGAAGATGTGGTCCATATACACAACGGAATATTACTCAGCCATCAGAAAGGATGAATAGCTACCATTTACATCGATGTGGATGGAACTGGAAGTTATTATGCTAAGCAAAGTAAGTCAATCAGAGAAAGACAATTATCATATGGTTTCACTCATACGTGGAATATAAGGAATAGCATGGAGGATCATAGGGGAAGGGAGGGAAAAGTAAATGGGAAGAAATCAGAGAAGGAGACAAACCATAAGAGACTCGACTTCGGGGAGCAAATTGAGGGTTGCAGAAAGGGAGGTGGGTAAGGGGATGGGGTAACAGGGTAATGGGCATTAAGAAGGGCACGTGATGTGATGAGCACTGGGTATTATATGCAAATAATGAATCATTGAACACTATATCAAAAACTAATGATATGTTGGCTCCTCTCTTTTCTATCTGTATGACCTTGACCAGGCTATTTATCTTTTCAAGATATGTTGATATGTTGGCCAATTGAATATAAAAAAAAAGAAGTAGGCATTGGGCTGAATCTTTGCAGCATGCTGTTAGGAATAAAGCTGAGTTCAGTATGGGGCTGAGAATAACCATGAGATTTAATAATGTTTGCCTTCTTAACTGACATGCTTACAGAGAAATAGTATTTAAAGCAAAAACCTTGTTCTGAGGAAAATTATGGGGACGTGCATACATACACACACACACCATATACACACCCCAACAACTCCACAACATTCGTTCTGCTTAATTTGCAATTCTCTTCAGGGTTTTTTTCAGAGCATACTTGACATCCTTGTTCCTTAGACTATAGATGAGAGGGTTCAACATGGGTACTATATTGGTGTAAAAGACTGAGAAGAACTTTCCCTGGCCCATAGAACCATCAGATGAGGTCTTGAGATGTGTGAACAACCCAGATCCATAGAACAGACCAACAGTTACTATGTGGGAGCCACAGGTGCTGAAGGCTTTGGACCAACCCTGAGCTGATGAGACATGGAGGACACTGGACAGGATCAAAGCATAAGAAATGAAAATAATGAAGCTGGATATTATGACAACTGTGCCCACAATAACAGAAGTCACAAGCTCACTGGCATAGGTGCTGCTGCAGGAGAGCTGGAGGAGGGGGAAGATGTCACACATGTAATGGCTGATGATGTTGGAAGCACAAAAGGACAATCTGACCATGTCCCCTGTGTGGACCATAGCACCAGCAAACCCCATCACATAAGAACCAAACATCAGCAGAGAACAGACCTGAGGGGACATGGTGACCGTGTACAGCAGGGGTTTACAGATGGCCACATAGCGATCATAGGCCATGGCTGTCAACACATAGCACTCAGAATGGACAAAGAAACAGAAAAAAAACAGCTGAGTCATGCATTCTGCAAAGGAGATGATATTCTTCTCTGACACGAAGTTCATCAGCATTTTAGGTGTAATGACCAAAGAGTGGCAGAGATCTATGAGGGATAAGTTGAAGATGAAAAAGTACATGGGAGTGTGCAAATGAGAATTTAGGCAAATTAGATTAATTAAGCTCAAATTCCCTACCACAGTGACCACATAGTTCAGTAAGAAGAGAAAGAAAAGGGGTAACTGGAGCTGAGACTTATCTGTAAGTCCTACCAGGATGAACTCCATCACTGAAGTGTCATTTTTCGTAGCCATTAGCTGCAGGGGTGTGATCTGTGAGGGAATGAGAGAAGTGTCACATTAGGAAGGGACTCAGATCCTTTGCTTCTAGAGTAAGGCCCTGTTCTGTGGGGGCTTGAGTGTGACAGTACCCTGGAAGAAGAGCCAGGGCAAGGACTCTCCATCTTTAACTTTCTTCTCTTGCTTGTCCTTTTCTTCATGTTTTCAGATCTCAACTGTAACTCCTCACCTCCTCTGGTCTGACATAATCCAGAATGAAGTCTTTTAGCAGGGACACCAAAAATGATGATCACATGTGAGAGAGAAGGAAGCAATATCTTGAAGAGATAAATAGCCTGGTCAAGGTCATACAGATAGAGAAGAGAGGAGCCAACAGTTGTACTTGAGACCACTTCCTATGAAAATTCCTGGAGCTCCGAGACAGTAAAGTCACTGTGATACCCACTGCACCCACTGCTCAACCCACTCTCTCCCTCTTACCTTCCAGAAACTCAGTACCTGGCTTAGTGGAAGTGCTAAGAGGGAAAAAGCCTCAGAGAGATTACGTAACTTGTCCAAGATCACATGTAGTAACTGGAGGAATTTGAATTGCCCTATTGTTGTGAACTTCTCCTGACCATTCCATTTATCTAATCTTACCTCAAAATCACAACGAATTGTTTAGGAAGGACAAGCGGCCTCCCTCTTTGCTGTGGGAATGAAAACATCAGAACAGAAAGACTCAGCTGCCCAACTTCCTTTTGCCTGGAGACCTCTCTGGGGCCAGACTCCTAAGTGTTCTTTTCCCTTTACTGTCCTGAAGGAGACAAAGGCTCTGAAAATGGAGAAGCCAATATCCCTTCTGTTTGTGGATTTGCATAAAATGTCTTCAGGGCAAGGCAAATGCATCAACTTTATGTCTCCAAACCATCAGTGGGCTATATTGTGAATTTATCTTATTCTCTGTGGATCTCGGCAACTTGTTCAGAATCTTGAAACAAGGCTCATTTAGCATCAAAGTTTGATCAGGCTCCTGAGGGAAGAAATTACTGAGCCTGTGTTTACATCCTTTGCCAATAAGTTAACATTGGTTCCTTTGGGACTTAATGTTCTCCAAGCATTGGTTCACATTAAAACTTTTGGATCCTCTGCGCAGGGAGGGAGTAGCCTCCTTTGTGTTCCTAGTTATCCGAGAGCTCATGTTCAATTATGAAAGAGGAGTATTCAGGGGCAGAGCCATTGCCATTCCCAATACTTTTTTTTCATTGTTTTGTGATTGGTATAGAATTATGTCGTAACTCTATACTATCCATCTTTTGGTGTATTTCATATCTATAGAAAAATATAATAGAGACATATTAAAAGAATGAATTCTGGGGGGTACCTGGGTGGCTCAGTCCGTTGAGCATCCAACTCTTGGTTTCTGCTCAAGTCATGATCTCAGGGTTGTGAGATCGAGCCCTGCACTGGGCTCTGCGCTCAGTGTAGAGACTGCTTGAGAGATTCTCTCCCCCCCCTCCTCCCCGCCCCCCCCAACTCTTCCCTCATCTTGCTCTATCTCAAATAAATAAAATCTTAAAAAAATGAGCTCTGTGAGAAACAAACTGAGGGCTTCAGAGGGGAGGGGGTGGGGGAATGGGATAGGCTGGTGATGGGTAGTAAGGAGGGCACGTATTGCATGGTGCACTGGGTGTTATACGCAACTAATGAATCATCGAACTTTACATAAAAAACCAGGGATGTACTGTATGGTGACTAATATAATATAATAAAAAATATTATTATAAAATATAAATAAATAAATAAAAAAAAAAAAAATAAAGCCACTCTTGGCACTTAAAAAAAAAATGAGCTCTGGAATCAAATTAATCAAAATTGAATTAAAAATCTTCCACTTACTATGTGTGTGATCTTGGACAAATTACTTAATCACTCTGAGCTTATTTTACCTCATCTACATTGTAAGTTTAATAACAGCTCCTACTTTCTTAGATTGCTTTGAGGATTAAATGCTTCATAATCTCTAGCACATTTAGTACACTGCTTGGTATATGCAAAGTGCTAAGTCAGTATTAGGTTTCCTTCTTCTTTATCCTTATGTATATCTATACACAGACCTCTTCCTCAAGTTCCTAATTCTGTACCCAACTGTTTACTAGACATCCCCGCTAAATTGAATTCAGCATCTCCTTGTGGCCCCAGAAATGTTTCTCTTCTTGCTATCCTTTTCTAAGTTAATGGCACCATCCTTAAGCTAGTGAGCTAATCTAGAAATGGGTTGTCATTCTGGGCTCTTCCTTCCCACTAACCATCAGCATCTGATCTTCGAAGTTTACATAATTCTATTTCCTTAAAGTCCCTGGTTTCTTACCCTTCCTCTTCACTGTACTGCCTTTGATAAAGCTCTCTTGCCTCAAGTTTGGAATACTTTAACAGTTTTCTTAACCTGGGGTCCTACTATCACCTGTTATATTAGCTTTTTATTGTTGTGTAATAAATTACTATAAACTTAGTGACTTAAAACGACACCCATTTATTGGTCATAGTTCTGTAGGTTAGAAGTCTGGTACAGAATGTCATGCTGGATGCTCTGCGCAGGCTGACATCAGGGTGTGGGCAGGACTGCATTCCCTTCTGGAGGCTCTGGGGAAGAATGTGTTTCCAAGCTCCTTCAGGTTGTTGGCAGAATTCAGTTCCTTGAGGTCTCCATTTCCTTGCTGGCTATCCACTAGGGGTCACTCTCAGCTTCTAGACGCTATCTTCATTCCTTGTCTAGTCCGCCCGTCTTCAATCCAGCAATAAACAACACAGGAATCCTTCCCGTGCTTTCACTTTCTCTGACTTCCCCTTCTGCCACTAGCTTGAGAAAAAACTCTCTGCCTTTAAAATGTTTGTGTGATTGGGTTAGGCCAGCTCTGATAATCTCCCTAATTTAAGGTCAGCTATACCATATAACATAGCACAGTCACTGGCATGGTATCTCATTATATTTACAGGTTCCCCTCATACTCAAAGGAGAGAGGATTATACAAGGGAGAAAGTCACTGGGGAGTCATGTTTTAGAATTCTGCTGTCCATAACTATCTTCTCTGGAAATCTATTCACACATTTTATATAGAATTAGTGATAGAGAATGCATCATTCCCTTGCCTAAATCCCTTCCTCTTCTCCAGCACCAGTGCAAACCTCTCAGCCTGTCACAGAAAGTTCTCTAGAGCTTGCTTCCTAACTGCATCCACAGTCTCATCCCCCATGTCTCCACTCCTTGAACCGTACTCTCCAGGAACACTGAAGAATCTGAAGTTCCTCTCATACATTCTGATGACTTCTTGGCTCCGTGTTGTTTCATCTGCCTGAAACGCCTTCCCCCTTCTTCCTCACTTGGATACCACATACTCATTCTTCAAGACTCAGTCCTGTCCTCATTTCTGATGGAACATCTCTTCTGATCTCTTCCCCTGTCCCCACTCTCATCACCTGAAGTGCTGTCTCTGTATGCTGCTGAAGCGTCTTGTGTACACTCCCACTTACACACAACAAGCTTACCGGTGTATCTTCGTTACACTTGGACTGTACCCTCCCAGAGGGCAAGGATTCAGTCTTACTCATTTTTATCCACGCTGCTATGAACAGATTTCTCCTTCCTTCTTCCCCACCTTTCCTCCCTCTCATCTTTAATCTTGTATTTCTAAATAACATGCAGTTGCTTCTCAGTTTGTCAGTATTATTGACTTTAAGTTTGGGAAATGAAATTTAGCCAATTTTCACCTTCTACCATCACAAAACTACTTCCCAGTGTTTTCATCCTCCCAATAGTTTTTTAAGTTAGATCAATAGTCCGTGTTTACATGATTTATAAGGATGTGCATGCTCTCCATATCTTTTTTTAAAAAGATATTTTATTTATTTAATTGAGGAGCACTTGAGTGTGCACAAGAGCAGGGGTGAGGGGTGGGGGTGTTGCTGAGGGAGAGGGAGAAGCAGACTCCCCGCTGAGCAGGGAGCCCATGCTAGCCTGACCTTATCCCAGGACCTGAGGTCACACCCTGAGCTGAAGGCAGACGCTTAAGGACTGAGCCACCAGGCGCCCCTATGCTCTGCATACCTAAGTAGTAAAATTTGCTGATTACTTTTCCTTTACAATCCTTGTTCTCTCTACAATAAATAATGGTCTGGGTTATTCGTTGGTTCAACTTTCTATGTTCTTACAATTAATTAATCTCAACACTCTCCCCCAGTTGCTTAAATCATCTTTCAATCCTTACAAAAACTTCAAGTGTTCAAAATAAAATATACAAAATTAAAATACAGTAAGTTTCTATCTCACTTATTGGAAGTCCAAGATATGGTTTCAAATCATAGACAGCTTCCTAAAAAAAAAAAAACAAAAAAAACCCAAACAACTTGGACCTAAGATCCTTCTTGTAGCTCTGTCACCTTCAACATATACTCTTTTATGTCAAGTTGGCCAAAGAGGAAACATCATGAGAGATTATGAAAGTGAAGTTTTTGTGGGTTTGGAACTGGAACACTTAACTTTTACTTATATTTCATTCCTTAGAACTCAGTCACCGGGTTGTGCTTAACTGAAAGGGAAGCTAGGAAATATAGTCTAGGCTTGTGACCAAGAAGAAGATAAAAAGAGTTTCTAGATAGCTGGTCTATCACCACCTTGCACGTCTTGACCCTATCTCAATGTCTGAAAGTGTCTTTGTTTTATACTCATATGTAAATGATAATACTCAATATGTGAACTTCCAACTATTTCTCTTATTTTTAGTGTAGTATGACCACACTCAAGTGCTTTCCTTCCAGAGATCCTCCATTCTATACTTTCTATAGAATAACCTCCAGTCTTCCGCTTCAGGAGAAGCATTCACCTGGAGATCTATTTTTTTTTAAGACTTTCATAGAGCTCTCCTGTTTTTATCTTTTCCTTCACCTCTATTTTCAGAGGTGATTTGTGCCGCCAAATTACTGAGCATTCAGGAGATGAGGAAGTGTGCCATATTTGCGTCTACCAGGTGGCTTAGCTTGAGCTTCCTGGAGACTACTGAGTCAGTTACTGATCATTTTTCTGCTTTCCAGCTTTCCAAATTTCTTCCCACTCTTCTCCCCCCTACTGTTTTCCTTGTCCCAGTGGGTTAATGTAATATACTTGTGCTTCAGACTTCTAATGCCTTTAGATTCATTCCAGTGGGCTTTCAGAAAGAAGAGTACGTGGGCTCAATCTGCTATGTCTAATCAGAAGCCCTACTGCTGAATTTCTAAGGTGATGTCTGGGAGTATACAAAATCATAATTCCATTGGCAAAATGCACCTGTGTCCCTGCTTAGAGAAGGGTACTGTCCCTGAGGTTTAAACTCCTCCACAAACAAGTTAGGTGATTATTTTAGAACTTTCACTGATTCATTTCATTCAAGAAACATCTCTCAGAGGACTTAAGTTGCAAGGCACTCTGAACACAAAAAGGAAGAGGACACAGATCCTGCCCCTTGGTTTTCTCAGTTTGATTAGAGAAGCAACAAAAGAAACTAAGAATTGTACGATTTATAGATAAGTGGTCCTAGTCACAATAATACATTCTTTTATTAACTTGTCCTTTATAATTTTCACAACTATCTGAGATAGGCATTTCTGTTTCACATATGAAAAAACCAAAATTAGGGTTAAATGGTTTTGCCAAAGTCAGCAACTAATGGCAGAGCCACGGTTCAAACACAGATCTTTCTTTTTATTCTTCTCTAGAGGTACCAAGAGGTGCCACTTGAAATTGTATATCCTTATTCCTTTCCTGTATATCTTGCTCTGATCTATCAAGGCACATTTTTTTCTTTCACATAGTTAGTGCGCACTTACTCTTTCTGACCGCGGTTGTAGACCCGTTTAGATCCCTCACAACTACCCTCCTCTTTCTACCCCAGTTTTTTCCCACTTGCCCTTGCTTGTTGCCAAAGCCTGAAGTATAGCAGGACTCAGAGAGATTGCTTCCTGGAATTTGGAGTTTCTTCTTTTCAAATTTATAGTTATTTTGAAATTTGGGCATTTTCTGTCTTTGGATTATGCTGTGATTATGTTGTTTTTATGGAGTTTTATTTGTTCTTCTTATTGTTTTCTGTTACTTTTACCAGAGGCATTGGCAGGTGCACATCTAAGAAGATGCCATTTTCTCTGGTTTCTGAGAAGTCTTATCAGAAATATATATATATTTTAAAGATTTTATTTATTTATTTGACAGACAGCCAGTGAGAGAGGGAACACAAGCAGGGGGAGTCGGAGAGGAAGAAGCAGGCTCCCAGCGGAGGAGCCTGATGCGGGGCTCGATCCCAGAATGCTGGGCCTCTCAGAAATATTGTCTTTGAAATTCTATATATGTTAAAGTGCTGTACTGTATTGATTTGGAGATGATTCACTTCTCAGTGAACTCAGAAATATTATTTTGGTTTTGGTTTTTTAAAAACATCATTCGTCATCATCTAAATCTGTACTCTCTTAGAAAAAGTAAATATTCAAAAAGTTATCAGGACTATTACTGAAAATAAGACTATTGACTATTGCTGTTATTTAAGACAACCACCTTGTTGGAAATAACTACATTGTCATATAAAATACAGATTTTTTTTTTATGAGAATGAAGACCTGAAAGCGTGTAAAGAGTTACTAGGTGACAATAGGTTACACGAAGAATCCTACGTCTTTTAGACAAATTGAACTACCTAAGTAATTATTTACTCTCTCTCTCTCTCTTTCTCTCTCACACATCTTCAGATCCCAATGGTTTCACTGGTTAATTCTATCAAACATGTAAGGAAGAAATAATGCCAATTTTCTGCAAATTCTTTCAAAATACAAATGAAGAGAAAATACTTTTCAACACATTTTATGAGGCCAGCATAACCCTGATACTCAAATGAAACAAAGAATTACATGAAAAAAAATACAGCAATCTCCCTCAGAAACATAAGTACAAAAATTATTTAAAAATATTAGCTAAACTAATATAGTGTTCTATAAAAAGGATAATGTATTATGACCAAGTGGGGTTCATCACACAAAATCAAAGTTGGTTTCAACTCTGAAAATCATTCAATATAATTCATAACAGTAAAGAATAAAGGAGAAAGTAATATGATCAAGTACGATAAAATAAATACTGATTAGCCTAAGAAGTCAGAAAAATAGAAAGAAAAGAAGCTTCTCAATGCAGCAAAAGGCATTTATAAAAGATCTATATCTAAAATCACAGTTAATGGTAAAGACTGAATGTTTCCCTATAAGATTGGAAATAGCTAAGATTATTCTCTCTCTTCCATATTTGGTGAAGAGTCTAGCTATTGAAATAGGATACGAAAATGAAATAAAATGCTAGTGATGGAAAAAGAAAAAAAATAAATGAATATTATTCACAGAAAATATGACTGTTAATGCAGAAAATCCTAAAAAAAACCCCCACAAAACCAAAATACAAGAACTAATAAATGGAGTTAGCAAGGTCTCAGGATACAAGGCCATTAAACATAAATCAACTGCATTTCTTTATAACCAGCAGCAATTTTTTTTAAATGAAATTTATAAAAACACCATTTACAATAGGATCCCAAACTAAAATAATTAGAAATAAATTTGATGAAAGATATGCAAATCTCTAAGCTGAAAACTTCAAAACCTTGCTCTGAGAAAGAAAAGAAAAAGATTTAAATAAATGAGAGATACACCATGTTCATGGATTGGAAGATTCAAAGCTGTTAACATGTCCACTTCCCTAAAACTGATCTATAGATTCAATGCAATCCAAACAAACACAGTGGTTCAGTGCCTTCGAAATTCTGAGAAAACGTAGCTTTTAAACTAGAACTATATTCCCTATCCATTGCAAATAAAATAAAAGCAATTCCAAAATTCATTGTCTATAAAATTTGCATTCCATGCACTCTTTCTAAGGAAATAATGGAGTATCTGCTCCATCAAAATGAGGAAGAAAACAGACACAGTGAAGAGGAACCTAAG
Organism: Ursus americanus; assembly: GCF_024610735.1. Classification (NCBI taxonomy): domain Eukaryota; kingdom Metazoa; phylum Chordata; class Mammalia; order Carnivora; family Ursidae; genus Ursus; species Ursus americanus. The sequence goes on from NC_142142.1 coordinate 44,736,863, forward strand.
GAGACATGACAAGTAAATGTAGCGTGGTGACCTCGATGAGATCCTGGATCTGAACAAGGTAAATACTAAGGAAAAATAGTATGGACTTTACTTAATGCTAACATAACAATATATATTTATTAAATTGAAACAAATGCACTGTAAGATGTTAATAATAGGGGAAACTGTGGGTATGTGGACATTCTCTGTACTATGTTCTCAATTTTTCTATAAATCTAAAACTACTCTAGATGCTAAAGTCCATTTAAAAAAAAAAGGAGGGAAATCAAGAAACAGGATGATACAGGATGCAGGAAACAGGGGACCTAACACAGGTGAGAGGTGAAGACAATCTCCAGAAAGATGGTGAAGAGGGATCTCATGATGTTAACCTTTCAACAAATTAAGAGGGCATCCCATTAGCACTGGAGTGGACAATAAGTTTCTTGGAAAGACTTTTTAAAGAAGATGAAATAACAGAATACCAGCTAACATCCTACGTGATACATACACATATACAGCTACAGCTGTATGTACTGGAGGGGAGCTATACAAATGGGAAGAGGCAAGGGATAAATCAGGAAAACCCATAGAATATTAAGCAAATGAAAGCACCTGAAAATATGCACTTCAAGGAAAACAAAAAAGGAAAGAAAACGAAAGCGAAGTATTTGATGCATTCTCTGTAAATAGTGCTTAAAATTATCTTAATAACATAACTGCTAAGATTTATCTAACTTAATTTATATTTATAACCATACTGCAAGGAAGAGAAGGTATGTGTGTTTGTGCAGTGACAGGGAGGTGAAAAAAGATTAAATTCTTATGCATTCCATAGGAACTCACATGAGGAAACCACCGGAGTAATCTAAACATGAGAGAAAGAGAACCTTATCCAATTAGTATAATTGAGAAAAAAGGCTAGACCACGATTTCAAAGAGAGATTCTCTGGGACTTGGAGACTAGATTAAGAAGGTGATTGAGAAGAAGGAGCTGACTAGTTTGTGAATTACTTGCCTAGGTGGTGGCAAAAAAAAAGAAAAAAAGAAAAGAAAATGATGATCAGAGGAGGACCAGTACTGGGAATTAACAAGAAAATGCTGAATGCAGTTTAGGGCACTCTAGCTTGAGACACATAAATAGGACTGTCCAGGAGGCAGTAGGAGACAGGTTCATGCTATACATACAAGTGAATATGAACAAGGAGAACAAAACACTTATCAGACTCTTTCTTTGTACCAGGCAGTGCTCTACCACCTTCCATGCACTAAATCATTTAACCCGTACGACAATTATTCTCATCATACAGATGTGGACACCAAGACTGAAAGAGGTTAGGTAACTGGTCTAAAGTCTCACAGGAAGTGCAGAAACCCTCTGGATTTAAATTCAGACAGTCTGATTGCGAGTCACTCCCTTAACCACTTTGCTACAACAAACCACAATCTCAGGCTAGTAGGAGCACTGGCTCTCTCTGCTTTCCTCACACTAATGTCATATCCACAACTATGCTCCATGATGTGGGTACTGATGTTGCCTACTGCTCAGGACTGAGCGAGCAACCCTTGTCAGTGGCAGCTCAGCTTCCAGGCCTCCTGGCCTGGCCCACCCTTGCGGGAACTTCTGCATCTACCAAGCTGGGAGAGTAGGGCATGTTGATGGGAGGAGCTCTATGCAAAACATCACAGACTCCCATTGCCTTACATAAAGTTCCACACTTTTGAAGTGTCACCAGTTCTCAGATTTGATTCATCCAGAGTGCCAGAATTGTTGTTTTGGCCAATTCTGTCCCAGCTTATATTTGCTGACCTTCGCACTCAGCCATAGCTGGCAGTTCCACTGAAGTTCTGTTCGGTTTGTCCTACCCATCCTTTAAAAAAAAATGTAAACTGTGTGTGTGAATTACTTCTAATAATTTTTGGTGGAAAAATCCAAAATTGTAGCAAATGAGTTGATATTACATGAAACCTGTTTCATAAGTCTTAACCTATTACTGAGAAAGCCAACAGTGACATTGTTTGCCAAAGTGGAGGCTAGAGTCTTGTCTTTTGAGAAGGGAAGTACAAACATTACACAAATTTCAGTAATTGTTAATTTAAACACCCTAAAATCTTGTATTGTGAAGTTTAGTTATATTTATAACTTATCATTTAACCCAATTGACAGATACATGTTTTGTCAGGTAGTTTATATTTCGGCTTACACGTGTGGGGAAAAATATTGTATCAGGGTTTATGTGGACAAACAATAGGAAGTGACTCTGATAAAGTATGTCAATTACATCTCAATTAAACTGGAAAAAAAGTGACTCTAGCTTCTTTAAATAGAAAAAAAGTTTATAGAAAGGACATTGGGAATTGAGAGATTTGGTATGAAGTTGTAAAACCAAAGCTGGAGAATAAGGCAACTCCAGGGGCCAACAGGCAGGAAGTATTTCAGAGGAATAGTCTGGCCACATTGTTGGCCCTGATGCTGCAGGATCCCCACCCTATTTTTACCACTCACTCAGTCCTGGAACACAGCAGCTGCCACTTGAACGGTTCCCAATTGTTTCACTGCATTTGCATTATTTGCTCCAGGTCAAAATCTTAGATAGGAGTTATGTGATTGGCTGAGTCTAGGTCAGTGTGCCTGTTCTGTTGGCCAGGGAATGTAGGGGCATAACTTCTCTCCCTCTTGGATTCTATAGGGGAAGGCTGGGCACTACATCCCACCAAGATGACACAAAATGAGGATTCTGTCTAAGCAAGAAGTGGCACCCTTTTTCATCTTCCCAAATATTAAATATGTGTGCAAATGTGCTTTCCTATTTATAGAAAGGAAGAAATTATGTTTGCAAATATATAGAGAGATTTACATAAAATCAAATATTACGTTTTTGTGGGGATGAGGGATTTGTGCTTTTGTAAATAAATTTTTATTTTAAAATAATTGTAGATTTAAAGAAAAGTTATAAAGATAGTTCAGAGGATTCCTGGACATACTCTTCAAGCAGATTCCCCCAGTATAAATTTCATACATATCTGTGGTACATATCTTAAGACTAAGAAATTAACTTCAGCACAACACTGCTAATGAAATGATTTTACTTTGGATTTCACCAGTTTCTGCACAATTGCCATATTTCTGTTCCTGGATCCAATTTAGGAAGTCATGTTGCATTTAGTTGATACATCTCCTTAGTCTTCTCTGATCTGTGACAATTTCTTAGTCTTTGCCTTTTTTAAATGACTAAAGCAAATTTGAAGAGTGTAGATCAAATATGTTATAGAATGTCCTCATTTGGTTTTGTATAATGTTTTCTTATGCTTACACTAGAGAATAATGTCCAGTGAAGAGTCCTTACCATTGCATCATAACAAGGTCTAGATGACATCAACATGATTTACCACTGGTGGTGTTAACTCTGATCAACTGGTTAAGGTGGTTTCTGTCAGTTTTCTCCATTGTAAATTTACTATTTTTCCCTTTTCCTACTCAATTCTTTGGAAGTAAGTTACTATGTGCAAGGGAGAGGAATTAAGCTCTACCTCCTGGAGGGGAGTTATCTAGCTATGTATATTTGAAATTCATATGGATTCATGGATATTTACTTTATTCTTTGGGTTATAATCCAATAGTACCATTTTTTATTTTGTTTTCCAAATAATTCCAGCTTTGGTCCTTAAGAGCTCCCACGTTGAATCCTATGAATTTTTGACTATGACTCCATCTTCTTTTTAAAAATCAATTTTTTTTACTCTCTGACACTATAAGATGCTTCAGAATCATTTTGAAATTTCCTTGGTCCAACTCTAAAAGGAATCATATCTCCAAGGAATCCTAGTTCTTATCACCAGAGAACGTTATTCAGAAATAAGATCTGGGTGCTGGATGTGTTCATTGATATTAGGGTATCACTGCTTCTAGGTCCTCTTGAAGGTGCCTCAGCCCCTCCAGCCAAACTGGTAGTGTTTAAGCTTTAGGAAGCACCCTTGCCCTGCATGATTGATTAACCTTTCTTTGTATATCTATAGATTATGCATTCTTTCCTAGAAAGAACAGAGCACCTCTGCATGTCGGGACACAGAAACCAGACCCCCTTGCGGAACCGCCATAATCAAGGGCATGTAATCAAGAAACGTTAGGGACCACGTACTCCCTTTATTAACTGTTCTAAACTCCTTTAAAAACCCCCAAGGCCAGGCAGGAACCTCGGAGTTGGCTTTTGGACAAGAACCGACCTTCTCCCCAAGTGGCCGGCCTTCTGAATAAAGCTCATATTCCTTTCCAATCAAAACTCTTGAGTATTGGCTTTTTGAGTGACAGGCAGCTGAACCTGGATTTTGGTAACACTCTCAGTGGAAAGGGGTGGGAAATTTGTTGTGTATTCAAACTCCTGTGTGTATCTCCCTATCTAATTATTTCTATATTCATCTATCTTAATATCTAATAGAAACATGAATGAATGAATGCTGTTATCTCCAACTCTAATCCAGCAACACAGGGCTCATTGTAGCCTTCCTTTTTTGCCTATTTGCAACTTATTTCTGTGACAATGGGAAACATGACTCCATTATCTACCATTTATTTACTTATTTGATTAGATATCATAAGTTTAGGGTAAAAAGAAATGTGTAAAACATTGCACTTTAGTTGCTGAATTTGTTTTTCACAAGAGTATGTTGGGACTCTGAAACTGTTACATGCACACCGGATACCGGGATTGATTAATAATAAGTCGTAACCGAAATTTTGTCATACTCCAATGCCTTTTCCTGGCAGATCTGCTTAAGTACACTGCCCCCGGAGCAACAGCCCCGCCCGCGCAACTCCACCGCCCCCCCCCCCCCCGCGCGTCACGCGCTCTTCCTTTCTGTGCGCACGGCCGCTCCACCGCCGCTCCGAGCTCAAGGGAGCCTCATAGAAGCCTACTCCGAGCGCGGGAGCTGGTGCTCTGGGTGCCCTCTGTGCCAGAGCGCAGCGGCAGCCTCACCCTTACCTTCCCCTGGGAGTCTCCGAAGGCCTGGCTGGCGGAGGAGGCAGCTGGCAACGTCGTGCAGGTCGTGTGCGAGGGCTCCCAAGCCGCGGCAGATGCTGAGGCCCAAGGGTGAGGGGCGCGCGGAGGACGAGGACCTGATGTCGCTGGAGAACCCGCAGCCCGAGAGCCCCAGCGGCCGTCATGGGCCCAGGCGACAGCGTGGAGGCTGCAAGAGGAGAGGAGCGGGTCCCATGGGCGCGCGCGGCCTCCGCCAAGGCCAATGGCTTGTACCGCAGCAACTTGAGGGATGACTCGAAAGCCATTTTGGGAAGTACTAGCGCCCACGACCAGAAGCACCATGGAGTCCCTGCCCCGGGCCATGGCAGCCCTGAGCTAGGCCGCCCAGCAGCCGCGTGCAGCCTGGACCCTGACACATCCGACGGGGACAGAGGTTCAGCCATCTTCCACTCGGTCAGCCTGGAGACCCAGGGCTCGCTGAGCTGCAAACACTGCGCACCTGTGGGGCGGAGGGGCGTGGAGAGCATGCGCAAGGAGAAGCGTCTGCCACCACTTCTTCAGAGTGGAAGAGCAGCTCGGTGGCCCCGGGCAGGGGGAGAGGGCCCGGCAGAGGAAGACACCAGCGATAGCAAGGCGGGAAAGTTCATGCCCAAGATCCTGGGTACCTTCCAAGGCAAGAAGTAAGTCTGATGGCCCTGCAGTTGAGGCGGGGGTGCCCGCATCCCTGCTACCCATCAGCCAGAGCACCTGGCCCTCATGCCACAGCAGTTCGGAACCCAGCTGAGCACAGGCGGAGCTCGGCCCCCCCTTGGGATTCACTGTGGATGCTCTGCTTCTTGCCCCTCTGCCTTTCCATCCTTGGGGCCCCAGCTGCTTAATGCCCTATGCCTTAACCCCCCCCCCCCCCAATCCTTTCTTAGCGTCTGTCTCTGGGCCTTCAGCCACCTCTTTACGCATCGGCCTCCACCCTTTTAGGCCTTCATTCACTCCAGGGAGCCATCACTTCATGCCTTCGTCCTCCATCTTTCAGGGGGGCCCATCTTTTTGTGCTTCAGGCCCCCATTCTCTCAGGGCCTTGTGTTTTGGGGCTTCTGCGTTCTCAGGGTTCCCCTTTGTTCACAGCCTTCTGCTTTGCATCTTCACTCTGCTGCCTCTGTACTATTCTCCTGGCACCCCATCCTGTCTCTCAGGACCTCCCACCTTTTCAGGGCCTTTTCTCTCCCATCTCCATCTCAGATTGGTGAGGTCTCACTTCTTGCCCTGCCTGGATCCTCATTTTTGGGCTGCCTTCCCAGCACCTTCCTTGGTGGCCTATCCTTTTGCTGTGGGAAAGCAAGAGCTGGTTGCAGGCAGTTTCTTTTCTTTTTCTTTTTTTAAAATTTATTTTATTTTTATTTTTTTATTTTTAAAGATTTTATTTATTTATTCGACAGAGATAGAGCCAGCGAGAGAGGGAACACAAGCAGGGGGAGTGGGAGAGGAAGAAGCAGGCTCATAGCGGAGGAGCCTGATGTGGGGCTCGATCCCACAACGCCGGGATCACACCCTGAGCTGAAGGCAGATGCTTAACCGCTGTGCCACCCAGGCGCCCCTCTTTTTCTTTTTTTTAAATAATAATTTTGTAATAATTTTTTATTATGTTATGCAGGCAGTTTCTGAGGGAGGGGTGGAATCAGACGCAAAGGTTGCCTCTCTCACGCAGTGCAGTAGGGGGTGCAGGCAAGGGGGCAGGGTGCAGAGGATCCCTGAGAGGCTGCCAACGAAAGCAGATCTGGCTCGCTCCTCCAGCAAGGCTACAGCTAGCCCCTGGTGAGGAGTGAGAGCATTAGGCTCTGCAGCACAATAAAACTCAATCTGGGTAGATGATGATACCCCAGCTTCATGAAGGATCCCTGGCATCCTCTGACAGACACACATGCAAAGGCCCATCCCCAGCTATGCCCAGCAAAGGGTTGGGTGATGACTGCTTCTTCTTGAACAGGCGAGGGCAGGGGACAGAGGATGGTGGTGACTGAGCCCCAGCCCACTGCTCCATAGGGTCCTGTTACACTATGAGTTGGGACTGGTCCTTGCCATGCAGGTACCCAGCAGATCCCAATTTCACCCTGTTGTTGCATCCTTTCCTCTTTGTCACAAACCTGCAAAATCTGTCCAGGTTTCTTCTCTTACTTTTCTTGTATCTTTTTCACCTCCAGAGAGTAACTATGATTTCCAATGAGACATTTTGACATTAAATGCTTAGAAAGCCCCCCACTGAGTTTTTAGCACTGTGGAATTAGTGTTTCTGCTTTTTCTTTTCAGAGAGTTCTGTTTTTGTTTTTTTAAAGTGTAAGAAATTACAAGAGCAAAGGAATTTAAGGCCACTGAGCAAGGGCAGCAATTCTGAGAAGCTGGAGAAGGGAGGATGGTGGTATTTGGGGGACACTTTCACTCCCTGACAGTTTATTGTTTGTTATCAAAGCCACCTCTAAGGCACAGGTGACAGCAGGGACATTTTTTTGGGTGGAAAAAGTCAGGTTTGTTTTTGTGCAGTCTGGTGTGTTGCTGTTCTAAGCAGGCTATTCTAGGCCTGTTATTAAGGGAGAACCTTTGCAGGGAGTGGAGCATTCTGCCCGTGCAGAGGCCAGAGTTTGGGAGCCTAATCTGAGCCCTTGGAGTTCCTGTCTGCATCCTCCCACATCTTGCTAAATAAGGCATTTCCTAAAATGTGATTCTTTACATTTTGGTGTTAACAACAAAACACAACATATACACACACACACACACACACACACACACACACAAATAATGATGTGCCCTTCCAGAAAGAGTAATGGTAGGACATACCCTGTGTTCCCCTTGTTATTGATTGTAAGACCAACAGAATTCTGGGTGTCCCAGTCTTTATTCTTGGAGGAGGAAGAATGAGAGTCTTGACTTAGGTTGGCTTAAAGAAAATTCCAAGATGAATAATGTAGTAAGATCAAAAGATGAACAATGTATTACATCATGGTGTAATAACAATTTTTTTACTGTTTTCCCCCCAAAGAATACCAATTTCAACAATTACCCACAGATGAGAGAGCCTTTGTGGGAGTCCAGAAGTTTAGCCCAGAAGTACCAGCACACTGTTGGAGCAAGAAAATCCAAGATTGGATGCATCGAAGAGGGTAAGAGGAACAGTTTCACTTTACCTATGTCCTGCTTCCCCCAAGGCAGTGTAGCTCATTACCAAAGGAGGTGTTCTGATAACCTGTGACTTGTGATTCCTCCCACTGGGGAAAGTAAGAGTATGTGAATGAAGGTCTGGTTTCCTCAGCTATGGGAGACACTGCCAAAGAGATCCACTTCTCATCCCATTCAGATTGCTGAGGTATATTGTGTGGCTGAGGGTGGGAGTGTCTGGGAAGGTAGCAGGTAGGGCTGTTGGAATGCATCAAAGGGATGTAGATCCTACTAATCGTACCATGGACTCCACTGGGAAGCTTGCTGTTGAGCCACTGGGGATGCCCTCAAGTCGTCATGGGCACCCCCTGACTTTGTGCACCTTACCCACACACAACCCCATCCTGTGGATGGTTTTCCACATGTGCTTCCAGTGAGAGAAAGCCTTTGCAGATGGCTGGTAAGCACATGTGGAGAGACGGCCCAACTCTGCAGGCTGGGGAAAAATCACACACTTGAGTGTTCAGTCCTAGGGAAAAGCAAAAGGGAGGTTCTCAGCAACTAACCTGGCTTTGCAGGATGGAGGGAAGGCATACAAGTTTCAGAATTCTGCCATAAGATGAAATAAGTTTGGAGCAGCAATATTCATAGAAAAGGTCTGAGAAAGTCTCAGAATCACTAGCAGGGGTGACAGAAGGTTATTCTCTTCTAAAGCAAGTCAGAAATACTGGAGGAGGTAGCTGCTTCTTCATATATGAAGATAACAGTAGTCTTCAAGGACTATGAAAAATCAGTGTAACCCAACACCACCAAAGGAACACAATAATTTTCTAGAAACAGATCCCAAAGAAATGGAGATCTGTGATTTGTCTTATAAAGAATTCAGAGGGGTGCTTGGGTGGCTCAGTCGTTAAGCATCTGCCTTCGGCTCAGGGCGTGATCCTGGTGTTCTGGGATCGAGCCCCACATCGGGCTCCTCCGCTGGGAGCCTGCTTCTTCCTCTCCCACTCCCCCTGCTTGTGTTCCTTCTCTCGCTGGCTGTCTCTATCCAATAAATAAATAAAATCTTAAAAAAAAAAAAAGAATTCAGAATAGCTGTTTTAAGGAAGCAGGGTAAGCTACAAGAAAACACGCAAGGACAATTCAATGAACTCACGAAAACAATACACAAACAAAATGAGAAGTTTAACATAGAGATGGAAACCATCAAAATGAAGCAAACAGAAAATCTGGAGCTGATGAATGCAATGAATGAAATGACAAATGCAGGAAAGAGTATCAGTATGTGAAGAAGAATGAGTCTTTGACAGGGCATTTAAAATTATGCAGTGAGAACACGGAAAATAATAAAAAGGAATAAAGAAAGCCCACGTGGCCTATGGGATACCATTAAGAGAAACACTGCAGACATTACTGGAGTTACAGAAAGGAAGGATAGAGAAAGGGACAGAAAGCTGGATTAAGGGAATAATGGCTGAATTCCTAAATCTGGGGAGAGATTTAGACTCCTAACTTCATAAAGTTAATAGTTAACCCCAATATTTCCACCCAAAGTGATCTTCTTCAAGACATATTATAATTAAGCTGTTTAAAATCAAAGATAATGGAAACAATTTTCAAAGCAGCCAGAGGAAAAATAACCCTCACATACCAAGAAAGCCCCATAAGGCTATCAACAGATTTCTTTGGAGAAACCTTGAAACCTGGGATGATATACTCAAAATACTGAAAGAAAAAACTGTCAACCAAGAATACTTCACCAGGTAAAGTTGTCTTTCAGAAATAAAGGTGAGACAAAGACTTTTCCAACAAACAAAAACTGAGGTAATTCATTGCCATTAGACCTGCTTTGTAAGAGATGCTGAAAGGAGTGCTCTGAGCTAAAACAAAAAGACACTAACTAGTAACATGAAAACATTAGAAAATATACAACATACTGGTAAATATAAATATGTTTAGTCAAATTCAGACTACTCTAGTACTACAGTATGGTGGTTAACTACTTAACTCTAGTAAAGGTTAAAGGACACAAGTATTAAAAATAACTATAGCTACAATAATTTGTTAAAGGATACACAATATAAAAAGATAAATTGTGACATCAAAAACAAAATATGAGAAGGGAGTAAAAGAATAGAATTTTTGTAGTGATTGAAGTTTTTAATCACCTTAAAGTAGACTGTGATGTCTATAAGATATTTTATGCAAGTCTGATAGTAACCACAAAACAGAAGCCTACAGTAGATACAAAAGGATAAAGAGAAGGGAATTGAAGCATACCATTACAGAAAGTCATCAAGTCACAAAGGAAGACAGGAAGAGAGGAAGAGAGGAACAAGGGAACTACAAAACAGCCAGAAAATAATTAAGAAGGCATTAAGAAGTCCATACCTATCAATAATTACTTAAAATGTAAATGGTTGAGATTTTTCAGTCAAAAGGCAGAGTGGCTAAACAGGTAAACAAATGAAAAACAAGACCCAACTATATCTTGCCTACAAGAGATTTACTTCAGCTTTAAGGACACTTAGACAATAATGAGGGGATAGAAAAAGATATTCCATGCAAGTTGAAACCAAAAAAACAGTAGGGTCAGCTATTCTTCATCAGATGAAATAGACTTTAACTCAATAGCTGTAACAAGAGACAAAGATCATGATATCGTGATCATGATATGATGCAGAGGAGACATTATAACTGATACTGCAGTAATACAAAGAATCATAAGAGACTATGGACAATTGTATGCAAATTGGTTAGACTAGAAGAAATGGATATATTTTTAAAAACATACAGCCTACGAGACTGATTCATGAAGAAATAGAAAATCTGAACAGACCAATAACAAGTAAGGACATTGAATCCATAATCAAAAACCCCCTAAGAAGGAAGAGCCCAGGACCTGCTGGTTTCACTGGTGAATTTTACCAAACATTTAAAGAAGAATTAATGCCACACCTTAAACTCTTCCAAAAATTATAGGGAGGGAACACTCTCAAAGTCATTGTACAAGGCCATAATTACCCTCACACCAATGCCAGGCAAGGACTCTATAAGAAAAGAAAACTGCGGGCCGCTATCTCTGATGAATATTGATGTAAAATCTCCAAACAAAATTCTGGTAAACTACATTCTGTAGCACATTAAGAGGATCATACACTATTATCAAGTGGGATTTATCCATGGGATGCAAGGATGATTCAACATATGCCAATCAATAAATGTGATACTCCAGATTAATAGAATGAAAGGTAAAAATCGTATGATCATCTCAACAGATGCAGAAAAACCATTTGACAGATTTCAACATTCTTCCATGATTAAAAAAGTACAGGAGATGGATTACAAAAGAGTATGAAAGAACTTTCGAGGGTGACGGAAATGCTCTAGATCTTGATTATGGTGGCAGTTACATGACTGTATTATTTTTTGAAAATCATTGAAAAACTGTACTTTTAAAGTGGTTGCATTTTGTTGTTTTCAAATTATAACACAATAACGTTTAAAAAAAAGAGAATTGCAAGAAGAACCAGTCTCAACTGTGATCTTTTTGCCCCTGCCCCTGAAACATTTTCCATAAATAAAACAGATTTAGTTTTGTATTAAACAACAACTTCATTTGTTTTAAATTACTACAGAAGGTTGAATAAATGTGGGTTGTGATGCAGCACAACTCAGCAGTAAAAGAAATGGAGCATTGATGCATGCAACACCTGGGGTGGACTTAACGGCATCATGCTTAGTGAACAAAACCAACTTCAGAGGTTATACGGGGTGCAGTCTCATTTGTTGTCTTTCGAAAGACTCCACCATAGAGATGGAGAAGAGGTTAGTGGTTGCCAGAAGACACAGAGGAAGGTGGGGGGAGATGGGTGTGACTGTAAAGGGGTAGAAGAAGGGAGATCCTATATGGTAGTGGGACAGTTCTCTTTCATGATTGTGGTCATGATCACATGATCATTACCTTGATCACATACCACACACTACGTGGTCAGATCAAATAGACCTACACACATAACACAAACACACAGTATAAAACTGCTGAAAGCTGAAAATGTTTATAATCCTGTATCCTGTTAACATTATTATGCCAATGTCAATTTCCTGGTTTTGCTATTATGCTGTAGTTGTTAAAGATGTTATTACGGTAGGAAGCTGGGTTGATTTCAAGGAACTGTATATATTATTTTTGCAGTTTCCTGTGAATCTATAATAATTTCAAAATAAAGAAAAATTAGATGCCTTCTCACAAGTATGATCATAAATTAATACATAAGTGGGAATTCTAAAGTCTTATTTTCTTGAAATGGAAGCTTCTTAACAGTGATTTTTCATATGGATTCGACATAATATGTTAAAAGCAAAGACATATTGAGTCAGGACAACCCAAGGTAACTAAATTTCCATGAAATAATGGATCATTTTTATATTACATGATTTTTATTAAATAATAAGCTCTGAAATCAGTTAAAAAGTTCCTTTTGTTTATGTCTATATAATTGTCGCACACACTGAATATTTAAAAGGGCCCAAATATTTTAAAACGGCAAAAGAAATAAACTTTCCTGAAAGGTTCATAAATCTTTATGAACTTAAATCCTTAAAACTAATATGTTACCTAGAATTATAATTAGAGAAATTTTCTTTTTTCTTAATTTAAATTCAATTAGCCAACATACAGTACATCATTAGTTTCAGATGTAGTCTTCAACAATCCATCAGTTGCTTATAAGACCTAGTGCTCATCACATCACATGCCCTCCTTAATTTTCAATGACATTAATTATTTGAACCTTTACAAGGGGACAGCATTGGATCCTTTCTCATATGCCCTAGGGAATGTATAATCCCTGATGGGAAGTTAACATTTACTGTCACAATTAGGGTATAAACAGAGACACTAGTTTCTTCCCTACAGAGCTTATCATGATGTGAAGGTCCGAAGGGAGACTTACATGTACCTGGATTTCTAATCAGATTCAAAAAAATATAAGCCTTAAACAAATGCCTTGAGCTCTATGACACAGTGGCTCCAACATCAAGTGTTGCCCTTCATATTTTCTTAGTAAATTTATAACAAGTTTGATCTACAACCAAGAGTGACTCCTGGAGTGCTCAGACTGTGAGATCTGCGATGTGACTCTTTGGCCAGTAAAGGAAGAAGATTCTGTAACTACATTTGCTCAGCTTTGATATCCTAAAAGCCAGTTCTTCTTCCATTGGAGGTGAAACACACATAAAGGGTCAGCACAGTTCTTTCAATGGAAGGAGAGTGAGTTAATCAAATTTCTCTTTACCTCTTATTCTCTCTGTTCTTGAAAAATGAGGAAAAATATTTATGTTGAATAACAAGAAGCTCAAAAGTATGGAGCTCTGACTGTACCACCTGCCTTATTCTGAGCATACCCTCTCTGTGTTGGCTTCATCTTTGGTCTGGCAGCAAGATAGCTATAGCATTACCAAGTGACACATCCAGTATATAACAACATCAAAGGAAGAGATTTATCTCTTTCTTAAGATAAAGTTTTTAATTGAAATATACATACAAAAGAGTTTATGTGTTATAAGCATGCAGCTTGATACATTTTCACAAACTTAACTAATTTAATCAATGTCCATATTAATTATCTTTCTCTTTCATGCCCTCCTACAAAACCAAGGAAAATACATCCACCTTCCTTTATTCATTCTCTGTCTGGCTAGCATGGAACAGAGAAGGAGAATGTGTAGAAACAACTGAGTATATGATGAATTGTAAATCTTAGGCTACCAAGGTTCTCCTCAATATTGTTATCAATTATTGACTTCATGGATTCTTGCAGTAAGTTATTTGAAAACATTATAGACTGGTAGGGACTCTCTTCTAGGAAGCACAATTGTGATATGGACTCTGCCCAAGAGGAATCCTTTCTTTCATGACTGTCATCACAGGGGAACTGAGGTATCTGGTAGGGGAATGGAAACATGAGTAGGAACTAGGAAGTGAAGGATCAGATGAATAGGATGGAGAGATGGGGATACCCTCTCACTAGTGAAGCTCACCAGTAGGTAGCCTTCATCCTCAGCTACTCCATCCCTGTATCTTCTAGTAAAGACAGGAGCAGTTATTTGTCACATGCAGTTCAAGCAACAAAAGACAGAGTGATTTTAATGTTGAGGGGCATGTGTGCCAGTCCACTCTGACCCCATGAAGCAGAGAAGGACTTATTTAATTTCCACTGATCTGAGTCTTCTTATAAATAAGAGTGTGTAAGGAGAGAGCTGGGGTTTCTATTAATGGGAGTTTTTCTGTTCTCACAGATTTCCAAAGAGGAGAACATTGGTTAGAAATGACTCCTTAGTGACTGAATTTCTTCTTGCTGGATTAACAGACCGCCCAGAGCTCCAGCAATCCCTCTTTACCCTGTTTCTGATGATCTACATTGTCACCATGGTGGGCAACCTTGGCTTGATCCTTCTCATTGGTCTCAACTCGCACCTCCACACCCCCATGTACTACTTCCTCTTCAACCTGTCCTTCATTGATCTCTGTTACTCTTCTGTTTTCACTCCCAAGATGCTGATGAACTTTGTATCAAGGGAGAATATCATCTCCTATGTCGGGTGCATGACTCAGCTGTTTTTCTTTCTCTTTTTTGTCATCTCGGAATGCTACATGTTGACCTCAATGGCCTATGACCGCTATGTGGCCATCTGTAATCCATTGCTGTATAGGGTCACCATGTCCCATCAGGTGTGTTCCTTGCTAACTGTTGCTGCGTATATGATGGGCTTTGCTGGAGCCTCTGCCCACACGGGGTGCATGCTTAGACTAACCTTCTGCAGTGTCAATATCATCAACCATTACCTGTGTGACATTCTTCCTCTTCTCCAGCTCTCTTGCACCAGCACCTATGTCAATGAGGTAGTAGTTCTGATAGTGGTGGGAATTAATATCACAGTACCCAGTTTTACCATCCTGATTTCTTACGTCTTCATCCTCAGTAGCATTCTTCATATCAAATCTGCTCAAGGACGATCAAAAGCCTTCAGTACGTGTAGCTCTCACATCATTGCTCTTTCTCTTTTTTTTGGGTCAGCGGCATTCATGTATCTTAAATATTCTTCTCCTGAATCTATGGAGCAGGGGAAAGTTTCTTCAGTTTTCTATACTAATGTGGGGCCCATGCTCAATCCCTTGATCTACAGTTTGAGGAATAAGGATGTCAAAATTGCACTGAAGAAAGTCCTGATTAAAATCTGGAGGAGAAACATGTTCTAATTAGAAACAGCAACAATATAAACAAGTTCAGTTTTTTTATTTGATAATTATTGGTGTTTTTTCAAGATGAGGCTGTGTCCATAACCATATTGCTTCTATAGACTGTATTATGTGTGGTTTAAAAGACTTGCTTATCATTTTCCTGATAGCTGATCTCATCTTATTTTTCCTTCTTTATCTCCATCACCTTGTGCAAGTTTACATAAATAACTAATACATTTTATAAATAGAAACTATGCACTTACTTTTCTTTTTTTATAATAATATCATTTTATTATATTATGTACCATACAGTACATCCCTGGGATTTGATTTAAAGCTCGATGGTTCATCAGTTGCGTATAACACCCAGTGCACCATGCAATACGTGCCCTCCTTACTACCCATCACCATCTTATCTATGGACTCTGAGAAACAAACTATGCACTTACTTTTCAAATAAGTTTTATACTATTTTTGTTTCTGGGCTATTCCTAATATGGACAAATATGGTTAGTTTTATCAGTTACATAAAATTAAAATTACAGCTCACCGATCTAGACACAGAAGTGACAAACAGTTCATGAACTCTCATTTTTAACAATATTGTCAGTGGTGTAGACAGTAGCATTCAAAGAAATGCATTTCAAATTGTGTATAAAGATTAAAGTAGGATCAGATCCCTCTGATACTGTCCTTTTGTTCTATGTTTCTTAACACTTTCTCTGTTATTATTCTGACTTTTCTTCTTCCCTTTGATAATGGCACAATCTGTACCATGTACTTACTGCTTCTGAGAGTGTCTGTCAGCCCACTGTATTTAATATCAAAGAGAGGACACAGACTCCACTGTTCATTGCCAATCATAGTAGTAAGAAGGAATGATTAAAGGAATAATACGTGTATCTCATGATCCCAATAAGGGGTGGGGCTGGTGGTTTATTGCATTATAAAACTTGCAATCTTTACCATCTAAAATGATACCAAATATTTGAAAAAGAGCATGTAGTTCTTATTGTGAATTTTGAAATTTATCACTTTAAGGAAAATAGCACACAGTATCAGGAGAAACATTTTAGCCATTGTTTTACTTCTCCAGTGAAGTTTATCATGAAAAAAGGTATATATTAATAGTAATAAACTATTCCTAGCAACATTTTGTGAATATTTAAACCTTGCCCCACTAATAAGATAATAAATGTATTTAACTAGATGCTTTTTCCTATAATTTTCCTATTTCTCCAATGCTTTTCGCATTTCTGTATTAGAATATCAAATATAGTGAGAGGTCAAGAAATGCTTGTTGAATTGCATTATCTTGTTTAAATAACAACAATAATATATTTAATGGTATAATAAATAGTAAAATATAATGATACATAATAATAAATAATAAATCAGAAACAACTTTGAGGTATAATTTGTTTTTGGGATTGGACTGTAGTAGTCATAGGGAGGTGCTGCTTAGCTCTTCTTCAAGAGAACCAGCTGTGGGAAGCATTGTTGACTGATAGTCTATAGCTGATACTCCTTTGGATTCACCGTCATGTTCAGGCAGAGTCCATGCTCCCTCTGAGATGTTCCCAGCCAGTGGCTTAGCATGATGGGCCATATAGGAGCTGACCAATAGCTGTGTAACACAGGTGTCTTCTGATAGGCAGTCTTGTTTAGGTACTTCCTGTCATCCTAACAGACTTTTTAGGACTTCACTGTAGTCTGAGATTTTCCTATTTGTGTCCTTCTCTCCTTTCTTAGGTGTCAGAGTTTCAACCCAGTCTGAAGGCCTTTATCAGTGACTTCTTCTCCCTCCCACTTATCCTTCACAGCTATTTACCACAATAAATGTCTTGCAGGTCTAATTATTTCTTGGCATCTGCTTCTTGGGGAACTCTAGATGACACAGAAGATTTACACTAACTGATTTTAACACTTAGATTTAGGCTCTGAAGACAGATTGGTTTTGTTATAAGAATAGACAAATCCAGGGCATAGAATAGAATATTCAGAAACAGATTTTCATTTATAAAATCAGTTAATTTTGACCATGTAACTAAGTAAATCCATAGGCAAAGGAAAATCTTCTAAGCAGTTGATTCTGTAAATAGTAACTATTCATGAGGAAAAGAATGAACTTGGACATTAATGTTTAATTTGTCAATGAAAGAGAACTCTTTCATTATTTAAATATGATTTCAATTGCAAAGTTGTAAAAATGGTGTAAAACTATCGCTTAGGTAAAAAACTTCTCATTGATGATTATAAAAGAAATTGAACATACAGTAATTAAAAATTCTTGATCAGGGATTACAAACAACTATTTAAGCACAACACCTGTTAATAAAGAAATTATGTTCTGGAAGCAAGTACAAATTTTTGTTAGAATTATGGATATATTTGAGAATATTACATAATAAGAAGTTATATATTTCTTTTAAGAGGGTTATTTTGACTTTTGAATAATCTGCATTAATATGTAATGAATATGCTAACTTTTTCAATTTTACCATCAAATATAACAGAATCCTGAAAGTTCATAATACATACATTTGTAGTTTAATAAGTAATGCAAAAAAGTGTAATTGCAGATTAAGTCATTAAAGCAGAATACTGTAGAATATTATTCATTGTTTTTAGTTGTTTTCAGTTGGTGATTAGATCCCAATAATCTAGCCCAAGAATACCAGAAAATGAAGTCGTTAAATATTTTATTTGGTCAACTTTGTTTTCAGACTTGATTAAGTGGTCAGGGGCATTCATTGTATAGGTGAATGTCCTCCGCTATTATGCCTTCAAATATTTTTCTGTCTCCTCTTCTCCCTCTCTGGGACTCCAGTTAGACATCTGTTGGGCTCCTTGATGTCTTATGGCTCACTGATGCTCTCTTCATTTTTTTCCAGTCTTGTCTCTTTGTATTTCATTTTGGGTAGTTTCTATTGCTAGTCAAGTTCACACATCATTTCTTCTGCAGTATCTGTTCTAGTTTTAACCTGAGGCAGTATATATATATTTTTTACATAAGCTCTTTATTTTAGATTTATAGAAAAATTGCAAAGCTAGTACAGTTACAATATATTCCATATCCAGTTCCTGTTGTTACTTTACATTAGTGTGATACATTTGTCACAGTTAATGAACCAATATAGATACATTATTAATTAAAGCACATACTTGATTCATATCTTCTTAGTCTTTATCTGATGTCCTCTTTCTATCATAGCATCCCAGTCAGGATACCACATTGCACTGATTAGTCATGGCTCATTAGATTCCTCTTCCCTGCCATAGTTTCTCAGACTTCCCATGTTTTGGATTATCTTGACAATTTAAAATGTATTCATCAGGTATTTTGTAGAATATCCCTAAATTGGTTTTCCACTGTTTTTCTCATGATTATTTTGGGGTTATGTATTTTTTGGATTTGGTGTATTTTTCATTTCACACACTGTATTTTTTTTAGGTCAAGGAAGTCAATTTTGATCTTTTCATATCTGTGTCTTTCCTTTATTTTTAACTTGTGGAGCTTATAGAATACTAACAGCCCTTTTTTTGTTCTTATATACTAGTTTTATTTATTTTAAAAAACTTTTAAAAAAATATTTTATTTATTTGAGAGAGAGAGAGAGAACGAGTGGTGGGGAGGGGGAAAGGGAGAAGCAGACTCCCTGCTGAGTAGGGAACCCAATGCCGAGCTTGATCTCAGGACCCCAGGATCATGACCTGAGCCACCCAGGCACCCCTCTTATATACTAATTTTAAAATATGTGTTATTTCTTTTTTTTTTTTTTTAAAGATTTTATTTATTTATTCGACAGAGATAGAGACAGCCAGCGAGAGAGGGAACACAAGTTGGGGGAGTGGGAGAGAAAGAAGCAGGCTCATAGCAGAGGAGCCTGATGTGGGGCTCGATCCCATAACACCAGGATCACACCGAGCCGAAGGCAGACGCTTAACCACTGTGCCACCCAGGCGCCCCTAAAATATGTGTTATTTCTTAGTATGTTTCTATAGATTGAATTTTATCCTTATCGTGGATGAAATTTTCTACTCTTTGCCTCTCTGGTTTTAAGCTAGTTTTGAATTGGGTTTTCTGTTATTTTAGCCATGAAATTTGCTATACATTTAAACTGAAATTACTCATTTGCAAATATTATATAAGAAAAAAATTAATATTAAAGCTTGGCTATCACTATTGGTGATAGAAACAGAAGCACACTGTAATGATTGGTAGGGCTTATGGAGCAATAGCTTAAATGGTAAGAGATGAATTTTATATCTGATTGTTTCTCTGGGTTCTCTTTCTGTGTTTATGTCAACTTCATTTAATTTCCCTTAGGCTTGAGAAGTGGAGTCTATATAAGTCACAGTATCTAACACCCAAGTCCTATCCTGTGTAAAACTATTGACCAATCTAACTCAGTATTGTGTCTCTGAGAGTGCTATGGAAAAATGTGGATGGACCTACTCATACTGATATTAGAGATCAGAGACATGTTATAGAAACCACACACTAGGGGCGCCTGGGTGGCTCAGTCTATTAGGCATCCAACTCTTAATTTCGATTCAGATCATGATCTCAGGGTCATGAGATCTAGCCCCACATCAGGCTCTGAACTCAATGAGGAGTCTGCTTGAGATTCTCTCTCCCTTTCCCTCCCCCATGAATGTGTGCTTACTCTCTAAAATCAGTCAATCAATTAATCTTTAGAAACACCCACATGCACACACTAGTTTTCCCTAAGTACTGATAGATCTGATGAAAAATATATCCTTTAAAATATTGAGCTCTATATATTTTTACACAAATTTTACTTACAAAGTTTTATAAAAAATCTCAACTTTTGTTTAATAAGATCTAGTTTATATATAGTAAAATATACAAGCATGAAGTATACACCTTGATGACTTTTTGGCCTAAGTATAAACTCATTTAATCACCACCCAGAAAAAGATATGAAACATATCCATGAGCTCAGAAATTTTCCTCTTGTCCCTTTCTGGTCAACAGTAACCCCCATCTACCCTTTAAGGGAAACATGCTCTGATTTCTATCACTTTTGAGTAGTTCTGCCTGTTTTTAAAAATCTTATAAATAAAATCATACCGTGTATACTTTTGTGTCTGCCTTCTTTCTTGGATGTAATCATTTTTGTATTTTAACCATATCAGTGCCTTATCAGAAAATTATTTATATCCCATTGAATGTATTTTACCCAATTTACTGTGTATTCTCTTGTTGATGGAAATTTGGCTATTATAAATAAATTTATAATAAATTATAAATAAAATTTCAATAAATACTTTTGTACAATTTCTTTTGGATATGCACTAATTTCTCTGGATATATAGTTAGAATTCTCTGGAATGTCTGGGTCCAAGGCTACACGTATGTGTATCTTTATTAGAAAACACCAATTTGTTTTCCAAAGTACTTGTACAATTTTACTCTCCTAACAGCAGTGTACGAAAGTTCCAGCTGTTCCACATCCACACGTACATTTGGTATTTTAGCCATTCTGGTGTGCAAACATTAGTACCTTATAATAGTTTGAATTTGCATTACCTTTGGTCAAAGAATGCTGAGATAAAATCTTTCAGATTTATTAATATTTGAGCCTGTATTGCTTCTTGGAATGATAACATTAAAAAGTTTGCTACTTATACAGATTAGAAAAAAAATAAAGCTATTGTTGTTCTCAGATGGCATGATTGATTATCTCTATAGACAATCTCTTAAAATTGATAGCAAGAACAACTACAAAAACAGACAGACAAACAAACAAAGAAAACCTCCTGGAATTAATAAGTGACTATAAGTGAGTCACAGGACACAAAGTTAATACAAAAGTTAATTTCTTTCCTATATATCAGCAATTGGATAATTGGAACTTGAAATGAAATACTATTCATATTGTATCCCTGTTGCCATCCACAGTAAAGAGGAAATACCTAGTTATAAATGTAACAAAATGTGTGTTGGATCTAGATGTGGAAAACTTCAAAACTTCAATAAAAGTAATCAATAAAGATCTAAATGAATGGAAAGATATTCTATGTTAATGGATTGGAAGATTCAATAGCATTAAGATATCAATTCTTCGTAACTTCTTCTACAGATTCATCTAAATCTCCATTTAAATCTCAGCAAGTTTTTGTGGATATCAATAAACTGATTCTAAAGTTTATATGGAAAGGCAAAAGAGCCAGGATATCAAATACAACACTGAAGGAAAAAAAAAAGTTGTAGGACAGACATCGTCCACCTTCAAGACTCACCGTAAAGCTACAGTAATCAAGACAGTGTGATGAAAGAAAAGACACATAGATCAATGGATCAGAATAGAGAATAAACCTCCAAAATATGGACAACTGGTCATTGACAAAGGAACAAAGGCAGTTCAACTGAGAAATAGTCATCTTTTTAACAAACAGTGCTGGAAAAAACAGATATCCATATGTAAAAATATGAATTTAGACATAAACCTTATACCTTTCAAACACACAAGCCTCAAATAAATCATAGACCTGTTGTAAATTCAAAATTCAACGTGTAAATTACAAAACTTCTAAAGGAACTCATTAGAGAGAATTTAGGTGAATTTGGGTTCGGTGATGAGTTTTTAGATATGACAGCAAAACATGCTAAAAATTAATAAGTCAAATTTTATTAAAATTAAAAACTTCTCTGTGAACAACATTAAGAAAAGAAAAGTCAAGCCACAGAATGGGAGAAAATATTGGCAAATCCATATCTGATCAAGTACTTGTGTCCACAATATAAAAAGAATTCTAAAACTCAACAATAAGAAAACAAACAATTACTAGAAGGAGACAAATCGGAACAAACATCTTACCAGAAAAGATATGCAGATGGAAAATAAACATTTGAAAAGTTGTTTGACATTTGTTTTTAGGGAATTTTTAATTAAAATAACAATGAGATACCCCTGCAAACCTATACAATGACTAAAATTGAGAAACTGGCAGTACCAAATGCTGACAAAGATGCGGAGCAATAGGAACTTCATTTATTGCTGTTGGTAAACAACGTGATACAGCTACTTTGGAAAATAGTTTCTTGTAAAAGCAAACATAGTCTTCACTCACAATCCAGCAATCATGCTCTTAGATATTTCCCAATTGATTTGAAAATTCATGTCCATATAAAAACCTTCATGTGAATGTTTATAGCACTTTATTTATGATTGCCAAAAAGTAAAGAAGATGTTCTTAAAAAGGTGAATGGATAGGGGTGCTTGGGTGGCTCAGTTGGTTAAGACTCTAACTTTTGGTTTTGGCTCAGGTCATGATCTCGGGGTCATGAGATTGAGCCCCACATTGGGCTCCATGATCAGTGCAGAGTCAGCTTGGGATTCTCTCCCTCTTCTTCTGCCCCTCCCCAGCTCACACTCTCTCTAAAATAAAACAAATAAATAAAATCTTTAAAAGTGAATCGATAAACTTTGGAATATCTGTATGGGGAATATTATTCAGAGATTTTGATCCATCATGCCATGAAAAAACATGTAAGAGTATTGAAGACATATTTCCAAGTGAAAAAGCCATCTGAAAAGGCTACATACTATATGTGTCCAACTGTATGATATTCTGGAAAAGGCAAAACTATAGAGATAGTAAAAAGATCCGTGGTTGTCAGGTTTTTGGAGGGAACAGTGAGGGATGAATAAAAGAAAGATTGGGGATTTTTAGGACAGTGTAACTATTCTGTGTGATACAGTAATGATAGATAAATGATTCATGTATTTCTCAAAATGCATAGAGGATTACAGTACAAAGAATGAAGCTTAATGTATGAAAATCACTTATGAAGTCAGGACAATCCCAGGAAGGAACACAAATAATGGAGAGAATCTTAGTGTGTTACAAAATTATGAAACCTCAGTGAAGGAGGTAAGGGAAATAGGTTCTAGAAACGAGTGAATTTGATGAGACTAAAAGCAAAGGAACTGCATATAAGCCCTGTGCTCTAGCTGATAAAGTTGGTTTCTGTGGGGTAATGGGTTAGGAATTCTGATACTGCTGTACATGTACACTGGAATTGAACAATTACATAAATGGATGGTGGAAGTTGGGAGCCAGGTTTCTTGCTGTTGGAGTGGGAATTTACAGATAAGTAGACTTAACAGGAGGCTAGACGATGGATGTGGTAATAGATTAGAGTTGGAGACGTTAGTAAGAACTCACATTTAGCCTAATATAGATAAAGATGGTTACATATAGACATACTCATAGATACGTGTATATACAGTTGTTAGTATGCAAACATATTTCTTTGTCTTATCAACTGAAAGGGCCTTAAAGGACTGACACCCCTGTGGCAACAAGCACAACTAGCATTGAGATCTTGGTTTCTCATACCATTCCCTAATAAAAAGAATTTAATACCATTTCCTGGAGAAATGGCTGATTCTATGACCAGGGTAGGTGATAAACAAGATGAGCCTGAAGCATCTTGTAATGCCACAAAGTAAGGAAGTGCTTTAAACACACACACACACACACACACACACACACACACACACACACAAAATGGGGGTATTTCAAAGGGATGTAGGAGCCAACTGAAAGAGCTCCATTGAAAAATTTGAGCTGGAAAATTTGTGTCAATAAGGTAGTATTGGATTATAACCCAGTGTATGAAGTAGATATGGTACATTTATCTAAATAAATTATTCAATAAACAACTTCTTATTCCTTAAGTGTTGCTACTTATAGTGTAACTCCTTCCTAAAAAGTATAGTATGGAAGTTGGGGTATGGAGAGCATGACTTTACAGTGGAAAAACCTGATCAAGGTCACAATGAACATTCATAAATTCATAAGGATAGTACATATTCTTGATATGTGATGAAAATGGCATTACCTCTGTGACCTGCCTCTCCCAAGCCCTAAACCCAGTGTAGTCATTACAAATCATCAAATTCCAATAGAGGGCCACCCTATACTATACCTGAGAAGTACTATTCAAAACTGTAAAGTCATCAAAAACAAGGGAATTGTGAGAAACTGTCACAGCCAACAGAGCCTAAAGAGGCATGACAAGTAAGTGTAATATGGGATCCTGGAAAGAAAGATATTCGATAAAAGCCAAATCTAAATGAATTATGGATTTTAATTAATAATAATGTCTCAATATTGGTTCATTTATGGTAATGCATGTACCATATGATTGTAAAATGTTAGTATTAGGGCCAACTGGGTGCAGAGGGATATATGAGAACTCTGTACGATCTTGTCAATTTTTCTGTAAATAGAAAACTTAAAAAAAAATAAGGTCTAAAAATCATTAAAAACATGACACAAGAACATGGGGGATGCAGCATAGCCTGTCCTCAGAAAAAATTTTTAGCTACAAACATTATCTGAAAGATGTTCTCATATTCTTCTTACATCAGGAGGCAAAAATTATCATCGCTAGTGATGGGAGAGTCAAGACTGAGACGTCTGTACAAACAAACCTTGTCAAACCGTATTTTTCTAGTTGCCTCTCCACAATTAGCTATCTTAGCTAAAGCCCCTTTGCTTTGTCACATTTCCACAATTTGCTACTCGCTGTCCAACTTAGCATTTTAAGCATTTGACTCTAAATGGTTTCTTTTGGCCTTCACTTTTCTTGTGAAGACTTCCATGCACATGTAAAAAAATAATTAAAAGGTGTGTTTTTTTCCCTATTTGTCTGTCCTAAGTCAGTTCCATTCTTAGACCCAGCTGAAGACCCCAGGAGGGTAGAATAGAAGTGTTTCCTCTTCAGCATACAATTTTGGTAATTTTACTACCTATATATGTACCAAGAACTTAGATTAGTTTTATATATTTAAAAATTTATGTTTTCATATTGTACCTGACCTTTTGAATTTTTAATTCAAAATCAGGTTTGGTATTTATTCTTGTTCACAGATGCAGTAGTTGTTCATTTGCTTTCATTCTGGGCTGCCAGGGTCTGTGTAGGGAGTATCTGCTCACATCACCTGGCATTAAGCTGACCCCTTCCCCCCACTTTGATTATTTCTATGCTGTGCCAAAATAGGAATAAAAATCTTGAGTGGTTTAATGACTTCTCATAATAAGCTGACCTTGATTTTGGCAGTTGAAACCTTCCTATACTGATCCAAATCTGACTTTTGATCTGCCTCCATGCTGCAATCCAGAGGAGGTGGGGGGCATTGGGACCTCTCTGAGAGCCTGTGAAAATAAGTGCTCTCTGTGACATTTAGGGAGAGGGGAAATTACAGTCTTTCTTTGAGCTCAGTAACTCTTATCTGGATGGTATCTAAGAGTTCAGCAGTGGCCTTTACATGTGTTACTGATGTTTTTTTCTGCCCCACATTCAGGTCTACAAAGAAAAACATTGGTAACTACATAAGCCTTTGCCTGGCTAGAATTCTGTTGTAGTATCCAGTATAAGTTCCAGGAAAGATGGGAAAAGGATCCTCATTCATCTGTTCTTCTATTATACGAATATTTATTGAATACTTACTGTCTATGCCAAGCATTGCTCTAAGATGCTATGGGGATAGCACTGAAGAAAATAGACACAATCCATTTGGAGCTTAGATTCAAATGTAAATGGGTACTTGAGTGTATGTTTATATGTGGTGGGAACATACAATAAATAAATGTGTAGTATTTCATATAGTGATAAGTGCTAGAAAGGAACCATTGTGGATGCAGGAAAGATCATCATGTTTTTCTGTTTGGGGATGTACCCCATTTGGTAGGAAATTAAAATGTATGTAAAATGGTATACTTCCAATGGTCAAAGTTATCATGAGCTAAGTTGTAAATGTAGACTAGGTAAAAATTGTTTTCCACTGCAAAGCCTAATCTCTGGGGAAAATATAGGTCTTCTGATTTTTAATCAGGTCCCTAGGATTTCCCCACTCATGAAAACCCCATGGGTCATATTAGCAGGTATCTCTTCTGGTACCAGCAGATGATATTTACTACCCCCTCGTCTGAGAGGACACTGGGCAAAACCACCATCAGTAACCATGATGCCTAACTCATGGCTCCTCAGAGTCTGTGGTACTGAGGTTTGTGCTCGGCATCTTCAGTCCAAAACTCACTCCAAACAAAAACAACAACAACAAATCTCTGTTTGGGGTTGTTAACCCTTGAAATTTATCAGAGCCAAGGGCCGGTATTGGAGTTCTGATGCAGAAGGGTGAGTGTTGGATTTTCTCTGTCCCACTATTATTTTTCCAAATCTTTTCTATGAGAGCCACAGGCTCCTTGAAATGATACATCTCCTGTCGAGATGGCAGTTGTCTCTGAGGGGGGACTGGTGGGCAGTCAAAGCAGAAGTGCAGCTGAGAGGCTGCAGAGTCAAGAGACAACAGGGTTCCTGAATTTTATCCCTAAGGAAATTGCCTTTTATGACCTTTTGATACACATCTTTAAACAATCTCTCAGCCTTTATACAGTGGAGACAACAAAGGCACACAGCAGGGTGGGTTTGAGTTCACTCTCTCATTCTGGGTCTCAGTCTCAATATGGAGGGATTGGGGGGAGAGAACTGGGTACTCATTGTAATGCCACCCTTTGTCCTGTTCTCACAGATATGCCTTAGGGAAGAATGGCTGCAGGAAATGACTCTTCAGTGACAGAGTTTATCCTGCTGGGTTTAACACAACAGCCAGAACTCCAGCTGCCTTTCTTCTTCATTTTCTTAGGAATCTATGGGGTCACCGTGATGGGGAATATGGGCTTGATTATTCTGATTGGTCTGAACCCTCACCTGCACACTCCCATGTACTACTTTCTCTTCAACCTTTCCTTCATTGATCTCTGCTACTCATCTGTCATAATCCCTAGAATGCTGATGGGTTTTGTAAAAGAGAACGTCGTCCCTTATGCAGAGTGCATGACGCAGCTCTGTTTTTTCTCCTTCTTTGTTATTGATGAGTGCTGTATTTTGACATCGATGGCCTATGACCGGTATGTGGCCATCTGTAAGCCCCTGCTTTACAAGGCCATCATGTCCCCTCAGGTCTGCCTCATGCTGATAGCGGGAACATATGCGATGGGGTTTGTGGGTGCCATGGCCCACACCGGGTGCATGCTGAGACTGACCTTCTGTGATGGCAACATCATCAATCATTACATGTGTGACATACCTCCTCTCCTCCGGCTCTCCTGCACCAGCACCAACATCAATGAGCTGGTGGTTTTCATCGTGGTGGGCGTCAACGTCATGGTGCCTGGTCTCACCATCTCCATTTCTTACACCTTGATCCTCTCCAACATTTTCCACATCCGTTCTACAGAGGGCAGGTCCAAAGCCTTCAGCACCTGCAGTTCCCACATAATTACTGTTTCTCTCTTCTTTGGGTCATCAGCGTTCATGTATCTTAAGCCTTCTCCTGCTGGGTCTCTGGATCAAGATAAAGTATCCACAGTTTTTTACACCATCGTGGGGCCAGTGATGAATCCTTTTATCTATAGCCTGAGGAACAAAGATGTTAAAATTGCACTGAGTAAGACTTTGAAGAGACGGGTGTTCTCATAAATGGAAACTGTGTTAGTTATAGATGCCAAATCCTAGGAAGGGCATGCAGTGTATGAAGCTATGGGGAGAACAGTAAGAAAACAAAACAGAAAAGCAAATGATGCAAATAATAGGGTAAATTAAGTTAATTATTTCTAAATCATTTCACATAGACAATATAAGGAAGAAGAGGATCACTCCTTTATCTTTTCATAGAAAGTAAAAAGGAGCTCATTTGTCATTCTCCAGCTCATTTTCAGAAGTTATAAAGTTTTAAGTATAAAAAGTTGAATGGTAATAAATCCAGAAATGGTAAAATGTGAGATTTTTTGACTGAGGCACGTCTGGAATTCCTATGAAACTTTGTTATGGATATATGGACTTCGGTGGACTTTAGATTTGGCCATGTATTCATTAAATAAACCTCCATTGAAAGACTATTGCATTTGAGGGACTGAGGGTGGTCTTTTTGAGTACTGTAGGGGCTTTTGTTTCAGGAGATTCTTTTTTTTCCCAAAAGGATATAAGAATGGGGATATGTTCCTGTCACTCATCTCTGGTCTCTTTTCACTTTAGTCTCAAGGGAATATGGTAAAGGAAGATTTCCTTCTGGTCCCTGTTCCTAAGGATGAGAAACTGAGATAACCTTTCCTTTCCTCAAATGGGCTTTCAAAGCTCTAATTCATTAGCACTCAGCATTTTCCCTTTATTATTTTCATTATCTCTTTTGTCTCAGGTTTATATGCGACAAATGATATAGTTTACGTAAATTAACAATTAGAAGCACTTACCCTGTGACTGGGCTCTGTTTTTATTTTTTATTTTTTTAATTTTTTATTTATTTTTACTATTATTATTTTTTAAAGATTTTATTTATTTATTTGACAGAGGTAGTGACATCCATCAAGAGAGGGAACACAAGCAGGGGGAGTGGGAGAGGAAGAAGCAGACTTCCAGCGGAGGAGCCTGATGTGGGACTTGATCCCAGAACGCCAGGATCACGCCCTTAGCCAAAGGCAGACGCTTAACAACTGAGCCACCCAGACGCCCCTGGGCTCTGTTTTTAAACATGAAAATATATAGTGCTGAACAAGACAGGGTTCTTGTTCTCCAATAGGGTTCATTGTCTACAGTAAGGTAGTGCTGGGGTGCCCAGGGGCAGGAGGAGGAGACAAGTAACGAGCACATGTGAGTATGTCAGAAAAATGCTTTGCAGAGTCTTTTTTTTTTTTTTTCCTTTTTTTGAAGAGAGAGAATCTCAAGCAGGCTCCATGCTCAGCATATAGCCTGACATGGGGCTCAAACTCAGAACCTTGAGATCATGACCAGAGCCGAAATCATGAGTTGGACACCCAACCAACTGAGCCACCCAGGTGCCCCTGCTTTGCAGAATCTTAAGTTAAGGTGATGGTGCAGGGAGTAACTGTGTGGTTACTTTAAGTTGGGTGGAAGGGCTTTTCTGAGGAGGTGTTGTTGCAGCTGAGATCTCATTGAGAAGAAGAACAGCCACATGTAGAGCATTCCAGGCCAAGGGGAACTGTGGCAAGTAATCATAGTGATGAGGATGAGGGACAGAAAACAGGCCAGTGTGACTGTTACTTGGTGGTAGAAGTGTAAGTTCTTAGTAATTAGCAAGTGTGTGTAGCATGTAGGAAAAGATCTAGGAATGAAGATGGAGAATCAGGGTTGTGCAAGTCTTGAAAAGAGTAGATATTATCTTAAGTGCAGTAAAAATCCATGTGATACTAATCACACAAAAGACCTTACCTCTGCTTTCCCCTCTCTTCTTGGGAGGCCCTGTCTATTATTATTCCTAACTAATCTTGGAGAAAGGTTCAGGATTCCGTGACTGATCTAGTGAAACCCATGAAGCAGTGTATCTCAAATAATACCAAATTGCTATATCCTGCTTCAGGGATTTTTCTTTTGCTAATTTTGCATGCTTAAAGAAGATGAGTCAAAGGCTGTAGGATGTCACCTGACACAGAAGCATGAGTAGGCAGAAGTACCCTGATCTTATCTTTTCACCTACTAGATACACATGTCCTGAAATAGAAAGACTGTTGCATTTGGAACCATGCAATCATGTTTGGTTCCAGATTCTGTGATTTTTGTATTCTACGCTCTCTCCACCTTAGTTTCTTCATGGCTAATATTTCAAAGTGCTCTGGTGCAGATTAAATGAAATAATACATGTTTAAAAGATGTTATGCATAGTTTTACTGTTTTAAAAATCACATTCCAATGAGTCTTAGATGTACGCATCTTTTCGTGTAACTGCCCTGAAATTAGTATGTATCTTATAATCACTTCCATCTTACCTTTGTTGTTGGCTTGTGGCAATTGTGATATAGCTGTCATTGCTCATGCATGTGCAAATTTGATCACAGCTATTCATACTGTTGTCATTGCAACTGTGTTAGAATTGTTGGTAACACGTGTACGGGGTTAAGGGCATTTACAATTCTTTAGTCTTAAATATATATCTTATATAAAAATTTAAAATGTCTTACGTTTTGTCAAGCCTTGTAATTTTTTGTTGAAAGACAGATGTTGTATCAGGTGCTAACAACTTAGGTAAATGACTATTAGTGTGAGAATATTTGGTATTCTGGCTAGGATTTTGGCTGTTTAATTTTGTAGGAGTTATAGGGGCCAGAGTCTTCAAATTTCTCTAGTGTTTTTTTTTTTTTTTGTTTTGTTTTTTTGTGTGTGTTGATTATGGGCTTCCATAAGTAGGCCTCTTTGGAGAGTGTCTGCATCTTGCAAGTCTCTCAGGTATAATGTACCATGATTATACTGGATTACTTATGGTGTGGTAGTAGGATATATGGGAGCATTTCATAATCATCTGAATAAATCTCAGTGTATAGGTGGGCCTGCCACATTCACAAATTTTCTCCGGTGTCATAAACTTTTTATTTCCTTGGCCCCCAACTCTATTCCCTGGTTGCAGCATTTATTTATTTCATTTATGCCCTGACCCTTGGTGACTATTTTTCCTTTGATGAGGACAGGAAGGCCAGAGGGGGCTGGAGGGCAAGATATCTCCTCTTCCTAAGTGGGAAAAGGCTCTGGAAAAGTCTTTTCTCATGAAGCATTATGGCAAAGGTGCAGGGTATATTTCATAATTATTATTACGCCTTCTTCTCCTTCCAGAGCCATGATGGTTCTTTCTCAGATCTTCATTATGAAAACCTGGTGGTGTTTCTGGAGGTGAGTCCACGAAAGTGTGGAGTTCCCCCTAAAACTGTGGTTCTCAGAAAAATCTTCACTGTCACCACAGTCCACACTCAACCTGCAGAAATTCACCAAAACCACCATTTACATGTCTCTAAGTTTATTGCATCAGTGGCTGCTCCAGGTCAGCTGATCTTGGCCGTGTCTCTCTGGATGAGCCTGTCTCTCCATACTTCACAGTGACAACTTTCTCTTCAACCTCAGTTCTCTGATAGATCGAAGAAAAGCAACTGTCTCAGCGTGTCTAACTTTTTATTGTTGTAATAATGGGAGTGTCATCTTCTGAGCCCTTTACATGTCTAATCTGAAACCAGAAGTCTACAGTATATTTATCAAATTCCCTTGAGACTTCCTCTTTGACCCATGGATTATTTAAAAGTGTGTTGTTTAGTTTCCATGTCTCTGGAGACTTTCCTGTTACCTATCACTGATTTCTTATTTGATTCCATTGTAGTTCTAGAACACACTATATGATGTCATGTTTTGAAAGTCTGTCAATGTTTTATGACCCAGGAAATGGGAAGTCTTAGTATATGTTCCACAGATACTTGAAAAGAATATATATTCTTTTGTTGTCGAGTGAATGTTCTATAAATGTCATTTAGGTCCTGTAGGTTGATGGTCTTGTTGAGTTCTGTATCCTACTAGTTTATCTGTTCAGTTATTCTATCAGTTGAGAAGAGAATGGAAATCTCCAATTGTAATTGTGTGTTTGTCTATTTCTCCTTTCAGGTCTATAAGGTTTATTTCACATATGTTTTAAGCTCTGTTCCTTATTTACACACATTTATGATTCCTTTGTGTTCTTGGCAGATTGACACTTTTATCATATAATATGCATGTCTTTATCTCTGATAATTTTCTTTTCTCTGAAGTATATTTTATCTGATAAGTATAACCACCCCTGCTTTCATCTGATTAATATTTACAGATATAGTTATTTCCATCCTTTTATTTTTAACTTTCTTATGTTATTATTTTAAAGTCAATATGTTGTAGACAGCACTTAATTGGGTTATATATATATCTTAAAGATTTTACTTATTTACCTTAGAGAGAGAAACAGAGAGCAGGAGCAGGGGGAAGAGCAGAGAGGAAGGGATGGGGAGAGTCTCCAGCAGACTCCATGCTGAGTGCAGAGCCCGATGCGGGGCTCCATCCCATGATGCTGAGATCATGACCAGAGCCAAAACCAAGAGTCTGATGTTCAACTGACTGAGCTACCCAGGCACCCCTTAATTCGATTAAATTTTAAATTCATGATTCCAGTCTCTGACTTTTAATTGGTATGTTTAGATTGTTTTATGTTTAATATAATTATTGTTATATTTGGGATTACACTTGCCATTTTATCT
Source organism: Ursus americanus (assembly GCF_024610735.1). Lineage (NCBI taxonomy): Eukaryota > Metazoa > Chordata > Mammalia > Carnivora > Ursidae > Ursus > Ursus americanus. The sequence continues at coordinate 44,769,305 of NC_142142.1, forward strand.
TTTGGTTTTTGTTCATTTTTTCTTTCTTTTTTTTTTTTTTTTTAAATTTCTGTTCTTTTTTCCTGCCTTTCTTTTGGTTACTGGAACTTGTTTTAGAATTCCATTTTGATTTGTCTATAGTGTTTTTATGTTTATCTCTTTGGATAGCTTTTAAAATAGATGAATATTTCTAGATATTGAGTTCAGTATACATATCATCGTTTAGCAGTTCAAGTGAAGTACACAAACCTACCTCTGTTTTATGTTCTTTTACCCTCTCTTATTTGTAATTATCTTTAACATTTATCCTATGTATTATTTGGAACCTTATGAGGTGGTGGTATAATTTTTGCTTCAACTGTCAAACATAATTTAGAAAATTCAAGAGGAGAATGAAACCAATTGCAATAAGGAAAACTTTTATTTTTGCTTTTCATATACTTTTTCCTTCTTGGTGTTCCATTTTTAAAAAATCATTTGCCTTTGTTTAGAGAACCTCCTCTAGTCATTCTTTAAGGGAAGGATGCTAACAACAGATTCTGTCACTTGTCTTTATCTGATAATACTGTGATTTCCCTTTCATTTGTAAAGAATATTTTCACTGAATATCAGATTCTGGGTGACAGTTCTTTTCTTTCAGCACTTGAGAAATATTATTCCATTTCCTTCTAACTTCCATGGTTTCTGATGAGAAATCCATGATTTTTCAAAAAAAAATTTTTTTTTTTTAAATATGTAGGTTAGATATCATTTCTCTTTCTAGGTTGGCTCCACTTAGTAAATTTATCGAAGGAAAAGATTATTTGTCTACACAGCTTCATAATTAAACTTTTTCAAACCCTCATAATTTAAACATAAGTCAAAATTATAGAATTCCTTCCTAGAACTACACTGTTACTAAAACTCCAAAAGTTCAGGAAAGTAATAAATCACAAGTTGAACAGTCAATTTAAGCAAATGTAATGAGAGTTGGAGGGTGGTGCTGGCCTTTTTTAAAATAGATGCAACCACACTAAGATTTTATAGCAGGGGTGACATTTCTGTGTCTTAAAATTCTCTTATAAAGTATAGTATAATACAGAAAAAAGATGCTTTAATAAGAGAAGTATGGAATGAATCTTGATAAAAGGAAGAAAATCAGAATGCTTAAGGAGAGACAATTGCATCCAGCCCCACTGTGCATGGAGTCACCTGGAACACTTTCCACACTCCTAGTCATTTGTTCCAAACTTAATGGTAAAACATATGAACCCTATAATTCCATAGAGTCAAATCAATATTTTTTGGTCTGAGTTTTCAGAAGTTCTGGTGGTGTGATTATCCACTGTATTAGAAACAGTGAGTGATCTTAACTACTGCATCCATACTTCAGGGACTTTCTTGCAATAGGTGTTTTTGTTTGTGTTTTTTTTTTTCTTAAGATTTAATTTATTTATTTGACAGAGATAGAGACAGCCAGCGAGAGAGGGAACACAAGCAGGGGGAGTGGGAGAGGAAGAAGCAGGCTCATAGCAGAGGAGCCTGACGTGGGGCTTGATCCCATAACGCCGGGATCACGCCCTGAGCCAAAGGCAGACGCTTAACTGCTGTGCCACCCAGGCGCCCCAACAGAATTGTTCACTTTTAACAGGACCCACTACTTAGTTCACTGATTATTCTATCTTCTTAGTTGCCTGCACCATCAATATTGTCATCTTGTTTTCAACTGAGTATTATTATTTTGTTGTTTTATTTTTACAGCAGTATTAAATGTTGTCATATAGAAGTACCTCTCCCCGTTCTATTTGGAAGTTCTTATTAGAGAAGAACAAGCAACAAGAGACTTGTTGACTACCTACCCCAGTTTTCTCTGATAATACTTAAACCTCTTAGTGAAGAATGCCTTTTTATGGCAGGTCTGGCCTGGAGAGATGGTGATGGATTCTCCTTTGACAGTCTTGACTATCAAAGCAAGGACCTAAGGGATGATGGACATAAGAGAAGTCAACTATTCTTACATCTGTCCATTCCAAGTTGGGCCATCAACTCTTTATAGGCACACGTAATAATGTAGAATATCAAAGGGAGTTCCCATGAGAACTAGCCCAAATTACTTGCCTGTTATTGGCCAGGACTTACAGGTGATTATACATGTAACAGAATTATTAAGACACAAGAACTTCCTCATTGACTCAGAATAGTAAGAAAACGTACAATATTAGTGTAAAGCAATAAATTCTAATCAATGTGAAATTGTTTTTGTGACACCAATAAGCTCAAACTAACTTTTTTTTTTTTAAAGATTTTATTTATTTATTTGACAGAGACACAGCCAGCGAGAGAGGGAACACAAGCAGGGGGAGTGGGAAAGAAAGAAACAGGTCCCAGCGGAGGAGCCTGATGTGGGGCTCGATCCCAGGACCCCAGGATCATGCCCTGAGCCGAAGGCAGATGCTTAACGACTGAGCCACCCAGGCGCCCCTCAAACTAACTTTTTAAACCACTTTCCCTTTCCTTAGGATGGGCTAGCTAACATTCAAAAATTGCCTGCATTAAGTTTTAGCTAATATTCTACTACATTTCTAGAACACATAGTATGATGGACAAACACCAGACAATGTCTACCTGATCCTTAACCTAAATGTGAAAATGGGTCCACAGCGACACTCTTCACACTTTTCCACAGAAATGTGTTAAAAACAGTTTTACCACTCAGAGCTATGGCTTCCAGAAAGGTTGTAAATCAGTATGATGAGCTAGTTTCTGTTGAAGTAGCTAGGTCAGAGGACACTGTAGTCAGTCTTGGGTAAGCTCTAGAGTTATGTGGTGGGGAACTCTTCCACCCAGGAAGCTGATGAAATCTTCCCTACCTATAGTTTTGAACTTTTTAACCCAAGCCAATGCATCCCTATTGTGTAGCTCAGAGCCAATCTGAATTCCAATGTCAAAATTTCACTGATGGGTCTCCATGCTTCTTTGTAGAGGCTGGTGGTGACGGTGGCTGTGTTGGAAGGGGACCCAGAGAGAAAGTCCTGGCTGTTGACACACTCGGGCTTTGTGGAGCTCGGCCATGGCAGTGGCCAAGTTTTGGAAGAAGTGCTACAGTGTCTGCTGCTTGTGTTCTGGCAGTGTGATGGCCCCCACCTCCTCCTGCATTTTGGCTTCCACTTGGAGAACTAGTGCTTGGACCTCTGCTCCTGGCTGGCCTCACCCTCCTTCTTGTGCTCCTCCATCCCCTGCGACCTCTGGTAGCCTAGACCCTACAGCTGCAGCCACGTGCTCCTCACGTGGGGCCTCTCCATAGGAATGTTGTCATTGAGCAGCCTGGTGAGGACACCAGCACCCCGCAGCCCCGTGCTGCTTGGGACGATCCCCAACCTGGGGCTTCCCGACCTCATGGGCCCTGCTGAAGGTCACCTTGGACCTGAGGAACTTCGCCATCCTCGCCTCCCCAATGGAGCCATCTACCACACCCGCCATGGTGCCCCTGACCATCAGGCCCACCTGGAAGACTCAAGGTATTGTTTCTTTTTTACTATACTTTTTTTGTCTTTGGTTTTTAGAAATTTGACTACTGTGTGCTTTGGCATGGATTTCTTTGAGTTTAATCCTGTTTGAATCTGTACATTTGTGTCTTTTGCCGAATTTGGGAAATTTTGAGACTTCCCCCAAATTAAACACTCTTTCAGCCCTACTGTGTTTTCCTTATCTTTTCAGGACTCTGGTGATATGAATACTGGATTTTTTGTTAGAGTGCTATAGGCCTCCTAGACTCTTCAGTTTTTTTTTCCAGTCACTTTTTTGTATGTTCTTCAGATTATGTAATTTCTCTTATTCTACCTTCTAGTTCATTGATTCTGGTCCATTCTACTGTTGAGTCCGTTCACTGAGTTACTAATTGGAGCTAAAATTTCCCTTTTGTTCTTCATTCTTTCTCCTATTTCTTTGCTGACATTTTTTATTTCTTAGCTGAGACTTTGCATTTTCAAATTTTTTTTCAAGTGTGTTTATAATGTTTATTGAAGTATCTGTATGACTTTCAGGTAATTCTAACATCTCTGACATCTCAGTGTTGGCATCTGTAATTGTCTTTTTTTCATTTAGTGTATAATCATCTTGGTTCTTGGTATGACAAGGATGTTTGATTGGAACCTGGCCATTTTCATATTATATAATGAGACTCTGGATCTTTTTTTAATCTTCCATTTAGTCTGTGTTTTGTTTTGTTTTCCCCTAACACTGCCCCAGCAGGAGAAGGGAGGGATTGAATTAGAAACTTATGTTCCCCTCTCAGCCTTTGTTGACATTCAAAGGAAGAAATACCTCATTACTGCTGGGTGGAAATGGGAATTCTGGCTCCCCACATGTTCTCCACCGGCACTGTGGTGAGTGTGGTCTCACTAATGCTGAGTAATTAAAAGTCTGGACTTTTCACTAGGCCTCCTCTGACACTTCCTATGTGTGTGTGTGTGTGTGTGTGTGTGTGTGTGGTGTTGTTGTTGATACAATTTAATATTGCCTCATGAGAGTAGACAGGTTCCCAGTCTTTGCCACTATGGATGTGACTGGAGCCAGTTCTTTTTTCTTTTTATTTATTTATTATTTTTTAGGTTGTCCCTATCCTGGTGTTTTACCTAGAGAGAGGTGGTTTTTGTCTGGCCTTTTTCAATTTTTTAATTTTAAAAAATATCTGTGCTTATTGAAAATTTTTTTGCCAGCTTCTTCAAATTTGGGATGTAGGAGGCAAAAAGTAATCCAGGGAACTGACCATGAGTCCTCAGTTCCCTTATAAGTCTAGCTTTTCCTCTCTACCTTTAAGAAATTCTTAGGTATGTTTTATATATAATGTCCAGGGTTTTTAGCTGTGATAGTAGGAAGAATAAGAAAAAATATACCATCTCTATCCTCCCAGAAGCAAGAGTCCCATTTGGTTCTTTTTAAATTTTCTGCCTGTTAAAATATTTTATTTTATAATTTGTTTTAAGAATATTTATAATTGCTTATTGAAACGATTTTGTGTTTACTGCATTAAAATTCTTGTCAAATAATTCTAACATCTGGGTTATATATGGAGAGAAAAATACATATAGAGAAAAATTTTTCACTAATGGAATTTTTCTGTTCCTGGATCCTAGTAGGATTCCACAATGCATTTAGTTGTTATTTCTCCTTAGTCTTCCTTGATCTCTATTTTTTCAGTCTTGCCTTTTTTTCATGACTATAATGATTTTGAGGAGTGTAAGTAGATATGTTGAATAATGCCCTTATTTGGGTTTGTATGCTGCTTTTTCATCATTAGATTGGGTTGTAGGTTTTGGGAAGAATAATGTAGAGTGAGGTATCTGTTATAGTCTACATGATATTAGTATGACTTATCGCTGGTGATGTTAACTTTGGTCAGTTGGTTAAGGTGTTGTCTGTCAAGGAGAAAAATATACTGTTTTTCCCTTTCCATACTCAGTCCTTTGGAATCAAGTCGTTAAGTCTAGGGGAGAGGAATTAAGCTCTACCTCCTTGAGAGGAATTATCTCGATATATATTCTTGAAATTCTTCTCAAGGAACATTTGTTCTATCTCTCCTGTAACAATATAGATTTATGGATATTGAACTTATTTTTGGGGAGTTATAATCCAATAATATCCTTACAACTGATATTTGAGCAATATGGGGTTAGGGGCACCGACCCCCACACAGTCAAAAGTCCATGTATAACTTCTAACTCCTCCAAAACTTTACTAATATTCTGCTGTTGCCTGGAAGCCTTATCGATAAAATAAACAGTTGATTGACACATATTTTGTATATGTATTATGTATTGCATTCTTATAATGAAATTAGCTAGAGAAAATCTCCAAAAATATTTCCAATATATATTAAAACCTGTGTGATTCAAGGGTCAACCCTGTTTATTTCATTGCTCGAATAGGTCCAACTTTCTCCTTCAGAGCTCCCAGGTTGGATCCTGTGAACTTTTGACCATGACTCCATTTCTTTTTTAAAAATTAATTGTTTACACTCTGATACCTAAATGCTACAGAATCATTTTGTGATTTCCCTGGTTCAGCCCCAAAATGAATCACTTCTCCAAGGAGCCCTAGTTCTTATTATCAGAGAATATTATTAAGAAACTAAGATCTGGGTTCTGGATGTGTTCACTGTGGTATCACTGTATCTAGGTCCTCTTAGAGAAGAGAGGTAGGAAATGTTTGTATGTATTCAAACACTTGTCTATCTACTTATCTATCATCTATCTATATTTTTGTATCTATGTATCTTAATATGTGTATTCAATATAAACATGTTCTCTCTGACTCTAATCTAGCACCAGATAGTTCATTTTAGAGTTCCTCTTTTGTATATTTGTAACTTCTTTCTGTGACAGAAACAGTTATTTGGCTATACATTGCAAGGGAAAATACAAAAAAAACCCTGTATATAAGCACTATACTCTAGTTGGTAAATTTGTTTCCCACAGGTGTATGGTTTTGCAACTCTGAAACTCTAATACACATATACTGGGGTTGAATGAATAAGAAATTGTAACCAATAGAAATTTCATTATATTCAAAGGCCTTTTCCTATTTGATTGCGACTACTAATGTGTACTTTCAGGAAGAGTAATGTTCAGACATACCCTGTGTTCCCCTTGTCTTTGATTATAAGACCTACTTAAATTCTGAGTGTTCCAGCCAGTCTTGTTAGAGGAAGAAGAATGGGAGCCTTGACTTGGGTTGACTTAAAGAGAATTCATAGTTGAATCAGTCTCAACTATGATCTTCTGGCTCCTGTCCCCGAAACATTTTCCATAAATAGAACAGATTTAGTTTTGTATCAATACACAAATTTTAAGTTACTACAGAAGGTTGAATAAACCTGAATTGTAAAAAACTGAATACTACTCAGCAATAAAAGGAATGGACCATTGAGATATATAACAAGTGGGATGGACTTAAGGGCATCATACTTAGTGAAAAAGCTAAACTCAGGTGTCCATTGACAGATGAGTGGATAAAGAAAATTGACACACACACACACACACACACACACACACACACACAGAGGAATATTACTCAGCCATCAGAAAGAACGAAATCTTCCATTTGCAACAATGTGGATGGAACTAGAGGGTATTATGCTAAGCAAAATAAGTCAGTCAGAGAAAGACAAATACTGTGTGATTTCACTCATATGTGGAATTTAACAAAACAGATGAACATAGGGGAAGGGAAGGAAAAATAAAATAAGATGAAAATAGAGAGGGAGGCAAACCATAAGAGACATTGAACTCTAGGAAACAAACTGAGAGTTGCTGGAGGTGAGGGGAATGGAGGGATGGGGTAACTGGGTGATGGGCATTACGGAGGGCACATGATGTAATGAGTACTGGGTGTTGTATGCAACTGATGAATCACTAAATTCTACCCCTGAAACTAATAATACACTATATGTTAACTAAATTGAATTTATTTATTTATTTAACTAATTTATTTTTTAAGATTTTATTTATTTATTTGAGAGAGAGAGAGACAGCCAGAGAGAGAGGGAACACAGGCAGGGGGAGTGGGAGAGGAAGAAGCAGGCTCCCAGCAGAGGAGCCTGTTGTGGGGCTTGATCCCAGGACTCTGGGATCATGCCCTGAGCCGAAGGCAGACGCTTAACGACTGAGCCACCCAGGCGCCCCTAACTAAATTGAATTTAAATAAAGAACTAAAAAATACAAATATTCACCAAAGCAAAAAAAAAAAAAGCAAACAAACAACCTAAATTCAGAGGTTACATATTATATGATTTCATTTCTTGTTCTCTAAAGGAATCATAGAGATGGAGAAGAGGTTAGTGGTTGCTGGAAGATAGATGCAGGGGGAGGGGGATGGGTGTGACTATAAAGGGGTAGAATAAGGTGATGGAACAGTTCTGTATCCTAATTGTGTGGTCATTACATGAACCTATACAAAGGATCAAATTGCATCGCTCTACTCATAGTCACACACACACACACACACACACACACACGACAGAAACACTCAGTGCATGTAAAACTGCTGAAAACTGAATAGTGTCTGTAGTCCTAAAGTCTAGTTAACATTATTGTACCAGAGTCAGTTTCCTGGTTTTGCTATTATACGACTGTTATTGAAGATGTCACTATGGTAGGAATCTGGGTGGAGTTCAAGGGAATCTATGTGTTATTTTTACAATTACCTGTGAATCTATATTCATTTAAAATTAAAATTTAGACGCATTCTCACAAGCACAAGTAGAAATTAATATATATGCTGGAATTCTAAAGTCATATTTTCTTGAAATGGAAGCCTATTAACACTGATTTTTCTTATAGATTTAATTTTAATATGTTGAAAGCAAAGACACATTGAGTTAGAACAATCCAAAGTAAAGTTTCATGGAATAATGGATTGTTATTCTATCAAATAACTTTTCATTAAACAATTTTCTTTGAAAACAATTAAAAGTATCCTTTTGCTGTATGCCTATAAAATATGCATAAATAATGATTATTTGAAGGTTCACAAAATGTTAAAAAGAACGTAATACATAAACTTTACTGAAATGTTCACAAATTCTTGCTGAAATGAGTATGTTACCTAGAATGTTAATTAGTGACATTTTCAATGCTGCTATTTATTTGCATCTTTATAAGGGACAAAAGAGGATCCTTTCTTGTAAAACCTGGGGAATATATAATCCCTGATGGGAAGTTAACATTTACTGTCACAATTAGGGTGTAAACTCAGACATTAATTTCTTCCCTGTAGAGTATATCATGATAGGAGCTTCTTAGGGGAGACCTATACTTAGATTTCTAATGAGATCCAAAAGAATTATAAACCTTACGGAGAAGGCCTGTTCTCTATGACATGGTGGGTCTGATGTCAGCTGTGTGGTTTCTCTTCAAACTTTCTTAGTAAATTTATAACTAGAAGTTTGATCTACTCCTCAGACCGACTCCTGGAACATTCAGTCTGGGAGATCTATGCTCTTGCCCTTTTGCCTATAAATGAAGAAGACCCTGTGACTGTGTTGGCTCAGTTTTGAGCTCATAAAAGCCAGTTCTTACAGGACAGGAGGTGAAACTCACAAAGACTCGGCACTGAGTTCTCGCAATGGAAGGAGAGTGAGTTATGCAAGTTTCTATTTTTCTCGCACTCTGTTGCTGAAAAATGGTGAAACGTATTTATTTTTAAGAACAAGAAACTCAAAAGTAGGCAGCCCTGACCCTACTGGCTGCATTATTCTCAGCACACCCTTCTTGTGTTGGCTTCATCCTCCGTCTGGTAGCGGGAGAGTTATAGCAGTTACAAGTGACATGTCCAGAAAATAGGAACATCAGAGGAAGAAAAGATTTGGTTTTTTTCCCCTAAAAATATTTTTTTTGGTGAAATATATTATACATATGGAAAAGTTTACATGTCCTAATCAGTATACAGCTTGATACATTTTCACAAACATTAACTAATTTAATCAGCATCCAAATTATGTTTCTCTTTCATGCCCTCCTACAAAGCAAAGGAAACTCATTTACCTTCCTTTATTCATTATCTGTCCAGCTAGGATGGAACAAAGGAGGAGAATGTGTAGAAACACCCAGTGTATAGTTAAGTATAAATCTTAGGCGACCAAGGGTCTCCTCAATAAGTGTTATCAGTAATTGACTTTGTGGATTCTTTTATTTATTTATTTATTTATTTATTTATTTATTTATTTATTTATTTACTTACTTACTTACTTACTTATCAATCAGAGAGAGAGAGAGAGAGAGAGAGAGAGAGAAAGAGCACACAAGCAAGGGGAGAAGCAGGCAGAATGAGAGATGTGGAACTCGATCCCAGGACCCTGGGATCATGACCTGAGCTGAAGAGAGACGTTTGACTGACTGGGCCACCCAGGTGTCCCGAGTTCCTGGATTTTTGTAGTAAAGTATCTGGAAACCCTGTAGACTCTGAGAGACTGCCTTCTAGGAAGCAAAATATGTGAATGGTAGCTACCCTAGCAGAATTTCCCCCCCCCTTTTTTTTTGATAGTCATCACAGGGGAACTGAGGTATCTGGTAGGGGAATGGAAACATGAGTAGGAACTAGGAAGTGAAGGATCAGATGAGTGGGACGGAGAGATATGGATACCCTCTCACTAGTGAAGCTCACCAGCAGGGAGCCTTCATCCTCAGCTACTCCATCCCTGTATCTTCTAGTAAAGACAGGAGCAGTTATTTGTCACATGCAGCTCAAGCAACAAAAGACAGAGTGATTTTAATGTTGAGGGGCATGTGTGCCAGTCCACTCTGACCCTGTGAAGCAAAGAAAGACTTATTTGATTTCCACTGATCTGAGTCTTCTTATAAATAAGAGTGTGTAAGGAGAGAGCTGGGGTTTCTATTAATGGGACTTTCTTCTGTTCTCACAGATTTCCAAAGAGGAGAACATTGGTTAGAAATGACTCCTTAGTGACTGAATTTCTTCTTGCTGGATTAACAGACCGCCCAGAGCTCCAGCAACCCCTCTTTATCCTGTTTCTGATGATCTACATTGTCACCATGGTGGGCAACCTTGGCTTGATCCTTCTCATTGGTCTCAACTCGCACCTCCACACCCCCATGTACTACTTCCTCTTCAACCTGTCCTTCATTGATCTCTGTTACTCTTCTGTTTTCACTCCCAAGATGCTGATGAACTTTGTATCAAGGGAGAATATCATCTCCTATGTCAGGTGCATGACTCAGCTGTTTTTCTTTCTCTTTTTTGTCATCTCGGAATGCTACATGTTGACCTCAATGGCCTATGACCGCTATGTGGCCATCTGTAATCCATTGCTGTATAGGGTCACCATGTCCCATCAGGTGTGTTCCTTGCTAACTGTTGCTGCGTATATGATGGGCTTTGCTGGAGCCTCTGCCCACACGGGGTGCATGCTTAGACTAACCTTCTGCAGTGTCAATATCATCAACCATTACCTGTGTGACATTCTTCCTCTTCTCCAGCTCTCTTGCACCAGCACCTATGTCAATGAGGTAGTAGTTCTGATAGTGGTGGGAATTAATATCACAGTACCCAGTTTTACCATCCTGATTTCTTACGTCTTCATCCTCAGTAGCATTCTTCATATCAAATCTGCTCAAGGACGATCAAAAGCCTTCAGTACGTGTAGCTCTCACATCATTGCTCTTTCTCTTTTTTTTGGGTCAGCGGCATTCATGTATCTTAAATATTCTTCTCCTGAATCTATGGACCTGGGAAAAATTTCTTCGGTTTTCTATACTAATGTGGTACCCATGCTCAATCCCCTGATCTATAGTTTGAGGAACAAGGATATCAAAGTTACACTGCAGAAAGCCTTGTTTAAAATCTGGAGGAGAAACATGTTGTAATTAGAAGTTATAATGTAAAGAAATTCAATTTTTAAACATTTTTATTAGTGTTTTTCAAGAAGAGGTTTTGATCATTACCAGTGTTGTTTCTGCAGATCGTGTTATGTGTGGTTTAATAGACTTGTCTTATCATTTTCCTTACAGGTACTTTGTTTCATTTTTTTGCTTCTATATTTCTGTACCTGATACTAATAACATGCTTATAAAAAGAACAAAAATACTGACTCTTTTATTTTTTTTCATGCTGTTTCTGTCTCTGAGCTATTCCTATTCTGGACAAATATGGTAAATTTCATAAGCAACAGAAATTTGAAATTACAGCTTGTTTACCTAAACACAGAAATGTCAAATACTATAGAAACATTCTTATTCTTTTCCATACTGTTGCTGGTATAGGCAGCAGGCTTCAATGAGATGTGTTCATTATAAACTGTGTATATAGCTTAAAGTATGATCAAATCCCTCTGATCTTTTCATTTTGTTCTATATTCTTACCAACTTTTCTTTTTCTTATTCTGTTCTTTCTTGTTCCCTTTGAAAATGGCAAAATCTGTATTACACACCAACTGCTTTTGAGAACCTCAGTCAGTGCAGTTCATTTAATATTGAAGTGAATACATATGACTCCACCTTTTATTGCCAAAGATAGTATTAACATAGTATGACTAAGGAAATAGTACATATGTATCTCAGGATCCAAATATGGGAGATGACTGGTGTATTATAAGACTTGTCTTCATTACTATCTAAAATGGTATCAGATATTTTGAAAAAGAACATTAAGTTTTTACTGTAGTCTGTTATTTATCACTTAAAAGAAAATAATGCATATTGGGAGAAACATGTTAGACATTATTTTACTTACTTAATGAAGTTTATAATGAAAAAAGGGTATATGGTTAATGATAATAAACTTTATTTCTAGCAACATTTTGTGAGCTTACTTAAATCTGTGTCTGAGTCTGTTTGGGCTGTTACAACAAAATACCACAGAGTTGTTGGCTTATAAACAACAGAAATTTATTTCTCACAGTTCTGGAGGCTATAGGTCCAAGATCAGGGTGCCAGTCTGAATGGCTGAGGGCACTCTTTTAGGTCACACACCTCTCATTATATCCTCACGTGGTGGGAAGCACTAGTGATCTACATGGAGCTTCTTTTATAAGGCACAAGTCACACTCATGAGAATTCCATTGTCATGACCTAAGCACCTCCCAAAGGCCCCACATCCTAATATGTTTGGGGGTTAGGATTTCAACATTTGACCATAGCACTTTGTCTCACCAAGAAGATAATAAGCATTTGAAGTAGATACTCTTTCCTATAGTTTTCCTATTTCTCAATGTTTTTCTCATTTGTATATTTAGAATGTCAGATGTATTGGGAGGACAAGAAATATTTGTTGAATTGCATTATCTTGCTTGAATAACAACAAAAATGTTTATTGCTAAAACAACAATTAACAAAATATAATAAAATAACAATAATAAATAAATCGGAAAGAACTTTGGGGTATAATTTGTTCTGGGGAGTGGACTGTGGCAGTCATAGGGAGGTGCTGCCCATCTCTTCAAGAGAATCAGCTGTGGGGAGCATTGTTGACTGATAGTCTATAACTGATACTCCTTTGGATTCACCATTGGGTTCCGGCAGAGTCCATGCTCACTGAGATGTCCCCAGCCAATGGCTTAGCATGATGGGTCATACAGGAACTGGCCAATATTGGCATAACATAGGTGTCTTCTGATAGGCATTCTTTGCTCAGGGACTTCCTGTACTAACAGAGACTTTTTAGAACTGCACTGTAGTCTGAGATTTTCCTACTGTGTCCTTCCTTCTCTCTCTTCTTTCTTAGATGTCGAGAGTTTCAACCCAGTCTGAAGGCCTTTATCAATGACTCCTTCCCCCTCCCATTTTATCCTTTACAGGTATTTACCAGAGTTAATGTCTTTCAGGTCTGTTTATTTCTTGGCATCTTCTCCTTGGAGAACTCTAGATGACACAGAAGATTTACACTAACTGATTTTAACACTTAGATTTAGGCTCTGATAATGAAGACAGATTAGTTTTGTTATAAAGATAAATAGATAAGTCACAGTACAACATAGAAGGTTCAGAAAGAGATCCTTACTTATACAGTGAATTGATTTTTGACCAGGCAACAAAGTAAATCCACAGGGATAGGAAAATCTTTTAAACAATTGATGCTGGAAATACTGTTCTTGAGAAAACAATTAAATGATCTCTACCTCACACCATATACAACAATTAATTTTAAATGGATCAGAGTGCACACATAAAGTTTAAACACAAATCTTCTAGAAGAAAACATAGAAAAGTAAGTTGGTGTAGACACAGATTTTTTAGACATATTCTAGAAAGCACTAAGCTCAAAAGAAAAAAAAAGATAAAATAAACTTCATTAACTTAGAACATCTGTTTACCAAAACAAAATTCATAGGCAAGCCACAGACTTGGAGAATATTTGCAATACCTGTATCTGATAAAGGTGTTGTACCCATAATATATAACAAGTTAAAAATTAAAGGATACCTCAATAATAAAAGACCATTTTATAAATGGGCAAATGGTTTGAAAAACATGTCCCAAAGAAAAGCATACAAATGTCCAATAAGCACATGGAAATGTGTTTAACTTTCTGCACCTCCTTAGATGCATAGTCAGTAGTTGGACAACACTCCCTTGGCAGCTGTACAGTCCTCTCTCGATTCATCGCGTGGGCTCTGCCCATTGAGAGGCTTAAGCATTTGTTGGGCGTCCTCAATGGCCTTCTTCCATGTTAGACCCAGCACTGGGTGGAGCCTCTACTTCAAACATCCAAGCACTTTCAAGCCCTCCATTCCTCCAAGCACCAATCCTGTAGAGCTTCTCCTCAGAGATTCCAGAATCTGGTTATGCTTCCTCTTTCCATGCATTCTCCCAGTTGTGAGAGTGGTAGTTATTTTCTGTAGCTTAATAGTCTTTATATTTTTTCAACTTTTTTCTCTTTCCCCCTTGCAATATCTGAATAAACCTATTCTTTGTTCTAAATATACTCTATAAGAAGCACATATTATGCCATTTGTTTTTCTGACTGCTCCTTGTCTGATACAGGTAGCACATTTTATGTGATTTTGATGGATTGATTTGCTCACTTTAGGAGACATTATCTTGTCTGTCAGCACAGACACAAACCTCAATGGTGGTGATTAGTCAGAAATAGACATTTGACTTATCTTTTCTACCATAACAATTTTTTTTAACTTTTCTTTTCTCCTTAGAATTACTGAGTTGGTAAGATTAAATGTAGGGATTTTGATGGTTCTCTTTTTGCTACATGAGGAAAACCCATCTGAGATTAAAACTGAGTAGAACTAAGCAGAACAAAAAGTGGGAAGAGAGACACACACATGAATGACTTGGTCCTGTACAGCCATGCAAGAAGCCATGTACATCCTCAGCTTAGAAGTTTCACACACTTTTGTGGTATAGGCTGGCTTATATAGACAGATTCAGCTTGAATTTCTGTCACTTAATTTGAAGGATTCTTAATGTATTCTCTACAAAATATCCCACATATACCACACAATTCTGCATAGTGTAGTAGTAAAAGAAATCAATTCTGGATTCGTAGACACTTACATATGAATCTTGCTCTGGCACTTCCTATTTTGACCATGGAACAGTCAATTAATCCCTTCTGCCTGTTTTAGAGGGTGGGAGTAAGGGGGACGTGAGGGAAAGTGAATAGAGAATCTAGCCCTGTGACCGCTAACATTAGCTAATAGTGGTACAAATCTCAGTTTCCTTGGTTATCATTCTAGTTATACTGAGAAATCATAAGGTCAAGGCCTGTACCTTATTTTGCGTATGTTCACTCTGTCTTGCAGTCTAAATGCTCTTGTTCAGGGGCGCCTGGGTGGCACAGTGGTTAAGCGTCTGCCTTCGGCTCAGGGCGTGATCCCGGCGTTCTCGGATCGAGCCCCACATAAGGCTCCTCCACTATGAGCCTGCTTCTTCCTCTCCCACTCCCCCTGCTTGTGTTCCCTCTCTTGCTGGCTGTCTCTATCTCTGTCGAATAAATAAATAAAATCTTAAAAAAAAAAAATAAATGCTCTTGTTCATTAAAGGTAATGAGTCAGGAAAATCTCTAAAATAAAGAGAGTTTATTTATGGAGTTTTAGTCCTCCTGCAGCATCTACTTTGGGTAGAACAGAACTCTCAAGACCTGTCACATTACATTCCAGGCTCCAGGTTCCTGTAGACTTAGTGTGCTTCTGGGTTTCATCCTAGAAGTACAGTGGAGGACTCTGGTTAAAGATGGAAGACTAATGCAAGCAACTTGTCTGTATTTCTTCTTGAAACTCACTAACATGACAACAAAGGGATTAAAATGGCATTAACTCACCTAATTTATTATTATAACCATATAACGGTAGGAATTAGGAATAGAGAGCAAGAGAAGAGTGTGCACATCTGCACAGTGATGGTACGGGGTGGAAAAGTTACAAATTCTCATCGTAGTAGGAGTACATTAGAGTAATCTGAATTGGAGATGAAGAGAGAATATAGGAGTTGTGTAAGAGGGAAGGACAGATCTTCCAAGGAGTTGAATTCTTTGGGAATTGGAGACTGGATGAAGATATCCAGCGAGAGATGCTGCTTAAGTTTAGTTCGTAGATTAGTTGCCTGGATGATGGCAAAAATAATGTGGAAAATGATGACCTGGAGGAAGAGCAGAAGGACTCATCAGAAAGTGCTGACTTCAGTTTTGGGCACTTTGAGCTTGAGGCGCGTAAGTAGACATAAGATAGAAATTTCTGAGAGGCTTTTATGGAAGTCCATATGCATGTAGATCTCGATCTACATACGGATATGCATTTCTCAAAATGAGTCATTTTGCCACCCAAGGGACGCATGCCAGTGTCTGGAGAACATTTTGATTGTCACAGCTGGTGGTGGGGGATACTCCTGGAATCTAATGGGTAGAGGACAGGGATGCTTTCATCTTACGATACACAGGACAGCTTCACAATAAAGAATTATCTAGTCCAAAACATCAATAGTGCCAAGGTTGAAAAACCTTGATATAATGAATATGGATTGGGAATAGGGGAGGGGTACTAACACTTACCAGGCTCTTTTTATGTGTCAGGCGTGTTTCTGATATTTACATGATTTAACCCCTTTAATATCCACAACAACCCTATGAGATTGCTCCTTTACTAAACTCATTTTATATCTATACATATATATTGAGTAGATATGAAAATGTATGTACAAGAGCCAGAGAAGTTATATTTTGTCTTCAGTCTCACAATTAAGGATTTTAAAGTCCAGATTTGACGTGAGGGCTCATTCCCTCCCCCTCTCTCTCTCTCTTTAAATTTTTATTTACTTTCTTTTATTATTATTTTTTTTCTTTTCAAGTTTTTATTTAAATTTTAGCTAGGTAGCATACAATGCAATATTGGTGTCGGGAGTAGAATTCAGTGATTCATCACTTGCATGCAACACCCTGAGCTCATCATATCTAGTGCCCTCCTTAATACCCATCACCCATCAAGCCCAGCCCCAACACCCCCACTCTCTTAACCACTTCACTAGAACATCCTTTTATAGAAATGAAATCCACAAGAATGGAAAGTGCTAAAGCTATGATTTAATGTTTTACTAATGCAATTCTGGAGACTTCAGGGAAGTACTAGAAATGACAAGTGACTGTGCTCCAACTTTCCTCTTAGAACTGTGCATAGACTCTAGGGGGTGATGAAGGAAGTGACAAAGAGAGGCACTCATTCCTCTGCATTGGGGATTAGGCATTCCTATTATGAAGTTATAAACTGAGCAAAACATTGAGTCTCAAAGGATCCAGTGTTAGGCCTGTGACACAGGATATGAATATGCGCTCAATAATTTCTACCCTCAGTGGACTAATTTAACTTGGAAGGAAATAATGAGGGAGGGAATAATTTTCTATGCTTCTGATCAATTTTCCCAGAACTACAGGTCATGGAATAGATTCCCATTTGAGTCAACTGATTGTTTTGGAGCTCATATAAGGTTATTTTCCTCCTTGCGAGTGAAGAGGACTTCTGGGCCAATTATCAAATAGACATCATGGCCTGTTTTCCAGAATACGTCTTTTAGCATGTCAAAGACTGAGGGCTGTGCTGATGTATATTGCCTCCTTTCTTGTCAGAAACTTTTTACCCCCACGACTGTAGAGTAGAAGTAGCCTTAAGGTCCAGCAGCAGTGAGGCCTCCAGGAAAAGAAAGATGAGGGTTGAATGATACTTGTCTTGATAATTTCCTTTCAGACTCCAAACTGCACAAATCAAGGTTTGTGGGGAACACCACCAATTTATTAATTTATTGCTCTTGTCAGCCATAACCCTGAATGGAGACCAGAGAGAAGGGAGGAAATGATGTGCAGAGACCTTGGGGATCTATCGGTATTTTTTCTGCACGGAGACAAACCACATGAGTGAGAGTAAAGGAGAAAATGAGGAATCATTAGGAATAATCGGAAGAAGTCTTGTTCCTTGGATTCCTTGCATGACAACCCTGAGCTTGTAAACCAGCAGATCCATCTCTCCCTCTGGAGACAAAGAGTGAGGGTCCATTGCTAATGTCACCTTCTACCTCTGTTCCTGCAGATCACACCTGTGAAGTGAATGGCTGTGGAAAATGACTCCTCCGTGAATGAGTTTATCCTTATAGGATTAACAGACAAACCTGAACTCCAACTACCTCTGTTTTTTCTGTTTTTGGTGAACTATGTGGTCACTGTGGTGGGCAATTTGAGCTTAATTACTTTAATTTACCTGAATTCGTACCTTCACACCCCCATGTACTTTTTCCTTTTCAATCTGTCCTTTATTGATCTCTGTTATGCGTTTGTCCTCACCCCCAAAATGCTGATAAGCTTTATTTCAGAGAAGAACATCATCTCCTTTACAGGATGCATAACTCAGCTGTTTTTCTTCTGCTTTTTTGTCAACTCTGAGTGCTATGTGTTGACAGCCATGGCCTATGATCGCTATGTGGCCATCTGTAAACCCCTGCTGTACACAGTTACCATGTCCCCTCAGGTCTGTTCTCTGCTGATGTCTGCTTCCTACGTGATGGGTTTTGTTGGTGCTATGGTCCACACAGGGTGCATAGTCCGGCTGATCTTTTGTGGTTCCAACATCATCAACCATTACATGTGTGACATCTTCCCCCTCCTCCAGCTCTCCTGCAGCAGCACCTATGCCAGTGAGCTTGTGATTTCTGTTATTGTGGGCACAGTTGTTATTGTATCTAGCCTCATTATCTGTATTTCTTATATTTTGATTCTTTCCAACATCCTTCACATCTCATCAGCTCAGGGTTGGTCCAAAGCCTTCAGCACCTGTGGCTCCCACCTAGTAACTGTTGGTCTGTTCTATGGATTTGGGTTGCTCACTCATGTCAAACCATCATCTGATGGGTCTGTGGGCCAAGGGAAATTTTTCTCAGTGTTTTGTACCAATGTGGTGCCCATGCTTAACCCTTTCATTTATAGTCTCAGGAACAAAGATATCAAACTTGCTCTGAAGAAAACCCTGAAGAGAATTTATAACTGAACATAACCATTTATCCCTCTTTTGCTGTGTCTTTTCCTCCACTTTCTGCTCTTCCTTATCTTCTTCTTCCTATTCTTTTTCCTTTTCCTTACCTTTCTAAATTTTTTTTTGGCAGGATTTCTACTTTAATTTCTTTTTTCTCTTCTTACTTGGTGTTACCATGTGGGCCTATTCTTGGACTTCAGGGTCATCCTCAGTTCCAAGGTGAACCCAAACTGATCTTTATTCCCCATATCAGTTGAAGACACTTGGATAACCTTCCCTATCTAAGGATAGCACTACCTATTATTTTTTCTCTTGTCTTTCCCATCCAAGGTAAGCCATCAAGTAGCGTGCTGTCTTACCAGTTCATTTATTTTTTTGCTTTCTCTGAAACAATTACACAGAACACTTTCCTGTTTCGAGGGTTTTATTACTTATAACTGCATTAAAACAGAGAAGGTATGATAAAAATTGTAGACAAGTATAGTTGTAAAAATTTGCAGAAAACTTCAGGGTTCTTTTAATAATGGTTCTTGTTCTGGATTTTTAGTCCCATATAGGTAAAGGAAGTGAATACTTTGTTGAACCTAGCTTCTCTCTTTTATTCTTGAGGATGCTTGGGAATGAATGAGTCACACTACTCTGCTCACCTTCTTCAATCCCCACTAATAATGAATGCCTCCGTTTATGTAGTGGTCAACTGATATTTTGTCATAAACAGAATTGAAATTGCCACCACTTGTCTATGTAACCATGAATTGTCATTGTGATAAAAATCACACAATAATATTCTTGGCTACAAAATAGAGTATCATGAGCAATACGAGATTCTTTGTTTGCCTAACTGTGTGAACAGGGATTCCCTTTTGCAAAGGAAGATCTCTTTCCTGCTTTCAAAAGACAAACAAAAATATATGGCAAAAAACTTGTCCTGTTGGGGTTTATTCTTTCACTATATAATTTGACTCCTCCCTTTGGTCAAATCAAATCTGTGGCCCGTACATGTGATACATTCTTTACAAATTATATTCAAAGATAAGTCTCTTTAACCTGTTCTTTAGAGGAAGAAATAATTATGCAGCTTGCTCAGGATCACCCAGCCAATGATACAGAGCCCAGTGTTTTAATCCGTGTTCCTCTCACAAAGAAATGGAAGAGGAGAATTGTGAAGGAATAAAAGAACTTCTGAGAGTTTTTCCAGAATGCGTTTGAAAGTGGGAATTTCATGGGAATAATGTCCTCAGCCAAGATGCCTGTCCAGAAGAGATTATCTACGGGCTTTGATGCCCAACTAGAAAAATGCACCTGTCCCTGGAGAAGTTTGATTTTAAAGTGAGGGTAAACAGGGTGAGTTACAAAGAGATGTTTCCTCACAATCTTTTTTTTTTTTTTTTTTTATTGTGATCCTTTCCTGGAATAGTGAGGCTGAGGAGTTTGGGTAATGCCACACTTCTCAGAATATTATGTATACTTTAACAAGCCTGTTAGGTATTATGCTATCAGTTGGAAAGAAGCAATGAAAAAGAGTTCTTTATAATTAATACAATGGTAAACAGGTCTACAAATTTTTCTTATTTTGTGTGTTACACAGAGGATAAGCTGTCTATCATCCATCACGACTTTTAATGATTTTATGGGAAGATGTATCTCAGAGGATATACCCTAGTTAGGGGATGTAGTAGATTATCCCTGTCATTTTTATGTTTACAAAGATATCATGAGTTTTGAACAGTTCTACAGCATTAGTTTGTAAGAATAGCCTTATGAGATAATTATGCCATTTAAGAACTTTACTTAAATCTGATTAAAATTATTGCCACAAGAACAGATACTCAGGTAATTATATTTAGTATAATGCCTATCTCACTGTCATAATTTTTTTAAAAATCTTTTATTCCTCAAGTAGAACATGGAAGCCTCATATCTGCTTCTGTCCTTGTTTTGTCTATATCCGCTAAAGTAGCTGGTTAAATAGCTAGCTTAAGACTATTTGGTTTGAAGTTGATTCCAAAGCACAGGTTTTTAGGAGTTTACATGCTTTAATAAAGACATAGAATAGATTTATAACACCCATGTCAGTAAATCCTTAGTGCTTAATGAAAAGTTAAAGTGTGAATGAGTCACAGACATAGTACATAACTTGTGGTCTGAGTACTATATGTAAGCACCAGCACTCCCTGGTGGAGGAGTCAACAAATAGACTGGCTCAGTTCTGTGAAGTCAACAGTCTTATTTCATAGATTGAAATTCTTGTTTTGACCTGGCAAATCTAATTGATCTTTTTAATTAAAACCACCTTGTATAATGTTTATTTATTTATTTATTTATTTTCACAATACAATCTTGTTTTAATCACTATATTCTCACCTACTTATAAGAAAATTTTTCATAACACTCAAATTAAGACACAGAATCAAGCAATGTATTGTAGATAGTGTCTTACAGTATGCTAGATAAGATTCTTTCAAAAGGCTAGAGTTTTAGAGCAAATATTGTCATTTAAATATATTATTTGGCATAATTATAACAACATTCCAAACAGTCTTAAGGGCTAACTTAAAGGTTAACAAATTAACACAGTCCTTACTTGCTGACTTAAGGCCCTTGATCTATAGCAGAGCTAATTTACTTTCTTTGAGATTTGCAGATCACTGGTCTTGGGGAATGAAAGACCAGAACTTTCCCAGGCCTCAGAGGCCAGCAAGTCTGTTTGAAGCCGCATTGGCTTTCTGATTAGCCCAGCAATCTTTTAGCAAAATGTTTTTCTTTTTTAAGGTCACACAAATGACTTTACCAACCTTCCTTTGTGCATCTGTAGACCTTTCCTTCCTTTGCAGAAAGAAAAGAATACTCTTGCACAACCATCCCTGAGTACCAAGGAACCAGACCTTCTTGCACATTATAATATTTAAGCCTAGTGTTTTAAAAATTAATATAAGATGACAATTCAGTGTAAAATAATTTCAGAATATATAAGCTTATTATTATTTTATGACTTGAATATTTGGAAATTTTGTGTATTTTATTTGGTAACTTTTTGAAAGGTATAGAAATTGTCATATATTTAGTTCTTATCCTCCTGTTTTATCATAGTTGCTCCATAAACTATTTATTTATTTATTTATTTATTTTAAAGATTTTATTTATTTATTTGACAGAGAGAGAGAGACAGGCAGCAAGAGAGGGAACACAGGCAGGGGGAGTGGGAGAGGAAGAAGCAGGCTCCCAGTGGAGGAGCCTGATGTGGGACTCGATCCCAGGACTCTGGGATCACGCCCTGAGCTGAAGGCAGATCCTTAATGACTGAACCACCCAGGCACCCCTCCATAAACAATTAAATTGTAAAATTTTTATTTTACTTATGTTCAACCCATATGCTAATGGCATATCAAATCTTTTTTATATATAAAGACTTAATTACATCAATTATAATCTGCCTTAATTAGATTAACATTAACTTAAAATGATCCTATGGTTTAACTTACAAAAAAAAACATGAAATAAGAAATCTTAGAAACTTATTGTTTTGGTGCTCATGAAATGGTGCCTGTTCATCAACCAGGTTCATTCCATCACCTAAAGGAATTGAAATGTTTTCAGGTCCATGATTTGCCCTAGCACTGAGGCTCACTTACTAATGGAAAAGTTCTTAGATTTTTTAAACCAAAAGTTCTCATTCTTTATCCTTCATAAAAACACGTTGGGACAGAACTTTCTAAACACTGTGTAGTAGACAATACAGAAAATGGGCTAGGGTTAAGGTATTTAGGACAATCAGATTTGTCCTTGAACAGTTGGAGTTTCATTGTGATTGCTTTGGCATGTTGTAGCCTAAAAAGTGGTTTCTGGGAGATCAAGAGTAAAAGAAGTCTGATGTGATTGCATTCCTATGGCTTTGGCAAGCAGCGAAAATGAGACAAAATGGTACTCATTGCTCCATTTAAAAAGAGGTGCTCCACCATCTGGTTGCCAGCTAAAGCAGCTACATGCAGAGGAAGACAGTACACACTGTGGGCAAGAGGCTCATGGGACTGCTGGAGGAGTTTATGTTTTAGGTGCCCAAGCAGCACCCATAGGTGCGGCTGTTTGTGGTAGTGGAAGGCCAGGCAGTGAATCATGAATTTGCTCCAAGAAGCTGCCCAACGTGTTTCCCCATTTCAGATACTCCTGATGATTTCCAGCTGATGTATCCTGTTAGTACCATTTTAAGCTAGTGCAATTGCTCTAAGAATGTACAAGCCTTCTGAAAATTAGGACTTCTTTGTTATTTTGAAGCATTTGAAATGAAAACATGAAATTGGCTCTAAATTGCCTTAACATTAAATTTCTCCATGAAAGAAAAAAGCTCTTTCATTATTTGAATGATTTCATTTGTAAACTTTTGAATGGTTTAAAAAATGATTTCAAACTCTGTGTTACCTTTATATTCATTAATTTTTGGTATGGTGACTGTAAAAAAAATTGTGGCTGTAATTATTAAGAATTCTTGATCAGTAATTCATCTGTTTAATTCACAAAGCATAATAGAAAAAAATATGTTCCAATATGCCCTGCCCCTGCATTCTCTTGTGAATCCACCCTGTCCAACACACCCTTGGCAGGAGTCTATCCAAATCTGTGCCACAAGCATGGAAGTACGTGAATAGCCCCAACATGGGACAGTACCTCTCCAAATGACTCCTGTCTTGGGGAGGGGAGAAGATAAACACACGTACCAGTTCTGTGGTGGCTCCAAGCAGTGGGCTGGGGGCAGATATCTGATCTGATGGCAGTCGTGCCCACCAATGAAAGCTTCTCAGGAAGCAACACCAGGAAAGTGCCTGCAGTTCCATATAACTGCACCACTGGCAAAGGCTGGATCTGACCCAGCTCAAGCCCAAGGTGGCCCTAGTCTGGTCCATGAACAACAGAAGGACTAAACCCTGCTCACAACCAGCAGGGAGAGCCATTGAAGACAACTGGACTGAAGGCAAACATGCCTAAGCCATAACAGTAGGGTAACACACAGCAGGTAACACACAACAGGTAACATGCAGAGGAGATACTCCTGAAGTGCCAGGTTCTGGTGAACAGGGGACATTGCATTGCAGAGCATTACAGGGCCTCTTCTTTATAAGGTCACTACTTTCCAGAGCAGGAGACATAGCTGAATTTCCTAACACATCAAAACAGACACAGAGAGTTAGACAAAATAAGTAGACAGAGGAATATGTCCCAAATGAAAGAACAGGACAAAATTTTAGCAAAAGAGCTAAACAAAATGGAGATAAGTAATAAGCCTGATAGAGAATTTAAAATAATGATAATGAAAATACTCATTAGACTTGAGAAAAAAATGGAGGGTCTCAGTGAGTCCAACAAAACAATAGAAAAACATAAAAAAGAACCAATCAGAGATGAAGAACTCAACTGAAATTAAAAATAGACTGGAGGAGGCAGAAGAATGGATCGGTGATCTGGAAGACAGAATAATGGAAAGCAGTCAAGCTGAACAGGGAAAGAAAAAAGAATAAGAAGAAATGAGAATAGATTAAGGGAACTTAATGACATCATCAACCATAATAGCATTTACCTTTTAGGGATTTCAGAAGGAGAAAAGAGAGAAAAGGGGCAGAAAATTTATTTGAATAATAGTAGCTGAAAAATTCCTGAATCTGGGGAAGGAAACAAATCTAGATCCAAGTGGCACACCGAACTCCACAAAAAATCAACCCAAGGTGGTCCACACCAAGATACATAGTAATTAAAATGGTAAAAAAGTAATGATAAATAGAGAATTTTAAAAGCAGGACCCCCCCCCCCCCCAAAAAAAAGAGCAGTTACATACAAGGAAAACCCTATAAGGAGATTACCTGATTTTCCAGCAGAAACATTGAAGGCTAGAAGGGCATGTCATGACCTATTAAAATACTGAAAGAAAACAACCTACGGTCAAGAATATTCTATCCAGCAAGACTATCATTCAGAATAGAAAGAGAAATAGAGTTTCTCAGACAACAAAAGTTTAAGGAATTCATGACCACTAAACCAGCCCTCCAAGAAATATTAAAGGGGACTCATGGAGTATAAAGGAAAGACCATAAGCAGGAGTAAGAAAAGTGGGAAGCACAAAAGTAATAAAATAAATACATCTATAAAAATCAGTGAAGGAATTCACAAGATAAAAAGAGGTCAAGCATGACACCATCTACCTAAAACATGGTGGGGGAGAGGAGTAAAAATTTAGTGCTTTTAGAATGGGTTCAAACTTATTAAACATCCATTGACTCAATACAGACTGCTATATGCATGAGATGTTATACAAACCTGATGGTAACCTCAAATCAAAGATCAATAATAGATATGCAAAAAATAAAGAGAAAGGAATCCACCTATATTACTAAAAAAAAAAAAGCCGGCAAACCATGAGAAAAGAGAGCAAGAGAAGAACAGAAAAGAACTACAAAAACAACCATAAAACAAGTAATACAATGGCAATAAGTACATACCTGTCAATAATTAACTTGAATATAAATGGACTAAATGCTTCAATCAAAAGACATAGAGTGACTGAATGGATAAAAAAGCAAGACCTGTCTATATGCTGCCTACAAGGGACTCAGTTCAGACCTAAAGATGCATACAGATTGAAAGTGAAGGGATAGAGAAGAATTTATTATGCAAATGGAAGTGAAAAGAAAGCAAGGATAGCAATACTTACATCAGACAAAACAGACTTTAAAACAGACTAATAAGAAAGAAAGAGGGACACTACATAATAATAAAGGGAACAATCCAACAAGAAACTATAACAATTGTAAATATTTATGCAACCAACATGGGAGCATCCAAATACATAAAGCAGCTATTAATAAATAAAGGAAGTAATTACTAGTGATACGATAATAGTAAGGGACTTTAACACCTCCACTTATATCAATGGATAGATCATCCAAACATAAAATCAATAAGGAAACAGTGGCTTTGAATGACATATTGGACCATATGGATTTAACAGATATATTCAGAACATTCTGTCTGGGAAGAGTGGAATACATATTCTTTTCAAGTGCACATGGAACATTCTCCAGAATAGATCATACACTAGGCCACAAAACAAGTCTTAACTAATTCAAAAAGGTTGAAGTCATGCCATGCATCTTTTCTGACCAAAACACTATGCAACTAGAAATCAATCAGGAGTAAAAAATCTGGAAAGACCACAAATATATGGAGGTTAAATAACATGTCAATAAAGAATGAATGAGTCAACCAAGACCTCAAAGAGGAAATAAAATACATGGAAACAAATGAAAACAAAAACACAGTGGTTCAAAGCCTTTGGGATGCAGCAAAAGCTGTTCTAAGAGTGAAGTTTATAGCAATATAGGTCTACCTCAAGAAGCAAGAAAAATCTCAAACAAACAAATCTTATACCTAAAGGAGCTAGAAAAAGAAGAAAAAACAAAACCTAAAACAGTAAAGAAGGAAGTAATAAAGATTAGAGCATAAATAAATGAAATAGAAACTAAAAAAAACAATAGAACAGATCAGTGAAACCATGAGCTGATTCTTTGAGATCAACAAAATTGATAAACCTTTAGCCAGACTCATTTGAGAGAGAGAGAGAGAGAGAGAGAGAAGAGTCAAACAAAATCAGAAATAAAAGAGGAGAAAGAACAACCAACACCACAGAAATACAAAGGAGTATAAAAGAATATTATGAAAAATTATATGCCAACAAATTGGACAAACTAGAAGAAATGGAAAAAAATTCCTAGAAGTATATAACCTCCTAGTTTTAGCAGGAAGAAATAGAAAATAGAAATAGAAAATAGAAATAGAAAATTTGAACAGACTGATTACCAGCAATGAAATAGAATCAATAATAAAAAAAAAACTCCCAACAAACAAAAGTCCAGGACCAGACGGCTTCACAGGCGAATTCTACCAAACATTTAAAGAAGAGTTAATACCTATTCTTCCTCAAACTCTTCCAAAAAAATAGAAGAAGAAACACTTCCAAATTCATTCTATAAGGCCAACGTTATGCTGATACCTAAGCCAGGTAAAGACACTGCAAAAAAAGAGAACTACAGTTCAGTATCTCTGATGAACATAGATTCAGAAATCTTCAACAAAATATAAGCAAACTGAATCCAACAGTACATTAAAAAAACCACTCACCACAATTAAGTGGGATTTATTCCTGGGGTGCAAGGTGGTTCAGTATTCACAAAACAACCAACATGATGCATTGCATCAATAAGAGAAAGAATAAAAACCATTCAATATGTCAAAGAATTTGACAAAGTACAGCATCCATTCATGATAAACACTCTGAATAAAGTAACAGCTAACATCAGCTAACACCATACATGATGGTGAAAAATTGAGAGCTTTTCTTCTGAAATCAGGAATAAGACAAAGATGTCTACTCTCACCACTTTTATTCCACATAGTACTGGAAGTACTAGTGATGACAATCAGACGAGAAAAAGGAATACAGAATATCCAGATTGGTAAGGAAGAAGTAAAACTTTCACTATTTGCAGATGACTTGATACTATATATAGAAAACCCTAAAGATACCACCAAAAAACCACTAGAACTGATAAATGAATTCAGTATGGTTTCAGGATACAAAATCAATATGCAAAATCTATTGAATTTCTATACACTAATAATGAAGTAGCAGAAAGAGAAGTTAAACAAACAGTTCCATTTATGATTGCACCAAAAATAATAAAATATCTAACAATAAACTTAACCAAGGAGGTGAAAGACCTGTTCTCTGAGACCAATAAAACATTAATGAAAGAAATTGAAGATCACAAAAATAATTGCAAAGACAGTTCATGCCATGGATTGGGAGAACACATATTGTTAAAATGTTCATACTACTGAAAGCAATCTACAGATTTAATATAATCCCAATCAAAATATCAACAGCATTTTTCACAGAACTAGAACAAATAATCCTAAAATTTGTATGAAACCACAAAAGACCTTAAATAGCCAGAACAATCTTGAAAAAGAAAAACAGAGCTGGAGGTATTGCAATCCTAGATTTCAAGTTATACTACAAATCTGTAGCAATCAAAACAGTATGGTACTAGCATAGAATAGAAACATAGATCAGTGGAACAGAATAGAGACCCCAGAAATAGATCTACAATTATATGATCAATTAATCTATGACAAAGGATGCAAGAATATGCAATGGAAAAACACAATCTCTTCAACAAATGGGGTTGGGAAAACTGGACAGTTACAGCAAAATGAATGAATGAAAAAAGAAAGGAAGGAAGGAAAGAAGGAAGGAAGGAAGAAACTTTCTTACTCCATACATAAAAATAAACTCAAAATGGATTAAAGACCTAAGTGTGAGGCCTGAAACCATAAAAGTCCTAGAAGAGAGCACAAGGAATAATTTCTCTGACATTGGCCATAACAACGTCTTTCTAGATATGTCTCTTGAGGCAAGGGAAACAAAAAGAAAAATAAATTATTGGGACGTTTTCAAAATAAAAAGCTTCTGCATAACAAAGGAAACAGTCAACAAACAAAAAGACAACCCACTGAATGGAAAAAGACATTTACAAATGATATATCCAATAAAGGGTAAGTATCCAAAAAAAAAAAAAAAAGGCTAAGTATCCAAAACTTATAAAGAACTTCTGTAATTCAACACACACAAAAAAATCCAATTTAAAAATGAGCTGAAGACATGAACAGACATTTCTCCAAAAGAAGACATACGGATAGCTAACAGACACATGAGAAGTTGCTCAACATCACCTCACACCTGTCAGAATGTCTAAAATCACAACACAGGAAATACCAGGTGTTGATGAGTTTGTGGAGAAAGGGGAACTCTCATGTGCTATAGGTGGGAATGCAAACTAGTGCAGTCACTGTTGAAAACAGTATGGAGGTCCCTCAAAACGTTAAAAATAGAATTACTTTATGATCCAGTAATTCCACTACTGGATATTTACCCAAAGAATACAAAAACACTAATTTGAAAAGTTATGTGAACCCCTGTTATTTATAATAGCTAAAATATGAAAGCAACCCAAGTGTCCTTTGATAGATGAAAGAAGAGGTGGTATGTGTATACAATGGAATATTAATCATAGAAAAAGAATGAAATCTTGCCATTAGCAACAACTTGATTTTATCTAGAGGGTATAATGCTAAGTGTAATAAATCAATCAGACAAATACCACATGATCCACTCATATGTGGAATTTAAGAACAAATAAGCAAATTTGAATAAATAAAGAAAAAAAGAGACAAAGAAAAAAATCAGACTCTTAACTGGAGAACTGATGGTTACCAGAGGGAAGGTGGGTAGGAGGATGAGTGAAATAAATGAAGGTGATTAAGAGTACATTTATTGATGATGAACAATGTATAGAATTGTTGAATCACTATAGTACATCAATAAAACTGTACCTTAATTATACTGGAATTTAAAAAAATTAAAAATAAAATATAAACTTAAAAAGCAAGAAAGGCAGTATCCTTTCCTTTTGGAATTATCCCAGGAGAAACAACAACTGAATTGAATTACTGCAATATTTGAAATATTTCAGGTAAAGAAATAAAGAAGCCTGTAGGCAGCAGAGTCTATGGAAAATTTTCATTTAGGATATGGGAAGAAAGAGAGAAAGAACCTATGTAATAGATTTTCCTTAAGAGATGAAGATGATAGGAAGATAGGAATTTATTTTTCCTTCTCCCTTAGGGGATGTACAACCCTTAGAGTGAAGAGTAAACTTGATTAGATATTGAGTCCCTAAGGAACTAAATAGAGATTGTTGTCCTGAGTGTAAATAAAATCAATCCCCTATTTCTCTTTTACACACAGAATCTATTCCTTGAGGAAGAGCCCGAGCAAACTTCTACCTTGTTTTTATAATCAAGT
Organism: Ursus americanus; assembly: GCF_024610735.1. Lineage (NCBI taxonomy): Eukaryota > Metazoa > Chordata > Mammalia > Carnivora > Ursidae > Ursus > Ursus americanus. Next base: position 44,799,148 of record NC_142142.1, read on the forward strand.
GCACTTTATCATTCAGCTCACAGTCTTCCATGTTTTTTATCAAGTAGCAAATGTGATAATAATAAAGACTATTTTTCTCTGCCACTTGAGAGAACTCAAAGTTATAATCAGAAGTTATGATTTATAGTCCAGAAATATTCAAGGGGCATATGTGAAATTAAGTCTGGGCTAAATCCTTTTAGAATTAATGGAACCAAAGCCTCAGAGCCTGAAACTGCCTTTCCAGGACCACGGGGGTAGATACCAAGGATAAGGAAGCACTGACATTTTCTGGCCTAAGGAGGGTGAGTGTCTGAATTCTGTTTATATCAATGTCCTTCTTGTTTTGAGATGCAGGTCCAAAAATCTAAGATAAGCCCCTTTCTTTCCCATTTTGTGTAGTCCTGAGATGAAATGAAACTGGCAGGAGAATATGCTTCAGGGGGATAAAAGAATGTTCAGAGATCAGGGGGTACAATGGATGCAGTATCTCAGTAAGTTCCCTCTCTATGGTTGGAACTCTCAGTCTTCCAGATTTATGAGTTTTTCTCTGTGACATGGGGCAGTAACTCAACCTCCCCTAGACTCTGGTTCCTTAGTGTTGGATTAGGAACAATATTCATAGTTCTCAGCCCACCAAGTCTAATCTGGCTCATTAGAGACCAGCCTTAGGTTGTTAGGATCTCTTCCTCCAATTTTGCTGGTGAGGAGAAGGTTCAAGTGAATGAAGAAATGGTGCAATCAGAGAAGGATGATTCTGTCCTGGGCCAGGCTTCTTCTTACACACCCTTGGTTTTCCAGAAATCACATTTGCATATGGCAACACTGGCCTTTCCTCTGCAGGCTAAGTTTGTGATGCCCTTTGCTATATTTACCTCATTAAGACTCTAGTAAGAGAAAGTCCTGTCACTTAGTCTCATGCTAATGGAAAAGGCAGATTAGACTCGCTGGGCTAATCTCAGACATTCCCAGTGTACACACTCTCTTGTAAGATGGGATATTGCAGGAAGAGCTGAGTTTTTCTGTAATGCAACCCTTTTCTCCTCTGTCCACAGATCCCGTTAGAGAAAAATGGCTCCTGGAAATGTTTCTTTAGTGACTGAATTCATTCTGCTGGGGCTCACAGACCTATCAGATCTCCAGCTTCCCCTGTTTTGCCTGTTTCTAATCATGTATGTGGTCACTGTGTTGGGAAATTTGGGCTTGATAACTCTAATCGGGCTGAATACACACCTCCACACCCCCATGTACTTTTTCCTCTTCAATTTGTCCTTCATAGACCTCTGTTATTCTTCTGTGTTTACACCCAAAATGCTGACTCACTTCACATCAAAGAAGAATATTATCTCCTACAGGGGATGCATGACCCAGCTTTACTTTTTTTGTTTTTTTGTGATTTCTGAATGCTATGTGCTGACATCAATGGCCTATGATCGCTATGTGGCCATCTGTAACCCACTTTTGTATCATGTTCTCATGTCCCCTAAAGTGTGTTCCAGCCTTATGCTTGGTTCATATTTGATGGCATTTTCAGGTGCCATGGCTCACACAGGATGCATGCTGAGACTGACTTTCTGTGATGCAAACACCATCAACCATTATTTTTGTGACATCCTCCCTCTGCTCCAGCTGTTCTGCACAAGCACTTATGTCAATGAGCTGGTGGTTTTCATTGTGGCGGGCATCAATGTGATGGTGCCCAGTGTCACCATCTTTGTCTCCTATGGTTTCATCCTCTCCAGCATCCTCCGCATCAGCTCCAGGGAGGGCAGGTCCAAAGCCTTCAGCACCTGCAGTTCCCACATAGTTGCTGTTTCTCTCTTCTTTGGATCAGTTGCTTTTATGTATCTTAAACCATCTTCTGCTGGGTCTATGGATGAGGGGAAAATCTCTTCTGTCTTTTATACCAATGTTGTTCCCGCAATGAACCCTTTCATTTACAGCTTGAGAAACAAAGATGTTAAAATTGCTCTGACAAAAACCCTCAGTAAGAGAACGTTTTGATCAAAATCAGTGTCTCTGTGCAGGTAGTCATGGGGCAGGGAGATTCCATGTGTTTTTACAATATTTTTAGTGGTAGTCTCCTTATCCTATTAATTTCTCACTGTGGTGGAGGAAATTTGAGCCTTCTCTAAATTTGTTTCCACTTTTTTTAGGGTTGGTCTGCTTCCTTTCTGCAACTTTAGTTCCTTTCCTTCGTTTTTCCTATTTAAGAATAACATTAAGGAAGAAATTCATCTCTTTTTATTGTCATTAGTGGACTTTTTTTCTCCTGGAAAAAGGTGAATGATTCTGCAAATGATCAATAAAATATCACCACTGTGACATTGTATTTTGTGGGGTTTCTTAACTGCCATCTCGTATATGCTGTTGGAAGCATGAGTCAGGTAATCTGTCTGTATTCTTTTCTTTCCGTTCTACTGTGGGCAGGAATATGACTCCTTCAAATGCCAGTGTTTCACAATTATAGCAGGTTCCATAACAACTATCAATTTTACTCCACTTTGCAGATGTAAACCTAATACATTAAGCTTCTTTTCACAGACATTTCATATTTATTTCTCTACAAAGTCACACACAATAGATTGTCAATATATATTGAGGTTAATGATTACTTAAAGTCACACACAGCTTTTCATGAAGAATTCTAGAACAAGCTATTAGCTACCTGATTTCAAGTCAACTACTCTTTTTTAGCACACTTTCTTTTCTTTTCTTTTTTTTTTTTTAAGATTTATTTATATTAGAGAAAGAGCACTTACGTGCATGAGTGGAATGAGGGGCAGAGGGTGAGAATCTTCAAGCAGACTCCCCACTGAGTGTGGAGCCTGATGTGGGGCTTGATCTCACATGAGATCATGACCTGAGCTGAAACCAAGAGTCAAATGCTTAACTGACTAAGCCACCCAGGTGCCCCATTTCTAATATACTTTCTAATTCATTTTATTTTTATTTTAGTAAACATGAAATATGAGAAAACACTTCCATTTTGAATGCTGACTTTTTTTTGTGTGTGTGTGAGAAAAACAAGACACAGGAGGAAAAATTTCCCAGGAACATGCCATTAGTGTATGACCTAAAGAGATACGTGGCCAATAAATGAGACCTCCTTCAATAGGGAATTGACAATGAGATTTTAGAAACTGTATTTCATTCTAATTTGTAACCTATTCCATAGAACTTTCATTATCCTTCACTGTCCATAAAGTTTTCATTAAAACTTAGAAAACACAATGACCATATATTAATAGTGGTCTTGGGAATGAAGACCAATGGCCATGGCCACATTTGTGGGGAACCAGGTAGAGCAAGGACAGCATCTTAAGGAGATAAAATAATGAGTGGTAGTCAAAACTCAAGTTGGGGGGCGCCTGGGTGGCTCAGTCAGTTAAGTGTCTGCCTTCAGCTCAGGTCATGATCCTAGGGTCCTGGGATTAAACCCCACATCAGGCTCCCTACTCAGTGGGGAGCCTGCTTCTCCCTCTGCCTGCTGCTCCCCCTGCTTGTGCTCTCTGTCTCACTGCCAAATAAATAAATAAACAAAATCTTAAAAAAAAAAACTCAGGAAGAGGAGTAGAAAATAAAATGAGAAAAGAAATCTTTGGATAACTTTCCTTTTGGGAAGGCTCCAGAATATTATGTGGATGACAGGATTTCTCTGGATAGAATAAAAGCTTAAGTTATTTGATATTTAAAAGTTAAACTCACAGGACTGGTGGTCCTGGGAACAATAGCATCACTCCTGTTTTAGGTGTCTTCCACATGCTACTCCCATATGGATTTTGAAGTACAAAAACCTCACATTATAGCTGAGGGAACAATGACAATTTGTAAGAACTATTGGTGAGTAGACAAAATTGTGATGGTGTCTTTTCTGTAATGGGATGTTGGATTGTTTTTCTTTTGAGAGAACGGGCAAAACAATGATCACGTAAAAACCCTTAATATGACTTGTGAAGTCACAATTTAAATGTGTTCCAAGGTAACTTAAATAACATTTACATTTAATAACATTTACTATGTTACTGTTTTGTAACCTCCACTCAATATTTTGGTATTTTAAAAGTTAGCAGAGCTAGATCATACACGTGTTTGTTTTTGAGGTGTTTAACATTGCTAAATTCTTGACTTGTGATTTTTAAATGACCACTGGTTCCCCATCTTCTGACCTCAATATTAATACACTTGGTTTTCACTTCACTGTTTACATGAAATAGCTGATCTTGGGTGGAGTTTTCATTTTGCTTCTCTTTTACTAACTGTTTTGATAAAATTGTTTTCCCTATAGGAAAAAAAGTTTATAGCTGTGGTATTTGGGATAGTTTGTAGGCATTGCAGAGGTGCACTCACTCTTTATGTATTTTATTACTATTTGAGGTGTTCCAAAGAGTGGTTTTTAAAGTCATTAATTTTTCATTTGATGACACTCAAATACAAATTAACTATATTTCAATTTCAGAAAAAAAATCCTTTCTTTAAAATTAGGTTCTATTCTTTCAGATTATTATGGAAACAATAAAAAAATGGATATAAAGAGAGGTGGTAAAATTTAAGGGTGGTGAAGTTTTAATAGAGGCAATAGTTTTATATTCTATTTGTTATATGAAATGTGATAAAAAGGGTTTGAGAGAAAGTATAATTCTTTTGAAATTGTCACAGCGGAGAGTCAAATAGGTAAGCCATATGAGTCGCCTGTGTATTAGGAAGGGGATTTTTCTAATTTAGTGTGAAAAACGTGGACTTTCTGAGCTATAATAAAAAAATGTTCCTCTTAGATAAACCATAAAGAAAATTTCCTGATCACATGCTAAATTTGTTTAATGTGAGCTTTCTGTAAGTGACCTACTATTGTTACTCGGGACTAGGTTTGGAATGGGCATGATCAGTGTGTGCTGTGGTTAAGAAATGATGAAAACCAGAAATAAAAGTGGTATTAGTTCTATATCTCTTTAATTCCTGAACCCAAGCTTTGTTGAACTCCATCCACTCTTCTTCATAGTGCCTCCCTACACACACACACACACACACACACACACACACACACACACACACACGTGCATGCAGTGTACTCAAGTCTTATAGCTTATGAGATTTCTGCCTAACATCTATTGTATGGCATACAACCCACTTTTAATCTATGCAAGAATATTCAGGTACATTGTTCCTGCTGTCAGCTCCAGTGAGACAGGGCTGAGTAGGAAATGCTGCTGAATCCTGCAAGAGGAAATGATTATTGTTTCAGTCATTCATTTAATTATGTAAAAGCAACAATAGCAAACATGTTTATACCTGCTAAGTGTTTAATGATGTGTGTGATGTGTTATGTTACAGATGTTACTGTAGCAGGATAGAGAAGTAGATTTTCATATAACAACACAGTAGAGTTACATGCTACACACAGAATCTATCATCAGTCTTATATAGTCAAAATTATTATTGAAAATTGATTATGGTGAGTCAGTGTCCATGTTGGGGACTGTCAGGGTATTTTTCCATAAGTCTGCTGCAGTTGGTTTTTCTCCCTAGCATTAGGACATTTCACTGTACATTCAGCAGAGCACCAGATGAAGTAGTGATTTATATTCAGTGCTCTGTGGTAACAAAATGTAAATTTGAACATTAAAATCACTCTCAGTGTGTAGTGTTACTGTTTTCTCTGTGCTCTTAATGTCTGTCAGTCCATGTGCTCCTCAGAATAATTGGGAGGTCAATAGGGAAGGGGATCCAGTTTCCAGCTCATAGATGATGAAACTGATTCTCAGAGATTTCACAGCTTGTTCCCAACAGATTGAGCAACCTAGAAGAAATAGATGAATTACTAGAAACAGAATCTCCTAAAATTGAATCAGGAAGAAATAGAGAATTTGGACAGAGCTGTTACCAGCAATGAAATTGAATCAGTAATCAAATACTCCCAGCAAACAAAAGTCCAGGACAAGACAGCTTCACAGGTGAATTCGACCAAAAATTTAGAGAAGAGTTAATACCTGTTCTTCTCAAACTATCCCGAAAAATAGAAGAGGAAGGAAAACTTCCAAATTCATTTTACAAGGCCTGTGTTATCCTGTTACTAAAACCAGATAAAGACACTACAAAAAAAGAGGACTACAGATTAATATCTCTGATGAACATAAATGCAAAAATCCTCAACAAAGTATTAGCAAACCAAATCCAATAATACATTAAAAAAATCATTCACCCTGGTAAAGTGGGATTTATTGCCAGGGTGCAAGGGTGGTTCAGTATTTGCAAATCAATCAACGTGATACATCACATCAATAAGAGAAAGGATAAAAACCATATGATAATTTCCATCCGTGCAGAAAAAGCATCTGACAAAATACAACCATTCATGATAAAAACTCTCAAAAAAGTAGGTTTAGAAGGAATATACTTCAGTATACTAAAGGCCATATGAGAAGCCTTCATACTCAATGGTGAAAAACTGAGAGCTTTCCCCGAGATTGAGAAAAAGATAAGGATGTCAACTCTCACCACTTTTATTCCACATAGTCCTGGAAATCCTAGCACAGCAATTGGACAAGAAAAAGGACTAAAAGGCATCCAAATTGGTAAGGAAGATGTAAAACTTGCACTATTTGCAGATGACATGATACTAGATATAGAAAATCCTAGACTCCACCAAAAATCTACTAGGACTGATAAATGAATTCAGTAAATTTGCAAGATACAACATCAATGTACAGAAATCTGTTGCATTTCTATATACTAATAAAGAAAAAACAGAAATGGAAATTAAGAAATCAATCTTATTTACAATTGCGTCAAAAATAATAAAATACCTAGCAATAAAGTTAAGCAAGGAAATGAAACACCTGTACTCTGAGAACTATAAAGCACTGATGAAAGAAATTAAAGATGACACAAATCAATGGAAGGATAGTCTGTGCTCATAGATTGGAAGAAAAATATTGTTAAAATGTCCATACTACCCTAAGCAATTTATAGATTTAATGCAATCCCTATTAAATATCAACAGCATTTTTCACAGAAATAGAATGAATAATCCTAAAATTTGTATGGAATCACAAAAGATCCTGAATAGCCAAAACAATCTTGGAAAAGAAAAACAAAGCTGGAGGTATCACAATTCTAGATTTTAAGTTATATTACAACATTGTACTAATCAAAGCAGTATGATACTGGCACAAAGATAGACACATAGATCAATGGAACAGAATAGAAAACCCAGAAACATACCAATGATTACATGGTCAATTAATCTTTGACGAAAGAGGCAAAAACATGCAATGGGAAAAAGATAATCTTAACAAATGGTAGTGGGAAAACTGGACAGCTATGTGCAAAAGAATGAAACTGGACCACTTTCTTATACCATATACAAAAATAAACTCAAAGTGGATTAAAGACTTAAAAATGAGACCTGACCATAAAAATCCTAGAAGAGAACACAGGTAGTAATTTTTTACTTTCACCATAGAAACATTATTCTAGATATGTCTCCTGAGTCAAGAGAAGCAAAATAAAAAATAAACTGTTGGGAGTACATCAAAATAAAAGCTGCTGCACAGTGAAGGAAGCAGTCAATAAAACTAAAAGACAACCTATGGAGTGGGAGAAGATATTTGCAAATGACATATCTAATAAAGTGTTAGTATCCAAACTATAAAGAACTTATACAATTCAAAACAAATAATCCAATTAAAAATTGGGCAGAAGACATGAACAGACATTTTCCCAAAGAAGACATACAGATAGCCAACAGACACATGAAAAGATGGTTAACATCACTGATCATCAAGGAAATGCAAATCAAATCCACAAGGAGATATCACTTCAGGCCTATCAGAATGGCTAAAATCAACAACACAAGAAAGAACAAGGGCTGGTAAGGATGTGGAGAATAAGGAACCCTCATGCAGTTTTGGTTAGGAATGCAAACTGGTGCAGCCATGTGAATAATAGTATGGAGTTCCCTCAAAAAGTTAAAAATGTAATTACCCTATGATCCAGTAATTGCATTACTGAATATTTATCCAAAAAGTACAAAACACTATTTTGAAAGGATATATGCACCACTATATTTATTGCAGCATTATCTACAATAGCCAAATTATGGAAGCAGCCCAGTGTCAATCAAAAGATGAATGTATAAAGAAGATGTGGTGTATATATATACAATGGAATGTTATTCAGCCATAAAAAAGAATGAAATCTTACCATTTGCGACAACATAGATGGAGCTAGAGGATATAATGTAAGCGAAATAAGTCAGTCAAAGACAAACACCATATAATTTCATTAATACGTAGAGTTTAAGAAACAAATAAACAAAGGAGGAAAAGAAAAGAGAGAAACAAAGCAAGAAACAGACTCTTAACTATAGAGAACAAACTGATGGTTACCACAGGGGAGATAGGTGGGGGGATGAGTGAAATAGGTGATGGATTAAAGGATTAGGATTAAAGGATTAAAGGTGATGGATTAAATAGGATTAAGGAGAGTGCTTATCCTGATGAGGACTGAGTAACATATAAAATTGTTGAATCACTATATTGTACACCTGAAACTAATATAACGCTGTATGTTAACTATAATAGAATTAAAAACTTAATTAAAAAAGTTTACTAGATACAAAGAAACCATACTTATTGAAGGATTCAATAAAGCAAGAAGATATAACAGTTGTAAACAGTTACAAACCTAATAATTGACCATGAAAATATATGAAGCAAAAACTGGCAGAATTGGCCTTTAAAATAGACAGTTTTTATAATAGTTGAAGAGTTCAGTACCACTATCTCAATAATTGATAGAACTACCAGACAGAAGATAAGGAAGGAAATAGAGGACTTGAATAACATAATAAACCAGAGTTTTATCAGACCTAAATAAAACATCTACCCCAAAATAGCAGAATACATATTTCCTCAAATGCATGTGGGATATCTTCCAGAGTAGACCATATATTATGCTACAAATTGAATCTCAGTAGGTTTAAAATAGAAATATTTTAGAAGGTATCTCTTCTGATCACAACAGAATAGAGTTATGAATCAATCTCAGAAAGAAAACAGGAAAATGCACAAGTTTGTGGAAATTAAACAATACTCTCTTAAAGAAACCAGTGGATCTAAGAAGAAAACCCAAGGGAATTTGGGAAATATTTCAATATGAGTGAAAACAAAGCCAAAACAGCAAAGCTCATGGGATGCAGCAAAAGGAGTGGTAAGAGGGAAAGCTATGTGGGTTTACATAAAAAAACAAGGAAGATCTCAAGTCAACGACCTTACTTGTTACAACTAGAGGAAATAGGAAAATAGGACAAACTAAACAGAAATCTAGCAGGAGAAAGGAAATTAAGATTAGAGTAGAGATAAATAAAATGGAGAATAGAAAACAATAGGGAAAATCAATAAGGCCAAAAGCGGATTCTTTGGAAAAAATCAATGAAACTGATACAACTTTAGCTAGATGGACTAAGAAAAAAAAGAAGACTCAAATTAATCATATTAGAACAAGATATTGTTGACAAGAACATGATCATGAATATTTCCTGTCTCAGAATAAAACGTCTAGCTTATTTCTGCTGGGAAAAGATTTTCTACTCCATTCTCAGGTTTTCTCTCTATATCACTTTCCTCCCTGTCCCACAATAGATACTACAGTTTGTTGGAGGGACTGAGGTAAGGAGTTGAACTCTACTTTTTCCTCATTTCCTTTACTTTTTATATCTATAAAGCATGTTAAATGCAGAATAGAACTATAATAGTTGCCTGCTTATAGAGTATCCAAGGTAACTATGGTTTATATTTGAGCAGATTTTAGTTTAAATAATTTATGATAAAAGGATATTGCAGGGTAAGTTTTTCAGAACGGATCAACTATATCCACTAACTTTATCACACATCTCTATCTTACATTTTTAATGTGACTCTGTGTTAAAATCCTTGCCCACAATTGGGGAAATTGAGATACTGATTGGACATTTGGTAGTATTAAGACATTTTAATTTAGATGCAAAGCAGTTTTGTTATTATAATTTTAATAAATACTTATCTTTTGGAAATACATATCTGGAAATATGATATCTGGGATTTTCTTCCAAATAACCCAGTTGGGTAAGGGGTTGAGTAATATGGTAAAGGTAAACAGGATTAGCTATGAAATGATAATTTTTGAAACTTGGTAAAGGGGTCTGGATAGTAAATTATAACATGCTTCTAACTCTTGTATATGTAGGACATTTTTCATATGATTTAAAACTTCTTAAAATATCAAAGAAAAAGTCAGAAATGAAGGTGTGGATATTATAACCACTTCTATTGAAATCGAAAGGATTATAAGGGAGTACTATGAACAATTAAATGCCAACAAATTGGAAAACATAGAGAAAATGGATAAATTCCTGGAAATTCAAAGCCTACCATGACTAAATCATGAAGAAATAGAAAATTTGAATAGACTTATGACTAGTAAGGATATTGAATCAATAATTAAAAATCTCCCAGGAAAGAAAAGTCCTTGAACTCATGACTTCACTGGTCAATTCTACCAAATATTAAGGAATAACTAACATCAATCTTTCTTAAGCTTTTTCGTAAATGTGAAAGTATGACACAATTCCTAACCCACTCTTTGAGGCCACCATTACCCCAATACCAAAGGCAGACAGAGACAATACAAGAATTGAAATCTATAGACCAATACCCTTAATGAACATTAATGCAAACATCCTTAACAAAATACTCGCAGATGAAATGCAGCAGCATGTTTAATGGATTACAAAAAGTGCAATTATTCACTGAAATGCAAGAGTGGTGCAACATATGAACACTGATCAAAGTAACACACCACATGAATAAAATGAAGGAAACACACACACACACACACACACAATCATGCCAATTGATTCAGAAAAAGCATTGGACAAATTCAACACCCCTTCATGATAAAAATTTTCAATAGACTGAGACTAGAAGGAAACTACCTCAACAGAATAAAAACTGTGTTTGAAATCTGGGTGCTTTGGACACTCACTCTCATGTGTCTATTCAACACAGCGCTAGAATTTTTAGTCAGGACATTAGGCAAGAAATAGAAATAAATAGTATCCAAGTTGGAAAGGAGGAAGGAAAAATATTTCTCCTCAAATGTCAGGATCTTATATATACAATATTCTAAAGAGTCAACAAAAATTAAACCACAAAGGAACTTAGGGAAGCAGCAGGATACAAAGTCAATACACAAAGATCGGATGCCTTTGTATACACTAACAAGGAACAATCCTTAAGGGAAATTAAGAAAAAACAGTTCCATTTATAGCAGCATCAAATAGAATCAAATACTTAACCAACGAGATAAAAGACTTGTAAAATGAAAACGAAAAAACATCACTGAAAGTAAATAGAGGAGGCATAAATAAATGGAAACATTCTCTGTGTTCATGGATTGGAAGACTTACTATTGTTAAGATGTTAATACTACCCAAAATGATCGACAGATTGAACACAATCCAAATCAAAATTCCAATGCCTTCTTTTTGTAGAAATAGAAACTTCCACCCTAAAATTCATATGGAAACTCAGAGACCCTGAACAGTCAAAGCAATCTTGAAAAGGAGTAAAGTAGGAAGACTCATACTTCCTCGTTACAAAACTGACTACAAAGCTACAATAATCAAAGGAGTGTGGTATCGCATAAAGTTAAACAGAGAGAGCAATGGAATACATGAGAAATCCCTGATTAATTCTGGCATAAAATGTAAGATTTTTTTTGGATATGATACCATAACAAAGGCAACAGAAGCAAAGATAGATAAGTGGGATTATATCAAATAAAAAGCTTCTTCAAAGCAAGAGAAACAATCAGCAAAATGAAAGGGCAACCTACGGAATGGGAGGAAATACTTGTAAACCATATATGTGTTAAAAAGTTATATCCAAAATAAGCAAGGAACACGTACAAGTAAATAATAATACTAATAACACAAAAGAAATAACTCTATGAAAAAGTGGGCAAAGGACCTGAATACACATTTCTCCAAAGAAAGCATGTATGTGGCCAAGAAGGATGTGAAAAGATGCTCAAATCACTAATCACCACCAGATGCAAACCACAATGAGATATCATCACCTCATGTCTGTTAGAATGGCTATTATTAAAAAGATAATAGATAACAGGTATTGGTGAGTTTGTAGAGAAAAAGGAATCCCATACAATGTTGGTCAAACTGTACAGAGTTTCCTTTATGTAAGAAGAATAAGTTCTGGAGATCTAATATACACCAATGTCACTACAGTTAACAATACTTTATTGCATACTTTAAATTTGCCAGGAGGGTAGATCTGAAATGTTCTCACTATAAAATAGAGGTAACTATGTAAGCTGATAGATACTTTAACCTAATTATGACGATTATTTGACAATGTTTACAAATATTAAAATCAAGTCATGTATCTTAAATATATGAAATTATGGGGCTCCTGGGTGGCTCAGTTGGGTAAGCAGCTGCCTTCGACTCAGCTCATGATCTCAGGCTCCTGAGATGGAGCCCAGAGTCTGGCTCTCTGCTCAGTGGGGAGTCTGCTTTTCCCTCTCCCTCTGTTGCTCTCCCTGCTTGTGCTCTCTCGCTCACGCTCTCTCTCCCCCAAATAAATAAATAAATAAATAAATAAATAAATAAATAAAATATTTTTAAAATATTTATAAAATTATTATTTTTAAATAATACCCTGTTAAGTTGGAAAAGAAAAAAAATAAATTTGACTCAATTTCTTCTTTAGTTATACTGAGGCTGAATCATAGTTTCAAGATTTACTTTCACAACAAAATTTCAGTTGCCCCAGATGATGGAGATCGATTGAAAGTTCTTGAATTAGGGAATGATGGCTCTGACTTTTCAGTGCTCATTGTAGCAGCAGTGTGGATGGTAAAATAAGAGGGTATTTGTGTAAATGCTAGAAAATAATTAGGAGCCACTATAGTTCAGTAGTAGATTTAAAATCTAAAAACTGTCTGAATTTGTGTGGTGGCTGAGGAAAGGGGTGGAGGTCATTGGGGTTATAGACTCTATTGCTTAGCATGTGGGATATATGGAAAATAACATCATTTTCAGAAGTATTTATTGAGTTCCTACTATGTACACTACCGGGTACTTAACAAATAAATTAGACAAAAATGGTGCTTATTTTTATAGAACGTACAATTTATTGGAGCACACAGGAATTAAAGGGAATAATGTCTGATGAGTGTGGTGATGGAGGATCTCTTGAATTTATGAGAGCCTACATAATGATAGCTAACATTAATTGACTATTTACCATGGGACAGGCACTGTTCTAGCCATTTTACTTAGCATCACCATAATAATTGAATGCAAGTGGTGCTATTTTTACTATTCCTATTTTACAATAACAAAGCTGAGGAAAAAAGGAATTAAATAATTTGCCTGGGTTTTTATTAGTAATAGTGCAGGTCAGATTCATACACACACTCTATAACTCTGTAGTTCCTATTATTTTGTGTGTGTGTGATGAGAAGAAATAAATGACCTCTTACTGTAATATTTAAAAAACCCAGCAGAATGGTCAGGTACACAGTTCCAGTAGTTGTTTAGAAGTAAAAACTTCAGAAGGTATATATGATTTTACAAATCATTTCAGAGATATCTTAGGAAATAGACAATTGATGTGAGATCCCCTCTCTTGAAAAATTTCAGATAAAGAAACAAAGAATCCTGGAGGGAGAACCCTTGCAGAAGATTTTCCATTTAAGATATGGGAAGCAAGAAGGAAATAACAATTTATAATAGATTTCCCTTCAGAGATGAAGAAGACAGAGAGATGGGAGTTCATTTTTGGCTCCATCTTGGGAGATGGACAATCCCTAGAGTGATGAGAAACCCTGAGTAAATTTGGAGTACCCAAGGAACTAAGGACAGATGCATGGTCTAGGGTGTAAATACAATCCTCTTATTTCCCTTTATCACAATGAGTCTATCCCAATGGGAAACGACTGAGCAAGCTTCTACTCTGTTTATAAGCAGACGCATTATACCATTAAACTCACATTCAATCATCTGTATCTTATCAAGTGGCAAATGAGATAAAAATAAAGGCTATTTTCCTCTGTTGCTTGAGAGAACTCAAAGTCATAATCAGAAATTATGACCTATAGTTTGGAAAGGATTCTAGGGCATACCTGAAATTAAGTGTATGCAACATCCTTTTAGAATCAAAGGCACCAAAGCCTCAGAACCTGAAATTGCCCTTCCAGGACTGCAGGGGTAAAGAACAATGATCAGGAAGCACTGAAATATTCTGTCCTAAGGAGGGTGAGTTCTTGAATTCCATTTATATGAATGTCCCTCTTGTGAGGTGGAAATCCAGAGATCAAAGACATGAGACTTTCTTTTTCATTTTGTGCAGTTCTGAGATTCAAGTGAGGAAGAATCTGTTCAAGGGGAGATGAGGGGATGTTCAGAGACTTAAGAGGTGCAGGGTACAATATCTCTGTCAGTAAGTTCCCTTTCCATGGATGGAATTCTCACTCTTCTGGATTTATGGCTTTTATTCTGTGACATGGGGGTTGTCCTAGACTCTGGTCCCTGAGTTTTGGATTAGAAACAATATTCTTGATTCCTCCAAAATCAAGTCTAATGTGCAGTAGAGACCAGCACCGGATTAGAGGATCTTTGCCTCCAATTTTGAGTCCAGAGCAGGAGAGTTGTGCTCTGGCCCATCCTGCTTCTCCCTTCTCCCTTGGTTTTTACAGCAGTCCTGTTTGCATGTGGCAGCAGTGTACTTCCCTCTCTAGGCTGAATTGTGATAGTCTTTGCTATAATTAGCTTTTATACATCTCAGAATGGGAAGTTAGTGTTTCTCAATATCATGAAATATCATGATAGAGGTAAAGGCTAATCTTCTGGGTCCAGATTTGGTTAGTCTCAGACCTCAGATATTCCCAGTATATATTCCCTTTTGTAGGTTGAGATATTGTGGGAAGAGCTGGCTTTTTCTCTAATGTAATCCTGTTCTGTGCTCACAGATCCTCTTGGAGAAGAATGGCTCCTACAAACTCCTCTTTTGTGACTGAATTCATCCTGGTGGGGCTCACAGACCTACCAGATCTCCAGCTCCCCCTGTTCAGCCTGTTTCTAGTCATGTATATGGTCACTGTGTTGGGAAATTTATGCTTGGTAACTCTAATTGGGCTGAATTCACACCTCCATACCCCCATGTACTTTTTCCTCTTCAATTTGTCCTTCATAGATCTCTGTTATTCTTCTGTGTTTACACCCAAAATGCTGATTAACTTCACATCAAAGAAGAATATTATCTCCTACAGGGGATGCATGACTCAGCTATACTTTTTCTGTTTTTTTTGCTATTTCTGAATGTTATGTGCTGACATCAATGGCCTATGATTGCTATGTGGCCATCTGTAACCCACTCTTGTATCATGTTGCCATGTCCCCTAAAGTGTGTTCCAGCCTTATGCTTGGTTCATATTTGATGGCATTTTCAGGTGCTATGGCCCACACAGGAGGCTTGCTGAGACTGACCTTCTGTGATGCAAACACCATCAACCATTATTTTTGTGATATCCTCCCTCTGCTCCAGCTCTCCTGCACAAGTACTTATGTCAATGAGCTGGTGGTTTTCATTGTGGTGGGCATCGACATCATTGTGCCCAGTGTCACCATCTTTGTCTCTTATGGTTTCATCCTCTCCAGCATCCTGCGCATCAGCTCCACTGAGGGCAGGTCCAAAGCCTTCAGCACCTGCAGTTCCCACGTAGTTGCTCTTTGTCTCTTCTTTGGATCAGGTGCATTTGTGTATCTTAAATCATCTTCTCCTAAGTCTGTGGATGAGGGGAAAATCTCCCCTGTCTTTTATACCAATGTGGTTCCCTTGATGAACCCCTTCATTTACAGCTTGAGAAACAAAGACATTAAACTTGGTCTGAGAAGAACCCAGAGTAGGAGAGTGTTTTGATCAGAATCACTGTCTCTGGGTGTAGCTATAGGACTGCTATATTCTGTTTCTTTCATTAGAATAGTTTAGGTGGGAGTGTTCATGTCCTTATCTTTCTTACCATGGTGAAGGAAATTTGAATCATCTAACTGTTTGTTTTCAATTTTTTTCCTTTTTTTTTGGCCGGGTGCAGTATACTTTATTGATGGTACATGACAAAGTAGGGCTCCCCTTGTCTCTCCTCTACTACAGGGATTCTGGGGTGGAAACTGTAGAGGTGTGGAAATTCTCAGTGTGTTGGGGGATGAGTTGGGCAGGGACTCCCCAGCAGCTGAGAGCTTCTTTCTTCTTGTTCTGGGTGGGGCTATTGGTTCAGTGGGTTCTTATTCCTTGGAGGGCATGTAGCCCATAAAGTTCACCACCCAGTTGCTATAGCCAAATTCATTATCATACTAGAGTTTGACTAAGTGGTCACTGAGGGCAGTATCAGCACCAGAATCGAAGGTGGAAGAGTGGGTGTCATTGTTAAAGTTGCAAGGGTGGGGGCTCTCTTGAGTGGGCCCTCCATTGCCTGCTCCACCAGCTTTTGATATTATAGTACTTGGCAGCTTTCTCCAGGCAGCAGCTCAGACCCACAACTGACACTTTGGAGCTGGGGACATGGAAGGCCATGCCAGTGAGCTTCCTATTCAGCTCAGGGATGACCTTGCCTACAACTTTGGTGACACCTGTAGAATCAGGAATGATGTTCTGGGTCACCCCTCAGCCATCATGCCACAGTTTCCCTGCTGGGCTTGGTATGGTCTTCTTGGTGGCAGTGATGGCATGGACTATGGTCATGAGTCCCTCCACGATGCCATTGTTGTCATGGATAACCTTGGCCAGAGAGACCAAGCAGTTTGTGGTGCAGGAGGCATTGCTGACAATCTTGAGGGAGTCATCATACTTCTCATGGTTCACACCCATCACAAACATGAGGGCATCAGTAGAATTGGCAGAGATGATGATCCTCTTGGTGCCACTTTTGAGTAAGTAGCATCCTTCTCCATGGTGGTGAAGACCCCAGTGGTCTCCACAACATATTCAGCACCAACATCACCCCATTTGATGTTGGCAGGATTTCACTTCTGGAAGACGGAGATGGGCTTTGTATTGATGATAAGTTTCCCATTCTCAGTCTTGACTGTGCCTTTGAGTTCGCTGAGGGTGGAATCATACTGAAACATGTATACCATGTAGTTGAGGCCAATGAGGGTGTCACTGATGGCAACAGCATCCATTTTGTCAGCGTTACAAGCAGCCTTGGTGACTAGGTGTCCAATACGGCCAAATACACTTACTCTGACCTTCACCATCATATCTCTGGGATGGGGCTGGCACCACACCAGAAGATGTGGTGTGTGTTAGGGAGGACCAGAGAGCCCAATTTGTTTCTAATTTTTTATAGTAGATTTTCTTTCCTTAGCATTTTCACAATGTCTTCTTCTTTTTACCACATTAACCATTTAAGAATAACATTAATGAATAAATTCATCTGTTTTTTACATTGTCATTATGGAGTTAGCTTTTTTCTCCTAGGAAAAGATAAACAGTTCTGTAAATGATCATGTAACAATATGCTGATATTGTACTTGTAGGAGTTTCTTATATTGTGCTGTTGGAATCAGCTGTCAGATAATCTGTATTCCTGTCTATACCCTCTCCTGGCCTGTAATGTGCCTCCTTGAAATGTCAGTGTTTCACAAATAAAGCAGGTTCCAGAACACCCATAAAATGTAATCCACTTTCCAGCTAAACACCGTGTTAAGCTCCTCTTGGCAGAGGTTTCCTATTTACATAGGATGCATAATAGATCATCAATATATATCTGTTGCATAGACATGATACTGAAGATGAAAAGGTTAATGAGTTTAAGTCATTAAGGAAGCAACTAGATAAACTGTAGTCTATTGATTTCAAGTCTACTGCTCTTTGAAATCTACTTTTTGTCTACATTATCATATTTTTATTTTAGTAATAGATTGTGAAATATGAAAAAGCTTTTATTTTGAAAGTAGACTGTGATTTGTTATACATGAATCTCTCAGGGTAGGGGATGTTTTAGTTTTTTTGTTTTAGGAAAATAGTTTGATAGTTCTTTTTCTTATAAAAGAGAAGTCCTATTAGGCTAGGGTGGTTGAGAGAGGATTAGCTAAAAGAAGGACCTTTTTCAGCAAGTTAATTAAAAAAAAGATTTTAGAATGTCTGCAAGTACTAGTAATTCAGAGACTAGGGCACGGGAGAGAAAGGAACCCAGCAACAAATCAGTAGGCCAGGACCCCAAAACGGCGTGGACAATAAGCAAGAAATGTCTCTGTAGAAAATGACAATGAGGTTGAAAACCACATTTCAATCTGACTTTGTGTACTTCTCTTATTTCCCCCCACTGTCCATACAGCTTTGATAAAACTTAAAATGCACAATGATCCTACATTAATGGTGTCTTGGGGAACGAAGACTAAAATTGGTGGCCACATTTATGAGGAACCAGGAGCACAGAGGACATAATTTCAGGAAATTAAATAGTGCTTGGTATGCAAAACTCAAGTTAAGATAAAGGAATTTAGAAAGCAGATGGTGGGAAAAAGCTCTTTCTGTGACTCTTTCTTTCTAGAAGGCTCTAGAAATATTACAGATATCACATGATATCTCTGGGTAGGATAAAAGTGCAAGTCATTTGATATTTAAACAGGTAAACTATCAGGGCTGAAGGACCTGGGAACAGTGAAATCACTCCCGTTTTTGTTGGCATCCGTGTGCTACTCCCATATGGATGTTAAGTTACAAAAACCCTGAAATTCCATCTGAGAGAGCAATGAGAACTTGAAAGAAACATCTGGTGGATAAACCAAATTGTGACAGTTTCTTTTTTGGAATAGGATGTTGGATTACTTTTCTTTTGAGAAAACACAAAAAGATGACTACTTTAAAAACTCTTAATCCTAAATTCTGTACCTGAAACCAGTATTACACTATTTGTTAATGAACTAGAATTTAAATAAAAACTTGAAACAAAAAACCCCTTAATCCTTAATCAAGTGATAACTTAAATATTTCTAAGGTAACTTTAATAATATTTACTATTCTACCTGTTTTCTAATTTTCACTCAAGATTTAGGTATTGTGAAATTTAGTAAAACTGGTTTGTTGTTTTTGTTTTAGATGATTGGCATCACTAAAACCTTGACTATGGCTTATTTATTTATTAAAGACTTTATTTATTCGACACAGAGAGAGAGAGAGAGAGAGAGAGAGCACGCACAAGCACACCATGGGGAGCAGAAAAGGGAGAAGCAGACTCCCCACTGAGCACGGAGCCCGATGTGGGGGCTTGATCCCAGGACCCTGGGATCATGACCTAAACCAAAGACAGACACTTAACTGACTGAGCCACCAAGGAGCCCCTTATTTATTTATTTTAAAAAATTAATTTATATTTAATTGAAGTATAGTTGACATACAATATTCTATTCACACGTACAACATAGTGATCTGACATTTATATACACTACAAAATGCTCACGGTAGTAAGTGTAGTTATCATCTGTCACCAAGCATGTACTGACTTATGGTTTTATTTTATTTTTTCCCCCTGCTGGAAGAAATTTTATTTTTATTTATTTTTTTTATTTTGCTTTATTTAAATTCAATTAGCCTGACTTATGATTTTAAATGACCTGTCACACCACATCCCCTAAACTCCATATCAAAATGCTTGATTTTCATTTAACAAGTTCTATTTATACAAAATAGTTGATTTTTGTTGTATTTTTTTTATTTTGCTTTTCTTTTACTTAGTGTCTGTTTTGATGAAATTTTATTCCTTATTGAAAAAGGTGTGTCAGTATGTGAATAATATCTGTGCTATTCAGGAACCTTATAGACATTGCAAGTTATGTCAACTTTGTTATATATTTTATCACTGCTTGAGGAAGCAAAACATAAGTGTTAACCCTGGTCACTAATCTTGCATTCGAGAAGCCTCAAAATACAAATATAACCTTCTTCAATTTCAGAAAAAGACTTTCAAAAATGGTAATATTTTTTATTGTAGAAAGAATAAACCTTCGAACTAAATTGCATTTTCTCAAGTTATTTGGGGAAAAGTTCATTAAAATTGTTACAAAAGTTATAAAGGCAGTTTATAAGGTAAGATTTGCAAAGTTTTCATTAAAGGAGCTTAGCTGATAGCTTTTTGGTTAGTAATTTAAGCACTATGTATGTTGCGACTTTTTTAAAAAGGAGGAGAACCAAGCCAGGTGCATTACATACACAACATAGTTATCCCTTATGGTGTTTGCTTTTTGTGTTATGTGAATGGCCATAAAACCAGTAATGAGAAGTATGAGTCTGTTGAAATTGTCACAGCTAGGAGTCAAGCAGGGAAGTCATGGGATTTGTCTGTACCTGTGTCCTAGGACAGAACCGTCTCTGAATCAGTATGAAAGCTTGGACTCTCTGGGCAATAACAGAATATGATCCTCCTGCTTCAGAACCAGAAGCAAAGCTGATTACATTCTGGATTTGTGAAATATAAATTTTCTGCAAGTGAGCTGCTTTGGTTGCTTGGGACCAGGTTTGGAGTGCGCATGATCAGGGTACACTGAGGTTCAGGTGTCATGAAGTACAAGGGACTCTGAGTTCCATGTCCTTTCAATTGCTGAATCTCTAAAATTATTGAACCTCATTCTCCACTCCTCTTTACACTGCCTCCTTAAACACACACATGCACACGGTCTTCAAGTCTTCTATTTTATGAGATTACTGCCTAAGATTAATCGCATGGTATGGAACCCACTTTCAGGTAGATATTTCCTGGTTTCAGCTCCTGAGAGAAAGGGCTGAGCCGGAAGTATTTGCTGAATCTAGGAAAAGGAAATAGTTACTGCTTTAATCAGTTGCTTGTTCATGGAAACACACATACACATGTACACACATATGTACTAACAAACACATATGCACATTCACTTGTGTGCACACACACAGTGTTTTGTACCTCTGAGTACTGAACAATGTGTGGCATTGGGGTGTATGTCACAAATATAAATAAGGCATAGGAAGGGAAAGATGTAAGTGTAGATTTTCTTGATGCAACAGAGTAGATCTAAAATCAGTCTTATGTGTTTAAAATTTCTTCTTAAAATTGATTTTGTTGAATAGATGTCCATGATGTGGGACAGACATGGTATTGTTCCTTTAGTCTGTCATAATTGGCTTTTCTCTCCTCCATTGGGACAGTTCACTGTATTATCAGCTGATGACCAAGTGAAGCAGTTGGTTTATCTTCAGGGCTTTGCTGTACACAACATGTACCTTTAAACATGAAGATCATACCCAGTGTGAAGTTTTACTTTCTGAGGGAGAGACTCTCATCTTCCTCGGTGAGTAGGATGGCTAGTGGCATCAGAGGAAGGGGCTGTTGAAAGTCTCTCTCTGACATTAAATTAACTCACTTCAAATATTAATACGATATGTGCAGGGTGTTCCATTTGTCCTTAACGTGTTTTAGTGTTTTCTGCACTGTCACATCTGTCAGTTTATGTATTCTAAGGGGAAATAATGTGAGATAAAGAGGAGAGGGAAGCTTAATTTTCATTTCATAGATGATGAAACTAATGCTCAGATGTGTTCATGGTTTGTCTCAAATTACAACTTGTAACTGATAGAGCTGAGAGTATGACTTGGTGTTTTGATTCTAAATATATCAGGGAATTATTATTATTAATAATATACTCTACTTTTAAATATCAGTGAAACATGAAATTGGTTTCAGTGAATAAAAAGTGTCAGAACACAAAAGCAAAATGCTAAACTAAGCAAAATGTCAAGAAAGTATCTTTCCCATTTTATATTTGGAAGCTCTATTGCCTAATTTGGAACGTGTGAATATATTCTTATTTTATACTGGCCTACACAATATGTGGAAACACATACGGTTGGACTATAATAATCATTTCCACATTCTCTTCGTCCTTCTTCTGGCTGGACGTGGAACACTGTGAGGGCCCGCTTAAGTGATGAAGCTGTGAAGGAGACCTGGAGCATGATTGCAACAGTACTGAGATGGAGAATGGGAGGACTTAGGGGCACACAGAGGGCTCTGGGCCCCGGAATAGTCTATTCATAGTTTTGCATGGTTATTATAAGCTTTATAAACTAAGTCATGACAAATTTATAATAATTCTTAAAGTGTATATTTTGTAGACTTGGTATATGTATATATGCTAACTTTCACAATAAATTAGGGCTGAAAAACTTGGATTCTACCTGTATTTAAGTTAAATATTAAAGCAATTGCTGGAGAGGATGTGGAGAAAGGGGATCCCTCCTACATTGTTGGTGGGAATGCAGGTTGGTGCAGCCACTCTGGAAAACAGTGTGGAGGTCCCTTAAAAAGTTAAAAATTGAGCTACCCTATGACCCAGCCATTGCAATACTGGGTATTTACCCCAAAGATACAGACGTAGTGAAGAGAAGGGCCATATGCACCCCAATGTTCATAGCAGCATTGTCCACAGTAGCTAACTCGTGGAAGGAACCGAGATGCCCTTCAACAGATGACTGGATTAAGAAGTTGTGGTCCATATATACAATGGAATATTACTCAGCTATCAGAAAGAATGGCTTCTCAACATTTGCTGCAACATGGATGGCACTGGAGGAGATAATGCTAAGTGAAATAAGTCGAGCAGAGAAAGACAATTATCATATGATTTCTCTCATCTATGGAACATAAGAACTAGGAAGATCAGTAGGGGAAGAAAGGGATAAAGAAAGGGGGGGTAATCAGAAGGGGGAATGAAACATGAGAGACTATGGACTCTGAGAAACAAACTGAGGGCTTCGGAGGGGAGGGGGGTGGGGGAATGGGATAGACTGGTGATGGGTAGTAAGGAGGGCACGTATTGCGTGGTGCACTGGGTGTTATACGCAACTAATGAATCATCGAACTTTACATCAGAAACCAGGGATGTACTGCATGGTGACTAACATAATATAATAAAAAAACATTAAAAAAATAAAGTAATCAAAAAGGCAAGGCTCAGAATAAAGTCTCAGTTGAAGGGAACAACATTCCAAGTACAGAGTGGCTCACACAGAAGAAGCCAGCAGAAGTAATGTGTGGAGTAATGGGAACCAGTCTGGGGCAGAGACAATGCTTTTACTACACTCAGTGAGAAATTTCCACCAGGTTCTGCAGGAGGAGCAAAGCCCATAGAGAACCCCATTGTATAGGACTGTTAGAGGTTATATGTCATTATGTTTAGGTTAATGTAAAGAGGAGATGGTTCTCATAATGTATTATATACTTTCGTTTTCTTAAACCTTCTACATTCATGACAAAGTCTTAAACGAACTACTTTAGGCGTTAATCTGACAACTGTGTACATTTATAACGGGTATATAGAAAAAATGGATCTATTTATGCACTTCAATCAGCAGAGTTATTATAAAGCATAATGATTGAAACAGACCCAGATATCACACTCATAATTCAAGTTTAGAGGTGATTCAGCAGTCAGTAAATTGTGTCAGGTCCAGAACATTGGGTTAGAGTGTTATATATCTCACCTGTCTAGATAAGCATTGTTCCTGGAAATTGGTATAAGCCTGAGTTTGAGGGTAGAAGTCAGGTTGGCTCAGGTAAGTAAACTGGACAGGGGATAAATAGTTGACCTTTGGTGTGTGTATATGTATACTCATTATGCAATTTTTCTGGGTTTTATCTTTACATAAATTGGTCACAATATTGGGAAGTTGCCATAATTTGGGAATTTTTCAGCCTTTTTTTCTTTGAATATGTTTTCTGGTTCTTTCTCACTCTCTTCTCCTATTGGGGTTTCTAACTGCATATATTGATGCCCTTGGTAGCATCCAGTAAGTCCCTCAGGCTTTCTTCACTATTTTTGTTCTTTTTTTCATTTTGCCGTTCTGACTGAATAATTTACAGTGACCTTTAATCAAGTTCACGATACTGTCTTTTGTTCAGTCTCTTGAAACTCTTTGCTGAATTTTTTAGTTCAGATACTGTATTCTTCAGCTTCATGATTTCTGTTTAATACTTTTAGGTTTTCTGTCTCCGTGTTGCAATTTCCTTTGGTTTGTGTATTGTTCTCTGCCTCCAGTGAGCATCTTTATGATAGTTATTAATTCTCTGTCAGGTAAGTCACATATTTTCATTTCATTAGTGTCCGTTTGTGGAGATTTCTCTTATTCCTGTTTGGAAGGATTTCAACTTGTCTTCATTTTCATTGACTCTCTGCACTGGTGTCTGCACTTGAGATAAAACACGGATCTGTCCTAACATCCACGGACTGGCCTTGGACTAGAGAAGCTACCACCAATAAGCCTGGTCAGAGACTTTGGAGGCCTCTCAATTTAGTGCAGTCTAAACCTCTTTCTTTGTTCTTAGTTGCAGCGCTCCCTGCTTCTACCTGTCTCCCCCCACCCCATCCATTGTGTGCCAGGTTGTGTCTGTGTTCTAAAAAAAAACAACACTGAAGCCAATTCTTCAGGCAGCTCGCAGAGAAGTAGTATTACTGGACACATTGTGCATATCTTTCCCTCACCAGAGAGAAGCTGTCAGAAAGGGCTTTCCAATCACTTATTCTATGCTGAGCCAAGGGAAGGAGCTCTGGTGACTTCTAGCCCACACCACCAACTTTTTGTCTCTCTCCATGGGCAGGTAAAACATGGTGAGTGCTGTATCCCCTCTGTTTTCTATTTATTTATTTATTTATTTATTTATTTATTTATTTATTTATTTATTTATTTGACAGCGAGAGAGGGAACATAAGAAGGGGGAGTTGGAAATGGAGAAGCAGGCTCCCCACCGAGAAGGGAGCCCACTGCTGGGCTGGATCCCAGGACACTGGGTTCTTGACCTGAGCCTAAGGCAGAGGCTTAAGGATTGAGCCACCCAGGCGCCCCTCCCCTCTGCTTTCTGACGCAGACTATCTAGAAGCCGGTCTCCTAGGCACACCTAATAGAAGTTGGGACATTGGACAGATGGTGCAATTTTTTCCCTCCCCAGGGAGAGGTCAGGAACTGGGGTCTTGTCCCAATTTGAAGTTTCTGTGCAAGGATAACTGTTATAAAAAGAGGATATCTAGAATTTCCCTTAAATGTTAGGGGATGTGTCTAGAGTCATTGTTTAACTCGGAACAGGACTACCTTAACTACTGTCTGGATTTCCTATAAAGGGAATATGTATGTGAAACATTTTTGAATCAGGGTGTTCACGGAGGGTAGGAGGTTCTAGGGCTTCCTCTTCTGCCATGTTGCTGAGCTGGAAATGGGAATTCATTTTTGGTTTTTTTGGGGGATGTCCCATCCCTACAGCCGAGGGAAACCTTGAATAAATTTCTGAGTCCATAAGGAATTAGAGACACATTGTGGT
Organism: Ursus americanus; assembly: GCF_024610735.1. Taxonomy (NCBI): domain Eukaryota; kingdom Metazoa; phylum Chordata; class Mammalia; order Carnivora; family Ursidae; genus Ursus; species Ursus americanus. The sequence continues at coordinate 44,824,525 of NC_142142.1, forward strand.
CCTTTGTGTAAATACAATCCCCTCAAGACCCTGTTATACCCGAAACCATTCCCTACAGAAGAGACTAAGCAAGCTTCTGCCCTGTTTATAACTGAGTTCATTATATCATCACACTCACCTTACGTCTTCTGTGATTTACCAAGTGGCAAAATGATAATAATAGAGGCTGTTAATTTTGGTCTGCTGCTTAAGAGGACTCATAATCAGATTGTTATCTGAGGTTTGGAAGGATTTGCAGGGCTCATCAGAATTTAAGTGTGGGCTGTGTCCTCATAGAATCCAAGGGAGCAAGGCCACAGAGACTAAATCTGCCCTTTCAGGACCACAGGGGTAATACTGGTAAGGAATCACCGAAGTGTTCTTGCCTAAGGAGGGTGAGTTTCTGAATTCCATTTATGTTCATGTCCTTCTATTGTGATGGAAGTCTAAGGATCTAAGATATTCCACTTTCTTTCCTGTTTTTGCAGTCTTCAGACTCAGGTGAAATTGGTGGTAGAACCTGTTTAGGGGAGGGTGATGGAGCAGGGAAGATTCAGAAACATTACTAGTTTGAAAGGATGCAATTTATTGGTCAGTTCCATTGATGGAACTCTCACTCTTATACATTCATTGTTTTTACTCTATACATTGGGCAGGAACTTTAACTCTCAAGACTCTGGTCCTTTATTTTTGGAATAGAACAATGTTTTTCATTCCCACCACATGAAGTCCAATCCCCATGAAAGCAGCACCAGATTGGTGGGGTTGCTGCCTCCAGTTTACTGGTTAGGGGAGGGGTCATGTGGTCAAGAAATGAAATGAGAGAAGGCAATTCTCTCCTGGTCCAATCGTCTCCCTTAACCTTTGGTTTCACAGCAGTCCTGTTGGTGTGTGGAACCCCTGGCCGTCATTTTGTAGGCCAGGTTTTGATGCTCTTTGCTTATACAGTTTATAAAGACTCTAATAAGGGAATGGCCATGTCACTAGATTCATGATAATGGCAAAGCAGATTCTGTGGGTGCTCCAGAATTACTCCAGTTTGGGGTAATCTCAAATATTTCCAGCACAAACCCAACTCTTGTGAGAAGAGATATGATCAGAAAAGTTGAATTGTTCTCCGTGTAATGTTTTTCTCCTGTGTCCACAGATCCCTTTAGAGAAGAATGGCTCCTGGAAATGCTTCCTTTGTGACTGAATTCATTCTGATGGGGCTCACAGACTTACCATATCTCCAGCTCCCTCTGTTCTGCCTGTTTCTAGTCATGTATGTGGTCACTGTGTTGGGGAATTTGGGCTTGATAACTCTAATCGGGCTGAATTCACACCTCCATACCCCCATGTACTTTTTCCTCTTCAATTTGTCCTTCATAGACCTCTGTTATTCTTCTGTGTTTACACCCAAAATGCTGACTCACTTCACATCAAAGAAGAATATTATCCCCTACGGGGGATGCATGACCCAGCTTTACTTTTTCTGTTGTTTTGGTATTTCTCAATGCTATATGCTGACATCAATGGCCTATGATCGCTATGTGGCCATCTGTAACCCACTTTTGTATCATGTTGCCATGTCCCCTAAAGTGTGTTCCAGCCTTATGCTTGGTTCTTACTTGGTGTCATTTTTGGATGCTGTAGCTCACACTGGATGCATGCTGAGACTGACCTGTGATGCAAACACCATCAACCATTATTTGTGTGACATCCTCCCTCTGCTCCAGCTGTCCTGCACCAGCACTTATGTCAATGAGCTGGTGGTTTTCAGTGTTATGAGCATCAATGTGATTGTGCCCACTATGACCATCTTTGTCTCTTATGGTTTCATCCTCTCCAGCATCTTGCACATCAGCTCCACTGAGGGCAGGTCCAAAGCCTTCAGCACGTGCAGCTCCCACATAGTTGCTGTTTCTCTCTTCTTTGGATCAGTTGCATTTATGTATCTTAAACCATCTTCTGCTGGGTCTATGGATTAGGGGAAAATCTCTTCTGTCTTTTATACCAATGTGGTTCCCATGATGAACCCTTTCATTTACAGTTTGATAAACAAGGACATTAAACTTGCTGTGAGAAAAACTCTGAGTAGGAGAATGAATTGATCAGAAACAGAGTCTATCTGTGTAGGGATCCTGTTTGGTTAAATAAAATACATTTAGTGGGAATCTTCTTAGCATTTTTCCTTAATATGGTAAAGGAAGATCGAGTCTCACAATTTATTTTTAGTCTTTATAAAGTAGGTCTTCCTCTTTTCCTCACCATTACCATACTATCTTCTCCACCTTTTTGTTCTGTTTAGTAATAGCATTAAGTAATAAACAAGTTGTCTCCCCCCCTCATTTTCATTATCAACTTCTTTTTTCCTCTGAAACATGAAGTGGTCTTCAAAGTATTGAATTAGAAGGGTGACATTGTATAATTTTTGGTGTCTTATCTTCCACTTGGTATTAGAATATGTATCAAGGGCACTTGGGTGGCTTGGTTAAGTGTCTGCTTTCAACTCAGGTCATGATCTTAGGGTGCTGGGACTGAGTACTGTGTTGGGCTCCCTACTTACCAGGGAGCCTGCTTCTCCCTCTCCCTCTGCCCCAACCCCTTCTTTTACTCTTTTGTCCTCTCTCTCTCTCAAAGGAATAAATAAAAATAAAAAAGAATATGTATCAGATAATCTGTTTTTAATCTCATTTTTCCATTCTCCAATTGGGAAGAATATGCCTCCTTTCAATGCCAGAGGTTGAAGTTTCCATAATGACAATCAAGGTTGATCCATTTTGCTTATGTAGACATCATGTACCAAGAGGGTTTTTTTTGGCAGACTTTTCTTTTTTACCTTTTTACAGTCAAAGCAACACATAACTGATCATCAAAATATATTTATTATACGGCTGGGAAAGTGAAGCTCAGTATAATTAGATTTACCTGAATTCACACAGCTTTATAAAGTAAGAGTTTAGACTAAATTCTTAGCCTTCTGATTTCACATCTACTACTCTTTGTAGTCTATTCTGATCTATTTTATTTTTTTTATAGTTTCAAGTTTTTATTTAAATTCCAGTTAGTTAAAATACGGTGTCATATTAGTTTCGGGTGTAGAATTTCATGATTTATCACTTACATCCAACACCCAGTGCTCATCACAACCAGTTCCCTCCTTAATCACCATGTCCCATTTAACCTATCCCCTGCCCACCTCCCCTCCAACACCCTGTTTGTTGTCTTCAGTCAAGAATCCGTTTTATGGTTTGCCCACTTCCCCCCCCCCACTCATTTATTTTGTTTCTTAAATTCCACATGAGTGAAATCATATGGTATTTGTCTTTATCTGACTGACTCATGTCATTTAGCATAATACTCTCTAACTCCATGCACATCTTTGTAAATGACAATATTTCATTCTTTTTATGGCTAATATTCCTATCTTTATCCATCTTTATCATTTCATCATTCCGTGGATATCTGGGCTCCTTCCATAATTTGGCTATTGTTGATAATGCTGCTGTGAACATCGGGGTGCATATATACCTCAAGTCAGTATTTTTGTATCTTTTGGGCAAATACTTACTAGTGCAACTGCTGGATCATAGGTTAGTTCTATTTTTATCCTTTTGAGGAACCTCCATACTGTTTTCAAGAGTGGCTGCACCCGTTTTCATTCCCACCAACAGTGTAAGAGCATTCCTTTCTATCCTCATCCTCTTCAACCTCTGTTGTTTCCTGTGTTGTTGATTTTATCCATTCTGACAGATGTGAGATGATGTCTCATTGTAGTTTTGATTTGTATTTCCCTGATGATGTGTGATGTTCAACATCTTTTCATGTGTCTTTTGGCCACATGTATGTCTTATTTCGTAAAATTTTTATTCATGTCTTCTGCCCATTTTTTAACTGTGTTATTTGTTTTTTCAGTGTTTCTATATTTTCAATACTAATCCTTTATCAGGTAATGTCATTTGCAAATATCTTCTCCCAATCTGAAGGTTGCGTTTTAGTTTTGTTGATTGTTTCCTTCATTGTGCAGAAGATTTTCATCTTAGTGAAGTCCCAGAAGTTCATTTTTGCCTTTGTATCCCTTGCCCCGGAGACATATCTGTCTTACATTTAGATCTTTCATTCATTTTTAATTTATTTTTTTATATTTTATAAGAAAGGGATCCAGTTTCATTCTTTTGCATGTTGCTGTTTGTTTTCCAAACACCATTTGTCTTTTTTTCCATTGGATATTCTTTCCTGCTTTGTCGAAGATTAGTTGAGCACATATTGTGGGTCCGTATCTGGGTTTTCTCTTCTGTTCCATTGATCTATGTGTCTGTTTTTGTGCCACAACCATTCTATCTTGATCACTACAGCTTTGTAATGTAACTTGAGGTACAGAATTGTGATGCCTTGTGCTTTACTTTTCTTTTTCAAGATTGCTTTGGCTATTTGGTCTCTGTGGTTCCATACAAATTTTAGGATTGTTTGTTCTAGCTCTGTGTAAGATGCTGGTGGTATTTTGAGAGAGATTGCATTAATGTGTAGATTGCTTTGGGTAGTACAGACATTTTAACATATTTGTTCTTCCAATCCACACACATGGAATGCTTTCCATTCTTTGTGTCATCTTGTATTTCTTTCGTCAGTGTTTCGTAGTTTTCAGAGTGCAGATCTTTTATGTCTTTGGTGTAGTTTATTCCTAGGTATCTTATGGTGTTTGGTGCAATGTGAATGGGATTGATTCCTTGATTTCTCTTTCTGCTGCTTCATTATTGGCATATGAAAATGCAACGGATTTCTCTATATTGATTTTGTATCCTTCATCTTTAACTGAATTCATGTGTGAGTTCTAGCATTTTTTTTGGTGGATTCTTTGGGTTTTCTATGTCGATTACTATGTTGTCTGCAAATAGTGAAAGTTTGATTTCTTCCTTCCAGATTTGGATGTCTTTTATTTCCTTTTGTTGTCTGATTGCTGAGGCTAGGACTTCTAGTACTATATTAAATATTAATGGTGAGAGTGGGCATCCTGTCCTGTTCCTGACTATAAAGGAAATTCTGTTCCCCCCCTCCCCCAACGAGGATGATATTATCTGTGGAGTTTCATCTATGGCTTTTACTATGTTGAGGGATGTCCTCTCTACCCTAATTGGTTGAGCGTTTTTATCATGAGTGGATGTTGTACTCTGTCAGATGTTTTTTCTGCCTCCATTGAGGGGATTATATGGTTCTTATCTTTTCTTTTATAAATGTGGTTATCATGTTGGTTGTTTTGCAAATATTGAACCACCCCTGCCACCCAGAAATATGTCTCACTTGATCATGATGAATTCTTTCAATGTACTGCTAGATTGTATTTGCTAGTATTTTGTTGAGAATTCTTGCATTCCATGTTCATCGGGGATATTGGCCTGTAGTTATCTTGTTTAGTGGGGTCTTTGTCTGATTTTGGATTCAGGGTAATGCTAGCCTCACAGATGAGTTTGTAAGTTTTCCTTGCATTTGTATTTTTTGGAATAGTTGTGAAAAATAGGTATTTACTCTTCTTTAAATGTTTGCCAGAATTTCCCTGTGTAGCCCCCTGTCCCTGGACTTTTGTTTGTTGTGAGATTTTTGATTACTAATTCAATTTCTCTGCTGGTTATTCATCTGTTCAAGTTTTCTATTTCATCCTATTTCAGTTTTCATAGCTTATATGTTTCTAGGAGTTCATCCATTTCTTTCAGATTGCCCAATTTGTTGACATAATTTTTCATAATATTTTCTTGTAATTTTTTGTTTCTGTAGTGTTGTTTGTCTTTGCTCCTATATCATTCATGATTTTATATATTTGGTCCTTTCTCTTTTCTTTTTGATAAATCTGGCTAGGGGTTTTCAATTTTATTAGTTTTTTCAAAGTACCAACTCCTGGTTTCATTGATCTGTTGTACTTTTGTTGTTGTTGTTTGTTTGTTTCTATATCATTTATTTCTGCTCTAACCTTTATTATTTCCCTTCTCCTACTGGCATTAGGCTTCTTTTATTGCTCTATGTCTAGCTCTTTTTTTTTTTTTAAAGATTTTATTTATTTATTCGACAGAGATAGAGACAGCCAGCGAGAGAGGGAACACAGGCGGGGGGTGTGGGAGAGGAAGAAGCAGGCTCATAGCAGAGGAGCCTGATGTGGGGCTCGATCCCTGAACGCCGGGATCACACCCTGAGCCGAAGGCAGACGCTTAACCACTGTGCCACCCAGGCGCCCCCTATGTCTAGCTCTTTTAAATGTAAGGTTAGGTTGCATATTTGAGACTTTTCTTGCTTCTTGAAGTGGACCTGTATTGCTATATACTTCCCTCTTATGCCTACTTTTGCTGTATCCCAAAGACTTTGGAGGATTGTGTTTTCAATTTCATTTGTTTCCATATTTTTTTTGTTTCTTCTTCAATTTTCTGGTTGATTCATTCATTCATTCTTTAGTAGTGTGCTGTTCAGCCTTAATGTATTTGTGGTGTTTCCAATATTTTTCTTGTGGTTGACTTCAAGTTTCATAGTGTTGTGATTGGAGAATATGCATGGTATAATCTCAGTCTTTTTGTACTTGCTGAGGGCTGATTTGTGACCCAGTATGTGGCCTGTTCTAGAGAATGTCCCATGTGCACTTGAAAGGAATGTGTTTTCTGCTGCTTCAGGGTGAAATGTTCTGAATATATCAGTTAAGTCCATCTGGTCTAATGCATCCTTCAAAGCCATATTTCCTTATTGGTTTTCTCTTTATATGATCTGTCCATTGATGTAAGTGGGGTGTTAAAGTCCCCTACTATTATTATATTACTATCAGTGAGTTCCTTTATGTTTGTTATTAATTGTTTGATATATTTGGATGCTCTGATGCTGGGGGCATAAACCTTTACAATTGTAAGATCATTGCTGGATGGTGCCTTTTCTTGTGATTTAATGCCCTTCATCTCTTGTTATGGTCTTTGGTTTAAAATCTAGTTTTTCTGATTATGTATTTCTGCTTTGCTTTCTTTGGAGGTCCATTTGCATGGTAAATATGTCTTTATTCCCTTACATTACGTCTGCAGGTTTCTTTAGGTCTAAAATGAGTCTCTAAAATGAGGCAGCAAATAGATTGATCTTGTTTTTTGATCTGTGACACCTTATGTCTTTTGATTGGAGCATTTAGTCCATTTACATTCTGAGTAATTATTGATAGGTATGAATTTAGTGCCCTTTTATTACTTGTTTTGTCATTGTTTCTGGAAATATTCTCTGTTCCTTTCTAGTCCAACTCAAAGATTCCCCTTTAACATTTCTTGCATTGCTGGTTTAGATCATGTATTCCTTTAGTTTTTTGTTTATCTTGGAAACCGTTTGTCTCTCCTTCTATTCTGAATGATAACCCTGCTGGATACAGTATTTTTGGCTACATTTTCCCCCCATTCAGCACGAGGAATATACCGTGCCATTCTCTTCTTGCCTGTTATGTTTCTCTGGAGAGATATGCTGCTAACCTTAGTGGTCTTCCTTTGTAATTTAAGGACTTCTTTTGTCTTGCTGCCTTTAGGATTTTTCTTTATCTCTATATTTTGCAAATTTAATTATGATATGTTTTGGTGTTGGCCTCCTTTTGTTGATTTTGATGAGAGTTCTCTGTGCCTCTTGGATTTAGATGTCTGTTTCCTTCCCCATATTTGGTATATTTCCATGTATAATTTCCTCAAATACCTTCAGCCCCCTTTACCCTCTCTTCTGGTATTCCTTTGACATGAATGTTATTATGCTGTATGGATTCACTGAGTTCCATATGTCTATATTCGTGATCCAGTATTTTTCTTTCCCTCTTCTTTTCAGCTTCATTATTTTCCATAATTTTATCTTCTGTATGACTTACTGGTTCCTCCGATTCTTCCATTCTTGTGGTCATTGCATTCAGTCAGTTTTGCATCTCCACTATTGTTATCTATTTTTCTTTCTTTCTTTCTTTCTTTCTTTCTTTCTTTCTTTCTTTCTTTCTTTCTTTCTTTCCTTCCTTCCTTCCTTCCTTCCTTCCTTCCTTCCTTCCTTCCTTCCTTCTTTCTTTCTTTCTTTCTTTCTTTCTTTCTTTCTTTCTTTCTTTCTTTCTTTCTTTCTTTCTTTCTTTCTTTCTTTCTTTCTTTCTTTCTTTCTTTCTTTCTTTCTTTCTTTCTTTCTTTCTTTCTTTCCTTTCCTTTCCTTTCCTTTCCTTTCCTTTCCTTTCCTTTCGATTTTATTTATTTATTTGACAGAGAGAGACAGCCAGCAAGAGAGGGAACACAAGTAGGGGGAGTGGGAGAGGAAGAAGCAGGCTCTCAGTGGAGCAGGGAGCCCGATGCGGGAGAATGCTGGGATCACGCCCTGAGCCAAAGGCAGACACTTAATGACTGAGCCACCCAGGCGCCCCTGTTATTGTTATTTTCATTTCAGTCTGCCTAGTTTTTATATCGTTTATCTCTGGAGTAAGGGACTCCCTGGTGTCTTCTATCCTTTTCTCAAGCCCAGCTAGTATCCTCATGATTGTTTTAAATTCTAGATCAGGCATTTACTTATATCTGTTTTGATTAGATCTCTGGCCATAACCTTTTCTTTTTCTTTCTTTGGGGAGAATGAATTCCTTCATTTTGGCATTTTGATTAGGTCTCTGTCTTCTTCTATGTGTTAGGAAAGCCTGTTATATTTCCTACTCTTGAGAATGATTGGTTTATGAAGAAGAGGTCCTATACTGTGCAGGGCCTGGCACTTCAGGAAGTGACTCTGGTGTGTGCTGTGTGCACTCTGCTGCTGTGTTTTGGCTGCTATTCCCCTCAGGTCAGTCCTCTGCAGAGTTTCTCCTTGCTTGTAGTGGGGGGTGTTTGGACCTTGTCTGGAGTGTGGTGAGTTTTAACTTGGTGTGCTTTGGTCTGCTTGTTAAAAGAGTGCTGAAATTTTGCAGAAAACAATGATCAGTAGAGTTGGGGCATGTAGAGGGTTTGTGGTGGTCTTCTGGGGGAGGGGCCTGCTTCTCTGGTTCTCAGGCATCCTTGGAGAGAAGCAGTACCAGAGAGCACAGGGCGGGTTGTGGCTTGATGTAAGCAGGTTAGGCAGCCAGTGTTGGTGCTGTGCGGTTTGCTGAGGCTCGTTTATGCTAGGGACAGGGGAAGGAAATGGCACCAACCACTCTTTTGTACTGAGAGACGGATCTCCATGCTTGCTGCACTCAGGGCAGCACTTTCAGAAAAGCCAATAATCTCCCCCAGTATCTCCTAGGTGATCTTCACATCGCCATTTTCACTCTCTCTGTCTCTGGGATGGTCCCTTCTAGGAACAGTGTAGTACACTTTGGGCTCTCTCCCAGTTAAGCCATGCTGACTTGAAAACTCCAGGGTTTAGGGACATGGTGTGGGCAGGGACCTGTGCTGATTTTCTGGAAAGCGTCTCGTCGTGGTGGGACTTGCAGGTGTGACCAGGAAGAGTAGTCATGCCAGAGTGCAGGGGCACGGGATTTGGAGCAAAATGCTAGGTAACCAGTATCCGGATTAACTGCCCTCAGCAGACAGCCCTGTGTCTATGCCAAAGGGCAAGAGAGGGAGGCGATGCCTGCTGACTCTTTTATCACTAGAGAGGCATCTCTGTGACCACCAGCTCTCCCAGATGTGCTCCAAGAAGAGCGATCCATCTCTCCCAGTGTGCCTTATGTAATCCTCCATCTGCTTCTGGGTTCCTTGCCTGCTTTCTCTCCAGGAGTATGGCACTGCCTTCAGGCCTCTATCCCGAGCAAGCCCACTGACCTTTAAAACTCAATCTTGAGCCCTTCTGGTTGCAAGAACTCACAAAAATCAGTCACTTTTGTTTTCCCAGCCAGTGGCTTTGGGGAAATGTTCTCTTTGTGTGTTTTACCCATGTGCTCCACTTAGTCACCTTCCTCTGCCCCCAGTGTTCCCTCCTCTCCACAGCACCCATGATCAGTTTCTCCCCTAAACCAGTCTCCAACTTCCTACCTTCCTCAATGTGGCCTCTTCTCTCCCTCTAGTTGTGGAGTTTGTCCTGTCAGTACTCAGGTCAATTTTGTGAGTATTCAGAATGATTTGGTATTATCTAGTTGTGCTCAGGAATGAGAGCAGCATAGGGTCCTCCTACTATGCTGCCTCTTAGCTCCCCCTGCCATATCTCCCATTCTCAATAATAGAACAACCAGACAGAAGATAAAGAAAGAAACATAGGACTTGAATAACATAATTACTAAATAGATTTATCAGACATAAAAACATCTACCTAACAAAAGCAGAATACACATTTCCTCAAACGCATATGGGATATTTTCCAGAATAGATCATCTGCTATGCTACAAATTGAATGTCAGTAGATTTGAAAAGAGAAATATCATAGAAGGTATTGCCTGTGACCACAAAAGAATAAGGTTGGAAATCAGTAATAGGAAGAATACGGGAAAACAAACAAATGTGTGGAAATTAAACAACACTCTCTTAAAGAAACCAATGAAACAAAGAAGAAAAACAAGGGAATTTGGAGAATATTTAAATGTGAGTAAAAACAAAGCCACAACTTAGCAAAACTCATGGAATGCAGCAAAAGCAATAGTAAGGGGGAATTTTATAGCTGTGCAAGCTTTAGTTAAAAAACAAGAAACAGGGGAACCTGGGTGGCTCAATCAGTTATTATGCATATGCTTTTGGCTCAGGTCATGATCCAAGTGTCCTGGGATCGGGGCTCTGTGTCAGGCTCCCTGCTCACTGGGAGTCTCTTCTTCTTTTCCCTCTGTGCCTTCCCCTGCTCATGCTCTCTGTCTCTCTCTTTCAAAGAAATACATTTTAAAAAATCTTAAGAAAAACTGAAAAATATCTCAAATCAATAACCTTATGTTTTTTACAGCTTAAGTAGTTGTAAAGTAAGAAAATAAGAAGAAACTAAACACAAATCTAGCAGGAGAAAGGAAATAATGACTAGAGAAGAGATAAATAAAATAGAGAATAGGGAAATAATAGAGAAAATTTTGAGGCCAAAAGTTCGTTCTTAAGAAAAATCAACAAAACTGACAAAACTTTAGCTAGATGGACTATGAAAAAAGTTAGAAAACTCAAATTAATCACATCAGAACAAGATATTGTTGACAAGAACAAAGTGATCATGAGTATTTCCTGACTCGACAATAAAATGAGTAAAAATAAATAAAAGGAATAAAATTTCTACCTTAATTCTGCTGGGAAAAGATTTACACCCCTTCTCAGCTGTCATCTCTATACAGTTTTCCTCCCTGTTCCATAATAGATACCTACAATTTGTTGGAGGGACTGAGGTAAGGAGTTGACATATACCTTTCCCTCATTTCCTTTACTTCTTATATTTCTAAAGCATGTTAAATGCAGGATGGAACTCTCACAGTTTCTTGCTTGTAGAGTAGACAAAGAGTGCTATGGCTTATATTTGAGCAGATTTCAATTTAAATAATTTATGATAAAAGGATATTGCAGGGCAAGTTTTTCAGAATGGACCAAGGATATCCACTAACTTTATCACACAGCTGTACCTCAGACTTTTACTGTGGATCTAAAATCCTAGCCCACAATCAAGGAAATTGAGATACTGATTGGACATTTGATAGTATTAAGGCATTCTTATTTTACTTTAGGTATAAAGTAGTGTTGTTATTATAATTTAAATAAATATTTATCTTTTGGAAATGCATACTAAAATATGATATCTCGGATCTTCTCCAAAATAACCCCACGGTGAGAGGGTTGAGTAATGCTGTAGAGATAAATAGGATTGGTTATGAGTTGATAATTTTTGAAACTTGGTGGTGGGTTCTGCATAGTAAATTGTAATATGCTCCCTACTCTTGTATATGTATGACCGTTTCCATAGACTGTTAAAACTTTTAAAAATGTCAAAGAAAAAATTCAGAAATAGAAGTGGCACTATTACTACCACTTGTACTGAAATAAAAAAGATAATAAGAGAGTACCAGGAACAACTATATGCCAACAAATTGGATAACATAGATGAAATTGTTAAATTCCTGGAAATCTAAAGCCTACCATGACTAAATCTTGAAGAAATAGAAAATCTGAGTGGACCTATGACTAGTGAGGATATTGAATCAGTAATTAAAAATCTCCCAGTGAAGTTATGGGCCTCATTGGTTCACTGATCAATTCTATGGAATATTTAGGGAAGAACTGACACCAGTCCTTCTCAAGCTTTTTCGAACAATTGAAGAGTATGGCACACTTCCTAACTCAGACTTTGAGGCCACCATTACCCTGATACCCGAGCCAGATAGAGACACTACAAGAAAAGGAATCTATAGACCAATATCCTTAATGAACAATAATACCAACATCCTCAACAAAATACTAGCAAATCAAATTCAGCAGCATGTTTAAAGAATTATACACCATGACAATGTGGGATGATTCCAGCACTGCAAGGATGGTTCAACATAGGAAAGCTGATCAAAGAAATACAGCACAATAATAAAATGGAGGAAACACACACACAATCATGTCAATTGATTCAGGAAAAGCATTGGACCTCTCATAAAAATTTTCAACAGATTAAGACTAGAAGGAAGCTACCTCAACAGAATAAAAGCTGTATTTGAAAAACCCCGAGAACATTATCCTTAATGGTGAAATCAGAACTTTTTCTTAAGTTTCAAGGTCAAGGGAAGGACACTCACTCTCACAACTTCTGTTCAATACACCATTGAAATTTCTAGCTAGGACCTTAGGCAAGGAATAAAAATGAAAACATCCAAGTTGGAGAAGAAGAAGGAATATTATCTCTCTTCACAAATGTTAGGATCATACATGTAGAACATTCTAAACAGTCCACAAAAAGATTGAAACCACAAAGGAACATAGGAAAGTAGCAGGATACAAAGTCAATATACAAAAATCAGTAGCCTTTATATACACAAACAATGAAAAATCCTTAAGGGAAACTAAGAATATAGTTCTATTTATAGAAACATTGAATGGAATTGAATACTTAACCAAGGAGATAAAAGACTTGTAAAATGAAAATGAAAAAACATTGCTGAAAGAAAATACAGAACGCATAAATAAATGGAAAAATACTTTATGTTCATGGATTGGAAAGCTGCTTTTTGTTTACATGTTAATACTACCCAGCGTGATCTACAGATTCAACACCATCTAAATAAAAATTCCAATGATTTTTTTTTTTTTTTTTTGCAGAAATAGAAAAACCATGAGAGACTATGGACTCTGGGAAACAAACAGGGCTTCAGAGGTGAGGGGGTGGGGGAGTGGGATAGGCCGGTGATGGATATTAAGGAGGGCACATATTGCATGGAGCACTGGGTGTTATATGCAAATAATGAATCATGGAACATTACATCAAAAACTAAGGATGTACTGTATGGTGACTAATATAACATAATAAAAATTATTATGGAGATGGCAAAAGAAAAAAGAGAAAGAAATAGAAAAACCCATACTAAAATTCATACGGAAACTCAGGGGATCCTGAACAGCCAAAATAATCTTTGAAAGAGTAAAGCAGGTCACAAAACTTACTACATAGTTCCTGGTTACAAAACCACAAAGCTACAGTAACCAAGAGAGTGTGGTATTGGCATAAAGATAAACAGAGAGGTCAATGGAATACATAAGAAAGTGCAGATATAAATTCATACATAAAATGGAGGATTTTCTTGGATATGACACCAAAGACAAAGGCAACAGAAACACAGATAGATAGTTGGGATTACATCAAATAAAAAGATTCTTTAGAGCAAAGGAAACAGTCAGCAAAATGAAAAGGCAACCTATGGAATGGGAGGAAATGTTGGTAAAACATTTATCTGATAAAAGATTATATCCAAAATATGTAAGGAACACCTGAAACTCAATTAACAACAACAACAACACAAAACAAATAACTCTATTTTATTATTTATTTATTTATTTTGTTATTAATTTTTAATTTTTTTTGATGTAAAGTTTGATGATTCGTTAGTTGCGTATAACACCCAGTGCACCATGCAATACGTGCCCTCCTTACTACCCATCACCAGTCTATCTCATTCTCCCACTCCCCTCCCCTCCAAAACCCTCAGTTTGTTTCTCAGAGTCCATAGTCTCTCATGCTTCATTCCCCCCTCTGATTACCCCCCTTTCTTTATCCCTTTCTTCTCCTACCGATCTTCCTAGTTCTTATGTTCCATAGATGAGAGAAACCATATGATAATTGTCTTTCTCTGCTTGACTTATTTCAGTTAGCATTATCTTCTCCAGTGCCATCCATGTTGCAGCAAATGTTGAGAAGTCGTTCTTTTTGATAGCTGAGTAATATTCCATTGTATATATGGACCACATCTTCTTAATCCAGGCATCTGTTGAAGGGCATCTCAGCTCCTTCCACGATTTAGCTATTGTGGACAATGCTGCTATGAACATCGGGGTGCATATGGCATATGCTGAAAGGGAGAAGCAGGATCCCTGCTAAGCAGAGAGTATGGCATGGGGCTCCATCCCAACCTGAGCCAAAGGCAGATGCTTAACTGACTGAGCCACCTTGTTGCCCCTGATGTTTAGTCTTATAGAAGTTATAATTTATTGGAACACACAGGAATTAAAGGGAAAAATGTCTGATGAGTGTGACAATAGAGGATCTCTTGGAATTTATGAGAATCTATATAACAGCTGACATTAATTGACTGTTTACTTTGGGACAGGCACTGTTCTGGACATTTTATTTACATATTTTTCTTTTATTCGTCATAATAATTTATTGAAAAGCTGCCTTTTTTTTACTATTCCATTTTATAAAGTTAAGCCAGAGGTAGAAGGAGATTGTGTAATTTGTCTGCAATATTATTAGTAAGTGTGGTATAGATGTGGTATAGAAATAGATGACCTCACTAGCTGAAACGTTACAAAAGACCCAGCAGAACGGTCAGGTACACATTTCCAGTAGATGTTTAGAAGTAAAAACTTCAGAAGGAATATAAGACATTGTAAATTATTTTTGAGATATCTCAGGAAAGAGACAATTGATGTGAGATGCTCCCTCTAGAAAAATTTCAGATAAAGAAATAAAGAATCCTGGAGGCAGAACCCTTGCAGAAAATTTTCCATTTAGGAGTATGGGAAGAAAGAGGGAAATAAACAGTATAATAGAGTTCCCTTCAGAGATGAAGATGACAGGGAGATGGGAGTTCATTTTTGGCTCTGTCGTGGGAGATGGACTATCCCTAGAGTGATGAGAAACCTCGAGTAAATTTGTAGTCTCTAAGGAACTAAAGGCAGATGCATGGTCTAGGGTGTAAATACAATCCTCTTATTTCCCATTTCCACATAGAATCTAATCCCAAGGGGAAAAGACTGAGTAAGCTTCTACTCTGTTTATAAGCAGACGCATTATATCATTAAACTCACATTCAATCATCTGTATCTTATCAAGTGGCAAATGAGATAAAAATAAAGACTATTTTCTTCTGCTGCTTGAGAAAACTCAAAGTCATCAGAAATTATGATCTGTAGTTTAGAAAGATTTCTAGGGCATACCTGAAATTAAGTGTATGCAACATCCTTTCAGAATCAAAGCCTCAGAACCTGAAATTGCCTTTCCAGGACTGCAGGGGTTAAGAACAATGATAAGGAAGCACTGAAATATTCTGGCCTAAGGGGGTGAGTTCTTGAATCCCATTTGTATGAATGTCCCTCTGTGAGGTGGAAATCCAGAGATCAAAGATATGCAACTTTCTTTTTCATTTTGTTCAGTTCTGAAATTAAAATGAGGAAGAATCTGTTCAAGGGGAGATGAGGGGATGTTCAGAGACTTAAGGGGTTCAGGGTACAATATCTCTGTCAGTAAGTTCCCCCTCCATGGATGGAACTCTCACTCTTCTGGATTTATGGCTTTTATTCTGTGACATGGGGGTTGTCCTAGACTCTGGTACCTGAGTTTTGAATTAGATAGAGTGTTCTTGTCTCCACCACACCAAGTCTAATGTGCATTAGAGACCAGTAACAAGTTAGAGGACCTTTACCTCCATTTTTACTTGATGGGAGGTTGAAGTGAAGGAAGAGATGGTGCGTTCAGAGAAGGACAATTGTGTCTTGGTCCATCCTGCTTCTCCCTTCTCCCTTGTCTTTTCCAGCAGTCATGTTTGTATGTGGTAGGACTGGACTTCCCTCTCTAGGCTAAATTGTGGTACTCTTTGCTCTATTTAGCTTACAACCCTCTAATAAAGGGGGCAGTTAGTATTTCTCAGTATCACAGTAGAGGTAATGGCAAATTTTTGTGTCCAGATTTGGTTAGTCTCAGATATTCCCAGTATATATTCCCTTTTGTAGGTTGAGATATTGTGGGAAGAGCTGGCTTTTTCTCTAATGTAATCCTGTTTTCCTGTGCTCACAGATCCCTTGGAGAAGAATGGCTCCTACAAACTCCTCTTTTGTGACTGAATTCATCCTGGTGGGGCTCACAGACCTACCAGATCTCCAGCTCCCCCTGTTCTTCTTGTTTCTAGTCATGTATATGGTTACTGTGTTGGGAAATTTGGGCTTAATAACTCTAATTGGGCTGAATTCACACCTCCACACCCCCATGTACTTTTTCCTCTTCAATTTGTCCTTCATAGACCTCTGTTATTCTTCTGTGTTTACACCCAAAATGCTGACTCACTTCACATCAAAGAAGAATATTATCTCCTACAGGGGATGCATGACTCAGCTTTACTTTTTCTGTTTTTTTGCTATTTCTGAATGCTATGTGCTGACATCAATGGCCTATGATCGCTATGTGGCCATCTGTAACCCACTTTTGTATCATGTTGCCATGTCCCCCAAAGTGTGTTCCAGCCTTACGCTTGGTTCATATTTGATGGCATTTTTGGGTGCTATGGCTAACACTGGTTGCATGCTGAGACTGACCTTCTGTGATGCAGCCTTTATCAACCATTATTTGTGTGATATATTCCCACTGCTCCAGCTCTCCTGCACAAGCACTTATGTCAGTGAGCTGGTGGTTTTCATTGTGGTGGGCATTGACATCATTGTGCCCAGTGTCACCATCTTTGTCTCTTACGGTTTCATCCTCTCCAGCATCCTGCGCATCAGCTCCACTGAGGGCAGGTCCAAAGCCTTCAGCACCTGCAGTTCCCACATATTTGCTGTTTCTCTCTACTTCGGATCAGGTGCATTTGTGTATCTTAAACCGTCTTCTGTTGGGTCTATGGATGAGGGAAAAGTCTCCTCTATCTTTTATACTAATGTGGTTCCCATGATGAACCCTTTCATTTACAGCTTGAGAAACAGAGACATTAAACTCGCTCTTGCAAAAACCCAGAGTAGGAGAGAGTTTTGATCAGAATCACTGTCTGTGTGTATAGTTATAGGACTGGTATATTTTATTTTTTTTCATCAGAATAGTTTAGGTGGGAGTGTTCGTATCCTATATCTTTGTTACCACTGTGAAGGAAATTGATTTTTGTCAGTTTGTTTCCAATTTTTTTTGGCTGGGTACAGTATACTTTGTTGATGGTACATGACAAGGTAGGGCTCTCCAATTCCCTCCTCTACTTCAGGGATTCCGGGATGGAAACTGTGTAGAGGTGTGGAAATTCTCTGTGTGTTGGGGCATGTACTCCCCACCAGCTGAGAGCATCTTTCTTCTTGTTCTGTCTAGGGCTGTTGGTTCAGTGGGCTCTTATTCTTTGGCAGCCATATAGCCCATGAAGTTCACCAATGTGTTGCTGTAGCCAAATTCATTACCATACTAGAATATGAACTTGATTAAGTCGTCATTGAGGGCAGTATTAGCCCCAGAATTGAAGGTGGAAGAATGGGTGTCATTGTCAAAGTTGCAGGAGACTACCTGGTTCTCAATGGAGCCCAGGATGCCCTTGAGGCGGCCCACCGATGCCTGCTTCACCAGCTTCTTGATGTCATAGTACTTGCAGCTTTCTCCATTTGTCAGCTCAGATCCACGACTGACACCTTGCGGGAGGGGACATGGAAGGCCATGCCAGTGAGCTTCCTATTCAGCTCAGGGATGACCTTGCCTACAACCTTGGCAGCATCAGAAGCAGAAACGATGTTCGGGGAAGCCCCTCAGCCATTATGCCACAGTTTCCCAGCCGGGCCTGGCATAGTCTTCTTGGTGGCAGTGATGGCATGGACTGTGGTTATGAGTCCCTCCATGATGCCAAAGTTTTCATGGATGACCTTGGCCAAAGAGGCCAAGCAGCTGGTGCTGCAGGCATTGCTGATAATCAAACTTATCATGGTTCACACCCATCAGAAACAGGAGGGCATCAGTAGAATGGGCAGAGATGGTGACCCTCTTGGCCCCAGCTTCGGGTAAGGCAGAGTCTTCTCCAGTGGACTCCCTAGTATACTCAGCGCCAGCATCGCCCCATTTGATGTTGGTGGGATCTTGTTCCTGGAAGATGGAGATGGGCTTTGCATTGATGACAAGTTTCCTCTTCTCTGCCTTGACTGTGCCTTTGAGTTTGCCATGGGTGGAATCGTACTGTAACAGGTAGGTCATATAGTTGAGATCAGTGGTGTCCTTGGTGGCAACAGCATCCACTTTGTTACAGTTAAAAGCAGTCCTGGTGACCAGGTACCCAATACGGCCAAATGTACTTACTCCGACCTTTACCGTCTTGTCTTTGGGATGGTGCTGTCACTGCACCAGAAGATGTGGCTGTGTGTCAGACAGGGAGGAGCAGAGAGCCCAATTTTTTTCCAGTTTTTTGATAGAAGATCTTCCCTCCCCATCATTTTCACAATGTCTTCTCCTTTTTACCACTTTAACCATTTATGAATAAAATCAACAAACAAATTTATCTCTGTTTTTAACATTGTCATTATGGAATTTGTTTTTTTCTCCTGGAAGAGTATAAATAGGTTTATAAATGATCATGTAAAGTAACAGTAGGGTGATCTTGTACTTTGTGTGGGGGGTTCTTACACTGTGCTATTAGAATCAGGAATCAGATAGTCTGTACTCCTGTCTAAACCCTTTCCTGGCCTATAATGTGCCTCCTTGAGATGTCAGTGTTTCACAGATACAGCAGGTACCAGAACATCCATAAAATAT
The DNA here is from genome assembly GCF_024610735.1 of Ursus americanus. Classification (NCBI taxonomy): domain Eukaryota; kingdom Metazoa; phylum Chordata; class Mammalia; order Carnivora; family Ursidae; genus Ursus; species Ursus americanus. The sequence goes on from NC_142142.1 coordinate 44,843,542, forward strand.
AATCCACTTTCCAGCTAAACACTATGTGTTAAGCCTCTTTTGGCACAGATTTTGTATTTACCATAGGACACATAGTGATCCTCAATATTTATTTATTGCATAGACATAACACAGAAGCTGAGAAAAATTAATGAGTTAAGTCATATAGCTTACTAAGGAAACACCTAGATAAACTGTAGTCTTCTGATTTCATGTCTACTGCTCTTTCAAATATACTTTTTGTTTACTTCATTTTATTATTTTTATTTTTATTTTATTTCAGTAGTCCTGAAATATGAGAAAACTTTTTGTTTTGAAAGTTGGCTGTGCTTTGTTGGCTTACACATGAATATCCCTCAGGGTAGTGGTTGTTATAGGAGAATAGTTTGATAGTTTTTCTTGTCAAAGACAAGTCCTATTAGGCTAGGATAGTTGAGAGAGGATTGACTAAACAGGGAGCTTTTTTGCAAATTAATTAAAAAAAGACATTTTAGAATGTTTGCAAGTACTAGTAATTCAGAGACTAGGGCATGGGAGAGAAAGGAACCCAGCTACAAATCATTAGGACAGGACCCAAAAACCGCATGGTCAATAAACAAGAAATCTCTCTGTAGCAAAGGACAATGAGGTTTAAAACCACATTTCATCTGACTTTGTATCCTGTTCTTTAGGGTAATGCTATTTCCCCCCAGTGTTTATACATCTTTGATAAAACTTATAATGCACAATGATCCTATATTAATAGGGAAATGTTTTGGGGAATGAAGGCCAAAAGGCCAAATTGGTCTCCACATTTATGAGGAACCAGGAACACAGAGGACAGGAGATATAGCGTTTGGTATACAAAACTCAAATTAAGATGAAGAAATTTAGAAAGCAAATCATGGGTAAAAGACAACTCTTTCTGTGACTCTTCCTTTCTAGAAGGCTCTAGAAATATTATAAAGACCACAGGATTTCTCTGGGTGGGATAAAAGCACAAGTCACTTGATATTTAAACCAGGTGATGGGTATTAAGGAAGGCACATGTTGTGATGAGTACTGGGTATTATACACAACTAATGAATCATTGAACACTATACCAAAAATTAATGATGTACTCTATGGTAGCTAACTGAACATAATAAAAAAAATAAACAGGTAAACTAGCAGGGCTGGATGACCTGGGAACAGCTAAATCACTCCTGTTTTTGTTGACTTCTGTGTGCTACTCCTGTATGGATGTTAAGTTACAAAAACCCTGAAATTGCAGCTGGGAGAGCAATGACAGCTTGAAAGAAACATTTGGTGGATAAACCAAATTGTGCTAGTTTCTTTTCTTCAATAGGATGTTGGATTATTTTTCTTTTGAGAAAACACAAAAAGATGACTACTCTAAAAGTCCTTAATCCTAAATTATATTCCTGAAACCAATATTACACTCTTTGTTAACTAACTGGAATTTAAATAAAAACTTGAACTGAGGGTTTCAGAGGGGAGGGGGGGTGGGGGATTGGTGTAGCCCGGTGATGGGTATTAAGGAGGGCACATGTTGCACGGAACACTGGGTGTTATACGCAAACAATGAATCACGGAACTACATCAAAAACTAATGATGTACTGTATGGTGACTAACATAACATAATAAAAAATTAAAATAAATAAATAAATAAATAAAAACTTGAAACAAAAAATGCTTAATGCTTAATTAAGTTATAATTTAAATATTTCTAAGATAACTTTAATAATATTTAATATTTTACCGCTTTTCTGATTTCCGCTCAAGATTTAGTTATTGTGAAATTTAGCGTAACTGGTTTGTCAGCTTGTTTGTGTTTTAGAAGTTTGGCATCACTAAAACCTTGAGTATGGTTTTATTTATTTATTATTATCAATTTTAAAAAGGTAATTTATTTTTAATTGAAGTATAGATGACATGCAATATTCTTTTAGTTGACATACAATATTCTTGACATACAATGTTCTATTAGTTTCACACATTAGTACATCGTAGTGATCTGACATATTTTACACTACCAACTGCTCACCATGGTAAGTGTAGTTACAGTCTGCCGTCATAGAGTTATTGACTTACTGTTTTAATCGACCTCTCACACCACATCCCCTGACCTCCAGATCAACATGCTTGATTTTCATATAACAAGTTCTATGTATACAAAATAGTTGATTTTTGTTGTTTTTTTAAATTTTGCTTTTCTTTTACTTAGAGTCTGTTTTGATGAAATTGTATTCCTTATTGAAAAAGGTATGTCAGCACGTAAATAATATTTGTGCTATTTAGGAACCGTTACAGACATTGCAAAGGTGCATCCCGTTTGTTACATATTTTATCACTATTGGAGGTAGCTAAAAGTATATGTTAACCCTGGTCACTAATCTTTCATTTGAGAAGCCTCGAAATACAAATGCAATCAGCTTCAATTTCAGAAAAAGACTTTCAGAAATGATAATTTTTTTATGGCAGAAAGAATAAACTTTCGAACTAAATTCCATGTTTTCAGGTTATTTGGGGAAAAGTTCATTAAAATTGTTACATAAGTTATAAAGACAGTTTATAAAGTTAAGATTTACAGCGTTGTCATAAAAGCAATTTAGCTGACAGTTTTCTGGTTAGTAATTTAAACATTATATATGTTTGGGACTTTTTTTAAAAGGAGGAGAACCAAGTCAAATGTGTTACATGCACAGCATAGTTGTCCCTTATGATTTTTGCTTTTTGTGTGCTATGTGAATGGCCGTGAAGGAAGTTATGAGAAGAAGTATGAGTCTACGGAAATTGTCACAACTAAGAGTCAAGCAGGTAAGTGATGGGATTTGTCCCTACCTGTGTCCTAGGACAGAGCCATCTCTGAATCAGTATGAGAGTTTGGACTTTCTTGGCAATAACAGAAAATGATCCTCCTACTTTAGGACCCGAAGCAGAGCTGATTCCATTCTGGATTTGTGCAATATAAACTTTCTGTAAGTGAGCTGCTAGTGTTGCTCAGCCAGGTTTGAAATGAGCACGATCAGGGTGCACTAAGGTTCAAGCATCATGAAAAGCAGAAGTACAAAGGGTTCTGAGTTCCATGCCCTTTTAATTGCTGAACCCTTAAATTTATTGAACCTCATTATCCACTTCTTCTGACTGCCTCCTTAAACACATACACACACACACACACACACACACACACACACACACACACCCCTACACATAGTGTTCAAGTCATATTTTATGAGATCACTGCCATTGCATGGTATGCAACCCACTTTCAGGTAGATGGTTCCTGGTTCCAGCTCCTGAGAGGAAGGGCTGAGCAGGAAGTACTTGCTGAATCTACGAAAAGGAAATAGTTTTTGCTTTAATCAGTTGCTTGTTCATAGAAACACACGCACATGCACACACATACGTACTAACACATACATGCACATTCCTTGCATACACACACACACACACACACACACACACACACACACACACACACAAACACACAGCATTTTATACCTCTGAGTACCTAGCAATGTGTGGCATTGGGGTGTATGTTACAAATATAAATAAATCATGATAAGAGAATGATATAAATGTAGGTTTTCATAATACAACAGAGTAGATAGATTCTAATATCAGTTCTGTATGGTCAAAATTTCTTCTTAAAATTGATTTTGTTGAATTGATGTCCATGTTGGGAGACACACATGGTTATTTTTCCCTGAGTCTAGCATAAGTTTGTTTTTCTTTTGTGCATTGGGACATGTCATTGTATTATTAGCTGACCACCAGATGAAGTAGTTGGTTGATTTGCAGGGCTTTGCTGTACAAAATATGTATCTTTAAATATTAAAATCATACCCAGTGTGAAGTTTTACCTTCTGAGGGAGAGACTCTCATCTTCCTCAGTGAGTAGAATGGCTGGGGGCATCAGAGGGGCTGCTGAACTTCTGTCTCTGACATAAAGGTAAATTAACCCACTTCCAATAGTAATATAGAGATGTGCAGGGTGTTCCAAATGTTCTTAATGTGTTTTAGTGTTTTCTGCTCTGTCACATCTGTCAGTTCTTCTATTTCAAAGGGAAATAATGTGAGATAAAGAGGAGAGGGAAGCTTAATTTTCATTTCATAGTTGATGAAACTGATGGGGAGATGTCATCATAGTTTGTCTCAAATTACAGCTTTTAAGTGGTAGAGCTGAGACTAGGACTTGTTGTTTTGATTCTAAATATAAGAGCATATTATTATTAGTATTATTAATCAATGACTGTACTTTTAAATATCCATGAAACATGAAAATAGTTTCAGTGAATGAAAAGTCTCAGAACACAAATAAAAGCAACATGCTAAACTAAGCAAAAAGTCAAAGTATCTTTCCCATTTTATATTTGGAAGCTCTATTGCCTGATTTAGAACATGTGAATATATTCTTATATTATACTGGCCTTCACGATATGTGGAAACACGTAAGGGTAGACTATAATAATCATTTCCACATTCTCTTCGTCCTTCTTCTGGCTGGACATGGAACACCATGAGGGCCCACTTAAGTGATGAAGCTGTGAACAAAAGCTGGAGCATGATTGCAACAGTATCAAGGTGGAGAATGGGAGGACCTAGGGGTACACAGAGGGCTCTGGGACCTGAAATAGTCTATTTATAGGTCTGCATGCTCATTATAAGCTGCTCAGTTTATAATAATGGTTGAAGTGTCTCTTTTGTAGACTGATATATGTATGTATGCTAACTTTCATAGTAAATTAAGGCTGAAAAACTTGGATTCTACCTTTATTTAAATTAAATATTAAAGTACTCAAAAAGCCAAGACTCAGAATAAAGGCTCAGGTGAAGGGAACAGGGTTCCAAGTACAAAACAGAATGGCTCGCACAGAAGAAACCAAAAATAGAGTAGTGTGGAGTAATGCAAACCAGTTCGGAGCAGAGATGGTGCTTTTACTACACTCAACGAAACATTTCCACCAGGTTCTGCAGGAGGAGCAAAGTCCATAGAGAACCCCATTGTATAGGTCTGTAGAGGGTTATATGTCATTATGTTTAGGTTAATGTACGGAGGAGATGGTTCTCCTATATATTATATAGTTTCATTTTCTTAACCCCTTCTGCATTCTTGACAAAGTCTTAAAGAACTTCTTTAGGTATTATTTTGACAGTGGTGTGATGATTATAATTTGGGAATATAGAAAAAAATGAATATATTTAGGCATAGAGAAAGGACCGCTTCAATCAGCAGAGTTATTATAAAGCATGATGATTGAAACAGACCCAGATATCACACTCATAATTCAAGTTTAGAGGTGATTCAGCAGTTAGTAAATTGCATTGAGTCCAGAATGTTGGGTTAGAGTGTTTTATATCTCACCTGCCTAGATAAGCATTGTTCCTGGAAATTGGTATAGGCCTGAGTTTGAGGGTAGAAGTCAGTTTGGCTCAGTTAAGTAAAGTGGTCAGTGGATAGGTAGTTGACTTTTGGTGTATGTATATGTATACTCATTATGCAATTTTTCTGGGTTTTATCTTTGCATAAATTGTCAGAGTATTGGGAAGTTGCCATGATTTGGGAATTTTTCAGCCTTTTTTTTCTTTGAATATGTTTTCTGGTTCTTTCTCACTCTCTTCTCCTATTGGGGTTTCTAACTGCATATATTGATGCCCTTGGTAGCATCCAGTAAGTCCCTCAGGCTTTCTTCACTATTTTTGTTCTTTTTTTCATTTTGCCATTCTGACTGAATAATTTACAGTGACCTTTAATCAAATTCAAGATCCTGTCTTTCGTTCAGTCTCTTGAAACTCTTTGCTGAATTTTTTAGTTCAGATACTGTATTCTTCAGTTTCATGATTTCTGTTTAATACTTTTAAACAGTTTTAAACAGTTTTTTTCAAACAGTTTTCTGTCCCGTGTTGCAATTTCCTTTGGTTTGTGTGTTGTTCTCTGCCTCCAGCGAGCATCTTTATGATAGTTATTAATTCTCTGTCATGTAAGTCACATATTTTGATTTCATTAGTGTCCGTTTGTGGAGATTTCTCTTATTCCTGTTTGGAAGGATTTCAACTTGTCTTCATTTTCATTGACTCTCTGCACTGGTGTCTGCCCTTGAGATAAAACACGCACCTGTCCTAACATTCACGGCCTGGCCTTGGACTAGAGAAGCTACCACCAATAAGCCTGGTCAGAGACTTTGGAGGCCTCTCAATTTAGTGCAGTCTAAACCTCTTTCTTTGTTCTTAGTTGCAGCACTCCCTGCTTCTCCCTGTCTCCCCCCACCCCATCCATTGTGTGCCAGGTTGTGTCTGTGTTCTAAAAAAATCAAGACTGAAGCCAATTCCTCAGGCAGCTCACAGATATGTAGTATTACTGGACGCATCGTGCATATCTTTCCCTCTCCAGAGAGAAGCTGTCAGAAAGGGCTTTTCAATCACTTACTCTATGCTGAGCCAGGGGAAGGAGCTCTGGTGACTTCCAGCCCACACCACCAACTTTTTTGTCTCTCTCCATGGGCAGGTAAAACATGCTGAGTCCTGTATCCCCCTGCTTTCTGACACAGACTATCTAGAAGCTGGACTCCTAGGCACACGTAATTAAAGTTGGGGCATTGGACAGATGGTGCAATTCTTTCCCTCCCCAGGGAGAGGTCAGGAACTGGGGTCTTGTCCCACTTTGAAGGTGCTGTGCGAGGATAATTGTTATAAAAAGAGGATATCTAGAATTTCCCTAAAATGTTAGGGGATGTGTGTAGCTTCATTGTTTAACTCGGAATAGGCCTACCTTAACTACTGTCTGAATTTCTTATAAAGGGAATATGTATGTGAAACATTTTTGAATCAGGGTGTTCACGGAGGGCAGGAAGTTCTAGGGCTCCTCTTCTGCCAAGTTGCTGACCTGGAAATGGGCATTTATTTTTGGCTCCTCTTGGGGGATGTGCCATCCCTAGAGTGGAGGGAAACCTTGAGTAAAATTTTGAGTCCCTAAGGAATTAAGGACACATTGTGGTCCTTTGTGTAACTACATCCCCTCAAGACCCTATTACACCAGAAACCATTCCCTGCGGAACAGACCGAGCAAGCTTCTGCCCTGTTTATAGCTGAGTTGATTATATCATCACACTCACCCTTAAGTCTTCTGTGATTTACGAATTGGCAAAATGATAATAATAAAGGCTGTTAATTTTGGTCTGCTGCTTAAGAGGACTCATAATCAGAAATTGTTATCTAAGGTTCCGAAGGATTTGCAGGGCTCGTCAGAATTTACGTGTAAGCTGTGTCCTCATAGAATCCAAGGGAGCAAAGCCAGAGAGACTAAATCTGCCCTTTCAGAACCACAGGGGTAATACCAGTAAGGAGTCACCGAAGTGTTCTTGCCTAAGGAAGGTGAGTTTCTGAATTCCATTTATGTTCATGTCCTTCTATTGTGATGGAAGTCTAAGGATCTAAGATATTCCACTTTCTTTTTTTTTTTTTTTTAAAGATTTTATTTATTTATTTCACAGAGATAGACACAGCCAGCGAGAGAGGGAACACAAGCAGGGGGAGTGGGAGAGGAAGAAGCAGGCTCATAGCAGAGGAGCCTGACGTGGGGCTCGATCCCATAACGCCGGGATCACGCCCTGAGCCGAAGGCAGACGCTTAACCGCTGTGCCACCCAGGCGCCCCTAAGATATTCCACTTTCTTTCCAGTTTTACAGGCTTCAGACTCAGATGAAATTGGTCGTAGGACCTATTTAGGGGAGGGTGATGGCGCAGGGAAGATTCAGAGACATTACTAGTTTGAAAGGATGCAATTTATTGGTCATTGATGGGACTCTCACTCTGGTACATTCATTGTTTTTACTCTGTACATGGGGCAGGAACTTTAACTCTCAAGACTCTGGTCCTTTATTTTTGGATTAGAACAATGTTCTTCATTCCCACCACATGAAGTCCAATCCCCATGAAAGCCAGCACCAGATTGGTGGGGTTGCTGCCTCCAGTTTACTGGTTAGGGGAGGGGTCGTGTGGTCAAAGAAATGAAATGAGAGAAGGCAATTCTCTCCTGGTCCAATCTTCTCCGTTAACCTTTGGTTTCACAGCAGTCCTGTTGGCGTATGGAACCCCTGGCCGTCATTTTGTAGGCCAGGTTTTGATGCTCTTTGCTTATACAGTTTATAAAGACTCTAATAAGGGAATGGCCATGTCACTAGATTCATGATAATGGCAAAGCAGATTCTGTGGGTGCTCCAGAATTACTCCAGTTTGGGGTAACCTCGAATATTCCCAGTACAAACCTAACTCTTGTGAAAAGAGATATGATCAGAAAAGTTGAATTGTTCTCCGTGTAATGTTTTTCTCCTGTGTCCACAGATCCCTTTAGAGAAGAATGGCTCCTGGAAATGCTTCCTTTGTGACTGAATTCATTCTGATGGGGCTCACAGACTTACCATATCTCCAGCTCCCTCTGTTCTGCCTGTTTCTAATCATGTATGTGGTCACTGTGTTGGGGAATATGGGCTTGATAACTCTAATCGGGCTGAACTCACACCTCCACACCCCCATGTACTTTTTCCTCTTCAATTTGTCCTTCATAGACCTCTGTTATTCTTCTGTGTTTACACCCAAAATGCTGACTCACTTCACATCAAAGAAGAATATTATCCCCTACGGGGGATGCATGACCCAGCTGTACTTTTTCTGTTGCTTTGGTATTTCTGAAGCTTATGTGCTGACATCAATGGCCTATGATCGCTATGTGGCCATCTGTAACCCACTTTTGTATGATGTTGCCATGTCCCCCAAGATGTGTTCCAGCCTTATGCTTGGTTCTTACTTGGTGTCATTTTTGGATGCCACAGCTCACACAGGATGCATGCTGAGACTGACCTTCTGTGATGCAAACACCATCAACCATTATTTGTGTGACATCCTCCCTCTGCTCCAGCTCTCCTGCACAAGCACTTATGTCAATGAGCTGGTGGTTTTCATTGTGGTGGGCATCAATGTGATTGTGCCCAGTGTCACCATCTTTGTCTCCTATGGTTTCATCCTCTCCAGCATCCTCCGCATCAGCTCCAGGGAGGGCAGGTCCAAAGCCTTCAGCACCTGCAGTTCCCACATAGTTGCTCTTTCTCTCTTCTTTGGCTCAGGTGCATTTATGTATCTTCAACCATCTTCTGCTGGGTCTATGGATAAGGGGAAAATCTCCTCTGTCTTTTATACCAATGCGGTTCCCATGATGAACCCTTTCATTTACAGCTTGAGAAACAAGGACATTAAACTTGCTGTGAGAAAAACTCTGAGTAGGATAATGAATTGATCAGAAACAGTGTCTGTCTGTGTAGTTTTTTGCACATGGGGATTCTGTGTGTTTAAGTAAAATACGTTTAGTGGCAATCTTCTTAGCATTTTTCCTAGTATGGTAAAGGAAGATAGAGTATCACAATTTATTTTTAGTCTTTATAAAGTAGGTCTTCCTCTTCTCCTCACCAATACCATATAATCTTCTCCACCTTTTTGTTCTGTTTAGTAATAGCAGTAAGTAATAAACATGTCTTTTCCCCCCCATTTTCATTATCAACTTGTTTTTTCCTCTGAAACATGAAGTGGTCTTTAAAGTATTGAATTTGAAGGGTGGCATTGTATTATTGTGTGTGTTTTTATCTGCCACTTGGTATTAGAATATGTATCAAGGCACTTGGGTAGCTTGGTTAAGCATCTGCCTTTGGCTCAGGTCATGATATTGGGGTCTTGGGATTGAGTCCTGTATGGGGCTCCCTACCTAGCGGGGAGCCTGCTTCTTCCTCTGCCTCTGCTGCAATGCCTTCTTTTGCTCTCTCGTCCTTTCTCTCAAATAAATAAATAAATAATCTTTTAAAAAAAAGAATATGTATCAGATAATCTGTTTGTAATCTCATTTTTCCATCCTCCAGTTGGGAAGAATATGTCTCCTTTCAATGCCGGAGGTTGAAGATTCCATATAGCAATCAAGGTTAATCCATTTTCATATGTAGACATCATGTACCAAGAGTTTTCTTTTGGCAGACTTTTCTTTTTTACCTTTTTACAGTGAAAGCAACACATAACTGATTATTGTATGGCTGGGCAAGAGAAGCTCAGAGTAGTTAGATTTACCTGAAGTCACACAGCTTTTATAAAGTAGGAGTTTAGACTAAATTCTTAGCCTTCTAATTTCACATCTGCTACTCTTTGTAGTCTATTTTGCTCTACTTTATTATTATTTTTTTAATTTTAAGTTTTTTTTTAATTCCAGTTAGTTAACATATGGTGTAATATTAGTTTCAGGCATAGAATTTCATGATTTATCACTTGCATCCAATACCCAGTTCTCATCACAACCAGTTCCCTCCTTAATCGCCATCTCCCATTTAACCTATCCCTCTGCCCTCCTCCCCTCCAGCAGCCTGTTCGTTGTCTTTCGTCAAGAATCTGTTTTATTGTTTGTCCTCTTTCCCCCCCACACATTCATTTGTTAGTTTCTTAAATTCCACATGAGTGAAATCATATAGTATTTGTCTTTCTATGACTGACTTATGTCATTTAGCATAATACTCTTTAGCTCCTTGCACATCTTTGTAAATGGCAATATTTCATTCTTTTTATGGCTAATATTCCAGTGTGTGTGTGTGTGTGTGTGTGTGTGTGTGTGTGTGTGTATGCCACATCTTCTTTATCATTTCATCATTCAGTGGATATCTGGGCTCCTTCCATAATTTGGCTATTGTTGATGATGTTGCTGTAAACATCGGGGTGCATGTATACTTTGAATCAGTGTTTTTGTGTCCTTTAGGTAAATGCCTACTATTGCAACTGCTGGATCATAGGTTAGTTCTATATTTATCCTTTTGAGGAACCTCCATTTTGTTTTCAAGAGTGGCTGCAGCAGTTTGCATTCCCACCAACAGTGTAAGAACATTCCTCTCTATCCTTATCCTCATCAACCTCTGTTGTTTCCTGTGTTGTTGATTTTATCCATTCTGACAAGCGTGAGATGTTATCTCGTAGTTTTGATTTGTATTTCTCTGATGATGTGTCATGTTGAACATCTTTTCATGTGTTTGTTGGCCATCTCTATGTCTTGTTTGAAAAATGTGTATTCATGACTTCTCATTTTTTAACTGCGTTATTTGTTTTTTTGGGTGTTGAGTTTTTCTATATTTTGGATAGTAATCCTTTATCAGATAATGTTATTTGCAAATACTTTCTCCCATTCTAAAGGTTGTGCTTTAGTTTTGTTGATTGTTTCTTTCATTGTGCAGAAGCTTTTTATCCCAAAAGTTCATTTTTGCCTTTGTATCCCTTGCCCCGGAGGCATATCTATCTTACATTATGTCTTTCATCCATTTTGAATTTATTTTTTTGTATGGTATAAGAGAGCGATCCAGTTTCATTCTTTTGTATGTTGCTGTCTTGTTTTCCAGACGCCATTTTTTGAAGACACTGTCTTTTTTCCATTGGATGTTCTTTCCTGCTTTGTCGAAGATTAGTTGAGCACATATTGTGGGTCCATCTCTGGGTTTTCTCTTCTCTTCCGTTGATCTATGTGTCTGTTTTTGTGGCACGACCATTCTGTCTTGATCACTACAGCTTTGTTTTTTTAATTTTTTTTAAATTCATGTTTATTTTTCACTTGAGGTACATGAATTTTCCTTTTTTTAATAATAATTTTTTACTATGTTATGTTAGTCACCATACAGTACATCCTTAGTTTTTGATGTAGTGTTTCATGGTTCATTATTTGCATATAACACCCAGTGCTCCATGCCCTATGTGCCCTCTTTAATACCCATCACCGGCCTATCCCAATCCCCCATCCCCCTCTCCTCTGAAGCCCTCAGTTTGTTTCCCAGAGTCCATAGTCTCTCATGTTTTCAATCCCCCTTCTAATCACTACAGCTTTGTAATGTAACTTGAGGTACAGAATTGTGATGCCTTGTGCTTTACTCTATTTTTCAAGATTGCTTTGGCTATTCAGGGACTCTGTGGTTCCATACAATTTTAGGGTTGTTTGTTCTAGCTCTGTGTAAGATGCTGGTGGTATTTTGAGAGAGATTGAATTAATGTGTAGATTGCTTTGGGTAGTACAGACATTTTAACATATTTGTTCTTCCAATCCACACACATGGAATACTTCCCATTTCTTTGTGTCATCCTGTATTTCTTTCATCAGTGTTTCATAGTTTTCAGAGTGCAGATCTTTTACGTGTTTGGTGTGTTTTATTCCTAGGTATCTTATGGTGTTTGGTGCAATGTGAATGGGATTGATTCCTTGATTTCTCTTTCTGCTGCTTCCTTATTGGCATATAAAAATGCAACAGATTTCTCTATATTGATTTTGTATCCTTCATCTTTAACTGAATTCATGTGTCAGTTCTAGGATTTTTTTTGGCCGATTCTTTGGGTTTTCTATGTCAATTACTATATTGTCTGCAAATAGTGAAAGTTTGATTTCTTCCTTCCAGATTTGGATGCCTTTTATTTCCTTTTGTTGTCTGATTGCTGAGGCTAGGAATTCTAGTACTATCTTAAATAGTAATGGTGAGAGTGGGCATCCATGTCCTTTTCCTGAGTATAAAGGAAATTCTGTTTTTCCCCCAACGAGGATGATATTATCTGTGGAGTTTCATATATGGCTTTTACTTTGTTGAGGTATATTCTCTCTATCCTAATTGGTTGAGGGTTTTTATCGTGAAAGGATGTTGTACTCTGTCAGATGTTTTTTCTGCCCCTATTGAGAGGATCATATGATTCTTATCCTTTCTTTTATAAATGTGGTGTATCATGTTGGTTGTTTTGCAAATATTGAACCACCCCTGCAGCCCAGAAATACATCTCACTTGATCATGATGAATTCTTTCAATGTACTGCTAGATTGTATTTGCTAGTATTTTGTTGAGAATTCTTGCATTCCATGTTCATAAGGGATATTGACCTGTGGTTATCTTCCTTAGTGAGGTCTTTGTCTGGTTTTGGATTCAGGGTAATGCTAGCCTCATAGATGAGTTTGTAAGCTTTTCTTGCATTTTTATTTTTTGGAATAGTTTGTGAAAAATAGGTATTCACTTTTCTTTAAATGTTTGCTAGAATTTCCCTGTGTAGCCCCCTGTCCCTGGACTTTTGTTTACTGGGAGATTTTTGATTACTAATTCAGTTTCTCTGCTGGTTATTCATCTGTTCGTCATCTGTTCAAGTTTTCTATTTCATCCTGTTTCATTTTTCATAGCTTATATGTTTCTAGGAATTTATCCACTTCTTCCAGATTTCCCAATTTGTTGGCATATGATTTTTCATCATAGTCTCTTGTAAGTTTTTGTTTCTGTAGTGTTGTTTGTGATTGCTCCTATATTATTTGTGATTTTATTTATTTTGGTCCTTTCTCTTTGCCTTTTGATAAATCGGGCTAGAGGTTTATCAAATTTATTAATTTTTCAAAGTACCAACTCCTGGTTTCATTGATCTATTCTACTTTTGTTGTTGTTTGTTTGTTTCTATATCTTTTATTTCCACTCTAACTTTTATTATTTCCCTTCTTCTACTGGTATTAGGCTTCTTTTATCGTTCTATGTCTAGCTCCTTTAACTGTAAGGTTAGGTTGTATATTGAGACTTTTCTTGCATCTTGAAATAAACCAGTTTTGCTATGCACTTCCCTCTTATGACTACTTTTGCTGCATCCCAAAGGTTTCGGAACATTGTCTTTTCATTTTCATTTGTTTCCATATTTTTTAAAGTTTATTCTTCAATTTTCTGGATGATTCATTCATTCATTCATTCATTCATTAGTAGTATGCTGTTTAACCTCCATGTATTTGTGGTCTTTCCAATATTTTTCTTGTGGTTGACTTCGAGTTTCATAGTGTTGTGATTGGAGAATATGCATGGTTTAATCTCAGTCTTTTTATACTTTCTGAGGCCTGATTTGTGGCCCAGTATGTGGCCTATTCTAGAGAATGTCCCATGCACACTTGAAAGGAATATGTATTCTGCTGCTTTAGGGTGAAATGTTCTCAATGTATCAGTTAAGTCCATCTTGTCTAATGTTTCCTTAAAGCCATATTTTCTTATTGGTTTTCTCCTTAGATGATCTGTCCACTGATGTAAGTGGGGTGTTAAAGTCCCCTACTATTATTATATTACTATCAATGAGTTTCTTTATGTTTGTTATTAATTAATATATTTGAGTGCTCTGATGCTGGGGGCATAAATCTTTACAATTGTAAGATCATTGTTGGATAGTTCCTTTTCTTATGATTTAATGCCCTTCTTCATCTCTTGTTATGGTCTTTGGTTTAAAATCTAGTTTGTCTGATTAAATATTACTATTTGGCTTTCTTTTGAGGTCCATTTGCATGGTCAATATATCTTTATTCCCTTACGTTATGTCTGCAGATGTCTTTAGGTATATAATGAGTCTCTAAAATGAGGTGGCATAGGTTCTTTTTTTTATCCATTCTAATACCTTATGTCTTTTGATCGGAGCATTTAGTCCATTTACATTCAGAGTAACTATTGATGGATATGAATTTAATGCTATTTTATTACTTGTTTGTCATTGTTTCTGGATATTTTCTCTGTTTCTTTTTAGTCTTCATCACTTTTGGTCTTTCCTTCCCAATCAGAGTCCCCTTTAATATCTTTTGCAGGGCTGGTTTAGTGGTCACAAACTCCTTTAGGTTTTGTTTGTCTGGGAAACTATTTACTGTCCTTCTATTCTGAGTGATAGCTTTCCTGTATAGACTCCTCTAGCCTGCAATTTTTCCCATTCATCATGGAGAATATATCATGCCACTCCCTTCTGGCCCTGCAAGTTTCTCTCGAGAGATCTGCAACTATCCTTATGTGTGTTCCTTTGTAAGTAAGGGGCTTCTTTTGTGTTGCTGCTTTCAGAATTTATTTTGATCAAGTCTTGTCTTAAAGAACTTTTTGAGGCATTATTTTTTTTAAATATTTTTTTTATTATATTATGTTAGTCACCATACAGTACATCCCTGGTTTTTGATGTAAAGTTCGATGATTCATTAGTTGCGTATAACACCCAGTGCACTATGCAATACGTGCCCTCCTTACTACCCATCACCAGCCTATCCCATTCCCCCATCACCCTCCCCTCCGAAGACCTAAGTTTGTTTCTCAGAGTCCATAGTCTCTCATGCTTCTCTCCCTCCTCTGATTACTCCTCTTTCTTTATCCCTTTCTTCCCCTACCGATCTTCCTAGTTCTTAATTTCCATAGATGAGAGAAATCATATGATAGTTGTCTTTCTCTGCTTGACTTATTTCACTTAGCATTATCTCCTCCAGTGCCGTCCACGTTGCAGCAAATGTTGAGAAATTGTTCTTTTTGATAGCTGAATAATATTCCATTGAGGTATTATTTTTTGAAAACTGTGTGATGATAATAATATAGGACTATAGAAAAATGGATATATTTAGGCATAGAGAAAAGACTGTTTCAATCACCAGAGGTATTATAAAGTATAATGATTGAATCAGAACCAGGTATCACAGTCATAATTCAAGTTTAAAGGTGTTTCAGCAGTCTGTAAATTTGTGTTGAGTCCCTGGATACAGATTTAGAGCATTTTATATCTCATCTGCCTAGATAAGCATGGGAATTGGGATAGACTTGAGTTTGACTGTGGAAGTCAGGTTAACACAGTTAAGTAAAGTGGAGAGTGAATAAGTAGTTGACCCTTGGTGTATGTATTCTTCTGGGTTTTACCTTTCTATAAATAGGTCACAGTATCGGGAAGTTTCTATGATTTGGGAATTTTTCAGCCTTTCTTTTCTTTGATTATACTTTCTGGTTCTTTCTCACTGTCCTACTGGGGTTTCTGAAACGCATATATTAATCCATATGTTGATCCACTTGGTAGCATCCAAAAAGTTCCTCAGGCATTCTTCACTATTTTTCATTCTTTTTTCATTTTGCCTTTCTGACCGAATAATTTTCAGTGAGCTTTAATCAAATTCATGATCCTTTCTTTTGTTGATACCGTTTTCTCTTGAACCCCTCTGCTGTATTTTTTAGTTCAGATATTGTATACTGGAGCTCCATGATTTCTGTTTAATACTTTTAAGCTTTCTGTCTCTGTGTTGAAATTTTCTCTGGTTTGTGTATTGTTCTCTGACTCCAGTGAGCATCTTTATGACCAGTTACCTTGAATTCTCTGTCAGGTAAATCCCATATTAGAGCCAGTTTGTGAAGATTTCTCTTATTCCTTTTTGGACAGTATTTCCACTTGCCTTCATTGACTCTCTACTTGGTGTCTGCACTTTACACAAAACACCCATCTGTGCTAATATTCATGGACTGGCCGTGGAGTAGAGAAGGTACCACCAATAAGCCTGGTCAGAGATTTTGGAGGCCTTTCAATTTAGTGCAGTCTAAACCACTTTGTTTCTTCTTAGCTGCATCCCCTGCATCCCCCCATGCCCCCAGGCATCCATTGTATGGCAGGTTGTGTCTGTGTTCTAAAACAAGCAAGATGGAAGCCAATTCCACAGACAGCTCACAGAGAAGTTGTATTATTGGACACATCATGCAGATTATTTCCTCACCAGACAGAAGCTGTAAGAAAAGGATTTTCAGTCACTTGCTCTATGCTGAGCCAGGGGAAGGAACTCTGGTGACTTCCAGCCCACACCACCAACATTTTATCTCTCTCCATGGACAGGTAAGTATGCTGTGACCTATATCTGCTCTGCTTTCTGACACATAGTATCTAGAAGCCAGTCTTCTGGGCACACCTAAAAAAGTGGGGGCATGGGTATAAGGTGCAATTCCATCCCTCTCCAGGGAGAAGCCAGGAACTGGGAGGGGGGATTATCACAATTTGAAGGTGCTGTGCAGGGATAAGTGTTACAACAAGAGAATTTCCCTAAACCTTCCAATGTGACTAAGTATGTTCTTTGCAGAGAAGCGGACTACCTTAACTATTATCTGGATTTCCTATAAAGGGAATATGTATGTGAAACATTTTTCAATCAGGGTGTTCATGGAGGGTCTGAGGTTCTAGGACTTCCTCTTCTGCCATGTTGCTGAACTGGAAATGGGAATTTATTTTTGGCTTCTCTTGGGGATGTCCAAATCCCTACAGTGGAGGGAAACCTCAAGTAAAATTCTGAGTCCCTAAGGAATTAAAGACACATTGTGGTCCTTTGTGTAACTACATCCCCTCAATACCCTATTACACCAGAAACCATTCCCTGCGGAAGAGACTGAGCAAGCTTCTGCCCTGTTTAAAACTGAGTTCATTATATCATCACACTCACCTTACGTCTTCTGTGATTTACCAGGTGGCAAAATGATAATAATAAAGGCTTTTTATTTTTGTCTGCCACTTGAGAGGCTCATCATCAGAAATTGTTATCTGTGGTTCAGAAGATTTTCTTAAATTAAGTGTGGACTGCGTCCTCATAGAATCCAAGGGAGCAAAGCCACAGAGACTAAATCTGCCCTTTCAGGACCACAGGGGTAAGACTGGTCAGGAAACACTAAGGTGTTCTTGCCTAAGGAGGTGAGTTTCTGAATTCTACTTATATTCACGTCTTCCTTTTGTGATGCAAGTCCAGGGATCTAAGATATGTCACTTTCTTTCCAGTTTTTCTGCCCTCAGACTCACATGAAATTGGTAGAAGGACCTGTTTAAGGGGACGGTGTTGGTGTAGGGAAGGTTGAGACATTATGTGTTTTCAAGTTTGCAATTTATGGGTCAGTTCATGGACAGAACTCTCACTCTTTACATTTATAGTTTTTATTCTGTGACATGGGGCAGGAACTTAAACTCCCCTAGACTCTGGTCTTTAGTTTTGGATAAGAAATAACATTCTTCATTTCCACCACACCAAGTCCAATCCCTATTAGAGGCCAGCACCAGGTTGGTGGGGTTGCTGCCTCCATTTTACTGGTTAGGGGAGGGGTCATGTGGTCAAAGAAATGAAATGAGAGAAGGCAATTCTCTCCTGGTCCAATCTTCTCCCTTAACCTTTTTTTTTTTTTTCACAACAGTCCTGTTGGCACTTGAAAGCACTGGCCTTCATACTGTAGGCCAAGTTCTGAATGTCTTTGCTTATGCTGTTTATAAGGACTCTAGTAAGGGAACACCCATGTCACTAGATTCATGATAATACTAAAGCAGATTCTGTGGGTCCAGTTTGGGCTAGTCTTAAATAGTAACAGTACAAACCCAACTCTTGTGAGAGGAGATATGGTGGGAAATGTTGACTTATTTTCAGTGTAGCTTTTTTCTCCTGTGTCCACAGATCCCTTTAGAGAAGAATGGCTCCTGGAAATGGTTCTTTTGTGACTGAATTCATTCTGATGGGGCTCACAGACTTACCATATCTCCATCTCCCTCTGTTCTGCCTGTTTCTAGTTATGTATGTGGTCACTGTGTTGGGAAATTTATGCTTGGTAACTCTAATTGGGCTGAACTCACACCTTCACACCCCCATGTACTTTTTCCTCTTCAATTTGTCCTTCATAGATCTCTGTTATTCTTCTGTGTTTACACCCAAAATGCTGACTCACTTCACATCAAAGAAGAATATTATCTCCTACAGGGGATGCATGACCCAGCTTTACTTTTTATGTTTTTTTTGCTATTTCTGAAGCTTATGTACCTACATCAATGGCCTATGATCGCTATGTGGCCATCTGTAACCCACTTTTGTATCATGTTGCCATGTCCCCTAAAGTGTGTTCCAGCCTTATGCTTGGTTCTTACTTGGTGTCATTTTTGGATGCTGTAGCTCACACTGGATGCATGCTGAGACTGACCTTCTGTGATGCAAACACCATCAACCATTATTTGTGTGACATCCTCCCTCTGCTCCAGCTCTCCTGCACAAGCACTTATGTCAATGAGCTGGTGGTTTTCATTGTGGAGGGCATCAATGTGATTGTGCCCACTGTGACCATCTTTGTCTCTTATGGTTTCATCCTCTCCAGCATCCTGCGCATCAGCTCCACTGAGGGCAGGTCCAAAGCCTTCAGCACCTGCAGCTCCCACATAGTTGCTGTTTCTCTCTTCTTTGGATCAGGTGCATTTACGTATCTTAAACCATCCTCTGCTGGGTCTATGGATGAGGGGAAAATCTCTTCTGTCTTTTATACCAATGTGGTTCCCTTGATGAACCCTTTCATTTACAGCTTGAGAAACAAAGACATTAAACTTGCTGTGAGAAAAACTTTGAGTAAGAGACATTTTTGATCAGAAACTGTGTCTGACTTAGTAGTTTGTTTCGCACAGGGGGATTCTGTGTATTTAAATCTAATACTTTTAGTGGCATCTTCTTAGCATTTTTTTCTAATATGGTAACGGATATTTGACTCTCACAATTTTAGTCTTTATGAAATAAGTCTTCTTTTCCTCACCCATATCACAATATCTTCTTTCCCTTTTTGTTCTCTTTAGTAATAGCATTAAGTAATAAACATGTTGTCTCTTTTTTTCCATTTTCATTTTGAAATTGTTTTTTCCTCTAGAACATGGTAATGGTCTTTCAACTATTGAATATACTTAACGAAGGGAGACAGTATATTATTTTGGATGTTCTTTTCTGCCACTTGGTATTAAAATATATATCAGATATTCTGTTTGTAATCCCATTTTCCATCCTACAGTTGGGAAGAGAGTGTCCCCTTTAAATACCAGAGGTTGACCGTTCCATAATGACAATCAAGGTTAATCCATTTTGCACATGTAGACATCATCTGTGAAGATTTTTTTTGGCAGACTTTCTTTTTTACCTTTATACAGTCAAACCAACACATAACTGATCTTAAAAAAATATATTTATTGTAGGGCTGGGTAAGTGAAGCTCAGAGTATTTAGATTTACCTAAAGTCACTTAGTTTTATAGACTAAATTATTAGCCTCTGATTTCATGTCTACTACTGTTTGTAGTTTGTTTTGCTCTACTTCATTTATTTGTTTTTAGTTTCAAGTTTTTATTTAAATTCCAGTTAGTTAATATACAATGTCATGTTAGTTTCAGGTGTAGAATTTTGTGATTTATCACATGCATCCAACAACCAGTGCTCTTCACAACCAGTTCCCTCCTTAATCACCATGTCCCGTTTAACCTATCCCCCTGCCCAGCTCCCCTCCAGCACCATGTTTGTTGTCTTTAGTCAAGAATCTGTTTTATGGTTTGCCTTTCTTTTTTCCTCCTACATTCGTTTTGTTTCTTAAGTTTCACGTAGTGAAATCATATGGTATTTGTCTTTCTCTGACTGTCGTATGTCACTTAGCCTAATACTCTCTCGCTCCATGCACATATTTGTAAATCTCAAGATTTCATTCTTTTTTATGGCTAATATTCCAGTGTGTGTGTGTGTGTGTGTGTGTGTGTATGTGTATGCCACATATTCTTTATCATTTCCTCATTCAGTGAATATCGGACTCCTTTTATAATTTGGCTATTGTTGATAATGCTGCTGTAAATCGGGGCGCATGTATACCTTGATTCAGTATTTTTGTATCACTTGTGTAAATACCTACTAGTGCAATTGCTGGATCATAAGTTAGTTCTATTTTTATCCTTTTGAGGAACCACCATTCTGTTTTTGTATTGTTGATTTTATCCTACTGACGTGTGTGAGGGATAGCTCATTGTAGTTTTGATTTGTATTTCCCTAATCATGAGTGATATTTGCATCTTTTCATGTGTCTGTGAGTCATCTGTGTGTCTTCCTTGGAAAAATGGTTACTGTTTAACTGCACTTTACGGAATATCAGTCTAGGAATTTTATTGGCTAAATAAACCCAATTGTGACAATTTCTTTACTGGTATAGGATGTTGGATTATTTTATTTTATTTTCCTTGAGGAAACACAAAAAGATGACTACTTCAAAAATCCTTAATCCCTTAATCAGGTGATAATTTAAATATTTCTAACTTTAATAATTTTTACTATTTTACCTGTTTTCTAATTTCCATTCAAGGTTTAGGTATTGTGAAATTTAGCATAACTGGTTTGTTAGCTTGTATTTGGTTTAGGTGTTTGATATCACTAAAACCTTGAGTATGGTTTATTGATTTATTTTTTTTATTTCTTTTTAATGGAAGTATACTTGACATACAATATGATGTTAGTGTCATGCATAGACCGTAGTGACCTGGCATATATATACACTATCAAATCCTTGCCATGATAAGTGTAGTGGCCATCTGTCACCATACAGTCAGTGACTTATGGTTTTAAATGACCTCTCATACCACTTCCCTGATCTCCATATCAACATGCTTGATTTTCATTTAACAAGTTCCATTTATACAAAATAGTTGGTTTTGGTTGTAGTTTTTGTTTGTTTTCTTTTACTTGCTGTCTGTTTTGATGAAATTGTTTTGCTTATTAACAAAAGTGTGTCAGTACATAAATAATACATGCTGATATTTAGGAACCATTATAGACATTGCTAAGGTGCATCCGTTTTGTTACACATTTTATCCCTATTTGAGGTAGTTATATGTATATGTTAACCCTGGTCACTAATCTTTCATTTGAGAAGACTCGAAATACAAATGCAATCTTCTTCAATTTCAGGAGAAGACTTTCAGAAGTGATAATTTTTTATTGCTAAAAGGATAAACTACCTTTTGAACTAAATAGCATTTTTCAGATTATTTGGGGAAAAGTTCATTAAAATTGTTATAAAAGTTATAAAGACAGTTTATTAAAGTTAAGATTTGCAAAGTTTTCATAAGAGCAACTTAGCTGACAGCTTTCTGAATAGTAGTTTAAGCACTATGCATGTATTGGGACTTCTTTCAAAAGGAGAAAAACCAGGTCAGGTGTGTTACATGCACAACATAGTTGTCCCTTTAGGCTTTTGCTTTTTTGTGTTATGTGAGCAGCTATAAAGGAAGTTATGAGAGGAAGTATGAGTCTATTGAAGTTGTCACAACTGAGTCAAGCAGGTAAGTCATGGGGTTTGTCTGTACCTGTGTCCTAGGACAGAGCTGTCTCTGAATCAGTTTGAAAGCTTGGACTTTCTTGGCAATAACAGAAAATGATCCTCCTACTTCAGGACCAGAAGCAGAGCTGATTACATTCTGAATTTTTTCATGTAAACTTTCTGTAAGCGAGCTGCTGTGGTCGCTTGGGACCAGGCTTGTAGTGAGCATGATCAGGGTACACTGAGGTTCAGGTGTCATGAAGAGCAGAAGTAGGAGGGGTTCTGAGTTCCATGTCCTTTTAATTGTTGCACCCCTAAATTTATTGAACCTCATTCCCCACTGCTCCTGACACTGCCTCCTTAAACACACACACACACACACACACACACACACACACACACACACTCATACAGAAACACCTACACACAGTGTTCAAGTTATATTGTATGAGGGGCGCCTGGGTGGCTCAGTCATTAAGTGTCTGCCTTCGCTGAAGGCATGATCCCAGAGTCCTGGGATCGAGCCCCACATCAGGCTCCTCTGCTGGGAGCCTGCTTCTTCCTCTCCCACTACCCCTGCCTGTGATCCCTCTCTTGCTGGCTGCCTCTCTCTCTGTTAAATAAATAAATAAAATCTTTTAAAAAAAGTTATATTGTATGAGGTATTTTATGAGATCACTGCCTTACATTGATTGCATGGTATGCAACCCACTTTCAGGTAGATGATTCCTGAGAGGAAGGGCTGAGCAACAAGTATTTGCTGAATCTAGGAAAAGGAAGTAGTTATTGCTTTAATCAGTTGCTTGTTCATGGAAACACACATGCACACGTATATGTACTAACACACACACACACATTCACTTTCATGCACACACACACAGCATTTTGTACGTCTAAGTATCTAATGATGTATGGCTTTGGAGTATATGTAAAAATGTAAATAAGGCATAGTAAGTGAAAGATATAAATGTAGATTTTCTTAACGCAACAGAGTAGTTAGATTCTAAAATACACCTTATGTAGTCAAAATCTCTTCTTAAAATTGAGTTTGTTGAATCGATGTCCATGCTGGAGGACAGACATAGTATTTTTCCCTGAGTCTGTCGTAGTCGGCTTTTCTCTCCTCCATTGGGACATTTCACTGTCTTATCAGCTGAACACCAGATGAAGTAGTTGGTTTATCTGCAGGGCTTTGTTGTGAAAAAGATGTACCTTTAAACATGAAAATCATACTCAGTGTGAAGTTTTACTTTCTGAGGGAGACTCATCGTCCTCAGTGAGTAGGATGGCTGGTGGCATCAAAGGAAGGGGCTGTTGAAAGTCTTTCTGACATGAAGTTAAATCAACCCACGTCAAATATTAATATAGAGACATACAGGTTGTTACAATTGTTCTAAATGTGTTTTAGTTTTTCTGCTCTGTCACATCTGTCAGTTTTTGTATTCCAAGGGGAAATAATGTGAGATAAAGAGGAGAGGGAAGTTTAGTTTTCATTTAATAGATGATGAAACTGATGCTCAGATGTGTTCATGGTTTGTCTCAAATTACAACTTGTAACTGATAGAGCTGAGAGTATGACTTGGGTTTGATTCTAAATATATCAGCGTATGATCATTATTATTATTAACATACTATACTTTTAAATACCCATGAATCACGGAAATGGTTTCAGTGAATAAAAAGTCTGAGAATACAAATAAAAACAAAATGCTAAACTAAGCAAAATGTCAGGAAAGTATCTTTCCCACATTATGTTTGGAAGCTCTATTGCCTAATTTAGAATGTGTGAATATATTCTTATACTGGCCTTCACAATATGTGGAAACACATAAGGATAAACTATAATAATCATTTCCACATTCTCTTCATCCTTCTTCTGGCTGGACATGGAACACCGCGGGGACCCACTTAAGTGATGAAACTTTGAACTAAAGCTGGAGCATGATTGCAACAATATCAAGGTGGAGAATGGAGGACCTAGGGTCACACAGAGGGCTCTGGGACACAGAATATTGTGTTTATCGGTCTGCATGCTCATTATAAGCTGTTTAGTTATAATAATGGCTGATGTGTGTGTTTTGTAGACTTTGATATATGTATTTATGCTAACTTTCACAATAAATTAAGGATTTATTTACTTGGATTCTACTTGTATTTAAAGTAAATATTAATGTCATCAACAAGTCAAGACTCAGAATAAAGGCTCAGGGAAGTGAACAGCCTTCCAAGTACAGAATGGCTCACACAGAAGAAACCAGCAGAACAAATGTATTGAGTAACGTAAACCAGTATGGGGAATTTCTACGAGATTCTGGGGGAGGAGCAAAGTCCATAGAGAACCCCGTTGTATAGGTCTGTAGTCAGTTATACGTCATTATGTATAGTTTAATGTAAGGAGGAGATGGTTCTCATAACATATTATATAATTTCATTTTCTTAACCCTTCTACACTTGTGATGATCTTCTTTTTGTCTCCACATTTTTCTGTAAATTCCTCTTAGTTCAAAATACAGTGTACCTTTAGTTTCAGGTGTAGAATTTAATGCTTTATCCCTACATACAATACCCAGTGCTCATCACAGTAAGTGGCGTCCTTAATCCCCTTCACCTATTTAATCCACTGCCCCCTCATGTCCCTTCTGGTGATCAGTTTGTCCTCCATAGTTAGAATCTGTATCTTGGTTTGTCTCTCTCTCTTTTTTTCCCTTATGTTCATTTACCCAAAAAACAAATAAGCCAGACAAGATTGAGCAGAAGACATAAACAGACACTTCTCCAAAGAAGTCATACCAATGGCCAACAAACCCATGAAAAATGCTCCACATCACTCGGCATCAGGGGAATACAAGTCAAAACTACAATGAGATACCACCTTCCACCAGTTAGAATGGCTAAAATTAACACGACAGGAAACCAAAAATGGTGGTGAGGATGTGGAGAAAGGGGAACACCCTTACACTGTTGGTGGGAATGGAAGCTGGTATAACCACTCTGGAAAACAGTATGGGAACAGGTTCCTGAAGATGTTAAAAATACAGCTACCCTGTTTTACCTGTTAAAAATACCCAGCAAATGTACTACTGAGTATTTACCTCAAAGATACAGATGTAGTGAAAAGAAGGGGCACCTGCACTCCAATGTTCATAGCAGCAATGCCCACAATAGCCAAACCGTAGAAGGAGCTCTGATGTCCTTCAACAGATGAATGGATAAAGAAGATGTTGTTTGTATATGCAATGCAGTATTACTCATCTATCAGAAAGGAAGAATACCTACCATTTTCACTGACGTGGATGGCACTGGAGGGAATATGCTAAGTGAAATAAGTCAAGCAGAGAAAGACAATTATCACATGGTTTCGCTCATATATGGAATATATGGAATAGCACAGAGGATCATAGGGGAAGGGAGGGAAAACTGAATGAGAGAAATCAGAGAGAGAGAGAGAGAGAGAGAGAGAGAGAGAGACAAACCATGAGAGACTCTTGACTGCAGGAAAGAAACTGAGGGTTGCAGAAAGGGAAGTGGTTTCCAGGATGGGGTAACTGGGTAATGGGTGTTAATGGATGCAACTGGAGGGGATTATGTTAAGGGAAGTAAGTCAATCAGAGAAAGACAATTATCATATAGTTTCACTCATATGTGGAACATAAGCAATAGAACGGAGGATCATAGGGGAAGGGAGGGAAATCTGAAAGGGGAGAAATCAGAGAGGGAGATGAACCATGAGAGACTATGGAACCTGGGAGAGAAACTGGGGGTTTCAGAGGGGAGGAGGTTGGGGGTAGGGGCTAACAGGGTGTTGAGTATTTAGGTGGGCACGTTCTGTGATGAGCAGTGGGTGTTATACTTAACTAATGAATCATTGAACACTACATCAAAAGCTAATAATGTACTACACAGCTGCTAACTGAAATAAATAAAATAAATAAATAAATAAATAAATAAATAAATAATTAAGGAGGGCACCTGATGTGATGAGCAGTGGGTGTTATGCACAACTAATGAATCATGGAACACTGTGTCTGAAACTAATGATGTACTATATGTTGCCTAACTGAATTTAAATAAAAAGAGAAAAAACGAAAAATGGAGAGTGGATAAGCAGTTGACCATTGGTCTTTGTATGTATACTCATTATGCAATTTTTGTGGGTTTTATCGTTCTATAAATAGGTCTTTTATCTTTGTATAAATAGTATTGGGAAGTTGCCATGATTTGGTAATTTTTCTGCCTTTATTAACTTTTTGAAAGATTTTATTTATTTATTTGACAGAGAGACAGAGAGAGAGCAGTATGTGGGCGGGGGAGCAGAGGGAGAGGGAGAAGCAGCCTCCACGCTGAGCAGGGAGCCCGTTGTGGGGCTCCATCCCGGGACCCTGAGATGATGACCTGAGGGGAAAGCAGATGCTTAACCCACTGAGCCACCCAGGTGCCCCGTTCTGCCTTTATTTTCTTTGAATATGCTTTCTGGTTCTTTCTTAGTCTCCTACTGGGGTTTCTGAAATGTATATATTGATCTACTTGGTAGCATCAAGTAAGTCCCTCAGGCTTTCTTCACTATTTTTTGTTCTTTTTTTCATTTTATTCTTTTTTTTTTTGTAACTCTATATATCATTCTTTTTTTAATTTTTTTATTTTAATTTGTATAATACCCAGTGCACCATGCAGTACGTGCCCTCCTTAATACCCATCACCAGCCTATCCCATTCCCCCACCCCCTCCCCTCTGAAGCCCTCAGTTTATTTCCCAGAGTCCATAGTCTCTCATGCTTCATTCCCCCTTCTGATTACCCCCCTTTCTTTATCCCTTTCTTCATTTTACTCTTCTGACTGAATAATTTACAGTGAATTTTAATCAAATTCAGCGATGCTTTCTTTTTTTTGATCTCGTTTGCTCTTATATATATCCCTTGTGAATTTTTGAGTTCAGATATTGTATTCTTCATCTCCATGATTTCTGCTTAAAACTTTTTTTTTAAAGAATTTATTTATTTATTTGGAAGAGGGAGACAGAGAGAGAGCAAGAGAGAGAGAGAACTAGAGATAGAACACAAATGGTGGGGAGGTTAGAGGGAGAATCAGACTCTCTGCTAATCAGGGAGCCCAACAGGGGGCTGATCCCAGGACCCTGAGATCAGGGTCTGAGCCTAAGGCAGACGCTTAAGGAACTGATCCACCCATGCACCCCGATTAATACTTTCAGGTTTTCTGTCTCCGTGTTGCCATTTCCTTTGGTTTGTGTGTTGTTCTCTGCCTCCAGCGAGCATCTTTATGATAGTTATTGTAATTCTCTGCCAGGTAAGTCACATATTTTCATTCATTAGTGTCCGTTTGTGGAGATTTCTCTTATTCCTGTTTGGAAGGATTTCAACTTGTCTTCATTTTCATTGACTCTCTGCACTGGTGTCTGCCCTTGAGATAAAACACGGATCTCTCCTAACATTTACGGACTGGCCTTGCACTAGAGAAGCTACCACCAATAAGCCTGGTCAGAGACTTTGGAGGCCTCTCAATTTAGTGCAGTCTAAACCTCTTTCTTTGTTCTTAGTTGCAGCGCTCCCTGCTTCTCCCTGTCTCCCCCCACCCCATCCATTGTGTGCCAGGTTGTGTCTGTGTTCTAAAAAAATCAAGACTGAAGCCAATTCCTCAGGCAGCTCACAGATATGTAGTATTACTGGACGCATCGTGCATATCTTTCCTTCTCCAGAGAGAAGCTGTCAGAAAGGGCTTTTCAATCATTTATTCTATGCTGAGCCAGGGGAAGGAGCTCTGGTGACTTCCAGTGACACACCAACTTTTTTGTTTCTCTCCATGGGCAGGTAAAACATGGTGAGTCCTGTATCCCCTCTGCTTTCTGACACAGACTATCTAGAAGCCGGTCTCCTAGGCACACGTAATAAAAGTTGGGGCATTGGACAGATGGTGCAATTCTTTCCCTCCCCAGGGAGAGGTCAGGAACTGGGGTCTTGTCCCACTTTGAAGGTGCTGTGCGAGGATAACTGTTATAAAAAGAGGATATCTAGAATTTCCCTAAAATGTTAGGGGATGTGTGTAGCTTCATGTTTAACTCGGAATAGGCCTACCTTAACTACTGTCTGAATTTCTTATGAAGGGAATATGTATGTGAAACATTTTTGAATCAGGGTGTTCACGGAGGGCAGGAAGTTCTAGGGCTCCTCTTCTGCCAAGTTGCTGACCTGGAAATGGGCATTTATTTTTGGCTCCTCTTGGGGGATATCCCATCCCTAGAATGGAGGGAAACCTTGAGTAAAATTTTGAGTCCCTAAGGAATTAAGGACACATTGTGGTCCTTTGTGTAACTACATCCCCTCAAGACCCTATTACACCAGAAACCATTCCCTGTGGAACAGACCGAGCAAGCTTCTGCCCTGTTTATAGCTGAGTTCATTATATCATCACACTCACTATAAGTCTTCTGTGATTTATGAATTGTCAAAATGATAACAATAAAGACTGTTAATTTTGGTCTGCTGCTTAAGAGGACTCATAATCAGAAATTGTTATCTGAGGTTCCGAAGGATTTGCAGGGCTCGTCAGAATTTACGTGTAAGCTGTGTCCTCATAGAATCCAAGGGAGCAAAGCCAGAGAGACTAAATCTGCCCTTTCAGAACCACAGGGGTAATACTGGTAAGGAATCACCAAGGTGTTCTTGCCTAAGGAGGGTGAGTTTTTAAATTTCATTTATATTCCTATCTTTCTTTTGTGATGGAAGTCTAGCGATCTGAGATATTCCACTTTCTTTCCAGTTTTGCAGTCTTCAGACTCAGGTGAATTGGTCGTAGGACCTGTTTAGGGGAGGGTGATGGAGCAGGGAAGATTCAGAGACATTATTAGTTTCAAAGATGCAATTAATTTATTGGTCAGTTCCATTGATGGAACTCTCACTCTGGTACATTTGTTGTTCTTACTCTGTACATGGGGCAGGAACTTATACCCCTAGACTCCGGTCCTTTATTTTTGGATTAGAACAGTGTTCTTCATTCCCACCACATGAAGTCCAAACGCCATGAATGCCAGCACCAGATTGGTGGGGTGCTGCCTCCATTTTACTGGTTAGGGGAGGGGTCATGTGGTCAAAGAAATGAAATGAGAGAAGGCAATTCTCTCCTCATCCAATCTTCTCCCTTAAACTTTGGTTCTCACAGTAGCACTGGTCTTTATTTTGTAGACTAGGTTTTGATGCTCTTTGCTTATACAGTTTATAAAGTCTCTAATAAGGGAATGTCTATGTAACTAGATTCATGATAATGGCAAAGCAGGTTGAGGGTCCAGTTGGGGTTCTTGAATATTCCCAGTACAAACCCAACTCTTGTGAGAGGAGATATGATGGGAAAAGTTCTCCGTGTAATGTTTTTCTCCTGTGTCCACAGATCCCTTTAGAGAAGAATGGCTCCTGGAAATGCTTCCTTTGTGACTGAATTCATTCTGATGGGGCTCACAGACCTACCATATCTCCAGCTCCCTCTGTTCTGCCTGTTTCTAGTCATGTATGTTTTCACTGTGTTGGGAAATTTATGCTTGGTAACTCTAATTGGGCTGAACTCACACCTTCACACCCCCATGTACTTTTTCCTCTTCAATTTGTCCTTCATAGACATTTGTTATTCTTCTGTGTTTACACCCAAAATGCTGGTTCACTTCACATCAAAGAAGAATATTATCTCCTACAGGGGATGCATGACTCAGCTTTACTTTTTCTGTTGTTTTGGTATTTCTGAAGCTTATGTGCTGACATCAATGGCCTATGATCGCTATGCAGCCATCTGTAACCCACTTTTGTATCATGTTGTCGTGTCGCCTAAAGTGTGTTCCAGTCTTATGCTTGGTTCATACTTGATGGCATTTTTGGATGCCATGGCTCACACTGGATGCATGCTGAGACTGACCTTCTGTGACGCAAACACCATCAACCATTATTTTTGTGACATCCTCCCTCTGCTCCAGCTCTCCTGCACGAGCACTTATGTCAATGAACTGGTGGTTTTCTTTCTGGTGTGCATCAATGTGATTGTGCCCAGTGTCACCATCTTTGTCTCTTATGGTTTCATCCTCTCCAGCATCCTGTGCATCAGCTCCACTGAGGGCAGGTCCAAAGCCTTCAGCACCTGCAGTTCCCACATAGTTGCTGTTTCTCTCTTCTTTGGATCAGGTGCATTTATGTATCTTCAGTCATCTTCTGCTGTGTCTATGGATAATGGGAAAATCTCCTCTGTCTTTTATACCAATGTGATTCCCTTGATGAACCCTTTCATTTACAGCTTGAGAAACAGTGACATTAAACTTGCTGTGAGAAAAACTCTGATTAGGAGCATGAATTGATCAGAAACAGGGTCTATCTGTGTAGGGATTCTGTGTGTTTAAATAAAATACCTTTAGTGGCAATCTTCTTAGCATTTTTCCTTAATATGGTAAAGGAAGTTTGAGTCTCACAATTTTTAGTCTTTATAAAGTAGGTCTTCCTCTTTTCCTCACCAATACCATACTATCTTCTCCACCTTTTTGTTCTGTTTAGTAATAGCATTAAGTAAAAACATGTTGTCTTTTTCCTCCCATTTTCATTATCAACTTGTTTTTTCCTCTGGAACATGAAATGGTCTTTAAAGTATTGAATTAGAAGGGTGACATTGTATAATTGTGGGTGTTCTTATCAGCCACTTGGTATTAGAATATGTATCAAGGGCACTTGGGTGGCTTGATAAGTGTCTGCATTTGACTCAGGTCATGATCTTGGGGTCTGGGATTGAGTACTGCATTCGGCTCCCAGCTTACCAGGAAGCCTGCTTCTCCCTCTCCCTTGCCCCAACCCCTGCTTTTGCTCTCTTGTCCTCTCTCTCTCTCTCTCTCAAATAAACAAATAAAAAATAATAAAAGAATATGTATCAGATAATCTGTTTGTAATCTCATTTTTTCATCTCCAGTTGAAAAGAACGTCTCCTTTCAATGCTAGAGGTTGTGGTTTCTGTAATGATGAGGATTTTCCATTTTGCTTATGTAGACATCATGACCAAGAGGTTTATTTTTGCCAGACTTTTCTCTTCTTTTTAAAAAATTTTTTTTTATTATGTTATGTTAGTCACTATACAGTACATCATTAGTTTTTGATGTAGTGTTCCATGATTCCTTGTTTGCGTATAACACCCAGTGTTCCATGCAGTACGTGCCCTCCTTACTACCCATCACCAGCCTAGCCCAATGCCCCACTCTCCTCCTCTCTGTAACCCTCAGTTTGATTCCCAGAGTCCATAGTCTCTCGTGGTTCATTCCCCCTTCTGTTTATTCCCCCTTCATTCTTCCCTTCCTTCTCCTACCCATTTCCCCGCTATTCCTTATGTTCCATAAATGAGTGAAACCATATGATCATTGTCTTTCTCTGCTTGACTTATTTCACTTAGCATAATCTCCTCCAGTCCTATCCATGTTGCTGCAAATGTTGGGTAATCATTCATTCTGATAGCTGAGTAATATTCCATTGTATATATGGACTACATCTCCTTTATCCATTCTTCTGTTGAAGGGCATCTCGGCTCCTTCCAGACTTTAGCTATTGTGGACAATGCTGGTATGAACATTGGGGTGCTTACGGCCCTTCTCTTCACTACATTTGTATCTTTGGGGTAAATATCCAGCAGTGCAATTGCTGGGTCATAGGGTAGCTCTATTTTTGACTTTTTGAGGGACTTCCCACTGTTTTCCAAAGTGGCTGTACCAACTTGCATTCCCACCAACAGTGTAAGAGGGATCCCCTTTCTCCACATCCTCTCCAACATTTGTTGTTTCTTGCCTTGTCCATTTTTGCCATTCTGACTGGTGTAAGGTAGTATCTCAATGCAGTTTTGATCAGAAAAGACCCTGAATCACCAAGGAAGTGTTGAAAAAGAAAAACAAAACTCGGGGCATCACATTGCCTGATTTCAAGCTATATTACAAAGCTGTGATCACCAAGACAGCATGGTACTGGCACAAAAACAGACATATAGACCAATGGAACAGAATAGAGAACCCAGAAATGGACCCTCAGCTCTTTGGGCAACTAATCTTTGACAAAGCAGGAAAAAACATCTAGTGGATAAAGACAGTCTCGTCAATAAATGGTGCTGTGAAAATGGACAGCTATATGCAAAAGAATGAAACTTGACTACTCTCTCACACCATACACAAAGATAAACTCCAAATGGATGGAAGACCTCAATGTGAGACAGAAATCCAGCAAAAGCATAGAGGAGAACATAGGCTGTAACCTCTTCGACATCGGCTGCAGCAACTTCTTTCATGACACGTCTCCAAGGCAAGGGAAACAGAAGAAAAAATGAACTTTTGGGACTTCATCAAGATAAAAATTTCTGCACAGCAAAGGAAACAGTCATCAAAACAAAGAGGCAACCCACAGAATGGGAGAAGATATTTGCAAATGAAACTACAGATAAAAGGCTGGTATCCAAGATCTATAAAGAACCTCTCAAACTCAATACATGAGAAAAAAATAATCAAATAAAAAAATGGGCAGAAGATATAAACAGACACTTTTCCAATGAAGACATACAAATGGCTAACAGACACATGAAAAGACTTTTCTCTTCTTTTACCTTTTACAGTCAAACCAACACATAACTGATCATCAAAATATATTTATTGTACGGCTGGGAAAGTGAAGCTCAGAGTAGTCAGATTTACCTGAAGTCACACAGCTTTATAAAGTAAGCGTTTAGACCAAATTGTCAGCCTTCTGATTTCACATCTACTACTCTTTGTAGTCTATTCTGCTCTGCTTTTTTTTTATAGCTTCCAGTTTTTATTTAAATTCCAGTTAGTTAACATACAGTGTCATATTAGTTTCAGGTGTAGAATTTCATTATTTATCACTTATATCCAATACCCAGTGCTCATCACAACCAGTTCCCTCCTTAATCCCCATCTCACGTTTAACCTATCCCCTTGCCCAGCTCCCCTCCAACAGCATGTTTGTTGTCTTTAGTCATGAATCTGTTTTATGGTTTGCCTTCTTTTTCTCCCCCCACGTTCATTTATTTTGTTTCTTAAATTCCACATGAGTTAAATCATATGGTATTTGTCATTCTCTGAATGACTTATGTCACTTAGCATAATACTCTCTAGCTATATGGACATCTTTGCAAATGACAATATTTCATTCTTTTTAGGGCTAACATTTATACACACATGCACACACACATACACACAAACACACACCTCATCTTTATCATTTCATCATTCAGTGGATATCTGGGCTCTTTCCATAATTTGGCTATTGTTGATAATGCTGCTGTGAACATTGGGGTGCATGTGTACCTTGAATCAGTATTTTTGTATCCTTTGAGTAAATACCTACTAGTGCAATTGCTGGATCATAAGTTAGTTCTATTTTTAGCCTTTTGAGGAACCTCTATACTGTTTTCAAGAGTGGCTGCACCAGTTTGCATTCCTACCAACAGTGTAAGAGAGTTTCCTTCTATCCTCATCCTCAACAACATTGTTGTTTTCTGTGTTGTTGATTTTATCCATTCTGACATATGTGAGATGATATCTCATTGTAGTTTTGATGTGTATTTCCATGATGATGTGTGATGTTCAGCATCTTCTTATGTGTCTGTTGGCCATCTGTATGTCTTGTTTGGTAAAATGCGTATTCATGTCTTCTGCCTGTTTTATAACTGTGTTATTTGTTTTTTGGGTATTGAGTTGTATACGTTCTTTATATATTTTGGATACTAACCCTTTATCAGACATGTCATTTGCAAATATCCTCTCCAATTCTGAAGGTTGCCTTTTAGGTTTATTGATTGTTTCCTTTATTATGCAGAAGCTTTTTATCTTCATGAAGTCCCAAAAGTTCATTTGTGCTCTTGTATCCCTTGCCTCTGGAGACATATGTAAGATGTCAAATGGTTACTACCTGTGTTCTCTAGGATTTTGATGGTTTCCTGTTTAACATTTGGATCTTTCATCCATTTTGAACTTATTTTTTTGTATGGTATAAGAATGCGATCCAGTTTCATTCTTTTGTATGTTGCTGTCTTGTTTTCCAAACAACATTTGTTGAAGACACTGTCTTTTTTCCATTGGCTGTTCTTTCCTGCTTTGTCGAAGATTAGTTGAGCACATAGTTGTGGGTCCATGTCTGGGTTTTCTCTTCTGTTCCATTGATCTATGTGTCTGTTTTTGTGCCACAACCATTCTGTCTTGATCACTACAGCTTTGTAGTGTAACTTGAGGTACAGAATTGTGATGCCTTGTGCTTTACTTTTCTTTTTCAAGATTGCTTTGGCTATTCAGGGTCTTTGTGGTTCCATACAAATTTTAGGGTTGTTTGTTCTAGCTCTGTGTAAAATGGTGGTGGTGTTTTGAGAGAGATTGCATTAAATGTGTAGATTGCTTTGGGTAGTACAGATATATTAACATATTTGTTCTTCCAATCCATGAGCATGGAATGCTTTCCATTTCTTTGTGTCATCTTGTATTTCTTTCATCAGTGTTTCATGGTTTTTAGAGTGCAGATCTTTTATGTCTTTGGTGTAGTTTGTTCCTAGGTATCTTATCGTTTATGGTACAATGTGAATGGGATTGGTTCCTTGATTTCTCTTTCTGCTGCTTCCTTATTGGCATATAAAAATGCAACAGATTTCTCTATATTGATTTTGTATCCTTCATCTTTAACTGAATTCATATGTGAGTTCTAGCAATTTTTTGGTGGATTCTTTGGGTTTTCTATGTAGAGTACTATGTCGTCTGCAAATAGTGAAAGTTTGATTTCTTCCTTCCAGATTTGGATGCCTTTTATTTCTTTTTGTTGTCTGATTGATGAGGCTAGGACTTCTAGTACTATCTTAAATATTAATGGTGAGAGTGGGCATCCTGTCCTGTTCCTGACTGTAAAGGAAATTCTGCCCCCCCCAACGAGGATGATATTATCTGTGGAGTTTCATCTATGGCTTTTACTATGTTGAAGTATGTTCTCTCTACCCTAATTGGTTGAGCGTTTTTATCATGAGTGGATGTTGTACTCTGTCAGATGTTATTTCTGCCTCCATTGATAGGATCATATGGTTCTTATCCTTTCTTTTATAAATGTGGTGTATCATGTTGGTTGTTTTGCAAATATTGAACCACCCCTGCAGCCCATGAATACATCTCACTTAATCATGATGAATTCTTTCAATGTACTGCTAGATTGTATTTGCTAGTATTTTGTTGAGAATTCTTGCATTCCATGTTCATCAGGGGTATTGGCCTATTTTAGTTCTCTTTTTTAGTGAGGTCTTTGTCTAGTTTTGGATTCAGGGTAATGCTAGCCTCATAGATGAGTTTGTAAGTTTTCCTTGCATTTGTATTTTTTGGAATAGTTTGTGAAAAATAGGTATTAACTCTTCTTTAAATGTTTGCTAGACTTTCCCTGTGTAGCCCCTTGTCCCTGGACTTTTGTTTGTTGGGAGATTTTTGATTACTAATTCAATTTCTCTGCTTGTTATTCATCTGTTCAAGTTTTCTATTTCATCCTGTTTCATTTTTCATAGCTTATATGTTTCTTGGAATTTATCCACTTCTTCCAGAGTGCCTAATTTGTTGGCATGTAATTTTTCATAATAGTCTCTTGTAAGTTTTTGTTTCTGTAGTGTTGTTTGTGATTGCTCCTATATTATTCATGATTGTATTTATTTTGGCTCTTTCTCTTTTCCTCTTGATAAATCTGGCTAGAGGTTTATCAATTTTATTTATTTTTTCAGAGTACCAACTCCTGGTTTCATTGATCTGTTCTACTTTTGTTGTTGTTTGTTTGTTTCTATATGATTTATTCTGCTCTAACTTTTATTATTTCCCTTCTTCTACTGGTATTAGGCTTCTTTTATTGTTCTATGGCTAGCTTATTTAACTATAAGGTCACATTGCATATTTGAGACTTTTCTTGCATCTTGAGGTAGACCTGTATTGCTATATACTTCCCTCTTATGACTACTTTTGCTGTATCCCAAAGGTTTTGGACCATTGCATTTTCATTTTTTCCATATATTTTAAAAATTTCTTCTTCAAGTTTTGGTTGATTCATTCATTCATTCTTTAGTCATATGCTGTTCAACCTCCATGTATTTTTTGTCTCTCCGATATTTTTCTTGTGGTTGACTTCAAGTTTCATAGTGTTGTGATTGGAGAATATGCATGGTTTAATCTCATTCTTTTTGTACTTGCTGAGGGCTGATTTGTGACCTAGTATGTGGCCTATTCTAGAGAATGTCCCATGCACACTTGAAAGGAATGTGTTTTCTGCTGCTTCAGGGTGAAATGTTCTGAATATATCAGTTAAGTCCATCTGGTCTAATGCATCCTTCAAAGCCATATTTCCTTATTGGTTTTCTCTTTATATGATCTCTCCTTTGATGTAAGTGGGGTGTTAAAGTCCCCTGGTATTATTATATTACTATCAATGAGTTCCTTTGTGTTTGTTATTAATTGTTTGATATATTTGGGTGCTCTGATGTTGAGGTATAAATCTTTACAATTATAAGATCATTGTTGGATAGTCCCCTTTCTCGCTATTTAATGCCCTTCTTCATCTCTTGTTATGGTCTTTGGTTTGAAATCTAGTTTGTCTGATTAAGTATTGCTACTTGGCTTTCTTTCGATGTCCATTTGCATGGTCAGTGTGTCTTTATTCCCTTACATTATGTCTGCAGGTGTCTTTAGGTCTATAATGAGTCTCTAAAATGAGGTGGCATATAGATGTTTTTTTTTAAAATCCATTCTAATACCTTACATCTTTTGATTGGAGCATTTAGTCCATTTACATTCAGAGTAACTATTGATGGATATGAATTTAGTGCTAAGTTATTACTTGTTTGTCATCGTTTCTGGATATTGTCTCTGTTCCTTTTAGTCTTTGTCACTTTTGGTCTTTCTTTCCCAATCAGAGCCCCCTTTAATATTTCTTGCAGGGCTGGTTTAGTAGTCACAGACTCCTTTAGGTTTTGTTTGTCTGGGAAACTATTTACTGTCCTTCTATTCTGAGTGATAGCTTTCCTGTATAGACTCCTCTAGCCTGCAATTTTTCCCATTCAGCATGGAGAATATATCATGCCACTCCCTTCTGGCCCCCCAAGTTTCTCTTGAGAGATCTCCAGCTATCCTTATGTGTGTTCCTTTGTAAGTAAGGGGTTTCTTTTGTATTGCTGCTTTCAGAACTTATTTTGATCAAGTCTTGTCTTAAAGAACTTTTTGAGGCATTATTTTTTGAAAGCTGTTTGATGATAATAATTTAGGACTATAGAAAAATGGGTATATTTAGGCATAGAGAAAAGACTGTTTCAATCACCAGAGGTATTATAAAGTATAATGATTGAATCAGAACCAGGTATCACAATCATCAAGTTTAAAGGTGATTCAGCGGTCTGTAAATTTGTGTTGAGTCCCCGGATACAGATTTAGAGCATTTTATATCTCATCTGCCTAGATAAGCATGGGAATTGGGATAGACTTACGTTTGACTGTGGGAGTCAGGTTAACTCAGTTAAGTGGAGAGTGGATAAGTAGTTGACCCTTGGTATATATATTCTTCTGGGTTTTACCTTTCTATAAATAGGTCACAGTATCGGGAAGTTTCTATGACTTGGGAATTTTTTCCTTTTTTTTCCCCATCGACTATAGTTTCTGGTTCTTTCTCACTGTCCTACTGGCATTCCTGAAATGCATATATTGATACACTTGGTAACATCCAATAAGTTCCTCAGGCTTTCTTCACTATTTTTCGTTCTTTTTCATTTTGCCCTTCTGGCTGAATAATTTTCAGTGAGCTTTAATCAAATTCATGATCCTTTCTTTTGTTGATATCGTTTTCTCTTGAATCCCTCTGCTGCATTTTTTTAGTTCAGATATTGTATACTAGAGCTCCATGATTTCTGTTTAATACATTTAAGCTTTCTGTCTCTGTGTTGAAATTTTCTCTGGTTTGTGTATTGTTCTCTGACTCCAGTGAGCATCTTTATGACCAGTTACCTTGAATTCTCTGTCAGGTAAATCCCATATTAGAGCCAGTTTGTGAAGATTTCTCTTATTTCTTTTTGGACAGTATTTCCACTTGCCTTCATTGACTCTCTACTTTGTGTCTGCACTTTACACAAAACACCCATCTGTGCTAATATTCATGGACTGGCCGTGGAGTAGAGAAGGTACCACCAATAAGCCTGGCCAGAGACTTTGGAGGCCTTTCAATTTAGTGCAGTCTAAACCACTTTGTTTCTTCTTAGCTGCATCCTCTGCATCCCCCCATGCCCCCAGGCATCCATTGTATGGCAGGTTGTGTCTGTGTTCTAAAACAAGCAAGATGGAAGCCAATTCTGCAGACAGCTCACAGAGAAGTTGTATTTTTGGACACATCATGCAGATTATTTCCTCACCAGACAGAAGCTGTAAGAAAAGGATTTTCAATCACTTGCTCTATGCTGAGCCAGGGGAAGGAACTCTGGTGACTTCCAGCCCACACCACCAACATTTTATCTCTCTCCATGGACAGGTAAGTATGCTGTGACCTATATCTGCTCTGCTTTCTGACACATAGTATCTAGAAGCCAATCTTTTGGGCACACCTGATGGAAGTTGGGGTGTTGGAGAGATGGTGCAATTCTTTCCTTCCCCAGGGAGAAGTCAGGAACTGGGATTTTGTCCCAATTTGAAGGTATTGTGCAAGGATAACTGTTATATAAAAAGGATATCTAGAATTTCCCTAAAATGTTAGGGAATGTGTAGATTCATTGTTTAACTCGGAACAGGACTACCTTAACTACTGTCTGGATTTCTCATAAAGGGAATATATATATGAAACATTTTTGAATCAGGGTGTTCATGGAGGGTAGGAGGGTCTAGGGCTTCCTCTTCTGCCATGTTGCTGACCTGGAAATGGGCCTTTATTTTTGGCTCCTCTTGGGGATGTCCAATTCCTACAGTGGAGGGAAACCTTGAGTGAAATTTTGAGTCCCTAAGGAATCAGAGACATATTGTGGTCCTTTGTGTAACTACATCCCCTCAATACCCTATTACACCAGAAACCATTCCCTGTGGAAGAGACTGAGCAAGCCTCTGCCCTGTTTATAACTGAGTTCATTATATCATCACACTCACCTTACGTCTTCTGTGATTTACCGAGTGGCAAAATGATAATAATAAATGTTGTTATTTTTGTCTGCCTCTTGAGAGACTCAGGATCAGAAATTGTTATCTGTGGTTCAGAACATTTTCTTAAATTAAGTGAGGCTGTGTCCTCATAGAATCCAAGGGAGCAAAGCCACAGAGATTAATTCTGCCCTTTCAGGACCACAGGTGTAATACTGGTAAGGAAGCACCAAGGTGTTCTTTCCTAAGGAGGTGAGTTTCTGAATTCCACTTGTATTCACGTCTTCCTTTTGTGATGCAAGATATGTCACTTTCTTTCCAGTTTTTCTGCCCTCAGACTCACATGAAATTGGTAGAAGGACCTGTTTAAGGGGACGGTGTTGGTGTAGTGAAGGTTGAGACATTATGTGTTTTCAAGTTTGCAATTTATGGGTCAGTTCATGGACAGAACTCTCACTCTTTACATTTATAGTTTTTACTCTGTGACATGGGGCAGGAACTTAAACTCCCCTAGACTCTGGTCTTTAGTTTGGATAGGAAACAACATTCTTCATTTCCACCACACCAAGTCCAATCCCTATTAGAGGCCAGCACCAGGTTGGTGGGGTTGCTGCCTCCATTTTACTGGTTAGGGGAGGGGTCATGTGGTCAAAGAAATGAAATGAGAGAAGGCAATTCTCTCCTGGTCCAATCTTCTCCCTTAACCTTTTTTTTTCACAACCGTCCTGTTGGCACTTAAAAGCACTGGCCTTCATACTGTAGGCCAAGTTCTGAATGTCTTTGCTTATGCTGCTTATAAGGACTCTAGTAAGGGAACACCCATGTCACTAGATTCATGATAATACTAAAGCAGATTCTGTGGGTCCGGTTTGGGCTAGTCTTAAATAGTAACAGTACAAACTCAACTCCTGTGAGAGGAGATATGGTGGGAAATGTTGACTTATTTTCAGTGTAGCTTTTTTTCTCCCGTGTCCACAGATCCCTTTAGAGAAGAATGGCTCCTGGAAATGGTTCTTTTGTGACTGAATTCATTCTGATGGGGCTCACAGACTTACCATATCTCCATCTCCCTCTGTTCTGCCTGTTTCTAGTCATGTATGTGGTCACTGTGTTGGGAAATTTATGCTTGGTAACTCTAATTGTGCTGAATTCACATCTCCACACCCCCATGTACTTTTTCCTCTTCAATTTGTCCTTCATAGATCTCTGTTATTCTTCTGTGTTTACACCCAAAATGCTGATTAACTTCACATCAAAGAAGAATATTATCTCCTACAGGGGATGCATGACGCAGCTTTACTTTTTCTGTTTTTTTGCTATTTCTGAGGCTTATGTGCTGACATCAATGGCCTATGATCGCTATGTGGCCATCTGTAACCCACTTTTGTATCATGTTGCCATGTCCCCTAAAGTGTGTTCCATCCTTATGCTTGGGTCGTACTTGGTGTCATTTCTGGACACTGCAGCTCACACTGGATGCATGCTGAGACTGACCTTCTGTGACGCAAACACCATCAACCATTATTTGTGTGACATCCTCCCTCTGCTCCAGCTCTCCTGCACAAGCACTTATGTCAATGAGCTGGTGGTTTTCATTGTGGAGGGCATCAATGTGATTGTGCCCACTGTGACCATCTTTGTCTCTTATGGTTTCATCCTCTCCAGCATCCTGCGCATCAGCTCCACTGAGGGCAGGTCCAAAGCCTTCAGCACCTGCAGTTCCCACATAATTGCTGTTTCTCTCTACTTCGGATCAGGTGCATTTATGTATCTTAAACCATCTTCTGCTGGGTCTATGGATGAGGGGAAAATCTCTTCTGTCTTTTATACCAATGTGGTTCCCATGATGAACCCTTTCATTTACAGCTTGAGAAACAAAGACATTAAACTTGCTGTGAGAAAAACTTTGAGTAAGAGACATTTTTGATCAGAAACAGTGTCCGACTTAGTAGGTTGTTTCACACAGGGAATTGTATGTGTTTAAATCTAATAATTTTAGTGGCTATCTTCTTAGCATGTTTTCCTAATATGGTCAAGGATATTTGAGTCTCACAATTTTTTTTAGCTTTTGTAAAATAGGTCTTCTCTTTTCCTTACCCATACCACAATATTTTCTTCACCTTTGTGTTCTGTTTAGTAATAGCATTAAGTCATAAACATGTTGTCTCTTTTTTCCCATTTTCATTTTGAAATTGTTTTTTCCTCTAGAACATGGTAATGGTCTTTCAACTATTGAATATACCTAATGAAGGGAGACATTATATTATTGGGAATGTTCTTATCTAACACGTGATATTAAGATATGTATCAGATACTCTGTTTGTAATCCCATTTTCCATCCTCCAGTTGGGAAGAACATGTCCCCTTTAAATGGCAGAGGTTGACAATTGCATAATGAAAATCATGTTAATCCATTTTGCACATGTAGACATCATCTGCGAAGAGATTTTTTGGCAGACTTTTTTTTTTTTTACCTTTGTACAGTCAAACCAACACACAACTGATCAGCAAAAAATATTTTTATTGTAGGGCTAAGTGAAGCTCAGAGTAATTAGATTTACCTAAAGTCACATAGTTTTATAGAGTAAATTATTAGCCTCTGATTTCATGTCTACTACTGTTTGTAGTTTGTTTTGCTCTACTTTATTTATTTATTTTTGTTTCAAGTTTTTATTTAAATTCCAGTTAGTTAATATACAATGTCATGTTAGTTTCAGGTGTAGAATTTTGTGATTTATCACATGCATCCAACACCCAGTGCTCCTACAACCAGTTCCCTCCTTAATCCCCATCTCACATTTAACCTATCCCCTGCCCAGCTCCCCTTCAGCACCATGTTTGTTGTCTTTAGTCAAGAATCTGTTTTATGGTTTGCCTGTCTTTTTTCTTCCCACATTCATTTGTTTTTTTTTCTTAAGTTTCACATGTGAGTGAAATCATATGGCATTTGTCTTTCTCTGACTGACTTATGTCACTTAGCCTAATACTCTCTAGCTTCATGCACATCTTTGCAAATGTCAAGATTTCATTCTTTTTTATGGCTAATATTCCAGTGTGTGTGTGTGTGTGTGTGTGTGTGTGTGTGTGTGTGTGTGTGTGTGTATGTCACATCTTCTTTATCATTTTATCATTCAGTGAATATCTGGGCTCTTTCCATAATTTGGCTATTGTTGATAATGCTGCTGTAAATCGGGGCGCATGTATACCTTGATTCAGTATTTTTGTATCCTTTCTGTAAATACCTACTAGTGCAATTGCTGGATCATAAGTTAGTTCTATTTTTATCCTTTTAAGGAACCACCGTTCTGTTTTTGTGTTGTTGATTTTATCCTACTGACGTGTGTGAGGGATAGCTCATTGTAGTTTTGATTTGTATTTCCCTAATCATTAGTGATTTTTGTTTCTTTTCATGTGTCTGTGAGTCATCTGTATGTCTTCTTTGGAAAAATGGATACTGTTTAACTGAACTCTACAGAATATTAGTCAAGGAATTTTATTGGCTAAATAAACCCAATTGTGACAATTTCTTTACTGGTATAAGATGTTGGATTATTTTATCTTATTTTCCTTGAGGAAACACAAAAAGATGACTACTTCAAAAATCTTTAATCCCTTAATCATGTGATAATTTAAATATTTCTAACTTTAATAATATTTACTATTCTACCTGTTTTCTAATTTCTTCTCAAGGTTTAGGTATTGTGAAATTTAGCATAACTGGTTTGTTGGCTTGTTTTTGGTTTAGATGTTTGATATGGAACACTACATCAGAAACGAAGGATATACTGTATGGTGACTAACATAACATAATAAAAAATTATTATAAAAAAAGATGTTTGATATCACTAAAACCTTGATTATGGTTTATTGATTTATTTTTTTTATTTCTTTTTAATGGAAGTATACTTGACATACAATATGATGTTAGTGTCATGCATAGACCATAGTGACCTGGCATATATATACACTATCAAATCCTTGCCATGATAAGTGTAGTGGCCATCTGTCACCATACAGTCAGTGACTTATGGTTTTAAATGACCTCTCATACCACTTCCCTGATCTCCATATCAACATGCTTGATTTTCATTTAACAAGTTCCATTTATACAAAATAGTTGGTTTTGGTTGTAGTTTTTGTTTGTTGCTGTCTGTTTTGATGAAATTGTTTTGCTTATTGACAAAAAGTGTGTCAATACATAAATAATACATACTGATATTTAGGAACCGTTATAAACATTGCAAAGGTGCGTCCGTTTTGTTATATATTTTATCCCTATTTGAGGTAGTTAAATGTATATATTAACCCTGGTCACTAATCTTTCATTTGAGAAGCCTCAAAATACAAATGTAATCTTCTTCAATTTCAGGAGAAGACTTTCAGAAGTGATCATTTTTTATTGCTAAAAGGATAAACTACCTTTTGAACTAAATAGCACTTTTCAGATTATTTGGGGAAAAGTTCATTAAAATTGTTATAAAAGTTATAAAGACAGTTTATTAAAGCTAAGATTTGCAAAGTTTTCATAAGAGCAACTTAGCTGACAGCTTTCTGAATAGTAGTTTAAGCACTATGCATGTATTGGGACTTCTTTCAAAAGGAGAAAAACCAGGTCAGGTGTGTTACATGCACAACATAGTTGTCCCTTTTGGCCTTTGCTTTTTTGTGTTATGTGAGCAGCTGTAAAGGAAGTTATGAGAGGAAGTATGAGTCTATTGAAGTTGTCACAACTGAGTCAAGCAGGTAAGTCATGGGGTTTGTCTGTACCTGTGTCCTAGGACAGAGCTATCTCTGAATCAGTATGAAAGCTTGGACTTTCTTGGCAATAACAGAAAATGATCCTCCTACTTCAGGACCAGAAGCAGAGCTGATTACATTCTGAA
Source organism: Ursus americanus (assembly GCF_024610735.1). NCBI lineage: Eukaryota > Metazoa > Chordata > Mammalia > Carnivora > Ursidae > Ursus > Ursus americanus. The sequence goes on from NC_142142.1 coordinate 44,887,414, forward strand.
TTTTTTCATGTAAACTTTCTGTAAGCGAGCTGCTGTGGTCGCTTGGGACCAGGCTTGTAGTGAGCATGATCAGGGTACACTAAGGTTCAGGTGTCATGAAAAGCAGAAGTAGGAGGGGTTCTGAGTTCCATGTCCTTTTAATTGCTGAACCCCTAAATTTATTGAACCTCTTTCTCCACTGCTCCTGACACTGCCTCCTTAAACACACACACACACACACACACACACACACACACACACTCATACAGAAACACATACACACATGTTCAAGTTATATTGTATGAGGGGCACGTGGGTGGCTCGGTCATTAAGCGTCTGCCTTCACTGAGGGCATGATCCCAGAGTCCTGGGATCAAGTCCCACATCAGGCTCCTCTGCTGGGAGCCTGCTTCTTCCTCTCCCACTACCCCTGCCTGTGATCCCTCTCTTGCTGGCTGCCTCTCTCTCTGTTAAATAAATAAATAAAATCTTTTAAAAAAAGTTATATTGTATGAGGTATTTTATGAGATCACTGCCTTACATTGATTGCATGGTATGCAACCCACTTTCAGGTAGATGATTCCTGAGAGGAAGGGCTGAGCAACAAGTATTTGCTGAATCTAGGAAAAGGAGGTAGTTATTGCTTTAATCAGTTACATGTTCATGGAAACACACATGCACACGTATATGTACTAACACACACACACATTCACTTTCATGCACACACACACAGCATTTTGTACGTCTAAGTATCTAATGATGTATGGCTTTGGAGTATACGTAAAAATATAAATAAGGCATAGTAAGTGAAAGATATAAATGTAGATTTTCTTAACGCAACAGAGTAGTTAGATTCTAAAATGCACCTTATGTAGTCAAAATCTCTTCTTAAAATTGAGTTTGTTGAATCAATATCCATGCTGGAGGACAGACATAGTATTTTTCCCTGAGTCTGTCGTAGTCGGCTTTTCTCTCCTCCATTGGGACATTTCACTGTCTTATCAGCTGAACACCAGATGAAGTAGTTGGTTTATCTGCAGGGCTTCGTTGTGAAAAAGATGTACCTTTAAACATGAAAATCATACTCAGTGTGAAGTTTTACTTTCTGAGGGAGACTCATCGTCCTCAGTGAGTAGGATGGCTGGTGGCATCAAAGGAAGGGGCTGATGAAAGTCTCTCTGACATGAAGTTAAATCAGCCCACTTCAAATATTAATATAGAGACATACAGGTTGTTACAATTGTTCTAAATGTGTTTTAGTTTTTCTGCTCTGTCACATCTGTCAGTTTATGTATCCCAAGGGGAAATAATGTGAGATAAAGAAGAGAGGGAAGTTTAGTTTTCATTTAATAGATGATGAAACTGATGCTCAGATGTGTTCATGGTTTGGTTTCAAATTACAACTTGTAACTGATAGAGCTGAGAGTATGACTTAGGTTTGATTCTAAATATATCAGCGTATGATTATTATTATTATTAACATACTATACTTTTAAATATCCATGAATCACGGAAATGGTTTCAGTGAATAAAAAGTCTGAGAATACAAATAAAAACAAAATGCTAAACTAAGCAAAATGTCAGGAAAGTATCTTTCCCACATTATGTTTGGAAGCTCTATTGCCTAATTTAGAATGTGTGAATATATTCTTATACTGGCCTTCACAATATGTGGAAACACATAAGGATAAACTATAATAATCATTTCCACATTCTCTTCATCCTTCTTCTGGCTGGACGTGAAACACCGCGGGGACCCACTTAAGTGATGAAGCTTTGAACAAAAGGTGGAGCATGATTGCAACAATATCAAGGTGGAGAATGGGAGGACCTAGGGTCACACAGAGGGCTCTGGGACACAGAATAGTCTGTTTATCGGTCTGCATGCTCATTATAAGCTGTTTAGTTATAATAACGGCTGATGTGTGTGTTTTGTAGACTTTGATATATGTATTTATGCTAACTTTCACAATAAATTAAGGATTTATTTACTTGGATTCTACTTGTATTTAAATTAAATATTAATGTCATCAACAAGCCAAGACTCAGAATAAAGGCTCAGGGAAGGGAATAGCCTTCCAAGTACAGAATGGCTCACACCAAAGAAACCAACAGAACTAATGTATTAAGTAATGTAAACCAGTATGGGGAATTTCTAGGAGGTTCTGCGGGAGGAGCAAAGTCCATAGAGAACCCCATTGTATAGGTCTGTAGTAGGTTATATGTCATTATGTATAGTTTAATGTAAGGAGGAGATGGTTCTCATAACATATTATATAATTTCATTTTCTTTACCCTTCTACACTTGTGATAATCTTTTCATCTCCACACTTCTCTGTAAATTCCACTTAGTGAAAATTCAGTGTAACTTTAGTTTCAGGTGTAGAATTTAATGCTTTATCCCTACATACAACACCAAGTGCTCATCACAGTAAGTGCCGTCCTTAATCCCCCTCACCTATTTAATCCACTGCCCCCTCACATCCCCTCTGGTGATCAGTTTGTCCTCCGTAGTTAGAATCTGTCTCTTGGTTTGCCTCTCTCTCTTTTTTCCCCTTATGTTCATTTACCCAAAAAACAAATAAGCCAGACAAGATTGAGCAGAAGACATAAACAGACACTTCTCCAAAGAAGTCATACCAATGGCCAACAAACCCATGAAAAAATGCTCCACATCACTCGGCATCAGGGAAATACAAGTCAAAACTACAATGAGATACCACCTTCCACCAGTTAGAATGGCTAAAATTAACACAACAGGAAACCAAAAATGGTGGTGAGGATGTGGAGAAAGGGGAACACCCTTACACTGTTGGTGGGAATGGAAGCTGGTATAACCACTCTGGAAAACAGTATGGAGGTTCCTGAAGATGTTAAAAATACAGCTACCCTGTTTTACCTGTTAAAAATACCCAGCAAATGTTCTACTGAGTATTTACCTCAAAGATACAGATGTAGTGAAAAGAAGGGGCACCTGCACTCCAATGTTCATAGCAGCAATGCCCACAATAGCCAAACTGTAGAAGGAGCTCTGATGTCCTTCAACAGATGAATGGATAAAGAAGATGTTGTTTGTATATGCAATGCAGTATTACTCAGCCATCAGAAAAGATCAATACCTACCATTTTCACTGACATGGATGGAACTGGAGGGGATTATGCTAAGTGAAATAAGTCAAGCAGAGAAAGACAATTATCACATGGTTTCGCTCATATGTGGAATATATGGAATAGCACAGAGGATCATAGGGGAAGGGAGGGAAAACTGAATGAGAAGAAATCAGAGAGAGAGAGAGACAAACCATGAGAGACTCTTGACTGCAGGAAAGAAACTGAGGGTTGCAGAAAGGGATGTGGTTTCCAGGATGGGGTAACTGGGTAATGGGTGTTAATGGTTGGAACTGGAGGGGATTATGTTAAGGGAAGTAAGTCAATCAGAGAAAGACAATTATCATATAGTTTCACTCATGTGGAACATAAGCAATAGCACGGGGGACCATAGGGGAAGGGAGGGAAATCCAAAGGGGGAGAAATCATAGAGGGAGATGAACCATGAGAGACTATGGACCCTGGGAAACAGTCTGAGGGTTTCAGAGGGGAGGAGGTTGGGGAGGGGGGAACAGGGTGATGAGTATTTAAAAGGGCACGTTCTGTGATAAGCACTGGGTGTTATACTTAACTAATGAATCTTCGAACACTACATCAAAGCTAATAATGTACTACACAGCAGCTAACTGAAATAAATAAATAATAAATAAATAAATAAATAAGGAGGGCACCTGATGTGATGAGCAGTGGGTGTTATACACAACTAATGAATCATGGAACACTATGTCTGAAACTAATGATGTACTATATGTTGCCTAATTGAATTTAAATAAAAAGAAAAAAATGAAAAATGGAGAGTGGATATTCAGTTCACCATTGGTCTTTGTATATATACTCATTATGAAATTTTTGTGGGTTTTGTCATTCTATAAATAGGTCTTTTATCTTTGTATAAATAGTATTGGGAAGTTGCTGTGATTTGGTAATTTTTCTGCCTTAACTTCTTTAAAGATTTTATTTATTTATTTGACAGAGAGAGAGACAGAGAGAGCAGTTTGTGGGGGGGGGCGGAGCAGAGGGAGAGGGAGAAGCAGCCTCCACGCTGAGCAGGGAGCCTGTTGTGGGGCTCCATCCCAGGACCCTGAGATGATGATCTGAGCAGAAAGCAGATGCTTAACCCACTGAGCCACCCAGGTGCCCCGTTCTGCCTTTATTTTCTTTGAATATGCTTTCTGGTTCTTTCTTAGTCTCCTACTTGGGTTTCTGAAATGCATATATTGATCCACTTGGTAGCATCCAATAAGTCCCTCAGGCTTTCTTCACTATTTTTTGGTTTTTTTTCATTTTGCCCGTCTGACTGAATAGTTTACAGTGAACTTTAATCAAATTCAGCGATGCTTTATTTTGTTTGATCTGTTTGCTCTTATATATATATATCCCTTGTGAATTTTTTAGTTCAGATATTGTATTCTTCATCTCCATGATTTCTGCTTAATACTTTTTTAAAAAGAATTTATTTATTTATTTATTTATTTATTTATTTATTTATTTGAGAGAGAGAGAGAGAGAACTAGAGATAGAACACAAATGGTGGGGAGGGGTAGAGGGAGAATCAGAGTCTGCTGAGCAGGGAGCCTGATCCCAGGACCTTGAGATCAGGATCTGAGCCTAAGGCCAGCTCTTAACCAACTGACCCACCCATGCACCCCGTTTAATACTTCTGGGTTTTCTGTCTCCATGTTGCAATTTCCTTTGGTTTGTGTGTTGTTCTCTGACTCCAGTGAGCATCTTTATGATGGTTATTGTAATTCTCTGTCAGGTAAGTCACATATTTTCATTTCATTAGTGTCCGTTTGTGGAGATTTCTCTTATTCCTTTTTGGAAGTATTTCAACTTGTTTTCGTTTTCATTGACTCTGTGCACTGGTGTCTGCACTTTAGACAAAACACGCATCTGTCCTAACATTCATGGACTCGCCTTGGACTAGAGAAGCTACCAGCAATAAGCCTGGTCAGAGACTTTGCAGGACTCTCAATTTAGTGCAGTTTAAACCTCTGTCTTTGTTCTTAGTTGCAGGACCTCCTGTATCCCTGTGCCCCCCGCATCCGTAGTGTGCTGCGTTGGGTCTGTGTCCTAATCAAGTAACACTGAAGTCGATTCTCAGGAGCTCACAGATAAGTTGAGTTAGTACACACAGAGTGCACATTTTATCCTCAATAGAGACAAGCTGTAAGAAAGAGGTTTTCAATTGCTTGCTCTATATTGAGGCAGGGGAAGGAGCTCTGGAGACTTCCAGCCCAAACCACGATCTTTTTTTGTGTCTTTCCATGGGCAGTGAGTATGCTGTGCTTGTATCCCGTCTGTTTTCTGACTAGTAGCTAGAATCCAGTCTTCTGGGCACACCTAATAAAGGTTGGGGCATTGGACACATGATGTACTTCTTTTCCTCCCCAGGAGAAGCCAGAAACTGAGGGGTTTTCTCCTAATTTGAAGGCATATGAAAAGAAAAGTGTTACAACAAGAGCATATCTAGGATTTCCCTGGCAGCTCCAATACGACTTGATTCGTGCTTGAACTGGAAGCAGGACTACCCTAACTAGTATCTGGATTTCTTACAAAGGGAATCTGTAGAGGAAACGTTTCTGAATCAGGGTGTTCATTGAAGGTCGGAGGGTCTAGAGGTTCCTCTTCTGCCTTGTTGCTGACTTGGAAATGGGAATTTATTTTTGGCTCCTCTTTGGTGGATGTTTAATCCCTACAATGGAGGGAAACCTTGAGTAAAGTTTGAGTCCCTAAGGAATTAGATACACATTGTGGTCCTTTGTATAACTACATCCCCTCAAGACCCTATTACACCAGAAACCATTCCCTGTGGAAGAGACTGAGTAAGCTTCTGCCCTGTTTATAACTGAGTACTTTATATCATCACACTCACCTTACGTCTTCTGTGATTTACCAAGTGGCAAAATGATAATAATAAAGACTGTTAATTTTGGTCTGCTGCTTAAGAGGACTCATAATCAGAAATTGTTATCTGTGGTTCAGAAGGATTTCCAGGGCTCAACAGAAATTACATTTGGGTTGTGTTCTCATAGAATCCAAGGGAGCAAAGCCACAGAGACTAAATCTGCCCTTTCAGGACCACAGGGATAATACTGGTAAGGAAGCACTCAGGTGTTCTTGCCTAAGGAAGGTGAGTTTCTGAATTGCATTTAAATTCATGTCTTCCTCACTGACCCATATCGTGAGATAAAATGCCTTGAGATATTGTCAAAAAAATAAATAAATTCATGTCTTCCTTTTGTGTTGCAAGTCCAGGGAACTAACATATGCCTCTTTCTTTCCAGTATTTGCATTCCTCAGACTCAGGTGAAATTGATAGAAGGACCTGTTCTAGAGAAGGGTGGTAGTGCAGGGAAGGTTCAGAGATTATTAGGTTTTAAGGATGCAATTTATTGGTCAGTTCCATGGATGGAACTCTCACTCTTGTACATTTACGGTTTTTACTCTGTGACATGGGGCAAGAACTTGAACTCCCCAAGACTCTGATCCTTTATGTTTTATTTACAATAATGTTGTTCATTCCTACATCATCAAGTCCAATCCCCATTAGAAGCCAGCACCAGGTTGGTGGGGTTGCTGCCTCCATTTTACTGGTTAGGGGAGGGGTCATGTGGTCAAAGAAATGAAATGAGAGAAGGTGATTCTCTCCTGGTGCAATCTTCTTCCTTAATCTTTGGTTTTCACAGCAGTCCTATTGGTGTATGAAGCACTGGCCTTCAGACTGTAGGCCAAGTGTTGAATCTCTTTGCTTATATAGCTTATTAAGTCTCTAATGAGGGGATGTCCAAGTAACTAGATTTATGATAATAGTTGAGCATTTTCTGTGGGTCCAGGGTGGGCTAGTCTCAGGCATTCCCAGTACAAACCCAACTCATGTGAGAGGAGTTCTGGTGGAAAATGTTGAATTGTTCTCTGTGTAACTTTTCCTCCTGTGTTCACAGATTCCCTTGGAGAAGAATGACTCCTCTAAATGCTTCCTTTGTTACTGAATTCATTCTTGTGGGGCTAACAGACCTACCAGATCTACAGCTCCCCCTGTTCTGCCTCTTTCTAGTCATGTATATGGTCACTGTGTTGGGAAATTTGTGCTTCATAACTCTAATTGGGCTGAATTCACACCTCCATACCCCCATGTACTATTTCCTCTTCAATTTGTCCTTCATAGACCTCTGTTATTCTTCTGTGTTTACACCCAAAATGCTGATTAACTTCACATCAAAGAAGAATATTATCTCCTACAGGGGATGCATGACCCAGCTGTACTTTTTCTGTTTTTTTGGTGTCTGTGAAGCTTATGTACTGACATCAATGGCCTATGATCGCTATGTAGCCATCTGTAACCCACTTTTGTATAATGTTGTCATGTCCCCTAAAGTGTGTTCCAGCCTTATGCTTGGTACATACTTGAAGGCATTTTTGGATGCCATGGCTCACACAGGATGCATGCTGAGACTGACCTTCTGTGATGCAAACACCATCAACCATTATTTGTGTGACATCCTCCCTCTGCTCCAGCTCTCCTGCACCAGCACTTATGTCAATGAGCTGGTGGTTTTCATTGTGTTGAGCATCAATGTGATGGTGCCCAGTGTCACCATCTTTGTCTCCTATGGTTTCATCCTCTCCAGCATCCTGCGCATCAGCTCCACAGAGGGCAGGTCCAAAGCCTTCAGCACCTGCAGTTCTCACATAGTTGCTGTTTCTTTCTTCTTTGGATCAGGTGCATTTATGTATCTTAAACCATCTTCTGCTGGGTCTATGGATGAGGGGAAAATCTCTTCTGTCTTTTATACCATCGCAGTTCCAATGATGAACCCTTTCATTTACAGCTTGAGAAACAAGGACGTTAAACTTGCCGTGAGAAAAACTTTGAGTAGGAGAATGAATTGATCAGAAACAGTGTCTACCTGTGTAGTTTGTTACACATGGGGATTCTGTGTGTTTAAATAAAATACTTTTAGTGGCAGTCTTCTTAGCATTTTTTTCTAATAAGGCAAACGATGTTTGAGTCTCACAATTTATTTTTAGTCTTTATGATATAGGTCTTCTTCTTTTCCTCACCAATACCATAATATCTTCTCCACCTTTTTGTTCTGTTTAGTAATAGCATTAAGTAATAAACATGTTGTGTCTTTTTTCCCGATTTTCATTTTCAACATGTTTTTTTTCTCTGGAACATGATGAATGCTCTTTACAGTATTGAATTAGGTAACAGAAGGGTGACCTTGTATTATTGGAGGTGTTCTTATCTGCCAATTGGTATTAGAATATATATCTGATACTCTGTTTGTACTCCCATTTTTCCATCCTCCAATTGGGAAGAATGTCTCCTTAAATTCCAGAGGTTGAAGATTCCATGATGACAATCAAGGTTAATCCATTTTTCTTTGTAGATTTTATGTACCAAGAGTCTTTTGGTAGGCTTTTCTTTTTTACCTTTGTACCGTCAAACCAACACATAACTGATCATAAAATTATTTTTATTGTATGGCTGGGAAAGTGAAGCTCAGTGTAGATAGATTTACCTAATGACACACAGCTTTGGAAAGAAAAAGTTGAGACTAAATGGTTAGCCTTCTGATTTAGGTCTACTCTTCTTTGTAGTCTGTTTTGCTGTATTTTATTTACTTTTTTTTAGTTTCAAGTTTTTATTTAAATTCCAGTTAGTTAACATACAGTGTAATATTGGTTTCAGGTATAGAATTTCATGATTTATCACTTACATACAACACCCAGTGCTCATCACAACCAGTTCCCTCCTTAATTCCCATCACTCATCAACGCATCACCTGTCCACCTGTACTCCAGCAACCTTCAGTTTGTTCTCTGTAGTCAAGGATCTGTTTTGTGGTTTGCCTCTCTCTCTCCCCCCGCCATATTCACTTGTTTTGTTTTTTAAATTCCACATATGAATGAAATCATATGGTGTTTATCCTTATTTGACTGACTGACTTATTTTGCTTTGCATAATAATCTCTACCTCCATCCAGGTCATTGCAAATGGCAAGATTTCATTCTTTTTTATGGCTGAGTAATATTCCATTCCACATATATATCACATATTTATCCATTTATCAGCTGATATTTCCACAATTTGTCTATATTGATAAGGCTGCTGTAAACATTAGTGTGTATATATCCCTTTGAATCAGTGTTTTTGTATCCTTTGGATAAATACCTACTAGTGCAATTGTTGGACTATATGTCTTTTTTTTTAACCTTTTGAGGACTGGCCATACTGTTTTCCAGAGTGGCTTCACAAGGTTGCATTCCTACCAACAGTGTAAGAGCATTCCTTTTTCTTCTCATCCTCACCAACATCTGCTGTTTCCTGTGTGATTGATTTTATCCATTCTGACAGATTTGAGGTGATAGCTTATTGTAGTTTTGATTTCTATTTCCCTGATGATGAGTGATATTAGCATCCTTTTATGTGTTGGTTGGCCATCTGTATGTCTTCTTTGGAAAAATGTCTTTTTATGTCTTCTGCCCATTTTTTTGTTTTGTTTTGTTTTTACTGGGTTATGTCTTATGGGTTTGAGTTTGGTAAGTTCTTTATACATTTTGGATAGTAATCCTATCAGATATGTTATTTGAAAATATCTTCCCCCCATTGTGAAGGTTGCCTTTTAGTTTTGTTGATTGTTTCCTTCATTATGCAGAAGCTTTTTATCTTGATGAAGTCCCAATAGTTTATTTTTGCTTTTGTTTCTATTGCCTCAGGAGACGTTTCTATTACGAAGTTGTTACAGCTGATGTCAAAAAGGTTACTACCTGTGTGTTCTCCTCTAGGATTTTATGGTTTCCTGTCTCATTTAGAGCTTCCATCAATTTTGAATTTATTTTTGTGTATCATGAAAGCAAGTGGTCCTGTATCATTCTTTTGCATGTAGCTGTCCAGTTTTCCCAACACCATTTTTTGAAGAGAGTGTCTTTTTTCCCCATAGATATTCTTTTCTGCTTGTTAATGTTTAGTTGACCATATGATTATGGGTCCATTTTTGGGTTTTCTATTTTATTCCATTAACCTATATGTCTGTTTTTATGCCATACTGTCTTGAACACTACAACTTTGTAATATAACTTGAGGTATGGAATTGTGATGATTCCAGCTTTGTTTTTCTTTTTCAAGATTGTTTTGTCTATTCGGGGTATTTTTTTGGCCCCATACAGATCTTAGGATTATTTTTTCTAGCTCTGTGTAAATTGCTGGTGGTAATTTGAGAGGGATTGCATCTAATGTGTAGATTTCTTTGGGTATTACAGACATTTTAACATATTTGTTCTTCCAATCCATGAGCATGGGATGTCCTTCCATTTCCTTAGGTCATCTTTAATTTCTTTCATCAGTGTTTTATGGTTTTCAGAGTGCAGATATCTTACCTCTTTGGTTAGGTTTTTCCTAATCTTATGGTTTATGGTGCAATTGTAAATGGGATTGATTCCTTGTTTTCTCTTTATGCTTCTTCATTATTAGTGTATAAAAATGCAACAGATTTTCCTACATTGATTTTGTTTCCTGTTACTTTAACTGAGTTCCTATATCAGTTCTAGCAATTTTTTGTGGAGTCTTTGGGATATCTATGTAGAGTACTATGTCATCTGCAAATAGTAAAAGTTGGACTTCTTCCTTGCAGATTTGGATGCCTTTTATTTCTTTTTGTTGTCTGATTGCTGAGGCTCCCTTTGAGGATGACATTAACCCCATGTAACTTAGAGACTTCTTTTATCTTGATGCTTTTAGATTTTTCTTTATCTCTGTACTTTGTAGATTTTATTATATCTCTTGATGTTGCCATGCTTTTGTTGATTTTGATGAGACTTGTCTGTGCCTCCTGGATTTAGATGCCTGTTTCCTTCCCCAGATTTGGGATGTTTCAAATAAACATTCTGCCCCCTTTACCATCTCTTCTTCTTCTGGCACTCCTGTGAAATGAATGTTATGACACTATGGATTCACTGAGTTCCCTAAGTCTACATCCGTGATCCAATATTTTTCTTTCCCTTTTCTTTTCAGCTTCATTATTTTCCATAATTTTATCTTCTGTATGACTTATTGGTTCCCCTGATTCTTCCATCCTTGTGGTCATTGCATTCAATAAATTTTCCATCTCTGTTATTGTATTTTTCATTTCGGTCTGACTATATTTTAGATCTTTTATCTCTGGAATAAGGGACTTCCTGGTGTCTTCTATGCTTTTCTCAAGCCCAGCTCATATCCTCATGATTGTTGTTTTAAGTTCTGGATCAGGCATATTACTTATATCTCTTTTGATTAGGTCTCTGGCCATAACCTTTTCTTATTCTTTCTTTTGGGGTGAATTTCTCCATCTTGGCGTTTTGTCTAGGTCTCTGTCTTCTGTGTGTTAGGAAATCCTGTTACATTTCCTGCTTAGGAGAATAATGGCTTTATGAAGTCCTATACTGTGCAGGGCCTGGCACTTCAGGAAGTGACTCTGGTGTGTGCTGTGTGCACTCTGCTGCTATGTTTCGGCTGCCCTTCCCCTCAGGTCAGTCCTCTGTGGAGTTTCTCCTTGCCTATATTGGGGAGTATTTGGACCTTGGCCACAGTGTGGTGAGTTTTAATTAGGTGTTCTCTGGTTTGCTTGTTAAAAGAGAGCTGAAGGTTTGTAGAACTCAGTGGTCAGTAGAGTTGGTGTGTGTAGGGGGTTTGTGGGAGGGGTTTCTTGGGGAGGGGCCCTCTGCTCTATTTCTCAGGCACACTTGCCAGAGAAGAGCAGGACCAACAAGCAGACAGGGTTGGGACATGGTGTAAGCAGGGTGGGCAACCAGTGTTGGTGTTGTGCTATTTGCTGAAGCTGGATTATGCTAGGGACAGGGGAAGGAAATGGCACCAGCCAGCTCCTTTGTCCACAGGGAGGGGTCTTGGGCTTGCTAAACTCAAGGCAGCACTTTCAGAAAAGCAAATAATGTCTCTTGGTGCATCCCAGGTGATCTTCACATCACCATTTTCACCCTGTCTGTCTCTGGGCTGGTTGCCTGTCAGGAGCAGAACAGCATAATTTGAGCTCTATTCCAGTAAACTTGCTGACTTCTAAAACTACAGGGTTTAGGGACATGGTGTAGGCAGAGAGTTCTGTGACAGTCTTCTGCTGAACTAGTGCAGATCTGACCAAAAAGGGCAGTCATGCCAGGGTTCAGGGCCATGGGATGTGGAGCAAAAATGCTAGGTAGCCAGTGTCCAGGTTAGCTGCACTCAGCATGTAGTTCTGTGCCTATGCCAAGGGATTGGGGAAGAGATGGTGCCTACTGGCTTTTTTGTCACCAGAAAGGCATCTCTGTGAACACCAGCTCTCACAGATGTGTTCCAAGTAGAGTGAACCATCTCTCCCAGTGTGCCTTAGGTGATCCTCAGATCATGCCATCTGCTCCTGGGTTGCTTGCCTGCTTTCTCTCTAGGAGTATGGCCATGCCCCCAGGACTCTATCCTGGGCAAGGCTCTGGGCCTTTAAAACCCCATTTTTGAGCCCTGCTGCTTGCAAGAACTCATGAAAATCAGACACTTTTGTTTTCCCAGCCAGTGGCTTTGGGGAAGTGTTCTTTTTGTGTGTTTCACCTGTGTGCTCCACTTAGTCACCTTTCTCTGCCCCCAGTGTTCCCTCCCCTCCACAGCACCCATGATCAGTTTCTCCTCTAAACCAGTCTCCACACTTCCTACCTTCCTCAGTGTGGCCTCTTCTCTCCCTCTAGTTGTGAAGTTTGTCCTGTCAGTTCTCAGGTCAATTTTGCGAGTATTCAGAATGATTTGGTATTATCTAGTTGTGCTCAGGGATGAGACCAGCACAGGGTCCTCCTACTATGCTGCCTCTTAGCTCTCCCTACCATATCTCCCATTCTCAATAATAGAACAACCAGACATAAGATAAGGAAAGAAACATAGGACTTGAATAACATAATTAACTAAATAGATTTATCAGACATATAAAAACACGTACCTAACAAAAGCAGAATACACATTTCCTCAAATGCACATGGGCTAAATTCCAGAATAGACCATCTGTTATGCTACAAATTGAATGTCAGTAGATTTGAAAAGAGAAATATCATAGAAGGTATTGCCTGTGACCACAACAGAATAAGGTTGGAAATCAATAACAGAAGGAATATGGGAAAATGCACAAATATGTGGAAATTAAACAACACTCTTTTAAAGAAAACAATGGAACAAAGAAGAAAAACAACTGAATTTGGGGGATATTTAAATATGAGTGAAAACAAAGCCACGGTATAGCAAAACTCATGGGATGTTGCAAAACAGTGGCAAGGAGGAAATTTATAGCTACATGCTTACATTAAAAAGCAAAAAACATCTCAAGTCAATGACCTTACTTATTGTACAACTTAAGGAGGAAAATCTAGCAGGAGAAAGGAAATAAACACTAGAGCTGAGATAAATAAAATAGAGAATAGAAAAACTAGATAGATAATAGGCCAAAAGTTGGTTCTTTGGAAAAATCAACAAAACTGACAAAACTTCAGCTAGATGGACTAAGAAAAAAAGTTAGAAGACTCAAATTAATCACATCAGAGCAAGATATTGTTGACAAGAACAAAGTGATCATGAATATTTCCTGACTCAACAATAAAATGAATAAAAATAAATAAAAAGAATAAAATGTCTACCCTATTTTTGCTGGGAAAAGATTTTCCACCCCTTCTCAGCTGTCATCTCTATACAGTTTTCCTCCCAGTTACATAATAGATACCTACAATTTGTTGGAGGGACTAAGGTCAGGAGTTGAAGTATACTTTTTCTTCATTTCCTTTACTTTTTCTGTCTCTAACCATGTTAAATGCTGAATGAAACTCTCAGTTTCTTGCTTGTAGAGTATCCAAGGGAGCTATGGCTTATATTTGAGCAGATTTCAATTTAAATAATTGCAAGGTAAGTTTTTCAGAATGGACCAAGTATATCCACTAACTTTATCACACAGCTGTACCTCAGACTTTTACTGTGGATCTAAAATCCTTCCCTACAATTAAGGAAATTGAGATACTGATTGGACAGTTGATAGTATTAAGGCATTATTGTTTTACTTTAAGTATAAAGTAGTGTTGTTATTATAATTTAAATAAATATTTGTCTTTTGGAAATACATACTAAAATATGATATCTCAGATTTTCTCCAAAATAACCTGACTGGAGAAGGGATTGAGTAATGGTGGTAGGAATAAAGAGGATTGGCTACGAGTTGATAATTTTTGAAACTTGGTGATGGGTTCTGCATAGTAAATTGTAATATGCTCCCTACTCTTGTATATGTATGACCGTTTCCATAGACTGTTAAAACTTTTAAAAATGTCAAAGAAAAAAATCAGAAATGAAAGTATGGATATTACTACTACTTCTACTGAAATAAAAGGGATTATAAGAGAGTACCAGGAACAACTATATGCCAACAAATGGGATAACGTAGACGAAATTGATAAATTCTTAGAAATTCAAAGCCTACCATAATTAAATCTGGAAGAAATAGAAAATCCGAGTGGACCTATGATTAGTAAGGATATTGAATTAGTAATTAAAAATCTCCCAGTAATGGAAAATCATGGACCTCATTGCTTCACTGATCAATTCTGTGGAATATCAGAAGAATTGATACCAGTCCTTCTCAAACTTTTTCAAAAAATCGAAGAGTATGGCACACTTCCTAACTCAGACTTTGAGGCCACCATTACCCTGATACCCGAGCCAGATAGAGACTCTGCAAGAAAAGGTCTATAGACCAATATCCTTAATGAACAATAATGCAAGCATCCTCAATATACTAGCAAATCAAATTCATCAGCACATTAAAAGAAATATACACCATGACAATGTGGGATTATTCCTGCAATGCAAGAATGGTTCAACATACGAAAACGGATCAAGGTAACACACCACATTACTAAAATGAAGGAAACACACACACACAAACACACACAATCATGTCAATTGATTCACAAAAAGCTTTGAACCAAATTCAACATCCTTTCGTGGTAAATTTTTTCAACAGACTAAGACTGGAAGGAAACACCTCAGCAGAATAAAAGCTGTATTTGAAAAACCCAGAGAACATTATCCTTAATGGTGAAATCTGAACTTTTCTCAAGATTCAGGGTCAAAAGAAGGACACTCACTCTCACAGTTTCTATTCAATACAGCACTGGAATTTCTAGCCAGGATGTCAGTCAAGGATTAAAAATAAAAACATCCCAGTTGGAGAAGAAGGAGGAATATTATCTCTCTTCACAAATGTTAGGATCATGTATGTAGAACATTTTAAAGCTTCCACACATACACACACAAATTGAAACCACAAAGGAACTTAGGTAAGTAGCAAGCTACAAAGTCAAGATACAAAAATTAGTAGCCTTTATATGCACTAACAATGAACAATCCATAAAGGAAACTAAGAAAACAGTTCCATTTATAGCATGAAATGGAATAGAATGAAATACTTAACCAAGAAGATAAAAGACTTTAAAATCAAAATGGGAAAACTTTGCTGAAAGAAAATACAAAAGGCATAAATAAATGGAAAGATATTTAATTTTCATGAATTGGAAGACTTAACTATTGTTAAGACATTAATACTACCCAAAGTGATCTACGGATTCAACACATTCCTAAATAAGAATTCCAATGACTTTTTTTTTTTTTTGGCAGGACAAAACACATTCATCCTAAAATTGATATGGGAATTCAAGGGACCCTGAACAGCCAAAACAATCTTGAAAAAGAGTAAAGCAGGAAGACTCATTCATACTTCCGAACAAAATTTACGAGAAAGCTATAGTAACCAAGAGAGTGTGTATTGGCATAAAGATAAACAGAGAGGCCAGTGGAATAGATGAGAAAACCCAGATATAGCTCTTTGCATAAAATGGAGGATTTTCTTGGATATGACACCAAAGACAAAGGCAACAAGAAACTAAGATAGGTAAGTGGTATAACATCAGACAAAAACTTCTTTAGGGGTGCTTGGGTGGCTCAGTCAGTTAAGCATCTGCCTTAAGCTCAGGTCATAATGTCAGGATCCTGGGATGGAGCCCTACATGAGGCTCTCTGCACAGGTAGTCTGCTTCTCCCTATCCCTCTACCTCCATGCTTTCTATCTCTCTCTGTCTCAAATAAAGAAATATATATATATATATATATATATATATATATATATATATATATATATATATATATATATTAAGCTTCTTTAGAGGAATAGAAGTAATCAACAAAATGAAAAAGCAACCTAAGGAATAGGCAGAAATGTTGGTAAGCCATATATCTGGTAAAAGTTTATTTCCAAAATATGTAAGCAACACTTGAAACTCAATAGTAACAACAACACAAAACAAAAAACTATTAAAAATGGGCAAAGGACCTGAATACACATTTCTCCAAAAAAACATGGTGTTCGACAAGTATATGATAAGATGCTCAATATCACTGATCATTAGAGAAATGCAAATGCAAACGCAAACCACAATGAGCTATCCCCTCATGTCTGTTAAAATGGCTATTATAAAAAAAGACAACAGATAAGCATTGGTGAGTTTATGGAGAAAAGGGACGAATTCTTGTACTGTGTTGGTCAAGGTGTACAAGGTTTCCTTTATGCATGATGAATAAGTTCTGGAGATCTAATATATACCAATGTACTATAGTTAACACTTTATCGAATATTTTTAAATTTGCTAAGAGGATTGATCTTAAATGTTCTCACTACAGAAAAAAAAAAGAAAGTTGACTACATAAGATGATATTTTGATTAATTTGTTTGTGGCAATTATTTCACATTACACTTATAAAATCAAGTCATGTATCTTAAATATGTGAAATTATTATTTTTCAATTATATCCTATAAAGATGGGGAAGAAAGAAAAAATAACTTTGACCTAATTTTTCTTTAGTTTTACTGAGGCTGAATCATAGTTTTATTTATTTATTTATTTTTTAAAAGATTTTATTTATTTATTTGACACAGAGACAGCCAGTGAGAAAGAGACAAGCAGGGGGTGTGGGAGAGGAAGAAGCAGGCTCCCAGCAGAGGAGCCTGACATGGGGCTCGATCCCAGAACGCCGGGATCACGCCCTGAGCCGAAGGCAGACACCCAATGACTGAGCCACCGAGGGGCCCCTGAATCATAGTTTTAAGACATAGTTTTGTGACAAAATTTCAGTTGTCCAAGTTAATGAAGAATGATTGAAAGTTCTTGAAGTAGTGAATGACAAATCCGAGCTCTCAAAGCTCATTCTAGCAGCAGTGTGAGTAGTTAAATAAGAAAGTATGTGAAAATGCTAGAAAATAGTTAGGAGCCACAACAGTTCAGTAGTAGAGTTAAGTTGGAGCCTAAAAACTGCCTGACTTTGTGTGGTGGCTGAGGGAAAGGAATGGAGGTCATTGTGGTTATAGACTCTCTTGCTTAGCATGTGAGATATGTGGAAAATATTCCGAAGGTTTGCAACCAGAGAACATCATTTTCAGAAATATCTGAGTTCTTACTATGTACGTTATACTGTAGTTAGCAAATAAGACAAAAATGATGTTTATTCTTATAGAAGTTATAATTTATTGGTGAACACAGGAATTAAAGAGAAAAATGTCTGATGAGTATGATGATGGAGGATCTCTTGGAATTTGTGAGAACATATATAATGACAGTGGACGTTAATTGATTATTTACCATGGGACAGGCACTGTTCTAGCCATTTTCCTCACATTTTATCATTTAATCATCATAACAACTTAATGAAAAGGTGCTGGGGTTTTTTTTGTTTTTTGTTTTTTGTTTTTTTACCATTCTATTTTACAAAGACACCAGAGGAAGGACATGAAGTAATTTGTCCATGGTGTTATTAGTAAGACTGGAGGTAAGATTTGTACACACATTCTCTAACTGCATAGCTGGATTTATTTGTGTGTGTGATGAGGAGAAAGAGATGACCTTAGTTACTGAAATATTACAAAAGTCCCAGCAGAATAGTAAGGTACAAATTTCCAGTAGATGTTTAGAAGTAAAAACTTTAGGGATGCCTTGGTGGCTCAGTCCATTAGGTGTCTGACTTTGGCTCAGGTCATGATCTCATGGTCCTGGGATTAAGTCCTGTGTTGAGCTCCCTGCTCAGCAGCAGTCTGCTTCTCCCTCTCCCTCTACCACTCCTCCTGCTCATGCTCTTTCTCTCTTTCAAATAGTAAATAAAATCTTTAAAAAGAGAAGTAAAAACTTTAGAAGGGATACATGACATTGCAAATTATTTTGGAGATATCTCAGGAAAGAGACAATTGATGTGAGATCCTCTCTCTTGAAAAATTTCAGATAAAAAAAGAAAGAATCCTGGAGGCAGAACCCTTGCAGAAAATTTTCCATTTAGGAGTATGGGAAGGAAGAGGGAAATAAAGAATAGATTTCCCTTCAGAGATGAAGATGACAGGGAGATGGGGTTCATTTTTGGTTCCGTCTTGGGAGATGGACAATCCCTAGAGTGATCAGAAACCCTGAGGAAATTTGTAGTCTCCAAGGAACTAAAGACAGATGCATGGTCTAGGGTATAAATACAATCCTCTTATTTCCCTTTTACACATAGAATCTAATCCCAAGAGACTGAGCAAACTTCTACTCTGTTTATAAGCAGGTGCATTGTATCATTAAACCCACATTCAATCATTTATATCTTATCAAGTGGCAAATGAGATAAAAATAAAGACTATTTTCCTCTGTTGCTTGAGAGAACTCAAAGTCATAAACAGAAATTATGACCTGTAGTTTGGAAAGGTTTCTAGGGCATACCTGAAATTAAGTGTATGCAACATCCTTTTGGATTCAAAGGGACCAAAGCCTCAGAACCTGAAATTGCCCTTCCAGGACTGCAAAGGTAAAGAACAATGATCAGGAAGCACTGAAATATTCTGGCCTAAGGAGGGTGGGTTCTTGAATTACATTTATATGAATGTCCCTCTTGTTGTGAGGTGGAAATCCAGAGATCAAAGATATGCAACTTTCTTTTTCATTTTGTGCAGTTCTGAGATTCAAGTGAGGAAGAATCTGTTCAAGGGGAGATGAGGGGATGTTCAGAGACTTAAGGGTTGCAGGGTACAATATCTCTGTCAGTAAGTTCCCTCTCCATGGATGCAACTCTCACTCTTCTGCATTTATGGCTTTTATTCTGTGACATATTCTTTTCCTAGACTGTGGTCCCTTAGTTTTGAATTAGAGTGTCCTTGTCCCCACCACACCAAGTCTAATGTGCATTAGAGACCAGTACCACGTTAGAGTGTCTGTGCCTCCAATTTTACTTGATGGGAGGGAAGGTTGAAGTGAAGGAAGAAATTGTGAGTCCAGAGAAGGACAGTTGTGCTCTGGTCCATCCTGCTTCTCCCTTCTCCCTTGGTTTTTCCAGCAGTTCTGTTTGCATGTGACAGCACTGGACTTCACTCTCTAAGCTAAATTGTGGGACTCTTTGTTCCATTTAGCTTATAAATCTCTAACAAAAGGGGAAGTTGGAAAAAAGGCAGATTTTTCTGGGTCCAGATTTGGTAGTCTTAGACTCAGATATTTCCAGTGTATATCCCTTCCTATAGGATGAAATATTGTGGGAAGAGCTGGCTTTTTCTCTAATGTAATCCTGTTTTCCTGTGCTCACAGATCCCCTTGGTGAAGAATGGCTCCTACAAACTCCTCTTTTGTGACTGAATTCATTCTTGTGGGGCTAACAGACCTACCAGATCTACAGCTCCCCCTGTTCTGCCTCTTTCTAGTCATGTATATGGTCACTGTGTTGGGAAATTTGTGCTTCATAACTCTAATTGGGCTGAATTCACACCTCCATACCCCCATGTACTATTTCCTCTTCAATTTGTCCTTCATAGACCTCTGTTATTCTTCTGTGTTTACACCCAAAATGCTGATTAACTTCACATCAAAGAAGAATATTATCTCCTACAGGGGATGCATGACCCAGCTGTACTTTTTCTGTTTTTTTGTTGTTTCTGAATGTTATGTACTGACATCAATGGCCTATGATCGCTATGTAGCCATCTGTAACCCACTTTTGTATAATGTTGTCATGTCCCCTAAAGTGTGTTTCAGCCTTATGCTTGGTTCATACTTGAAGGCATTTTTGGATGCCACAGCTCACACAGGGTGCATGCTGAGACTGACCTTCTGTGATGCAAATATCATCAACCATTATTTGTGTGACATCCTCCCTCTGCTCCAGGTCTCCTGCACAAGCACCTATGTGAACGAGCTGTTGGTTTTGATTGTGGTGGGCATCAATGTGATTGTGCCCAGTGTCACCATCTTGGTCACCTATGGTTTCATCCTCTCCAGCATCCTGCGCATCAGCTCCACTGAGGGCAGGTCCAAAGCCTTCAGCACCTGCAGTTCCCACATAATTGCTGTTTTTTTGTTCTTTGGATCAGGTGCATTTATGTATCTTAAACCATCTTCTAATGGGTCTATGGATGAAGGAAAAGTCTCCTCTGTCTTTTATACCAGTGTGGTTCCCATGATGAACCCTTTCATTTACAGCTTGAGAAACAAAGACATTAAACTTGCTGTGAGAAAAACTCTGAGTAGGAGAGTGTTTTGATCAGAGTCACTGTCTGTGGGTATAGTTATAGGGCTGATATATTCTGTTTCTTTCATCAGAATAGTTTAGGTGGGAGTGATCATATCCTACCTTAGTTACCATGGTGACAGAAATTTGAATCATTTGTTAATTTATTTCTTTTTTTCTTTGGCTGGGTACGGTATACTTTGTTGATGGTACATGACAAGGAAGGGCTCCCCAAGTCCCTCTCCTCCTTCAGGGGTTCTGAGGAGGAAACTATGTATAGAGGTTGGGAGATCCTCATTGGGTTAGGTGATGAATTGGAGCAAGGACTCCCCAGTGGATGAGGGCCTCTCTCTTCCTCTTGTTCTCACTGGTGCTGGTGGTCTAGAGGGCTCTTACTCCTGGAGGCCAGGGGACTATATGGTCCACCAGCCAGGTTCTGTAGCCAACTCATCGTCATAGCAGGAAATGAGCTGCACACAGTAGTCATTGTGGATGCTGTAAGCCTCAGCATGGAAGGTCTAAGAGTGAGCATCACTGTTAAAGTTGTAGGAGACAACCTGCTCCTCAGTGGAGTCCAGAGGGGGCCCTCTGATGCCTGCTTCATCAACGTCTTGATGTCTTCGTATTAGGCAGCTTTTCCCACAAGAACGTCAGATCCATGAAGGGGTCAATGATTGCAACAGCATCCACTTCGCCAGAAGTAAAAGCAGCCCTAGTGACTAGGCGCCCAAATGGCCAAATCCACTTACTCCAACTTTCACCATCATGTCTTGGGGATGCAAGTGGGACTGAACCAGATGAGGCTGTGTGTCAGACAGGGAGGAACAGAGAGCCCTTTTCCCCCCAATTTTTTAATAATATATTTTTCCTTCTTCATCATTTTCACAATGTCTTCTCCTCTTTACCACTTTAACTTTTTAAGAATAACATTAACCAATAAATTTATCTGTTTCTTACGTTGCCATTATGCAGTTCATTTTATTTTTCTTGGAAATATATAAATGCTTCTGCAAATGATCACATAAAGTAACAGGAGGGTGATATTGTACCACTGGGGAGTTTCTCACCTGGTGACTATACTGTGACATTGGAATCATGATTCATATTATCTGTACTTCTGTCTACACCCTCCACTTGCCTGTACGGTGCCTCCTTGAAATGCCAGTGTTTCACAGATATTGCAGGTTCCACAATGTCTATAACATACAATCCACTTTCTAGCTGTAAAAGCTATGCATTAAGCTCCTTTTGGCAGAGATTTCATATTTCCTGTAGGACATATAATAGATATCAATATATATTTATTGCATAGACATGATACAGAAGCTGATAAAAATCAATGAATTAAATCATACAGCTTATGAAGAAAAAACCTTGATATACTCTTAGCCTCCTGATTTCAGTCTACTGCTCTTTCGAATATACTTTTTATCTCCTTCATTTTATTGTTTTTATTTCAGTCATCCTGAAATATGAGAAAACTTTTTTATTTTGACACTGACTGTGTTTTGTTGGCTTACACATGAATATCCCTCAGGGTAATGGTTGATTTAGGAAAATAGTTTGAAAGTTCATTTTCTTTTGAAGGAGAAGTCCTAATAGGTTAGGATGGTTGAGTTAGGATTGGCACAACAGGGAGATCTTTCTGGAAATTAATTTAAAGATTTTAGGATGTTTACAAAGACTAGTAGTTCAGAGACTAGGGCACGGGAGAGAAAAGAACCCAAAAACAAACATTAGGCCAGGACCCAAAAACCACATGGACAATAAGCAAGAAATTCTCTCTGTAGAAAAGGACTATGAGATTTAAAGCCACATTTCCATCTGATTTTGTATCCTGGTCTTTAGAGTACTGTAATATTCCCCCCACTGTCCATATAGCCGTGATAAAACTTATAACGCACAATGATCCTACATTAACAGTGTTTTGGGGAATGAAGACCAAAACTGTGGCCACATTTATGAGAAACCAGGAGCACAGAGTACAGTAATTTCAGGTGATTAAATAGTGTTTGGTATTTAAAACTCAAGTTAAGATGAAGGAATTTAGAAAGCAAATGATGAGGAAAAGACAGTTAGCTTTTTCTATGATTCTTTCTGGAAGGCTCTTGATATATCATGGAGATCACAGGATTTCCCTGGGTAGGATAAAAGTGCGAGTTATTGATATTTAAATGGATAAACCTACAGGGCTGGAGGACCTGGAAAACAGCTAAATCACTCCTGTTTTTGTTGGCTTCCGAGTGCTACTCCCAAATGGATGTTAATTTACAAAAACCCTGAAATTGCATCTGGGAGAGCAACGACAACTTGAAAGAAACATTTGGTGAATAAACCAAATTGTGACAATTTCTTTTCTGAAATAAGATGTTTGATTACTTTTCTTTTGAGGAAACACAAAATAATGACTACTTTAAAAACCCTTAATCCTAAATTCTAGACCTGAAGCCAATATTACACTGTATGTTAACTAACTAGAATTTAAATAAAAACTTGAAACAAAAAACCCCTATTCCTTAATCAACTGATAATATTAAATATTTCTAAGATAACTTTAATACTATTTACTATTTTACCGCTTTTCTGATTTCCACTCAAGATTTAGGTATTGTGAAATTTAGCATAACTGGTTTGTTGGCTTGTTTGGGTTTTAGATGTTTGGCATCAGTAAACCCTTGACTATGGCTTATTTATTTATTTTTAAAAATTAATTTAATTTTAATTGAAGTATACTTGACATACAATACTCTAATCAGTATCACACGTACATCGTAGTGATCTGATATTTATATACACTACGAAATGCTCACTGTGATAAGTGTAGTTACGATCTGTCATCACAGAGTTACTGACTTATGGTTTTAAATGACCTCTCACACCATATTCCCTGATCTCCATATAAGCATGCTTGATTTTCATTTAACAAGTTCCATTTACATAAAATAGTTGGTTTTGGTTATATTTTTGTTTGTTTTCTTTCTTTTTTTTGATATGCATAATTTTTTTATTATGATATGTTAGTCATCATACAGCACATCATTAGTTTTTGATGTAGTGCTCCATGATTCATTGTTTGCATATAACGCCCAGTGTTCCATGCAATATGTGCCCTCCTTAATACCCATCACTGGGCTAGCCCATCCCCCCACCCCCCTCCCCTCTAAAACTCTCAGTTTGTTTCCCAGAGTCCATAGTCTCTCGTGGTTCAATCCCCCTTCTGTTTACCCCCCTTCATTATTCCCTTCCTTCTACCCATCTCCCTGCTATTCCTTATGTTCCACAAATGAGTGAAACCATATGATAATCGTCTTTCTCTGCTTGACTTCACTTAGCATAATCTCCTCCAGTCCCATCCATGTGGACGTAAATGTGGGTAATCATTCTTTCTGATTTCTTTTACTTACTGTCTGTTTTGATGAAATTGTTTTCCTTATCGAAAAAAGTGTTTCAATACATAAACGATGTCTGCTATTCAGAAATCATTATAGACATTGCAAAGGTGTCTCCACTTTTTTATATTTTATATCACTATTTGAAGTAGCTAAATGTATGTGTTAAACCTGGTCACTAATCTTTCATTTGAGAAACCTCAAAATACAAATGCAATCTTGCTCAATTTCAGAAGAAGACTTTCAGAAAAGATAATTTTTATTGTTGAAAGAATAAACTACGTATGCAAATAAATTCCATATTTTCAGGTTACTTGGGGAAAAGGTCATTAAAAATTGTTATAAAAGTTATAAAGACAGTTTATTAAAGTCTAGATTTGCAAAGTTTTTGTAAAAGCAACTTAGCTGACAGATTTCTGGTTAGTAATTTAAGCACTATATATGTTTGGGACTTTTTTCAAAAGGAGGAGCACCAAGTCAGGTGTGTTACATGCACAACATAGACTTATCCCTTATGGCTTTTGCTTTTTGTGTGCTATGTGAATGGCCGTTTAAGAAGTTATGAAAGAAAGTATGAGTCTGTTGAAATTGTCACAGCTAGAAGTCAAGCCGGGAAGTCATGGTATTTGTCTGTGTCTGTGTCCTAGGACAGAACCGTCTCTGAATCAGTATAAAAGCTTGGACTCTCTGGGCAATAACAGAATATGATCCTCCTACTTCAGAACCAGAAGCAAAGCTGATTACATTCTGGATTTGTATAATATAAACTTTCTGTAAGGGAACTGCTGTGGTTGCTTGGGACCAGGTTTGGAATGAGCATGATCAGGGTACACTGAGGTTCAGGTGTCATGAAGAGCAGAGTACAACGGGTTCTGAGTTCCATGTTTTTAAATTGCTGAACCCCTAAATTTATTGAACCTCATTCTCCACTCCTCCGGACACTGCCTCCTTAAACACACACACACACCCTACACATAGTGTTTAAGTCATAGTTTATGAGATCACTGCCATTGTATGGTATGCATCCCAACTTTCAGGTAGATGGCTCCTGGTTCCATCTCCTGAGAGGAAGGGCTGAGCTGGAAGTATTTGCTGAATCTAGGAAAAGGAAATGGTTATTGCTTTAATCAGTTGCTTGTTCATGGAAACACAGACACACACACACACATGTACTAACACACACACATGCACATTCACTTGCATGCACACACCCAGCGTTTTGTACGTCTAAGTACCTAGCAATGTGTGGCACTGGCATGTATGTCACAAATATAAATAAGGCATAAGAAGGAAAAGATATAAATGTAGATTTTCTTAATACCACAGAATAGATAGATTCTAAAATCAGTCTTATGCGGTCAAAATTTCTTCTTAAAATTGATTTTGTTGAATCGATGTCCATGCTGGGGGACAGACATGGTATTTTTCTGAATCTGTCATAGTTGGCTTTTCTCTCTTCTATTGGGACATTTCACTGTCTTACCAGCTGATGACCAGGTTTGGTTTATCTGCAGGGCTTGGTTGTACAAAGTTGTACCTTTAAACATGAAAATCATACTCGGTGTGAAGTTTTACTTTCTGAGGGAGACAAAGGAAGGGGCTGTTGAAAGTCTTTCTCTGACATGAAGTTAAATTAACCCAATTTGAGTACTAAGTGGAATCAAAGGAAGGGGCTGTTGAAAGTCTTTCTCTGACATGAAGTTAAATTAACCCACTTTGAGTACTAATATAGAGACGTACAGGTTGTTACAATTTTTCTTAATGTGTTTTAGTTTTTCTGCTGTCACATCTGTCAGTTTATGTATTCCAAGGGGAAATAATGTGAGATAAAGAGGAGAGGGAAGCTTAGTTTTCATTTCATAGATGATGAAACTGATGCTCAGATATGTTCATGGTTTGTCTCAAATTACAACTTGTAAGTGGTAGAGCTGAGAGTACGACTTGGTGTTTTTATTTTAAGTATATCAGGGTATTATTATTATTATTGTTATTATTACTAATATACTGTACTTTTAAATATCCATGAAACATGAAAATGATTTCAGTGAATAATAAGTCTCAGAACACAAATAAAAGCAACATGCTAAACTAAGCAAAATGTCAAGAAGGTATCTTTCCTATTTTATATTTGGAATCTCTATTGCCTAATACAGAATGTGTGAATGTATTATTTTATCCTGGCCTACACAGTATGTGGAAACACATAAGGGTATATTATAATAATCACTCCCATGTTCTCTTCGTCCTTCTTCCGGCTGGATGTGGAACACCATGAGGGCCCACTTAAGTGATGAAGCTGTGAACAAAAGCTGGAGCATGACTGCAACAGTATCAAGGTGGAGAATGGGTGGACCTAGGGGCACACAGAGGGCTCTGGGACCTGAAATAGTCTATTTATAGGTCTGCATGGTCATTATAAGCTGTTCCGTTCATAATAATGGTAGAAGTGTATATTTTGTAGACTTGATATATGTATGTATGTATGCAACTTTCATAGTAAATTAAGGCTGAAAAACTTGGATTCTACCTGTATTTAAATTAAATACTAAAGTAATCAAAAAACCAAACTCAGCATGAAGGCTCAGGTGAAGGGAAGAGCTTTCCGAGTACAGAGTAGAATGGCTCACACAGAAGAGGCCAGCAGAAGTAGAGTAATGTGTGGAATAATGTGAACCAGTCTGGGGCAGAGACAATGTTTTTACTACACTCAATGAGGAATTTCCACCAGGTTCTGTGGGAGGAGCAAAGTCCATAGAGAACCCCATTGTATATGTAGAGAGTTATATGTCTATGCTTAGAGTAATGTAAAGAGGAGATAGTTCTCGTAACATTACATATCATTTCCTTAACCCTTCTATATTCTTGATAAAGTCTTTTTTTTTCTCCTCCACATTTTTGTTTAAATTCAGTTAGTTAATATACCGTGTAATATTAATTTCAGGTGTAGAATTTAATGGTTTATCACTTCCATAGACCATCCGGTGCTCATTACAAGTGCCCTCCTTTATCCCCATCACCTATTTAATCCATCCCCCACTCAGCTCCCCTCTAGTAACCATCAGTTTGTTCTCTGTAGTTAAGAATCTGTCTCTTCATTTCCTCTCCTTTGTCCCCTCGTATTCATTTGTCTTGTTTCTTAAATTCAACACATGAGTGAAATCATGTGGTATTGATTTTTCTCTGACCGACTTATTTTGCTTAGCATCACAGTCTCTAGGTCCATCCAAGACATTGCAAATGCCAAGATTTCATTATTTTTTATAGGTGAGGAATAGTCCATTGTATATCTATACCATACTTCATCATTTCATCATTCAGTGGATATTTGGGGTCTTTCCATAATTTGGATATTGTTGATAATGCTGCTATAAGCATAGGGTGCATGTATCCCTTTGAATCAATATTTTTGTATCCTTTGGGCAAATACTTAGTAGTGCAATTGCTGAATCCTAGGGTTGTTCTGTTTTTAACTTTCTGAAATACTTCCATACTGTTTCCCAGAGTGGCTACACCAGTTTGCATGCCCACCAACAGTGTAAGATGTCTCCCTCTATCTTCATTCTTGCCAACATCTGTTGTTTCCTGTGTTGTTAAATTTAGCCACTGTGGCTTGTGTGAGGTGATATTCCTTATAGTTTTGATTTGCATTTTCCTAATGATGAGTGATGTTGAGCATTTATTCATGTTTCTCTTGGCCATCTGTATGTTTTTGGAGAAATGTCTATTCATGTCTTCTGATGATCTTTTAAGTGGGTTATTTGTTTTTTTGGGTGTTGAGATTTATAAACTCTTAATCTATTCTGGATACTAAGCTTTTATCGAATATATCATTTGCAAGTATCTTCTCCCATTCTGAAGGTTGCCTTTTAGTTTCTTTAGTTTGTTTAGTTGCTTCCTTCGCTGTGCAGAAGCGTTTCATTTTGATGAAGTTGCAATAGTTTATTTTTGCCTTTGTTTCCCTTCCCTTAGGAGGCATATCCAGTAAGAGACTGGTACAGCCGATGTCAAGGAGGTTACTGCCTATGTTCTCCTCTAGTATTTTGTGGGTTTCCTGTCTCACATTCAGGTCTTTCATCCAATTGGAATTTATTTTTGTGTATGGTGTAAGCAAGGGTTCCAGTTTCATTCTACTGCATGTTGCAGGTCACTACCCAGTTTTTCCAACACCATTTGTTGCAGAAACTGTCTTTTTTCCCCATTGGATATTCTTTCCTGCTCTGTCAAAGATTAGTTGACCATATAGTTGTGGGTACATTTCTGGATTTTCTATTCTGTTCCATTGATCTATGTGCCTGTTTTGAGCCAATACCTTACTGTCCTAATCATTGCAGCTTTATAATATAACTTGAAGTATGGAATTGTGATGCTTCCAGCTTTGGTTTTCTTTTACAAGATTGCTTTGGCTATTTGGGTTATTTTGTGGTTCCATACAGATTTTAGGATTGTTTTTACTAATTCTGTGAAAAATGCTGGTGGAATTTTGATAGGGATTGCATTAAATGTGTAGATTGCTTTGGGTATTATAGACATTTTAATGATATTTGTTCCTCCAATCCATTAGCATGGCATGTCTTTCCATTTCTTTGTGTTGTTTTGAATTTCTTTCATACGTGTTCTATAATTTTCAGGGTACACATCCTTTACCTCTTTGGTTATTTTTATTCCTAGGTATCTTATGGTGTTTGGTGCAATTGTAAGTGGGATAAATTCCTTGATTTCTCTTTTTACTATTTAATTATTGTTGTATGGAAATGAGAAGGCTTTCTCTACGTTGATTTTGTATCCTTCATCTTTAACTGAATTTGTCTACAGGTTCTAGCAATTTTCTGGTGGAGTCTTTTCATTTTTCTGCATAGAATATCACATCATGTACAAATAGTGAATGTTTGACTTCTTCCTTGCAGATTTGAATGTCTTTTATATCTTTTGTTGTATGATTACTAAGGCTAGGGCTTCTAGTCCTATGTTAAATAACTGTGGTGTGAGTGGCCATCCCTGTCCTGTTCCTGACTGTAAAGAAAAAAAATCTGTCTTTCCTCCACTGAGGATGATATTACCTGTGGGTTTTTCATATATGGCTTTTACTATGTTGAAGTTTGTTCCTTCTGCCCCTAATTGGTTCAGGGTTTTTATCATGAATGTTGTACTCTGTCAAGTGCTTTTTGTGTCTCTCTTGAGAGGATCATATGGTTCTTATCTTATTATTGTAGTATGTCAGGTTGATTGATTTGTTAATATTGAACCACCTTGCAGCCCGGGAATAAATCCCACTTGATGATGGTGAATGATTCTTTTAATGCAGTGTTGGATTCCAGTTCCTAGTATTTTATTGAGAATTTTTGCATTCATGTTCATCAGGGATATTGGCCTGTAGTTCTCTTTTTTGTGGGATCCCTGTCTGCTTTTGGTATCAAGGTAATGCAGGCCTCATAAAATGAATTTGGAAATTTTCCTTCCATTTTTTTTTTGAAATAGGTTGAAAAGAATAGGCATTATCTCTTTTTTTAATGTTTGGTAGAATTTGCCTGTGAGGGTATCTGCTCCTGGACTTTTGTTTGTTGGAAGATATTTGTTACTGATTCAGTTTCTTTGCTGGTTATCAGTCTGTTCATGTTTTCTATCTCTTCCTGTTCCAGATTTGTTAGTTCATATGTGTCTAAGAATTTATCCCTTTCTTCTAGGTTGTCCAGTTTTGGGCATATAATTTTTCATAATGTTCTCTTATAATCATTTGTATTTCTGTGGTGTTGGTTGTTATTTCTCCTCTCTCATTTGTGATTCTATTTATTTGCATCCTTTCCTCTTTCTTTTTGCTGAGTCTGGGTAGGGGGTTGTCAATTTTATTAATGTTTTCTATGAACCACATCCTGGTTTCATTGATCTGTTCTATTTTTTTTTTTTTTTTTTAGTTTCTATGTCATTTATTTCTATCTAATCTTTATTATTTCCCTTCTTCCACTGGCTTTAGGCTTCACTTATTGTTCTTTTCCTAGATCCTTTAAGGGTAAGGTTAGGTTATTTATTTGAGATTTTTCATGATTCTTAAGGTAGGCCTGTATTGCTATAAACTTTCCTCTTATGACTGCTTTTGCAGCATCTCAAATGTTTTGAGCCAGTGTGTTTTCATTTTCATTTGTTTAATGGTTTTTGTTTTTTTTAAAATTTCACCTTTAAATTCCTGGTTGATCCATTCATTCTTTAATAACATGTTCCTTAACCTCCATGTATTTGTAGTCTCTCCAATATTTCTCTTGCAGTTCAGTTCAAGTTTCATAGTGTTGTGAATGGAAAATATGCATGGTATAATCTCAATATTTGTGTACTTGTTGAGGACTTTTTGTGACCTAGTATGTGATCTATTCTGGAGAATGTCCCATGTGCACTTGAAAAGAATGTGTATTCTGTTCCTTTAGATGAAATGTACCCAATATATTTGTTCAGTGCGTCTGGTCCAGTGTGTCATTCAAAGCCATTGTTTCCTTGTTGATTTTCTTCTCAGATGATCTGTCTGTTAATGTAAGTGGGGTATTAAAGTCACCTACTATTCTTGTATGATTATCAATAAGTACCCTTATGTTTGTTATTAATTGATATATTTGGGTGCTCCCATGTTGGAGGCATAATCATTTACAATTGTTAGATCTTGTTGGATATTTCCCTTTATTATGATATAGTGCCCTTCTTCATCTCTTGTTACAGTCTGTAGTTTAAAGTCTAGTGTGTCTGATACAAGTATTGGTACTCTGGCTTTCTTTTGACATCCTTGCATGGTAAATATTTCTCCATTCCCTCCCTTTCAATCTACAGGTGTCTTTAGGTCTAAAATGAGTCTCTTGTAGGCAGCATATAGATGGGTCTTCTTGTTGTTGTTGTTGTTTTTTTAATCCATTCTGATACCCTATGTCTTTTAATTGGAGCCTTCATTCCATTTACATTCTGAGTAATTATTGATAGATATGAATTTAGTGCTATTTTATTACTTGTTTTGTGTTGTTTCTGGAGATTTTCTCTTTTCCTTTCTAGTATTTGTCACTTAATATTTCTTGCAGGGCTTATATTTAGTGGTCACAAATTCCTTTAGTTTTTGTTTGGGACACTCTTTATCTCTCCTTCTATTCTGAATGATAGCCTTGCTGGACAGCATCTCTTGCCTACAATTTTTCCCTTTCTGCACATTGAATATATCATGCCACTTTCTTCCAGCTTATCAAGATTCTCTTGACAGATCTGCTGCTAATCTTATTTGTCTTCCCTTATAAGTTAAAGATTTCTTTTGTCTTGCTGCTTTTACATTTTTTTTGTTTGATAAAAATCTATTTTTAAAGAACTTCTTTAGGCATTATTTTGACAACTGTGTGATGATAATAATTGGTTAATATTGAAAAGTGAATATATTCAGGCATAGAGGAAAGACTGCTTCAATAACCAGAGCTATTATAAAGCATAATGATTAGATAGGAACCAAATATCACAATCATAATTCAATTTTAAGGGTGCTTCAGCAGTCAGTAAATTTGTGTTGAGTCCCAGAATATTGGGCTAGGGCATTTTATATGTCACCTGCCTAGATAAGCATCCTTCCTGGAAATTCGTATAGACCTGAGTCTGAAGGTGGAAATCAGGTTAGCTCAGTTAAGTAAAGTGGAGAGTGGATATGTAATTGAACCTTGGTCCTTGTGTGTGTGTGTGTGTGTGTGTGTGTGTGTGTGTGTGTGTATTAATTATGCAATTTTTGTGGGTTTTATCTTTCTATAAGTAAGTCACAGTATTGGAAAGTTGCCATAATTTGTGAATTTTTCAGCTGTATTTTCTTTGAATATGGTTTCTGGTTCTTTTTCAGTCTCCTACTGGGGTTTCTGAAATGTATATATTGATCTACTTGGTGGCTTCCAATAAGTCCCTCAAGCTTTCTTCACTATTTGTCACTCTTTTTTCATTTTGCCCTTCTGACTGAATAATTTTCAGCGACCTTTTATCAAATTGAGTGTTCCTTTCTTTTGTTTGATCACGTTTGCTCTTGAGCCCCTGCTGAAATTTTCAATTCATTTATTGTATTTTTCAGCTCTATGGTTTCTGTTTAATACTTTTTAGTGTTCCGTCTCTGTGTTGAAAGTTTCTCTTGGTTTATGTATTGTTCTCTGACTCCAGGGAGCATCTTTATGACAGTTGTTTTGAATTCTCTGTCAGGTAAATCACATATTTTCATTTCACTAGTGTCAGTTTGTGGAGATTTATTCCTTTTTGGAAAGTATTTCAACTCGTGTTCATTTTCATTGACTCTGCATTGGTGTCTGCCCTTTAGACAAAACACCCATTTGTCCTAACATTCATGCCTTGGACTCAAGAAGGTACCAACAATACGCCTGATCAGAGAGTCTGGAGGCCTCTCAAGTTTGTACAATTGAATCCTCTTTCTTTGTTCTTAGTTGCCTTCCCCTCAACCCCAGGCATCCATTGTGTGTGGAGTTGCATCTGTGTTCTAAAACAAGTAAGACTGAAGCCAATTCCTCAGGCAGCTAACAGATAATTTGTATTATTAGACGTTTGGTGCGCATTTTTCCCTCGCCTTAGAGAAGCTGTAGAAAAGGGATTTTCAATTGCTCGCTCTATACTGACCCTGGTGAAGAACTCTGGTGACTTCTTGCCCAAACCACCATCTTTTCTGTCTCTTTCCATGGGCAGCTAAAGAATGCCCTGTCCTGTATCCCTTCTGCTTTCTGACAAATAGTATCTAGAATCCAGTCTTCTGGGCACACCTAATAAAGGTTGGGGCATTGGACACATGGTGTACTTCTTTTCCTCCCCAGGAAAAGCCAGAAACTGGGGGATTTTGTCCCAACTGGAAGGTGTTGTACAAGGAAAAGTGTTACAATAAGAGGATATCTAGGATTTCCCTGGCAGCTCCAATATGACTCGATTCATGCTTGAACTGGGAGCAGGACTACCCTAACTAGTATCTGGATTTCTTACAAAGGGAATCTGTACAGTAAGTGTTTCTGAATCAGGGTGTTCTTGGAGGGTGGGAGGGTCTAGGGCTTCCTCATCTGCCATGTTGCTGACCTGGAAATAGGAATTTATTTTTGGCTCCTCCTGGGGGATGTCTAATCCCTACAGTGGAGGGAAACTTTGAGTAAAATTTTGAGTCCCTAAGGAATTAAAGACAAATTGTGGTCCTTTGTGTAAATGCAATCCCCTCAAGACCCTATTACACCAGAAACCATTCCCTGTGGAAGAGACCCTGTAAGCTCCTGCCCTGTTTATAACTGAGTACATTATGTCATCACACTCACCATAAGTCTTCTGTGATTTACCAAGTGGCAAAAATGATAATAATAAAGGCTGTTTATTTTCATCTGCTGCTTGAGAGGACACATAATGAGAAATTGTTATCTGAGGTTCAAAAAGATTTCCAGGGCATATGAAAAATTACATTTGGGCAGTGTCCTCATAGACTCCATGGGAGCAAAGCCACAGAGACTAAATCTGCCCTTTCAGGACCACAGGGGTAATACTGGTAAGGAAGCACTAAGGTATTCTTGCCTAAGGAAGGGGAGTTTCTGAATTCCATTTATATTCATGTCTTTCTTTTATGGCGGAAGTCTAGGGATCTAAGATATTCCACTTTCTTTCCAGTTTTTGCAGTCCTCAGAGTCACATGAAATTGGTGGAAAGACCTGTTTGAGGGGAGGGTAGTCATGCAGGGAAGGTTCAGAGATTATTAGGTTTCAAGGATGCAATTTATGGGTCAGTCCATGGATGGAACTCTCACTCTTCTACATTCATTGTTTTTACTCTGTGACATGGACCAGGAGCTTAAACTCTCCTAGACTCTGATTCTTTAGTTTTGGATTAGAAAAAATGTTCTTCATTTGTACCACACTAAGTCTAATCCCCATTAGAAGCCAGCATCAGGTTTTTGGGGTTGCTGCCTCCAATTACTGGTTAGGGGAGGGGTCATGTGGTCAAAGAAATAAAATGAGAGAAGGCAATTCTCTCCTGGTCCAATATTCTCCCTTAACCTTTCGTTTTCACAGCAGTCCTGTGGGCATGTGGAACCCCTGACCTTCATTCTGTAGGCCAGATTTTGATACTCTTTGCTTTACAGCTTATAAAGACTCTAGTGAGGGATTGGCTACGTGACTAGATTCCTGATAGTGGTAAAGTAGGTTCTGTGGGTCCTGGTTGGGCTAGTCTCAAATATTGCCAGTACAAACCCAACTCTTGTGAGAGGAGATATGGTGGGAAAAATTGAATGTTCTCTCTAACTTTTTCCCGTGTTCACAGATCCCCTTAGAGGAGAATGGCTTCTGAAAATGCTTCTTCTGTGACTGAATTCATTCTGATGGGGCTCACAGACCTACCAGAACTCCAGCTTCCCTTGTTCTGCCTGTTTCTATTCATGTATGTGGTCACCGTGTTGGGAAATTTGTGCTTCATAACTCTGATCAGGCTAAACTCACACTTCCACACCCCCATGTACTTTTTCCTCTTCAATTTGTCCTTCATAGACCTCTGTTATTCTTCTGTGTTGACACCCAAAATGCTGATTAACTTCACATCAAAGAAGAATATTATCTCCTACAGGGGATGCATGACCCAGCTTTACTTTTTCTGTTTTTTTGCTATTTCTGAAGCTTATGTGCTGACATCAATGGCCTATGATCGCTATGTGGCCATCTGTAACCCACTTTTGTATCATGTTGTCATGTCCCCCAAAGTGTGTTGCAGCCTTATGCTTGGTTCATACTTGAAGGCATTTTTGGGTGCCATGGCTCACACTGGATGCATGCTGAGACTGACCTTCTGTGATGCAAACACCATCAACCATTATTTGTGTGATGTATTCCCTCTGCTCCAGCTCTCCTGCACCAGCACTTATGTCAATGAACTGGTGGTTTTCATTGTGGTGGGCATCAATGTGATTGTGCCCAGTGTCACCATCTTTGTCTCCTATGGTTTCATCCTCTCCAGCATCCTGCGCATCAGCTCCACTGAGGGCAGGTCCAAAGCCTTCAGCACCTGCAGCTCCCACATAGTTGCTGTTTCTCTCTTCTTTGGATCAGTTGCATTTATGTATCTTAAACCATCTTCTGCTGGGTCTATGGATAATGGGAAAATCTCCTCTGTCTTTTATACCAATGTGGTTCCCATGATGAACCCTTTCATTTACAGCTTGAGAAACAGAGACATTAAACTTGCTGTGGGAAGAACTCTGAGTAGGCGAGTGTTTTGATCAGAAACAGTGTTTGTCTCTGTAGTTAGTTACACAGATGGAGATTCTGTGTGTTTAAATAAAATACATTTAGTTGCAACCTTCTTAGCCTAATTTTCTTAACATGGTAAAGGAAGTTTGGGTCCTATACTATATTTTTAGTCTTTATAAGGTGGTCTTCTTTTTTTTTCCTCACCAATACCACAATTACTTCTCCACATCTTTGTTCTGTTTGGTAATAACATTAAGTAAGAGACATGTTGTCTTTTTTTTCCTATTGTTATTTTGAACTTTTTTTTCCCTTTGGAACATGATGAGTAGTCTTCAAAACATTGAATTAAGTACCAGTAGCATGACATTGCATTATTGGGGGTGTTCTTATTGCCACTTGATATTAGAAGCATGTGTCAGGTACTCTGCTTGTACTCCCATATTTCCATCCTCTGATTGGCAAGTATATGTCTCCTTTAAATACCAGAGATGGAAGATTCCATAAAGACGATCAAGGTTCATCCATTTTGCCTATGTAGACATTATGTATCAAGTGTCTTTCAGTAGATTTTTATTTTTGACCTTTATACAGCCAAACCAACACATAACTGATCATCAAAATATATTTATTGTATGGATGGGAAAGTGAAGCTCGGTGTAGTTAGATTTATCTAAAGTCACTCCATAAAGTAAGATTTACCCTAAATTCTTAGCCTTCCCATTTCAGGTCTAATACTCTTTGTAGTCTGTTTTGCTCTACTTTCTTCTTTCTTTTCCCTTTCAGGTTTTTATTTAAATTCCACTTAGTCAACATACAGTGTAATATTAGTTTTAGGCATACGATATTGTGATTACCAGTTACATACAACACCTGTTACTCATCACAGCCAATTCCCTCCTTAATAGCCATCACCCATTTAACCCACCCCCCCACCTCCCCTCCAGCAATCTTCAGTTTGTTCTCTGTAGTTGAGTCTGTTTTATGGTTTGCCTCTTTGCTCCCCCTATTCATTTGTTTTGTTTCTTAAATTCCACACAGGCATGAAATTATATGGTATTTATGTTTCTCTGACTGACTAATTTAACTTAGCCTAATAGTCTGTAGCTCCATCCGGGTCATTGCAAATGGCAAGATTTCATTCTTTTTCATGCCTGAATAGTATTCCATTCCAGATATACACCACTTCTTTTTTTTTTTAAGTATTTATTTATTTATTTATTTGAGAGAGAGAGAGAGAGAGAGAGAACACAAGCTGACAGAGGGTAAGAGGGAGAGGGTGAAGCAGACTCCTTGCTGAGCAGGGAGCTCAATGTGGGATTCGATCCCAGGCCTCTGGGATCATGACCTGAACCGAAGGCAGACACTTAACTGACTGAGCCACCCAGGTGCCCTATACCACTTCTTTATCCATTCATCAGTCGATGGACATTTCAGTTCGTTCCATTGGGTATTGTTGGTAATGCTGCTGTAAATATCAGAGTGCATGGATCCCTTTGAATCAGTATTTTTGCATCCTTTGGGTATGGTGAACTTGGTGGATCCACCTAGGATGGTGGATCACAGGTTGGCTCTATTTTTAATTTTCTGAGGAACTTCCATACTATTTTCCAGAGTAGCTGCACCAGTTTGCTTTCCCACCAATAGTGTAAGAGTGTTTCCCTTTTCTCCTCGACCTTGCCAATACCTGTTATTTCCAAAGTTGTTGATTTTAGCCATGCTGATAGGTGTAAGGTGATATCTCATTGCAGTTTTCATTTTGATTTCTCTGATGATCACGATATTGAGCATCTTTTCTTTTGTCTGTTGGACATTTGTGTGTTTTTGGAGAAATGTCTATTACTGTCTTCTGCCCATTTTTAACTGGGTTATTTGGTTTTTTTGAGTGTTGAATTTGATTAGCTCTTTATATATTTTTAATAACAATCCTTTATTAGATATGTCATTTGCAGATATCTTCTCCCATCCAGAAGCTGCCTTTTACTTTTGTTGATTTTTTACTTTCCTTTGAAGAAGCTTTTTATCTTGATGAAGTTGCAATAGTTTATTTTTGCTTCTGTACCTCTTGCCTCGGGAGACATATCTAGCAAGAAGTTGCTATGGATGATGTTCTTCCCTAGGATTCTGATGGTTTCCTATATCAGATTTAGATCTTTCATCCATTTTGAATTTATTTTTGTGTGTGGTGTAAGGAAGTGGTCCTGTTTCATTGTTTTGCATGTTGCTGTTCAGTTTTCCCAATGCCATTTTGTGAAGAGACTGTCTTTTTTCCTTTTAATATTCTTTTCTGCTTTGTTAAAGATTAGTTGACCATATAGTTGAGGGTCCGTTTCTGGATTTTCTCTTCTGTTCCATTGATCTATGTGTCTGTTTTTGTGCCACAGCCATACTGTCTTGATCACTACAGCTTGATAATATAATTCGAAGTATGGAATTGTGTCGCCTCCAGCTTTGGTTTTCTTTTTCAAGGTTGCTTTCTATATTCAGGGTCTTTTATTGGTCCGTACAAATCTTAGGATTGTTTGTTCTAGCTCTGTGAAAAATGCTCTTGGAATTTTGATAGGGATTGCATTAAATATATAAATTACTTTGTGTAGTATAGACATTTTAACAATATTTGTTCTTTCAATCCATGAGCTTGGAAAGTTTTTCCATTTTTTAATATGAAGAACCAGCAGCTATTATCATCCTCAATTAAGAAAAACTGGGAGCTATTCATTCCTCTTTGGTCAGGAACAAGACAGGGATGTCCACTCTCACCACTGTTATTTAATATTGTAGTGGAAGTCCTAGCCTTTCAGCAATCAGACAACAATAAGAAATAAAAGGCACCCATATCAGCAAGGAAGAAGTCAAACTTCCACTATTTGCAGATGCAATGATACTCTATGTAAAAAACCCAAAAGACTCCAAGAAAAAATTGCTAGACCTATTATACGAATTCAGTAAAGTCACAAGCTCAAAGTCAATGTATAGAAATC
This sequence comes from Ursus americanus, assembly GCF_024610735.1. Taxonomy (NCBI): domain Eukaryota; kingdom Metazoa; phylum Chordata; class Mammalia; order Carnivora; family Ursidae; genus Ursus; species Ursus americanus. The sequence continues at coordinate 44,925,636 of NC_142142.1, forward strand.
TGTTGCATTTCTATACACTAATAATTAAGCAGCACAAAGAGAAATCAAGGTATTGAGCCCATTTACAATTTAACTGAAAACCGTAAGATATCTAGAAATAAACCTAACCAAAGAGGTAAATGCTGAAAACTTTAAAACACTTATGAAAGAAGTTGAAGATGACATGAAGAAATCTTTTAATATAATCTTTTATTTTATTATTTTAATAATATCTTGCCTGGAGGAAACATTTTTAGTTTTGATAATGTCCAGTTTAACTATGTTTTATCTTATGCATGTTTCTCTTTTTCTAATCAGGCCTTAGGAATATTTCCCTGACCCTAGATCACAAACCATTTTCTTTTTCTTTTTTCTCTTGTAAAAGTCTTAAGGTTTTATGTTTCACATTTATAAATTATGTTTATTTATGTATCATTATGTGTGAAGTTATTTGTAGATTTTTTTGTAGATGCCTGTTTTCAGGTTCAGAAAGTTCCCTTTTACTTTTGTATTTTATACAAAATAGTAAACTCACATTGTAATATATCAAATATTTTTCTGTATTTATTAAGATGATCATATAGTTTTCTTGAATACTCTTTTAGTATGGTGAGTTACTCTGATTGATATTCAGATATTAAGCCAGGCTTGTATTACCATGGTTAAACATTAGTTTTCATGATATATTTTTACTTTTATATATTTGGATTCAATGTGCTAAAAAATTACATCTATGATTATGAACGGTATTGGTCTATGGTTTTGTTTTCTTGTCATGATTTTGGTTTTGGTATCAGGGTACTGCATGTTGTATAGAATGAATTGTCATGTTTCTCCTTTTTAATTTTTATGGGAGATTGTGTAGAATTATGTTATTTCTTCAGAAATGTTGGGAAGGATTTAACAATGAAATTAGATAGATAGACCTAGTGCTTTTTTCATGGGAAAGCTTTTAACTGAAATTTCAAGTTCTTTAATAGATATAAAGCCGTTGTAGTTACCTACTTCTTAAGTAAGCTTTGGAAGCTTGTGTTTCAACAAACTTATCCATTTAATTGGTTGTCAAATTTATTAGTATAAATTTGTTCATAATATTTCCTTATATTCCTTTTAAGTCCATAGAATCTGTGGTAACAAACTCTTACATTTTTGTGGTATCAGTAATGTGTGCCTTTCTCTTTTTTGCTTATTCAGTCTAACTAGAAGATTATCATTGTAATTGGTCTCAGAAACAGAGATTTTAGATTGTTTTTATAGATTTAGATTGATTTTATAGATTGTCCTTTTTACCTTTACATTTTTACCCTTACATTTATCATTTAATCTTTCTGCATATTTGGGGTTTATTTTTAAAAAAGATTTATTTATTAATTTGAGGTAGAGAGCGAGAGAGCGAGCATGTGGGAAGGGGCAGAGGGAGAGAACCTTCAGGCGGGGAATGTGGAGCACATCGTGGGGCTCAGTATCACCAACCGGGAGATCACGACCTGAGCCAAAACCAAGAGTTTGTTGTTAAACCAACTGAGCTATCCACATGGCCCTGGGGTTTCTTTCTTTCTTTCTTTCTTTCTTTCTTTCTTTCTTTCTTTCTTTCTTTCTTTCTTTCTTTCTTTCTTTCTTTCTTTCTTTCATAATAATTTTCTATTATGTTATGTAGTCACCATACAGTACATCCTTAGTTTTTGATGTAGTGTTCCATGATTCATTGTTTGCGTATAACACCCAGTGCACCATGCAGTATGTGCCCTCCTTACTACCCATCACCAGCCTATCCCAATCCCCCACTTCCCTCCCCTCTGAAACCCTCAGTTTGTTTCCCAGAGTCCATAGTCTCTCATGGTTCATTCCCCCCCTGGGGTTTATTTCTATTTTAATTTTTTTGTGGTTTCATGAGACAGAGGTATAAACCTTTGGCTTGAAATATCTCTTCTTGTCCAGCACAGTTACTTAGGTACCTAAATTACATGTAAACACTGTATTTAACTATATTACATATGTTTTAATAAGTTTTGTTTTCATTTTTATTCACCTTAAAATGTTTTCTGATTATTTTTTATCTGTTTTTTTTTAGAATTTAGTGTTATTTTTCTGATAACAGCTTTATTGATCTGATTCACATATTTAAATTAAATGGTTTACACTTTCGTCAAGGAGTTGTGCAACCATTGCCACAGTATATTTTGGGATCTTTTCATCAATCCCAAAAGAAGTCTCAACCTAATCAACCACTAATCTTGTTGGTCTGTATAGGTTTGAGTGCCCTGGATATTTTATGCAAATGGAATAATATAACAGGCTGTCTTTTGTGACTGGCTTTTCTTACTTGGCTTAATCTTTTCAAAGTTCCTCCATGTTATAAATTGTAAAGGCACTTGGTTTCTTTTTTTCCAAGTACTACTCCATTAGACGGATACACTGCATTTTGTGGTGTAAATTTTGTTGAACTCCAATTTATCTATTTTTTCTTTTGCCATTTGAGCTGTAGGTGTCATATTTAAGAAGTCATCGCCAAACCTAAGGTCACAAAATGTCTTGCTGAGTTATTTTCTTCTATAAGTTTTATGATACTACTTCTAACAATTATAACTATGGTTTACTTGGAGTTAATTCTGTTTCTTGTGTCCAGTTTCAGTTCTTTAAATGTGAACATCCACTTGTTCTAGCATTTGTGGAAAAGATTATTGGCTCTCTATAGAACATTTTGGCATCTATGCTGAAAATCAAGTGCCCATCAATGTGAGGGTTATTTTTGCATTCTCTTCATTGAAATATATGTGTCATATAGATGTACCTGTCATGAATATAAGTGCAGTCAATTTATCTCTTCTTTTTCTTTCACATGTCGCTTGTATGAGTTCTTTACCACAGTTGCATTTAAGCCTTTTTATTCCACTTGGTTAACAGTTAAAAACAAAGGGGTGGTGGTGGTATTAAAATGTTTTCAAGCTACTATATTGCTGAATTTTGATTATGTACAGCCATAAGACTGTAGGTGGAGAGAAATAAGGAACAGCCTTAAAATTCTTTCTCTCCTTGAACTAACTAGCCTTTCAACGATTGCTTCTTTAAGCCTTTATCACTCCTCTAAAGAATTCAAATGCTACCTATAATCGCAGTGCTGTGTTCGTTAGATGTCCAGAACTTACTCATCTTCTAATGGGAAGTTTATACTATCAGACAAGCATCATCCCAATTCCCCCTGTCCTCAGCCCCTGGTAACCATCTTTATACTCTCTGTTTCTTGGAGTGTGGCTTTTTTAGATTCCACGTACAAGTGATATCATACAGTATTTGTCTTTCTCTTCCTGCTTTGTTTCCCTTAGCAAATCCTCTAGGACCATCTATGGTGTTGTAAATGGCAGAATTTTCTTCTTTCTCATGGCTGCATAACATTTCATTGTGTATGTATACCACAGACTTGAAATTCTCTAAGAGAGTAGTCTTAAAAGTTCTCACCACAAAAAAGAAATGGTAATTATGTAACTTGATGGAGGTGTTAGCTAATACTGCTGTGGTAATCGTATGGCCATATATGTTTATCAAATAAATATTGTACACTTAAAGCTACAGAGTGTTATATGTCAATTATATCAAAATAAATCTGGAAGAAAAAGAATTCAAATGCTTCTCACATTGACCTAAGGGTAAGTGAAAGGAGAATGCAAAATAATTACCAAATTTTTCTTCCAGCATTTGAAAATGTATAGCATTTTTGCATTTGTAAAAGTGAAACTAATGTGTGTGTGTATGTATGTATATATATGTGTGTGTGTGTATATATATATGTATATGTATATATATAAAGGATCTTAATTTGAGTTTTAAAAATATTCAATCACATGTTGAATTTAAGACACAGAACAAATGAACATAGGGAGAAGAAAGAGAGGAAACCAAGGAACACTTTTTTTTTTTTTTTAAGAAACATACTCTTAAGTAGAAAACAAACTGATGGTTACTAGAGGGGAGGTGGGTGGGGAGATGGGTTAAATAGGTGATGGGAATTAAGGAGGGCACTTCCTGTAATGAGCACCTGGTATTGTGTGTAAGCGATAAATCATTAAATTCTACACTTGAAACTAATATTACACCGTATTTTAACTTACTGGAAATTAAATAAAAACTTGGAAAGAAAAAAGAAAATAAATATTCCTAAGGCCTTCTTGGGATATTCCTTACAGCAATTTTTTTTTTCTTTAATTGATTCAAGGGGCGCCTGGGTGGCACAGCGGTTAAGCGTCTGCCTTCGGCTCAGGGCGTGATCCTGGCGTTGTGGGATTGAGCCCCACATCAGGCTCTTCCGCTATGAGCCTGCTTCTTCCTCTCCCACTCCCCTTGCTTGTGTTCCCTCTCTCGCTGGCTGTCTCTATCTCTGTCGAATAAATAAATAAATAAAATCTTTAAAAAAAAATTGATTCAAATGTTGTCTAAGACAAAAGTCCCCATCAGAGGGAGCTGTTTACTTAGATTACCACTGAAACATTAATTATCAATTGATAGGGACCTCCTTGGACCACTGTATACCTTAATTCATAGAGAGAGGTAAAAGAGATTAATATTTCACTGTTACAGGTTTGATACAGAAGAAAATTCTTATTTTTAGGACAGTTGTAATTGTAAGAAGGCTTTCCGCTGAAGACCCAAGTGTTCCTTCTCTCTTTTACTATGAGTTATATTCTAAATTGCATGGAAAATTTAATAACGAGAAAATCTCAGAGGCAACACATTTTTCCTAGGACTGCCAATGATAGGACAGTTGATACCCAAAATAGATTAAACCCCAGATTAGTGCACTTCTCCTTGAATAATACATGTACTGTACCATTGTGGGATTTGCTAGGACACATTTCTAATTTCCGTTGTCCAGAAATGCAATTGTTCATTTGCTTTACACCCAGGATTTTTATACTTTTGATCTGCTCAGAAATTTCATATTATGACAAGATTTGAGTACAGGAAAGAGTACCTCTTAATCATGGCCACTTATTTTTGAGCAGGGGATGGAAGTAAATGTACTGATCACACAAGTCAAGGATCAGCAGGTCCTCTTTCTGCTTCTTCATTTTTCCTCAGATTCCAAGAGAAAAATAAAGTCAAACTAGCCAGCTCTTAATCTTAACTTCCATTTGCAGTTTATAGTTATACTTTCTTCAAGATGGGGAGCTTTTGTTTTTATAAGGATGCCCATGAAGAGAGCCTAGCGTCTCTTTTTAAATACCACACACAGTAGTGGAGTTTTCTAGCAGGATTGCTAACCTCCTTTCATATAATTAATAATCTACTCTTTACCTTGGATCCTTTTCCAAAATGTTGCACCTTGAATTTCTCTCTCTCTCTCTCTTTAACCTAATTTTGTGAGTATAGAAATTTCAAAATCATATGTGGTATGTTGGAAAGATGCTAAACACAGATCTTAGGTATAGATCTTAGATCATAGATACAGAGAATGAAGAAAGACCTTTAAAGTCAAGTTGGCTATAGACTGAATGTTTGTGCTTCCTCAAATTGCTATGTTGAAACTTAATCCTTAGTGTGATGGTATTAGGAGGTGAGAACTCTGGGAGTTGACTAGGTCATGAGGGTGGAGCCTTCATGAATAGAGTCGGTGTGCTTATAAAAGAGCTATCAGAGAGTTCCCTTTCTGCTTTGGTCATGTGAGGACAGAGCAAGAAGACAAGCAGTCTATGACCCAGGAAGAGACCTCACCAGAGATTAAATCTCCTGGTGCCTTGATCTTGGACTTCTTAGACTTCAGAGCTGTGAGAAATAAATTTCTCTTGTTTATACGCCACCAATCCATGGATTTGTTATAGCAGCCCAAAGAGACTAACACAGCCTAAGTGGTCTTTTCCATCTTTCTCCCTTTAGAGCTGGCATTAAGGAAGGCACTTGAGGCAATGAGCATTGGGTATTATATGCAACGGACGAATCACTAAATTCTACCCCTGAAACTAATAATACAGTATATGCTAACTAAATTGAATTTAAATAGAAAATTAAAATAAAAATCCATAATTGTGGTAGGAACAAGTCATTGTTTTGTGTTTGGAGCCATGTCTTATTTTGAGCAGTTTACACATTGGGAGAAATTCAGAGTCTGAATGCTTTTTTTACTACGAACAGAATCCCCTCTATATAACTAAAGAATGATGCTTTTCTGCCCTTCTCCCCTACTAAATATAAGTGCATGTGTAAATACATGCTTATGTATTCTTCAGATGAATAAGAGTTCAGAATTCATTAGGGATACTGGCTTCTCATTTTCTTTCCTTGTAGTAATTTTGTCTGCATTTGATATCAGGGTAATGCTGTCCTCATAGAATGGATTTCAAAGTCTACCCCATTCTTTAGATTTACGGGACACTTGAGAAAGACTGGTGTTAATTCTTCTTTAAATATTTGGTAGAATTTATGCTTGAAGCTTGGATTTTCTTTGTTGAGAGGTTTTAGAGTATTGTTTTGATCATGATACCTGTTACAATTCTGTTCAGAATTTCTGTATATTCCTGATTCATGTTTTGTAAGTTGTATGTTTCTAGGAATTCATTTCATCTAGATTATCCACTTTTTGGTGTATAAATGTTCGTATAATCTTATGATCCTATTCTTTTTATTTCAGTGGCATCAGTTCTATTGTCTTCTCTTTCATTTCTGATTTTACTTATTTTAGCCTTTTCTCTTTTTTCTTATTTAGACTTTCTAAGTGCTTGCCAATTTTATCTTTTAAAACAGCCCTTATTTTCAGTGATTTTACTGTTATTTTCTATTTCATGTATTTCTGCTTAATTTGTTCTTTTCTTGCGAGTTCCATGAGGTATAAAGGTAGGTTGTTGATTCGAGTCTCTCTTCTTTTTTAATATAAGTGTTTATCATAATAGATTTCCTTCTTAGTGTACCTGTGTAAGCCTAGCACACACCATCACATATTTTCCTACTTGGTGTTATACTCACATACATTATTGGGGCTGTAGTTTCGATTTAAAGAAATATTTCTGACATTTTTTGCTTTTGTCACTTAAAAAGGCTTTATTGAATCCATACGTGCATTTCGTGTCTATTAACATTTTTAGTTATAGTTACTTTTTAATACTTTTGTGTTTTAACTATTGTATCAAAATTGAAAGAAATTTACCCACCACTTTTATAGTATAATATTCTGTACTCTTCTGTATGTTTACCTTTATTAATTTGTTTTAGACTTCCTTAAGCTAATGTGATGTTATTTAGTATCCTTTCTTTTCAACATTTCTTATAAGGCAGGTTTAGTGGTGATGAACTTTTTCAGTTTTCTTTTATGTGAAAAAAAATGTTCTCTCTTCTCCCTTTGGAAGGATACTTTTGTTATTTATAGTATTCTTGGTTGACCTTTTTTTTCTTTCAGTACATTGAATAGATCATCCCACTCCCTTTTGACTTGCAAGATTTCTGCTGAAATCCATTGAATTCTGCTGAAAAATCTACTGATATTCTTATGGCGGTTTCATTGCAATGGATAAGTTGCATTTTTCTTGCTGCTTGAAAAATCTATTTGTCTTTGACTTCTCAGTAATTTGATTACAGTATGTCTTGGTGTGGATTTCTTTGAAGTTATCTTCCCCCCCCCCCCAAGGGTGGGGGTCATTTTTGCTTCCTGGATCTGGATGTTCATTTCCTTCCACAGATTTGCGGGTTTTTAAGCCATTTTTCCTTTGAGAAATCTTTCAGGTCATTTCCCATCTTTCTTTTGGGATCCCTAGAATGCATATATTGGTCCATCTGATACTGTCCAATAATTTTTTTCTTTTATTTTTTTACTATTTTTCATTCTACTTTTTGCTACTCTGATGAATAATTTCAAATGAATTTTTTTTATAATAATATTTTTTTATTATATTATGTTAGTCACCATACAGTACATCCCTGGTTTTTGATGTAAAGTTCGATGATTCGTTAGTTGCGTATAACACCCAGTGCACCATGCAATACGTGCCCTCCTTACTACCCATCACCAGCCTATCCCATTCCCCCACCCTCTCCCCTCTGAAGCCCTCAGTTTGTTTCCCAGAGTCCATAGTCTCTCATGCTTCGTTCCCCCTTCTGGTTAGCCCCCCCCCCTTTCTTTATCCCTTTCTTCGCCTACCGATCTTCCTAGTTCTTATGTTCCATAGATGAGAGAAACCATATCAAATGAATTTTTTTAAAAATTCTGAGATCCTTTCTTTTGTGTGATTTAGTGTGCTGTTTTATCCTCCAGGAAGTTCGGTTATTCTGTTTTCAACTACATGATTTCTGCTTGGAGTTCTTCAGAGGTTTCTGTCTCTTGTTTGATATTCTTACTGTTTTCATGTACTGTTCTGTGACTACAGTGAACCTTATTATGACAGCTATTTTGAATTCTATGTCATGTAAATGATATATTTCCATTTCATTAGGGACAGTTTGTGGAGATCTATGTTGTTCTTTTGGGGAACTATTTAGACCCTCTGGTCTTGTGTCTGCACATTAGACAAAATGTCTAACTGTCCTAATCTTCATGGACTAGCCTTGTACTAGAGAAGACCCCCACAATGAGTCTAGCCAGATGGTGGGAGCCTCTAACTTTTCTTGTCATTCCATCCCATTTTGCTTGTTCTTTTTGCTCCATTGCTTCTGGAGTATGTCAGGCCCCATCAGTACCCTAAAATAAAACATGCAAGACTGAAGTCAGTTCCTCAGGCAGCTCTGTAATAAGGTGGATCATTGGATACATGATTAGAGGGAAAGCGTTTTCTAGCTAGCTCTGTGCTAAGTCAGTGGTGTGTGTGTGTGTGTGTGTGTGTGTGTGTGTGTGTGGTAGGTAGGTGGCTATTGTGAGTTCCAATCCAAACTGCTGTCTCTGTTCCACCTTACTCTGTGCAGCTAAACTATGCTATGTTCCATGTCCCCTTGCCTTTCTGAGACATACTGTACAAAAGCTAGTCTTATGGGTAGCTCGTAAAAAACTTCAGGCTTTGGATGTATGGTACACCTCTTTCCTTTCCCAGGGAGTAGCTAGGGACTGGGGGATTTTGTCCCAACCCCATGTGCTATGCCAAGATAGGTATTATGACAAGAGGGTGTCTTGAATTTCCCTAACAGCTTCAATATGTCTGGTTTCGTGCATGCACTGGGTGCAGGGCCTTCTTAGCCAGTTTCTAGATTTCTTACAAAGGGAATCTGTATGCAAATTGTTTTTAAATCAGTGTGTCATGTAGAAAAGTAGAAATTAAGGCTTCCTCTTCTACCATTTTGCAGAGTGGGAAATGGGTCTTGGCTCTTTCTTGAGGGGAGTTATAATCCCTACAGTGAAGGGAAAACTTGATCAAATTATTGAGTCCCTAGGGAACTGAAGACAGATTATGGTCCAGGGTGTTTATAGAATCCCCACAGTTTCTGATTACACTTAGAGATTTTCCTTGGGGAAGACACTGAGCAAGCTTCTGCCTTGTTTACAATCGAGTCCCTTATATAATCACACTCACATTAAATCCTCTGTGATTTACCAAGTGGCCAAAATGATAATCTACTGTTTTTGTCTGCTGTTTGAGGGAACTAAAAGGCATAATCAGAAATTATGATCGATAGTTTTAAAAGATTTCCAGGGCATATCAGAAATTAAGTGTGGGCTGCATTTTCTTCGAGTTAAGGAAACAAATCCTAGAGCCTGAAATTGTCCTTCCATGACAATGGGGTTAATAACAACGATAAGGAAGCACCAGTGTTTTCTGGCCTAACGTGGGTGAGCTTATGAATTTTGTTTTTATTCATGCTTTCTATTTTGAGATGGAAGTCTGAGGATCTAAGATACGTCACTCCCCCCCCCCCCTCATTTTGCAGTCCTGAGTCTCAAGTGAAATTGGTGGGAAAATCTGTCAGGAGCAGGGACTGTTTAGAGATGTTGTAGGGGGTGGTCCAAGAATGCATTCTGTCACTCACTAAGTTCCCTCTCCATGGGCAAAACTCTTGCTACTCCAGATTTGTGGCTTTCACTCTGTGACATGGAGCAATAACCTTGTAGACTGGTCCCTTAGTTTTGGATTAGAAACAATCTACTCGGTTTCCACCACACCAAGTCTAATCTGCATTAGAAGCCAGCTCCAGGTCTCAGCTTCCAATTTCACTGGTGAAGAGAGCGCTCAAGTGAATGAAAATGATTGAGGAGAGATGGATAATTCTGTCCTGGTGCAAACTTCTCCCTTATTTATTGTTTTTTTCCAACAGTTTTGTTTACATTTGGCAGCATTTTCCTTCCCTCTATAGGCTAACTTTTGAAGTTCTTTGTTACTTAGCTTACAGAGACTAAGGGGGCAGTCAGAGTCACTCAGTATCATGTAATGGTAAAGGAGTCTATGGGTCTAGGTTGAGCTAGTCTTTTACCTTCCCTGTGCATACACCACACTCGGGAGAGGAGATATGGTGGGAAAAGCTGGGTTTTTCTCTGTGTAACTTTTTTCTTCTCTGCTCACAGATCTCCTTAGAGAAGAATGGCTCCTGGAAATGCTTCTTTTGTGACTGAATTCATTCTGGCGGGGCTCACAGACCTACCAGATCTCCAGCTCCCCCTGTTCTGCCTGTTTCTAGTCATGTATGTGGTCACTGTGTTGGGAAATTTGGGCTTGATAACTCTAATCATGCTGAACTCACACCTCCACACCCCCATGTACTTTTTCCTCTTCAATTTGTCCTTCATAGACCTCTGTTATTCTTCTGTGTTTACACCCAAAATGCTGACTCACTTCACATCAAAGAAGAATATGATCTCCTACAGGGGATGCATGACCCAGCTTTACTTTTTCTGTTTTTTTGTTATTTCTGAATGTTATGTGCTGACATCAATGGCCTATGATCGCTATGTGGCCATCTGTAACCCACTTTTGTATCATGTTCTCATGTCCCCTAAAGTGTGTTCCAGCCTTATGCTTGGTTCATACTTGGTGGCATTTTCAGGTGCTATGGCTCACACAGGATGCATGCTGAGACTGACCTTCTGTGATGCAAACACCATCAATCATTATTTTTGTGACATCCCCCCTCTGCTCCAGCTGTCCTGCACAAGCACCTATGTGAACGAGCTGGTGGTTTTCATTGTGGTCGGTATCAATGTGATTGTGCCCAGTGTCACCATCTTTGTCTCCTATTGTTTCATCCTCTCCAGCATCCTGCGCATCAGCTCCACTGAGGGCAGGTCCAAAGCCTTCAGCACCTGCAGTTCCCACATAATCACTGTTTCTCTTTTCTTTGGATCAGTTGCATTTATGTATCTTAAACCATCTTCTGCTGGGTCTTTGGATGATGGGAAAATCTCTTCTATCTTTTACACCAACACAGTTCCCTTGATGAACCCTTTCATTTACAGCTTGAGAAACAAAGATGTTAAACTTGCCCTGAAGAAATTCCTGAGTAGGAGACCGTTTTAATCGGAAACATTGTCCCTTCGTGCAGTTAGTTATACAACAGGGAGCTTTTATTGTTCAATGTAAATATTTTTAGGGGTAACCTTCTTCACCTATTTTTTTTCTGAACATGGATAAGAGATTTGAGTCTTCTCTCTATAATTTACTTCCTGTCGTTATATCTAGGTCTTTTTTTTTCATCATTTGTACAATTTCTTCACTTTTTTTTTCCTGTTTAGCAATAGGTATATGTTATCTGAGTTTTTAAAATTTTTCATTTTGAACTTTTTTTTTCCCACTGGAGAGAGATTAATGGTCTCCAGATTATGGAATTGAGCAACAACAGAGTTGACACTGTACCACTGGGGTTGTTCTTATCTTCCACTTGCTATTAGAAGCACAAATCAGATAGTGTGTGTATACTCATGTTTCTTTGCTTAGATTGGCAAGAATATATCTTTTTTTAAAAAGATTTGTTTATTTACCTTAGATGGGTCAGGGCAGAGAGAGAGGGAGAGAGAATCCCAAGCAGACTCTGTGCTGAGAAGGTAGCCCAATCTTGTGACCTCGAGATCACCACCCTGAGATCACAACCTGAGCTGACACCAAGAGTTGGATGCTTAACTGACTACACCACCCAGGCACTCCAAGAATATGTCTTTTTTAAATGGCAGAATTTGAAATTTCCTTAAACTCTATAATTTTTAGTCTATTTTGCATCTGTAAACATTTTGCAGCAGGCTTCTTTTGGCAAAGGGTTGGTTTTCTTTGTTTTTATACAGTCAAAGTAGCACATAAGTGATCAAGAAAACATATTTACCATATGGCTGGGAATGTGAAGCTCAGAATAGTTAATGATTCACCCAAAGTTACACAGCTACGCAAAGACAAGGTGTAGAGTATCCTCTTAGTCTTCTGATTTCAAGTCTATTGCTCTTTGTGATATGCTTTGCTTCTACTTTATGATTTTTGTTTCAATACACAAGGATGATGAGAAACCTTTCTAGTTTGAAGGTTGGTTCTGCTTTGTTCCAGGATGGCACATGAATTTCTCTCATGCTCAGTATTACATTTTTGTTTTTTGTTTAGGAAAACATTTTTATTAATAAACTGAGTTTCTATGTCTAGATCATTGTTTCATTTCACCCTTTTCCTTTACAATTTTAATTTTTTTTAAAGATTTTATTTATTTATTTGACAGAGATAGAGACAGCCAGCGAGAGAGGGAACACAAGCAGGGGGAGTGGGAGAGGAAGAAGCAGGCTCATAGCGGAGGAGCCTGATGTGGGGCTCGATCCCACAACGCCAGGATCACACCCTGAGCCAAAGGCAGACGCTTAACTGCTGTGCCACCCAGGCGCCCCTACAATTTTAATTTTCACTTAAACCTGTTGTCAAAATATTAATTGAGAAGTTGAAGGCTAGATCTGTGTCTACATTTAGAATTTTTTTTTAAATTAATTTCCTGAGGTACAATAGGTTACAAATACTTCATCAAAATGAATGGGAAATTGAACATGAAATTAAAAGAAAGTAATTATTGAAGAGGCAGCCTCCCTTAGTAGGAAATAAAGAGGCTGATGTGTTCCTCCTCCATGAACCCAACCAGTTTTATGGCCATAAATTTTCTCTCATTTTAAAATAAAAATATGTTATTTATTTAAATACTAGCTCCTAAGCAGACTCTTCAAATAGAATATTTTAGAGTTGATCAAAATAAACTTGCATTTTAAGAGACTGACTCATAGTAGCCACATCCCAGCTACCTGGCATCTAAGAAGAAGCAATCCAAAAAGAGGAAAAATCCTTTGTCAAGAAATGTGTTAAATATTGAGAATACAAAGGTAAATAATTCATCGAGAAGGTGATGTTTAAATGAGTATTTGGAAAAATATATTTTTTTAAAAGATTTTATTCATTTGAGAAAGAGAGAGAGAGAGCATGTACAAGCACAAGCAGGAGGAAGGGCAGAGGGAGAGGGAGAAGCAGACTCCCCACTGAGCAGGGAGCCTGTCCTGGGACTCAATCCCAGGACCCTGAGATCATAACCTGAGCCAAATGCAGATAGTTAACCAACTGAGCCACCCAGTGCTGCCCCTGGAAAAATATCTCTTTAAGGGAGATTGCTGTCCAGTGCAAAAGCTCCTGAGGTGATACTTCCGGCATGTTTGAGAATACAGAAAGGGCTAGTGTACTGAATAAAAGGAGTAAGAGAGAGAGTTGAAGGAGACAAGGACAGACATGTAACAAGGGGCAAGATCATGGTGGAAATTGTTGGTAATTGTGAAAGTTGGACTTTACTAAGTGAAATGGAGTACTGGATTAAAACATAATACATAAGATATACATACACATAAAGCATATATATAATATAGACATAACTACCCAATATATCACAACTATGACACTACCACCTTGATTTGAGAAACTCTTGTCTCTTACTAGCATTAATGCAAAGCCTTCCTAATTAAATGCCCGTTTCTTCCATTGCCTCCTACAGTTTATCTCCTAAAAACAACCAGGACCTTTTTTTTGGGGGGGGGGGGGCAAAGATCCTTTATGCGAATCAGCAGATCTAGTGTTCCTTCTCTCCTTTATCATGAGTAATGTTCTAGGCTGTTTAGAAAATTTATGATCTACCAAATATCAGAGGCAAAAAGAGTTTTCCTCTAAGTGGGTCATTGGTAGGACAGTCATACCCAAATACCTTGAACTCCAGATTACTGCACCTCTCTTTAACCAATACATGGATTGTGACACTGTAGGATTTGTTAGGCCACATTTCTGAGGCCTGTTTTCCAGAAATGTAATTGTTCATCGCCTTTACTCACAGGATTTCCATTCTTTTGATCTGCTTTTAATACCTCATAACTTCACTTGAAGCTTTCTTATTTATAATCAGACCTTCTTCAAATGGGAGCCAGGGTTGGAACAAGAATGCCCCTGAAGGGATCCCAGTGTCTCCTTTTTAATATAATAAGCAGTTGTGGAGGTTTTTTGATTTTATTTTTGTTTTTTAAAGATTTTATTTATTTGTCAGAGAGAGAGAGCAGAAGCAGGGGTGGCGGCAGACAGAGGGAGAAGCAGGCTCCCCACTGAACAAGAAACCCGATACAGGACTCTGTCCCAGGACCCTGGGTTCATGAAATGAGCTGAAAGCAGACCCTTATCTGACTGAGCCACCCAGGTGTCCCAGTTGTGGAGTTTCTTAAGAAGAATTTTAAAACTCAATTTACATAGCTAATAATTTTCTGCTTACCTTAGATTCTTTTCCAAAATCCTACATACTGAAATTTCCCTTTTCTTACCTAATGTAGTCAGCCCAGCAGTTTCAAATATTATATAATATATTGGGAAGATTCTAAACAAGAGATAGAAAGGTTAAAAAAAAAAAGAAAGAAAGAAAAAAAGAAAGGTAAAACAATGTTTGAAAGAAACCTAAAGTAAACTTTCAAAAAGTATAATCTTAATTTCAATAGGTCAGATATTTAGTGCCTACACATCTCTTCCATCTCTCTGTTTTAGGAGTTGCTGTGAGACACACACACACACACACACACACAAACATAATTGTGGTAGCACGAGTTACTGTTTTCTGTTTTGATACATTCTTTATTTTACACAGTTTGAAACATTCAGTGTCTGGTGCTTTTTCACTAATAGGAGGACCCTCTCATATTATAGAATGATGCTCTTCCTCCTCTCCTCACCACATACGTGTAAGTAGTGTATGTAAATATATACTTACATGTGTTTACTTATCCACACACAGACACAAATGTATTTATAACGTGATTTGAATATCTCGAGGCAATTGGGTTGATTTAAAACTTAAAACAGTGAATTTACTTAAAAAAATAACAATTATATTCTATATTTAGCTGAAAAACACAACCCCTATTACAAATATCTTTTACAAGCTCTTTGTTGGTGGCAGACTGTGTTGATGCTCTATCCAATTGATGTTATCCTCCAAGTATTCTTAATGACAGAAACTTCCTTTTTTGATAGAGGCTGAAAATGGGAGATTCTCATTTTTGTCAGTCTTCCTTGCAGCTGTGTTGCCCGTGAGGCATAGCCACGTGACTGCCCAGACATAAAGGAAATAATCTATTGGCATCTGGAGATGATTTACTTCATGCTATGCAGAGATATGTGAAAGATTTCTTTTGCCTTGTTGCTTGCTTTATTCTTTGGATATATTGGTGTTTAGATGTCATTCCTGGAGCTCTGGCAACCTTTTTGTGAGCATGAGATGATAAGCCTGAGAATGAAGGACAACAAACTGAGGATGGGGAAATGGAAGAGATTGAATCTTGATGAGAGTGATTTCTTGCTAAAGGAAGCCTAGGATAATCTAGTTTTAAGCTTATTGCTAGGTGAGAGACATAAGCTCGTTTAAAATGGGTTTTTAATTGAGCATTCTGTAACTTGAAGCTAGAAACTTTCTAAGGAGTAGTATAGGTTGACGGTTGCATTCCCAAGATATTAAATTAAAAAAAATGTTACTTAAGCAAATGAACATCTTCTTGAGATTCTTATTCCTTTTTGGAAACACTGAAGAGAGAAACTAATTTGTCATGATGAGAAGCTGAGTTTGTGCAGATTTAATCTTAAATTTTAACTATTATCTTTGGTTCCCCGAGACTGTGATCTTTGTTCACTATACCCTGTGGTCTTTGAAATACAAACATTCTCCAATATTTTTTCTTATATTTGTGAGAAGGATAAAAGTTTGTATACCACCCAATGTGTGCAAAATACTTAATCAAAATAGTTCTTTCAAGTCTTTCTACTAAGTAGAACTCTGACTCAATTTCTTCTTCCATTTTGTCCAAGACTTAATAATAATTTGAGACATATACTTTTATTACAAAATATCAATCGCCCAATGGGTAATGGAAAACCACTGAAAGTTCTTAAACTAAGGAGGGATAGAGTTTTGCTTTCAATGCTTATTCTAACAGCAGTGTACATGATTGAATAAGAGGAATTATGTGGGAAAATGCTAGAATAATAGAAGGTACTACAGTTTAGTAGTATGGTTCAGTTAAAATCGAAGAAGCTGTGTGGTGGCTGTGGGACAAGGATAGAGGTCATTGTGATCGTAGACACTATTGCTTAACACAAGTGAGAAATGTGGAATGTTTTCTGGAGGTTTGCAGGCAAAGGACAACATGATTTTCAGAAATATTTATTGAATTTCTTCTATATGCTCTGCACTGATCTTAACCCCAGGAGCAATGTACTAAGCAAGAGAGAGGAGATGTTGTCCTTATAGAACTTACAGTTTATAGGGGAACACAGGAATTAAGGGGAAAATGTCTGATGAGTATTATGAGGTATTCATGAGGATATAAATAATAACCAGTGACAATTATTGACTATTATTATATGCCAGACAATGTTCTAACTATATTACTAAAGAGAGAGAGAGAGAAAGAGACAAATCAAGAAACAGACTCTTAACTATAGAGAGCAAGCTGCTAGTTACCAGAGGGGAGGTGGATGGTGATGGGTGAACAAGGTGATGGGGATGAAGACATGTTGAGCACCGGGGGTTGTATGGAAGTATTGAATCACTATATTGTATATCTGAAACTAATATTACACTGTACCTTAACTAAGTGGAATTTAAGTCAAACTTTATTTTTTAAAAAATAATATTTATTTTGTTATATTAGTCACCAGTTCTTGATGCAATGTTCCATGATTCATTACTTGCATATAACACCCAGTGCACCATGCAATATGTGCCCTCCTTAATACCCATCACCGGCCTATCCCAATCTCCCACCCCCTCCCCTCTGAAGCCCTCAGTTTGTTTCCCAGAGTCCACAGTCTCTCATGGTTCATTCCCCCTTCTGTTTATCCCCCCTTCATTCTTCCCTTCCTTCTCCTACCAATTTCCCTGCTATTCCTTATATTCCACAAATGAGTGAAACCATATGATAATTGTCTTTCTCTGCTTGACTTATTTCACTTAGCATTATCTCCTCCAGTCCCGTCCATGTTGCTGCAGTTGTGTAATCATTCTTTCTGATGGCTGAGTAATATTCCATTGTATATATGGACCACATCTTCTTAATCCAGTCATCTGTTGAAGGGTATCTTGGCTCCTTCCATGATTTAGCTATTGTGAACAATGCTGCTATGAACATTGGGGTGCATATGGCCCTTCTCCTCACTACGTCTGTATCTTTGGGGTAAACACCCAGTAGTGCAATTGCTGGATCATAGGGTAGCTCAATTTTTAACTTTTTAAGGGACCTCCACACTGTTTTCCAGAGTGGCTGTACCAACTTGCATTCCCACCAACAGTGTAAGAGGGATCCCCTTTCTCCACATCCTCTCCAACATTTGTTGTTTCCTGCCTTGTCCATTTTTGCCATTCTAACTGGTGTAACGTGGTATCTCAAGGTGGTTTTGATTTGAATTTCCCTGATGGCTAATGATTTTGAACATTTTTTCATGTGTCTGTTAGCCATTTTTATGTCTTCATTGGAGAAGTGTCTGTTCATATCTTCTGCCCATTTTTTGATTTGATTATTTGTTGCACGTGTATTGAGTTTGAGAAGTTCTTTGTAGATCTTGGATACTAGTCTTTTATCTGTAGTGTCATTTGCAAATATATGTTCCCATTCCGTGGGCTGCCTCTTAGTTTTTTTGACTGTTTCCTTGGCTGTGCAGAAGCTTTTTATCTTGATGAAGTCCCACAAGTTCATTTTTTCTTTTGTTTCTCTTGCCTTTGGAGATGTGTCATGATAAAAGTTGCTGTGGCCGATGTCAAAGAGGTTGCAGCTTATGTTCTCCTCTAGGATTTTGATGGATTCCTGTCTCACATCGAGGTCTTTCAACCATTTGGAATTTATCTTTGTGTATGGTGTGAGATAGTGGTCAAGTTTCATTCTTTTGCATGTAGCTGTCCAATTTTCCCAGCACCATTTTTTGAAGAGACTGTCTTTTCTACTGGATGTTTTTTCCTGCTTTGTCAAAGATTAGTTGCCCAAAGAGCCAAGGGTCCATTTCTGGGTTCTCTGTTCTGTTCCATTGGTCTATGTGTCTGTTTTTGTGCCAGTGCCATGCTGTTTTTCTGATCACAGCTTTGTAGTATAGCTTGAAATCTGGCAATGTGATGCCCCCAGCATTGTTTTTCATTTTCAACAATTCCTTAGCGATTTGGAGTCTTTTCTGGTTCCACACAAATTTAAGGGCTGTTTGTTCCAGTTCTTTGAAAAATGTCATTGGTATTTTGATCAGAATGGCATTGAAAGTGTAGATTGCTCTGGGTAGCATAGACATTCAACAAAGAAACAAGAGCTTTGAGTGACATACTGGACCAGATGGACCTCATAGATATATATAGAACACTACACCCCAGAACAACGGAATACTCATTCTTTTTGAATGCACATGGAACTTTCTCCAGAATAGACCATATACTGGGTCACAAAACAGTTCTCAACCGATACCAAAAGAGTGAGATTATTTCCTGCATATTCTCAGACCACAGTGCTTTGAAACTGGAACTCAATCACAAAGAAAAAAAATTTGGAAACTCAAACACTTGGAAACTAAGAACCGTCCTGCTCAAAAATGATTGGGTAAACCAGGAAATTAAAAATCAGTTTAAACAATTTCTGGAGACCAATGAGAATGAAAACACATCGGTCCAAAACCTGTGGGACACTGCAAAGGCGGTCCGAAGGGGAAAATACATAGCCATACAAGCCTCACTCAAAAGAATAGAAAAATCTAAAATGCAGTTTTTATATTCTCACCTCAAGAAGCTGGAGCTGGAACAGAAGAACAGGCCTAACCCATGCACGAGAAGGCAGGTGTTCAAGATTAGAGCAGAGATCAATGAATTAGAACCCAGGAGCACAGTAGAGCAGATCAACAGAACTAAAAGTTGGTTCTTTGAAAGAATAAATAAGATCGATAAGCCACTGGCCAGACTCATTCAAAAGAATAGAGAAAGGACCCAAATTAATAAAATTATGAATGAAAGGAGAGGGATCATGACCAAAACCAATGAAGTAGGAAGGATCATTAGAAACTTTTATCAACAGCTTTATGCCAATAAATTAAACAACCTGGAAGAAATGGATGCCTTCCTGGCAACCTATAAACTACCAAGACTGAAACAGGAAGAAATTGATTGTTTAAACAGACTGATTAATTATGAAGAGATTGAAGCAGTGATCAAAAACCTCCCCAAAAACAAGAGTCCAGGCCCTGACGGTTTCCCCAGGGAATTCTACCAAACATTCAAAGAAGAAATAATACCTATTCTCCTGAAGTTGTTTCAAAAAATAGAAACAGAAGGAAAAGTACCAAACTCATTCTATGAGGCCAGTATTACCTTGATCCCCAAACCAGGCAAAGACCCCATCAAAAAGGAGAATTACAGACCGATTTCCCTGATGAATATGGACGCTAAAATTCTCAACAAGATCCTAGCTAATAGGATCCAAAAGTACATTAAAAGGATTATCCATCAAGACCAAGTGGGATTCATCCCTGGGATGCAAGGGTGGTTCAACATTCACAAATCGATCAGTGTGATAGATCATATCAGCAAGAAAAGAGTCAAGAACCATATGAACCTCTCAATTGATGCAGAAAAAGCATTTGACAAAATACAGCATCTTTTCCTGATTAAAACCCTTCAGAGTGTAGGGATAGAGGGTACATTCCTCAATTTCATAAAAACCATCTATGAAAAGCCTGCAGTGAATATCATTCTCAACGGGGAAAAGCTGAAAGCCTTTCCCTTAAGATCAGGAACACAACAAGGATGCCCACTCTCACCATTATTATTCAACATAGTACTAGAAGTCCTTGCAACAGCAATCAGACAACAAAAAGGGATAAAAGGTATCCAAATTGTCAAAGAAGAAGTTAAACTGTCTCTCTTCGCAGATGATATGATACTCTATATAGAAAACCCAAAAGACTCCACCCCCAAACTACTAGAAGCTATAGAACAATTCAGTAATGTGGCGGGATACAAAATCAATGCTCAGAAATCAGTTGCATTTCTATACACGAGAATGAAACTGAAGAAAGAGAAATTAGGGAATCCATTCCATTTATAATAGCACCACAAATCATACGTTATCTTGGAATTAACTTAACCAGAGAGGTAAAGGATCTATTCCATTTATGATAGCACCAAAAATCATATGTTATCTTGGAATTAACTTAACCAGAGAGGTAAAGGATCTATATTCTAGAAACTACAAGTCACTCTTGAAAGAAATTGAAGAAGACACAAAAAGATGGAAAAATATTCCATGCTCATGGATAGGAAGAATTAACATAGTTAAAATGTCTATGATAAATTATTTTCTTAAAGAACTACTCTAGGCATTATTTTTGACAACTGTGTGATGATAATTATTTGGGAATATTGAAAAATTGATATATTTAGGCATAGAAGAAAGACTATTTCAATCACCAGAGGTATTATAAAGCATGATGATTAAATAGGAACTAGATATCACAAGTGTAATTCTAGTTTACAGGTGATTCAGTAGTCAGGAAATTTGTGTTGAGTCCCAAAACATAGGGTTAGAGCATTTTATATCTCACCCGCCTAGATAAGCATCCTTCCTGGAAATTGGTATAGACCTGAGTCTGAGGGTGGGAGTGTGGTTAGCTTAGTCACCTAAAGTAGAGAGTGGATCAGTAGTTGACGCTTGGTCTTTGTGTGTGTGTGTGTGTGTGTGTGTGTGTGTGTGTGTGTGTGTGTATTTGTATTTATCATGCAATTTTCGTGAATTTTACCTTTCTATTAGTAAGTCACAGTGTTGGGATGTTGCCATAATTTGTGAATTTTTCAGCTTTTTTTTCTTTGAATATGCTTTCCGGTTCTTTCTGACTCTCCTACTGGGTTTTCTAAAATGCATATATTGATCCACTTGGTAGCACCCAGTAAGTCCCTCAGGCTTTCTTCACTATTTTTCATTCTTTTTCCATTTTGCCCTTCTGACTGAATAATTTACAGGGACCTTTAATCAAACTCAGTGATCATTTCTATTGTTCAATCACATTTGCTCTTGAACCCCTGCTGAATTTTTCAGTTCAGTTATTCTATTCTTCAGCTCCATGATTTCTGTTTAATATTTTTAAGTTTTCTGGCTCTGAGTTGAAATTTTGTCTTGGTTTGTGTATTATAATCTAGCTCCAGTGAGCATCTTTATGACAGTTATTTTGAATTCTCTGTCAGGTAAACCACATATTTTTATTCTGTAGAATCAGTTTGTGGAGATTTCTCTTATTTCCTTTTGGAAGTATTTCAACCTGTCTTCATTTTCTTTGACTCTCTGCATTGGTGTCTGCACTTTAGACAAAACACACATCTGTCCTACTATTCATGGTTTTGCCTTGGACTAGAGAAGCTACCACCAATAAGCCTGGTCAGAGACTTTGGAGGACTCTCAATTTAGTGCAGTTTAAACCTCTTTTTTTGCTCCTAGTTGCTGCCTCCCTACCCCCAGACATCCATTGTGGGCTGAGTTGCATCTGTTCTAAAATAAGCCAATTCCTCAAGGAGCTCACAGATGTTTGTTACCAGACATGTGGTGCCCATTTTCCCTCATCCTAGAGAAGCTGTAAGACGGGGGTTTCCAATTGTTCACCCAAACTGAGCCTGGCTGAGGAACTTTGGTGACTTCCAGCCCAAACCGCCATCTTTTTTCTTTTTCAATGGGCAGCTAAATTATTCCATGACCTGTAGCCGCTCTGTTTTCTGACAGATAGTCAGAATCCAGTCTTCTGGGCACACCTAATAAAAATTGGGGCATTGGACACATGATGTACTTCTTTTCCTCCCCAGGAGAAGCCAGAAACTGGGGGGTTTTGTCCCAGTTGGAAGGTGCTGTGTAAGGAAAAGTGTTACAACAAGAAGATATCTAAAATTTCCCTGGCAGTTTCAATATGACTAGATTCATGGGAGCAGGACTATCCTAACTAGTATCTGGATTTCTTACAAAGGGAATCTGTACAGGAAATGTTCTGAATCAGAGTGCTCATGGGGGGTCGGAGGGTCTAGAGCTTCCTCTTCTGCCATGTTGCTGAATGGGAAATGAGAATTTATTTTTGGTTCCTCTTTGGGGGATGTTTAATCCCTACAGTGGAGGGAAATCTTGAGTAAAATTTTAAGTCCCTAAGGAATTAGAGACACACTGTGGTCCTTTGTGTAAATACAATCCCCTCAA
This sequence comes from Ursus americanus, assembly GCF_024610735.1. NCBI lineage: Eukaryota > Metazoa > Chordata > Mammalia > Carnivora > Ursidae > Ursus > Ursus americanus. Next base: position 44,948,230 of record NC_142142.1, read on the forward strand.
TGCCCTATTACACCAGAAACCATTCCCCGCAGAAGAGACTGAGCAAGCTTCTGCCCTGTTTATAACTGAGTACATTATATCATTACAGTCACCTTAAGTCTTCTATGATTTATCAAGTATCAAAAATGATGATAATAAAGGCTGTTTATTTTGATCTGCTGCTTGAAAGGACACATAATCAGAAATTGTTATCTGAGGTTCAGAAGGATTTGCAGGGCTCATCAGAATTTAAGTGTGGGCTGCATCCTCATAGAATCCAAGGGAGCAAAGCCACAGAGACTAAATCTGCCCTTTCAGGACCACAGGGGTAATACTGGTAAGGAAGCACCAACGTGTTCTTGCCTAAGGGGGGTGAGTTTCTGATCCATTTATATTCATGTCTTCTTTTTGTGCTGGAATTCCAGGGCTCTAAGATATGCCACTTTCTTTCCAGTTTTTGCTGCCCTCAGACTCAGGTGAAATTGATAGAAAGACCTGTTTGAGGGGAGGGTGGTGATGCAGAGAAGGTTCAGAGATTATCAGGATTCAAGGATGCAATTTATTGGTCAAATTCATGGACAGAACTGTCACTCTTGTACATTTGTGGTTTTTACTCTGTGACATGGGGCAGAAATTTAAACTCCCCTAGACTCTGGTCCTTTCTTTTTTATTTAGAATAATGTTCTTCATTCCTGTAACACCAAGTCCAATCCCCATTAGAAGCCAGCACCAGGTTGGTGGGGTTGCTGTCTCCAATTTTACTGGTTAGGGGAGGGGTCATGTGGTCAAAGAAATGAAATGAGAGAAGGTGATTCTCTCCTGGTCCAATCTTCTTCCTTAACCTTTGGCTTTCACAGCAGTCCTGTTGGCATATGAAGCACTGGCCTTCAGACTGTAGGCCAAGTGTTGAATCTCTTTGCTTATATAGCTTATTAAGTCTCTAATGAGGGGATGTCCAAGTAACTACATTTATCATAATAGTTAAGCATTTCTGTGGGTCCAGGGTGGGCTAGTCTCAGACATTCCCAGTATAAACCCAACTCCTGTGAGAAGAAGTATGGTGGGAAATTTTGAATTGTTCACTCTGTAACTTTTCCTCCTGTGTTCACAGATTCCCTTGGAGAAGAATGACTCCTGTAAATGCTTCCTTTGTTACTGAATTCATTCTGGTGGGGTTGACAGAACTCCCTGATCTACAGCTCCCTCTGTTTTGCCTGTTTCTATTCATGTACATGGTCACCATGTTAGGTAATTTGTGCTTCATAACTCTAATCATGCTGAACTCACACCTCCACACCCCCATGTACTTTTTCCTCTTCAATTTGTCCTTCATAGACCTCTGTTATTCTTCTGTGTTTACACCCAAAATGCTGATTAACTTCACATTAAAGAAAAATATCTCCTTCAGGGGATGCATGACCCAGCTGTACTTTTTATGTTTTTTTGGAATTTCTGAATGCTATGTGCTGACATCAATGGCCTATGATCGCTATGTAGCCATCTGTAACCCACTTTTGTATAATATTACCATGTCTTCTAAAGTGTGTTTCAGCCTTATATTTGGTTCATACTTGAAGGCATTTTTGGATGCTGTAGCTCACACAGGATGCATGCTGAGACTGACCTTCTGTGATGCAAACACCATCAACCATTATTTGTGTGACATCCTCCCTCTGCTCCAGCTCTCCTGCACAAGCACTTATGTCAATGAGCTGGTGGTTTTCATTGTGGTGGGCATCAATGTGATTGTGCCCAGTGTCACCATCTTTGTCTCCTATGGTTTCATCCTCTCCAGCATCCTGCACATCAGCTCCACTGAGGGCAGGTCCAAAGCCTTCAGCACCTGCAGCTCCCACATAATTGCTGTTTCTCTCTACTTTGGATCAGGTGCATTTATGTATCTTAAACCATCTTCTGCTGGGTCTATGGATGAGGGGAAAATCTCTTCTGTCTTTTATACCATCGCTGTTCCAATGATGAACCCTTTCATTTACAGCTTGAGAAACAAGGACTTTAAACGTGCTGTGAGAAGAACTCTGAGTAGGAGAGTGTTTTGATCAGAAACAGTGTCTGTCTGTGTAGTTAGTTACACAGAAGTAATTTCTGTGTGTTTCAATAAAATGCATTTAGTTACAACCTTCTTCACCTTTTTTTCCTTATCATGATAAAGGAAGCTTGAGTCTTATATTTTTAGTCTATGAAATAATTCTTCTTTTCCTCACCAAAACCACAGTATCTTCTCCACATCTTTGTTCTGTTCAGTAATAACATTAAATAAGAAACATGTCTATATTTTCTCCTTTGTCATTTTGAACTTTCTTTTTCCCCTTTGAACATGATGAGTAGTTTTCAATGTATTGAATTCGGTACTAGTAGCATGACATTTTTATCATTGGGGGTGTTTTTATCTTCTATTTGGTATTAGAAGCATGTGTCAGATACTCTATTTCTACTCCCATTTTCCATCCTTCAATTTGCAAGAATATGTCTCCTTTAAATGCCAGAGATTGAAGATTCCATAAAGACAATCAAAGTTAATCCATTTGCCTCTGTAGACATTATGTATCAAGTGTCTTTTAGCATACTTTTATTTTTTTTCTTTTATACAACCAGACCAATATCATCAGAATATATTTATTGGATGGATGGGAAAGTGAAGCTTGGAATAGTTATATTTATCTAAAGTCACACAGCTACGTAAAGTAACAGTTACCCTAAATTCTTGGCCTTCTCATTTCAGGTCTACTACTCTTTGTAGTCTGTTTTGCTCTACTTTATTCTTTTTTTTTTTTTTCATTTCAAGTTTTTATTTAAATTCCACTCAGCATGCAGTTTAATATTAGTTTCAGGTATAGAATGTCACGATTATTACTTTATACAACACCCAGTGCTCATCACAACCAGTTCCCTCCTTAAACCCCATCACCTATTAACCCATTTAACCCATCTCCCCACACTATCCCTCCAGGAACCCTCAGTTTGTTCTCTATAGTTAAGAGTCTGTTTTATGGTTTGTCTCTGTCTCCCCCCCCATTCACTTGTTTTGTTTCTTCAATTCCTTATAAGTGAAATTATATGCTATTTGTGTTTCTCTGACTGACTTGTTTCACTTAACATAATAATCTCTATCTCCATCCAGGTCATTGCAAATGGCAATATTTCATTCTTTTTTTTTTTTTAAAGATTTTATTTATTTATTTGTCAGAGAGAGAGAGAGAGAGACAGCCAGCGAGAGAGGGAACACAAACAGGAGAGTGGGAGAGGAAGAAGCAGGCTCCCAGCAGAGCAGGGAGCCCGATGCAGGGCTCGATCCCAGGACCCTGGGATCATGCCCTGAGCTGAAGGCAGATGCTTAACAACTGAGCCACCCAGGCGCCCCAAGATTTCATCCATTTCATGGCTGAGTAATATTCCATTATATATATATATACCGCTTTTTCTTTTAATGTTTTTTATTATATTATGTTAGTTACCATACAGTACATCCCTGGTTTCTGATGTAAAGTTCGATGATTCATTAGTTGCATATAACACCCAGTGCACCATGCAATACGTGCCCTCCTTACTACCCATCACCAGCCTATCCCAATCCCCCATCCCCCTCCCCTCTGAAGCCCTCAGTTTGTTTCTCAGAGTCCATAGTCTCTCATGCTTCATTCCCCCTTCTGATTGCCCCCCCTTTCTTTATCCCTTTCTTCCCCTACCGATCTTCCTAGTTCTTATGTTCCATAGACGCTTTTTCTTTATCCATTCATCAGACAATGGACATTTTGACTCTTTTGTAATTTGGGTATTATTGATAATGCTGGTATAAACATTGGGGTGCATATATCCATTTGAATCATTATTTTTGATCTTTTGGGTAAATACCTAGTAGTGCAATGGAGGATCATAGATTAATTCTATTTTTAATTTTCTGAGGAACTTCCTTACTATTTTCCAGAGTAGCTGCACCAGTTTGCATTCCCACCAACAGTGTAACACGATTACCCTTTCTCCACGTCCTCACCAACACCTGTTTTTTCCTGTGTTGTTAGTTTTTGTTGTTCTGATAAGTCTAAGATTGTATCTCATTGTAGTTTTGATTTGGATTTCCCTGATGATCATGATGTTGGGCATCTTTTCATGTGTCTGTTGGACGTCTGTGTGTTTTTGGAGAAATGTGTGTTCATGTCTTCTTCTGGGTTATTTGTTTTTTGGGTGTTGAGTTTGATAAGTTCTTTATATATTTTGGATACTAATTTTTTATTAGATACGTCATTTGCAAATATCGCCTCCTATTCAGAAGTTACCTTTTAGGCCATATGCACCCCAATGTTCATAGCAGCATTGTCCACAATAGCCAAAGTGTGGAAGGAACCGAGATGCCCTTCAACAGATGCCTGGATTAAGAAGTTGTGGTCCATATATACAATGGAATATTACTCAGCTATCAAAAAGAACGAGTTCTCAACATTTGCTGCAACATGGACGGAACTGAAGGAGATAATGCTAAGTGAAATAAGTCAACCAGAGAAAGACAATTATCATATGGTTTCTCTCATCTATGGAACATAAGAACTAGGAAGATCGGTAGGGGAAGAAAGGGATAAAGAAGGGGGGTAATCAGAAGGGGGAATGAAGCATGAGAGACTATGGACTCTGGGAAACAAACTGAGGGCTTCAGAGGGGAGGGGGGTGGGGGAATGGGATAGACTGGTGATGGGTATTAAGGAGGGCACGTATTGCATGGTGCACTGGGTGTTATACGCAACTAATGAATCATCAAACTTTACATCAGAAATCGGGGATGTACTGTATGGTGACTAACATAATATAATAAAAAAACATTAAAAAAAGTTACCTTTTAGTTTTGCTGATTTTTTACTTTCCTTTGAAGAAGGTTTTTATCTTGATGAAGTTGCAATAGTTTATTTTTGCTTCTGTACCTCTTGCCTCAAGTGATGTATCTAGTAAGAAGTTGCTATGGTTGATGTCAAAGAGGTTTCTACCTGTGTTCTCCTCTAGGATTCTTATGGTTTCCTGTCTCACATTTAGACTTTCATCCATTTTGAATTTATTTTTGTGTGGGGTGTAAGGAAGTCATCCTATTTCATTGTTTTGCATGTTGCTGTTCAGTTTTCCCAATGCCATTTTTTGAAGAGACTGTCTTTTTTCCATTTGATATTCTTTCCTGCTTTGTTAAAGAGTAATTGGCCTTATAGTTGAGGGTCCATTTCTGGATTTTTTCTTCTGTTCCATTGATCTATATGTCTGTTTTTGTGCCACAACCATACTGTCTTGATCACTACTGCTTTGTAATATGATTTGAAGTATGGAATTGTGTTGCCTCCAGGTTTGGTTTTCTTTTTCAAGTTTGCTTTGGTTATTCAGGTCTTTTATGGGTCCATACAAATCTTAGGATTGTTTGTTCTAGCTCTGTGAAAAATGCTCTTGGAATTTTGAGAGAGATTGCATTAAATGTGTAGATTGCTTTGGGTAGTGGAGACATTTTAACAATATTTCTTCTTTCAATCCATGAGCATGGAATGTTTTTCCATTTCCTAATATGAAGAACCCAGAGCTATTGTCATCCTCAGTTGGGAAAAACTGGGAGCTTTTCCTCTTCAGTCAGGAACAAGACAGGGATGTCCACTCTTACCACTCTTATTTAATATTGTAGTGGAAGTCCTAGCCTTTCAGCAATCAGACAACAATAAAAGAATAAAAGGCATCCATATCAGGAAGGAAGAAGTCAAACTTCCACTATTTGCAGATGCAGTAATACTCTAGTTAGAAAACCCATAAGACTCCACCAAAAAATTGCTAGAATGGATATACAAATTCAATAAACTTAAGATCAAAGTCAATATACAGTAATCTGTTGCATTTATATACACCAATAATTAAGGAGCACAAAGAGAAATTAAGATATTGATCCCATTTACTGCACCAAAAACTGTAAGATAACTAGGAATAAGCTTAACCAAAGAGATAAATGATCTGTACTTTGAAAACTTTAAAACACTTACGAAAGAAATTGAAGATGACACGAAGAAATCTTTTAAAATTATCTTTTATTTTATTTTTTAATAATATCTTGCTTAAAGGAAACATTTTTAGTTTAATAATGTCCAATTTAACTATGTTTTATTTTATGAATGCTTCCTTTTTATCATGCCTTAGGAATATTTCCCTAACATTAGGTCACAAACCTTTTTCTTTTTTTTCTCTTGTAAAAGTCTTAAGCTTTTATGTCTTACATTTATAAATTATGTTCAATATCTATCATTATGTGTGAAGTTGTAGGTTTTTTTGTAGATGCTTGTTTTCAGGTTTAGAAAGTCCCCTTTTACTTAGGTATTTTATATAAAATAGTAAACTCACATTGCAATTTATCAAATATTTTTCTGTGTTTATTAAGATGATCATATAGTTTTCCTAATTACTCTTTTGATATGGTGAGTTGCTCTGATTGATACTCAGAATTAAGCCAGGCTTGTATTGCCATGGTTAAACATTAGTTTTCATGAGATACTTTTACTTTTATATATTTGGATTCAATGTGCTAAATCTAAAAAATTACATCTATGATTATGAAGAGCATTGGTTTACAGTTTTCTTTTCTTGTAAATCTTTGGTTTTGGTATCAATGTATTGCTAGTTTTATAAAATGAATTGTCATGTTTATCTTTTGTAATTTTTACAAGAGATTGTATAGAATTGTATTATTTCTTCTGCAAATTTTTGGAAGGTTTTGACAGTGAAATTAACAAGATAGACCTATTGCTTTTTTCATGGGAAAGTTTTTAAGTGAAATTTCTGGTAACAGCTTTATTGACATGATTCACACATTTAAATTAAATGGTTTATACTTTACTCACAAGATTGTGTAACCATTGCCACAGTGTATTTTGGGATCTTTTCACCATTCCCAAAGGAAGTCCCATACCTATCAATCTCCTATTCCTCATCCCAGCCTAACCAACCACCAATCTAATTTCTGTCTCTATAGGTTTGAATGCTCTGGATAGTTTATGCAAATGGAATAATATAACATGGGGTCTTTTGTGACTAGCTTTTCTTACTTGGCTTAATCTTTTCAAAGTTCCCCCATGTTGTAAATTGTAAAGGCATTTGGTTTCTTTTTTTCCAAGTACTACTCCATTAGATGGATACACTACATTTTGTGGTGTAAATTTTGTTGAATTCCAATTTATCTATTTTTTTCTTTTGCCATTTGTGCTGTAGATGTCATATTTAAGAAGTCATTGCCAAACCCAAGGTCACAATGTCTTGCTGAGATATTTTCTTCTATAAGTTTTATAATACTACTTCTTACAATTATATCTGATTTATTTGGAGTTAATTCTGTTTCTTGAGTGAGATAGGGGTCCAATTTCATTTCTTTAAAAGTGAACATATACTTGTTCAAACATTTGTGAAAGAGATTATTGGCTCTCTATAGAACATCTTAGCATCCGTGTTGAAAATCAACTGACAGATTCCTGAGTTCTATTGTCCAGAAATGCAATTGTTCATTTGCTTTACACCCAGGATTTGTATACTTTTGATCTGCTCAGAAATTTCATATTATGACAAGATTTGAGTACAGGAGAGAGTACCTCTTAATCATGGCCACTTATTTTTGAGCAGGGGATGGAAGTAAATGTACTGATCACACAAGTCAAGGATTGGCAGGTCCTTTTTCTGCTTTTGCGTTTTTCCTCAGATTCCAAGAGAAAAATAAAGTCAAACTAGCCAGCTCTTAATCTTAACTTCCATTTGCAGTTTTATAGTTATACTTTCTTCAAGATGGGGAGCTTTGGTTTTTATAAGGATGCCCATGAAGAGAGCCTAGCGTCTCTTTTTAAATACCACACACAGTAGTGGAGTTTTCTAGCAGGATTGCTAACCTCCTTTCATATAATTAATAATCTACTCTTTACCTTGGATCCTTTTCCAAAATGTTGCACCTTGAATTTCTCTCTCTCTCTCTCTTTAACCTAATTTTGTGAGTATAGAAATTTCAAAATCATATGTGGTATGTTGGAAAGATGCTAAACACAGATCTTAGGTATAGATCTTAGATCATAGATACAGAGAATGAAGAAAGACCTTTAAAGTCAAGTTGGCTATAGACTGAATGTTTGTGCTTCCTCAAATTGCTATGTTGAAACTTAATCCTTAGTGTGATGGTATTAGGAGGTGAGAACTCTGGGAGTTGATTAGGTCATGAGGGTGGAGCCTTCATGAATAGGGTCAGTGTACTTATAAAAGAGCTATCAGAGAGTTCCCTTTCTGCTTTGGTCATGTGAGGACAGAGCAAGAAGACAAGCAGTCTATGACCCAGGAAGAGACCTCACCAGAGATGAAATCTCCTGGTGCCTTGATCTTGGACTTCTTAGACTTCAGAGCTGTGAGAAATAAATTTCTCTTGTTTATACGCCACCAATCCATGGATTTGTTATAGCAGCCCGAAGAGACTAACACAGCCCAGGTGGTCTTTTCCATCTTTCTCCCTTTAGAGCTGGCATTAAGGAAGGCACTTGAGGCAATGAGCATTGGGTATTATATGCAACGGACGAATCACTAAATTCTACCCCTGAAACTAATAATACAGTATATGCTAACTAAATTGAATTTAAATAGAAAATTAAAATAAAAATCTATAATTGTGGTAGGAACAAGTCATTGTTTTGTGTTTGGAGCCATGTCTTATTTTGAGCAGTTTACACATTGGGAGAAATTCAGAGTCTGAATGCTTTTTTACTACGAACAGAATCCCCTCTATATAACTAAAGAATGATGCTTTTCTGCCCTTCTCCCCTACTAAATATAAGTGCATGTGTAAATACATGCTTATGTATTCTTCAGATGAATAAGAGTTCAGAATTCATTAGGGATACTGGCTTCTCACTTTCTTTCCTTGTAATTTTGTCTGCATTTGATATCAGGGTAATGCTGGCCTCATAGAATGGATTTCAAAGTCTACCTCATTCTTTAGTTTTATGGAAGACTTGAGAAGGACTGGTGTTAATTCTTCTTTAAATATTTGGTAGAATTTATGCTTGAAGCTTGGATATTCTTTGTCGAAAGGTTTTAGAGTATTGATTTAATCATGACACCTGTTACAGTTCCATTCAGAATTTCTATGTATTCATGATTCATTCTTGGTAGGTTGTATGTTTCTAGGAATTTATTCATTTCATCTAGATTATCCACTTTTTGGTGTATAAATATTCATATAATCTTATGATTCTTTTCTTTTTATTTCAGTGGCATCAGTTGTATTGTCTTTCATTTCTGATTTTACTTATTTGATTCTTCTCTCTTCTTTCTTATTTAGATTTGCTAAGGGCATGCCAATTTTATCTTTTAAAACAGCTCTTATTTTTAGTGATTTTACTATTATTTTCTATTTTCTATTTGATACATTTCTGCTTAATTTGTTCTTTTCTCTCTAGTTCCCTGAGGTACAAAGGTAGGTTTTTGATTTGAGTCTCTCTTCTTTTTTTATATAATTGTTTGTCATAATAGATTTCCTTCTTAGTGTACCTGTGTAAGCCTAGCACACACCATCACATATTTTCCTACTGGGTGATATACTCACATACATTATTGGGGTGTAGTTTTGATTTAATGAAATATTCCTGACATCTTGCTTTTGTCACTGAAAAAGGCTTTATTGAATGCATACATGCTTTTTGTGTCTATTAACCTTTTTAGTTATAGCTACTTTTTAATACTTTTGTGTTTTAGCTATTGTATCAAAATTGAAAGAAATTTCCCCACACTTTTTGTATTCTGTACTGTTCTATGCGTTTACTTTATCAATGTTTTAGACTTTCTTAAGCTAACGTGATGTTATTTAGTGCCCTTTCTTTTCAACATTTCTTATAAGGCAGGTTTAGTGGTGATGAACTTTTTCAGTTTTCTTTTATGTGAGAAAAAATGTTCTCTCTTCTCCTTTTGGAAGGATACTTTTGCTATTTATAGTATTCTTGGTTGACCATTTTTTTTCTTTCAGTACATTGAATAGTTCATCCCACTCCCCTTTGACCTGCAAGATTTCTGCTGAATCTATTGAATTCTGCTGAAAAATCCACTGATATTCTTATGGGGGTTTCATTGTAATGGATAAGTTGCATTTTTCTTGCAGCTTGAAAATTCTATTTTCCTTTGACTTCTAAGTAATTTGATTAGAATGTGTCTTGGTGTGTATTTCTTTGAAGTCATTTTTTTTTTCCAAGGTGGGGGTCGTTTTTGCTTCCTGGATCTGGATGTTCATTTCCTTCCACAGATTTGGGGATTTTTAAGCCATTTTTCCTTTGAGAAATCTTTCAAGTCATTTCCCATCTCTTGTTTTGGGATCCCTATAATGCATATTTTGGCCCATATGATATTATCCAATAATTCTCTTATTTTCTTTACTATTTTTCTTTCTTCCTTTTGCTACTGTGATGAATAATTTCAAATGAATTTTTTAAAAATTCTGTGATCCTTTCTTTTGTGTGATTTAGTGTGCTGTTTTATCCTCCAGGAATTTTTCCAGTTCGGTTATTCTGTTTTCAACTACATGATTTCTGCTTGGAGTTCTTCAGAGGTTTCTGTCTCTTGTTTGATACTCTCACTGTTTTCATGTACTGTTCTCTGACTACAGTGAACCTTATTATGACAGCTATTTTGAATTCTATGTCATATAAATGATATATTTCCATTTCATTAGGGACAGTTTGTGGAGATCTATGTTGTTTTTTTGGGTAACTATTTAGACCCTCTGGTCTTGTGTCTGGACATTAGAAAAAATGTCTACCTGTCCTAATCTTCATGGACTAGGCTTGTACTAGAGAAGACCCCCACAATGAGTCTGGCCAGATGGTGGGAGCCTCTAACTTTTCTTGTCATTCCATCCCATTTTGTTTGTTCTTTTTGCTCCATGGCTTCTGGAGTATGCCAGGTAGATCAGTACCGTAAAATAGAACAAGGAAGACTGAAGCCAATTCCTCAGGCAGCTCTGTAATAAGGTGGATCGTTGGATACATGATTGGAGGAAGAGAGTTTTCTAGCTAGCTCTGTGCTAAGTCAGTGGTGTGTGTGTGTGTGTGTGTGTGTGTGTGTGTGTGTGTGGTAGGTAGGTGGCTATTGTGAGTTCCAATCCAAACTGCTGTCTCTGTTCCACCTTACTCTGTGCAGCTAAACTATGCTATGTTCCATGTCCCCTTGCCTTTCTGAGACATACTGTACAAAAGCTAGTCTTATGGGTAGCTCGTAAAAAACTTCAGGCTTTGGATGTATGGTACACCTCTTTCCTTTTCCAGGGAGTAGCTAGGGACTGGGGGATTTTTTCCCAACCCCATGTGCTATGCCAAGATAGGTATTATGACAAGAGGGTGTCTTGAATTTCCCTAACAGCTTCAATATGTCCGGTTTCGTGCATGCACTGGGTGCAGGACCTTCTTAGGCAGTTTCTAGATTTCTTACAAAGGGAATCTGTACACAAATTATGTTTGAAGCAGTATGTCATGTAGAACAGTAGAAATTAAGGCTTCCTCTTCCATCATTTTACAGAATGGGAAATGGGTCTTGACTCTTCCTTGAGGAGATGTATGATCCATACAAGTGAAGGGAAAACTTGATCAAATTATTGAGTCCCGAAGGAACTGAAGACAGATTATGGTCCAGGGTGTTTATAGAATCCCCACAGTTTCTGATTACACTTAGAAATTTTCCTTGGGGAAGACACTGAGCAAACTTCTGTCTTGTTTACAGCTGAGTGCCTTATATAATCACACTCACATTAAATCCTCTGTGATTTACCAAATAGCCAAAATGATAATTATAATAAAGACTGTTTTTGTCTGCTGTTTGAGGAAACTAAAAGTCATCATTGGAAATTATGATGGATGATTGTTCTAAAAGATTTCCAGGGCATATCAGAAATTAAGTGTGGGCTGCATTTTCTGTGAGTTAATGGAACCAAATCCTCAGAGCCTGAAATTGTCCTTCCATGACAATGGGGGTAATAATAATTATAAGGAAGCACCAGTGTTTTCTGGCCTAAGGTGGGTGAGCTTATGAATTTAATTTTTATTCATGTTCTCCTTTTTTAAGATGGAAGTCTGAGGATCTAAGATATGTCACTTCTCCCCCCCGCCCCCCAGTTTTGTAGTCCTGAGTCTCGAGTGAAATTGGCAGAAAAATCTGTCAGGAGCAGGGACTGTTTAGAGATGTTGTAGGGGGTGGTCCAAGAATGCATTCTGTCACTCACTAAGTTCCCTCTCCATGGACAAAACTCTTGCTATTCCAGGTTTGTGGCTTTTACTCTGTGACACGGAGCAATAACTTCTTGTACACTTGTCTGTTAGTTTGGGATTAGAAATGATCTATTTGGTTTCCACTACACCAAGTCTAATCTGCATTAGAAGCCAGCTCCAGGTCTCAGCTTCCAATTTCACTGGTGAAGAGAGCGCTCAAGTGAATGAAAATGATTGAGGAGAGATGGATAATTCTGTCCTGGTGCAAACTTCTCCCTTATTTTTTGTTTTTTTCCAACAGTTTTGTTTACATTTGGCAGCATTTTCCTTCCCTCTATAGACTAAGTTTTGAAGTTCTTTGTTACTTAGCTTACAGAGTCCAATAAGGGGCAGTCAGAGTCACTCAGTATCATGTAATGGTAAAGGAGTCTATGGGTCTAGGTTGAGCTAGTCTTTTACCTTCCCTGTGCATACACCACACTCGGGAGAGGAGATATGGTGGGAAAAGCTGGGTTTTTCCCTGTTTAACTTTTTCTTCTCTGCTCACAGACCACTTAGAGAAGAATGGCTCATAGAAATGCTTCTTTTGTGACTGAATTCATTCTGGTGGGGCTCACAGACCTACCAGATCTCCAGCTCCCCCTGTTCTGCCTGTTTCTAGTTACATATGTGGTCACTGTGTTGGGGAATTTGGGCTTGATAATTCTAATCGGGCTGAATTCACACCTCCACACCCCCATGTACTTTTTCCTCTTCAATTTGTCCTTCATAGACCTCTGTTATTCTTCTGTGTTTACACCCAAAATGCTGACTCACTTCACATCAAAGAAGAATATTATCTCCTACAGGGGATGCATGACTCAGCTGTACTTTTTCTGTTTGTTGTTGTTGTTGTTGTTTTTGTTGTTGTTGTTATTTCTGAATGTTATGTGCTGACATCAATGTCCTATGATCGCTATATGGCCATCTGTAACCCACTTTTGTATCATGTTGCCATGTCCCCTAAGGTATGTTCCAGACTTATGCTTGGTTCATATTTGATGGCATTTTCAGGTGCTATGGCTCACACAGGATGCATGCTGAGAGTGACCTTCTGTGATGCAAACACCATCAACCATTATTTTTGTGAGATCCTCCCTCTTCTGCAGCTCTCCTGCTTGACCACCTATGTGAATGAGCTGGAGGTTTTCATTGTGGAGGGCATCAATGTGATTGTGCCCAGTGTCACCATCTTTGTCTCTTATGGTTTCATCCTCTCCAGCATCCTGCACATCAGCTCCACTGAGGGCAGGTCCAAAGCCTTCAGCACCTGCAGTTCCCACATAATCTCTGTTTCTTTGTTCTTTGGATCTGCTGCATTTATGTATCTTCAACCATCTTCTGCTGGGTCTATGGATGAAGAGAAAATCTCTTCTATCTTTTATACCAACACAGTTCCCTTGATGAACCCTCTAATTTACCGCTTGAGAAACAAAGATGTTAAGTTTGCTCTGAGGAAAATTCTGAGTAGGAGACAGTTTTAATCAGAAAGAGTGTCTGTCTGTGCAGTTAGTTACACAACAGGGAGCTTTTATGTGTTTAATGAAAATATTTAGTGGTAGGCTTCTTTGCGTATTTTTTTTTGAACATGGTAAAAGAGATTTGAGTCTTCCTCTATAATATATTTCCAGTCTTTATATCTAGGTCTTTTTTTTTTCATCATTTGCACAATGTCTTCACTTTTTTCCTGTTTAGCAACAGGAATATATTATCTGAGTTTTTTAAATTGTTCATTTTTTTAAAAAGATTTTATTTATTTATTTGACAGAGATAGAGACAGCCAGCGAGAGAGGGAACACAAGCAGGGGGAGTGGGAGAGGAAGAAGCAGGCTCATAGTGGAGGAGCCTGATGTGGGGCTCGATCCCGGAACACCGGGATCACGCCCTGAGCCGAAGGCAGACGCTTAACCGCTGTGCCACCCAGGCGCCCCTAAATTGTTCATTTTGAATTTCTTTTTTCCACTGGAAAATGGTGAATAGTCCCCAGATTATTGAACTGAGCAACAATAGAGTGACACCATACCATTGGGGTTGTTCTTACCATTTGCTTAGAGGCATAAATCAGATACTGTATGTATACTCCTGTTTCTTACTTCTGATTGGCAAGAATATGTCTTTTTTTTAATTAAGATTTATTTATTTACTTTAGAGGGGCTGGGGCAGAGAGAGTGGGAGAGAGAATCCAAGCCGACTCTGTGCTGAGCATGGAGCCCAATGAGATCATGACTCTGAGATCACAACCTGAGCTGACACCCAGAGTTTCCACCTTAACTGACTGCACCACCCAGGCACCCCAAGAATATGTCTTTTTGAAATAACAGAAATTGAAGTTTCCATAAAGATTATTATTTTTAATCCATTTTGTTTATGTAAACATTTTGCAGCAGGCTTCTTTTGGCAAAGAGTTGGTTTTCTTTGTTTTTATTTTTATACAGTCAAAGTAGCACATAACTGATCAACAAAACATATTTACCATATGGATGGGAAAGTGAAGCTCAGAATAGTTAATGATTTACCCAAAGTCACACAGCTGCACAAAGACAAGGTGTAGAGTATCCTCTTAGTCTTCTGATTTCAAGTCTACTGTTCTTTGTGATATGCTTTGCTTCCTCTTTATGATTTTTGTTTCAATACACAAGAACTAACGCAAATAATAAATCATGGAACAGTACATCAAAAACTAAGGATGTACTTTATGGTGACTAACATAACATAATAAAAAATATTATTATAAAAAAAAAGAACTATAAAAAAAAATGAACTATCTTTCATTTCTGTTTGATGGTTGGTTCTGCTTTGTTCCAGGATGACACATGAATTTCTCTCATCTGGGTATTAGGTTGGTGGTGTGGTAAAAAGGGTATAGATCTCATTCTATATAATCCATGTTATATAACTTCATTATCTGAATTCTGTCTACTTTCTCCATAGTCTTTCCCTAAAGAATTTCCTTAGGCATTATTTTTGATACCAGTAATGAAAACCATTGAAAATATAGAAATATGGCAATATTTAAGCACAGAGAAAAGACAACCTCAGTTTTTGAAAATATTATAAAACATAGTGACTGAATCAGAATCAGGTATCACAAATATACTTCAAGTTCAAAGGTGACTCAGCAGTAATTTTGTGATGAGTCCCACCATATTGGATGAATGCATTTTATAATCTTGACTGCCTGGATAAGCATTGTTTTTGGAAGTAAGGATAAATCTGAGTCTGAAGGTGGAAATTGCCTATACTCAGTAAAGTGGAGAGTGAATAAGTCAATGACCCTTGGTCTCTGTATGTATATACTCTAAATGGGATTTATCTTTCTAAAATTAGGTCACTATTTGTACTTTATAAATTATTTGATTTATAAAAGTGATTATGAAATGTGCTGATGAAAAGGTAGGTAAAATGAACAATTTGGCAGTTACTGCTAAGAAAGATAAAGATTAAAAAAAACATGAAAAACTAAAACTAAACGGACAATTATATAAAATAAGGGCCAAAAACAAGTGCTCACTCCTCACTGATACTGAAATTAGGAAACATGAACGGATTAACATTACGTTGACAGAAATCAGTCTTGAATATATGAATTCATTTCCCAATTCGGTAATAGTCTACTCAAGCTGTGATTCGGTGGTTTTTTTTTTTTTTTTCATTTGCTCTTTCATTTAGTTAGGCAAGAATCATCTAATACCCAGTCACCAAAAAAGGCACTTATTTAGTCCCTAAATTTTGAAAATCCTTTCTACTCTTCAAAGAAACCTCAAGTCATAGGTATTTATACCAATGAATTATGAATCTTGTTTATTGAAACTGAAGTTTGGAATTGTAGCGCATAAAAATTAGAGTTCTACATACTAGATAAGTAATTGTGGGTTAAACTGTTCAGAGTGAAAAATTATCTTTCATATCTTGGAAAATTGGTATTGTAGCTGATGTACCTTTGACCCTTGTCCCATACTTTTTTCCCCTGCCTGAAATCACTACCTCCTGTTTTTCTGTGTCCTATTGCCCCCTGGCCTTACCTTTTCAGGAACATTTTCTGATTCCTTAAGACTAGGTCAAGGTAAACTTCTTTGGCTTGCATCCCATTGGTGTTTGGTTCTACTGTAGCATGTGTCACATTGTATTATAAATCCTCTTTATATTCATTTGTCAATCTCAATAAAGTGGACTTTTTTCCCTCTTGAAACAAGTGGGTCTTTGCGTAGAGCACGTACTCAAAAAGTATGGTTAAAACAAAACCGCATTTTAGTACTTGATACCAACTATGTTCCGGCATAAGGAAGAAAAGAAGTAGGTCTTTCCACTTTCTCACCCCTCTAAGAAGAGTAGATACATGTTCAGTGAGAATGGCGGGTGGAGCTGACCTACAATCTGAGGGTCTCAAGAAACTGGTCTTGTCTGTTCAGTCAGAAAACCTACCGCTACCAGCTAGACTCAGCAGCTACAAATCTTGTTGTATTAGAGATCTGTTGATGTGCATTTTGATTGTTATGGACCAGCCAGACATAGTCCTGACGTTTATGGAGAGTTTGCCAGACATTCACTTGCTGACATGTCCATGCACAAGTCATATATACAAAAACATGTACATGTACATGCATAAATATAAAAATCTGCTTGACTCTTACATTTCCAAAATAGCATTGGTGACTATACTCAAGGCAATCTATTGTAATCTAAGCATTTTAGCTAGTTTTGTATTTCAGTCAAGTGAGCTTCAGTGACTAGATATCTGGTTGAAGAATCCCAGTTTCTAGTGAAGAATACCCTGGGCATCTCTTCTCAGAGAAGGGAAGGTAACAATTACTTCATTAATTGTTAATTCTTCATTTTCCAGTACCTCATAGGTGCTCATATAATTTATTTGAATAATTAGTGGCAGAACTATAGGTATGGTGCGTACAGTGGTTGTAGTGAATTGCAAGATAGTGGTGTTTGATTAAGGTTTACAAGAGATTTCATATGGTGGCGTCCTCTCATTTAGTCGTTCAGATTCTTTTTTCTTTGCACGTAGAATCACTTGGTAGCTTTAAGCAAGTACTGAGATTCATGAGATTTAAAACAGGAGTTTTCTCCTTGATCAGAATATATGACTTTATTCAAACAGATAAGCATTAGTAAACATTTAGCTGCTATACAATGAAAAAATGAAAACATGGCTTTTGTTTTTAGTTTTACCTAATCACCACTAAATGTAACAATATTCATTTTTATTAATAAACTGAGTTTCCATATCTATCTAGGTCATTGTTTCATTTCAGCCTTTTGCTATACAATTTTAGTTTTGACTTAGACCTGTTGTCAAAGTATTAATTGAGACCTTGAAGGCTAGGTTCTGTATCTACATTTAGAATTCTTTTTTTAAATTTAATTTCCTGAGGTACAATAGGTTACAAATACTTCATCAAAATGAATGGGAAATTGAACGTGGAACTAAAAGAAAGTAATTATTGAAGACGCAGCTTCCCTTAGTAGGAGATAAAGAGGCTGATGTGTTCCTCCATGAACCCAACCAGTTTTATGGCCATATATTTTCTCTCATTTTAAAATAAAAATATGTCATTTATTTAAATAGTAGCTCTTAAGCAGACTCTTCAAATAGAATATTGTAAAGTTGGTCAAAGTAAACTTGCATTTTAAGAGACTGACTCATAGTAGCCACATCCCAGCTATCTGGCATGTAAGAAGAAGCAATCCAAAGAGAGGAAAAATCCTATGTCAAGAAGTGTATTAAATATTGAGAATACAAAGATAAATTGGACATGGATCCTAATTCATTGAGAAGGGGATGTTTCAATGAGTATTTGGGAAAATATCTTTTTTAAAATTTTTTATTTATTTGAGAGAGAGCACATGTGAGCACAAGCAGGGAGGGGGAAGGGCAGAGGGAGAGGGAGAAGCAGACTCCCCACTGAGCAGGGAGCCTATTGGGGGGCTCCATCCCAGGACCCTGAGATCATGACCTGAGCCAAATGCAGACACTTAACTGACTGAGCCACCCAGTGCTACCCCTGGAAAAATATCTTTTTAAGGGAGATTGTGTCCAGTGCAAAAACTGCTGAGGTGATACTTCCGGCATGTTTGAGAATACAGAAAGGGCTAGTGTACTGAATAAAAGGAGTAAGAGAGAGAGTTGAAGGAGACAAGGACAGACATGTAACAAGGGGCAAGATCATGGTGGAAATTGTTGGTAATTGTGAAAGTTGGACTTTACTAAGTGAAATGGAGTACTGGATTAAAACATAATACATAAGATATACATACACATAAAGCATATATATAATATAGACATAACTACCCAATATATCACAACTATGACACTACCACCTTGATTTGAGAAACTCTTGTCTCTTACTAGCATTAATGCAAAGCCTTCCTAATTAAATGCCCGTTTCTTCCATTGCCTCCTACAGTTTATCTCCTAAAAGCAACCAGGACCTTTTTTTGGGGGGGGGAGGCAAAGATCCTTTATGCAAATCAGCAGATCTAGTGTTCCTTCTCTCCTTTATCATGAGTAATGTTCTAGGCTGTTTAGAAAATTTATGATCTACCAAATATCAGAGGCAAAAAGAGTTTTCCTCTAAGTGGGTCGTTGGTAGGACAGTCATACCCAAATACCTTGAACTCCAGATTACTGCACCTCTCTTTAACCAATACATGGATCGTGACACTGTAGGATTTGTAAGGGCGCATTTCTGAGGCCTGTTTTCCAGAAATGTAATTGTTCATCGCCTTTACTCACAGGATTTCCATTCTTTTGATCTGCTTTTAATACCTCATAACTTCACTTGAAGCTTTCTTATTTATAATCAGACCTTCTTCAAATGGGAGCCAGGGTTGGAACGAGGATGCCCCTGAAGGGATCCCAGTGTCTCCTTTTTAATATAATAAGCAGTTGTGGAGGTTTTTTTTGTTTTTGTTTTTGTTTTTTGTTTTGTTTTTTTTTTTAAAATATGGAACGCTTCACGAATTTGCGTGTCATCCTTGCGCAGGGGCCATGCTAATCTTCTCTGTATCGTTCCAATTTTAGTATATGTGCTGCCGAAGCGAGCACTGTTTTTGTTTTTTAAAGGTTTTATTTATTTGTCAGAGAGAGCGCACAAGCTGGGAGGGGGATGGTGGCAGGTAGAGGGAGAAGCAGGCTCCCCACTAAGCAAGAAGCCCAATGTGGGACTCTATCCCAGGACCCTGAGAGCATGACCTGAGCCGAAAGCAGATGCTTAACTGACTGACCCACCTAGGTGTCTGAGTTGTGGAGTCTCTTAACAAGATTTTAAACCCCAATTTATATAACTGATAATTTTCTGTTTACCTTAGATCTTTTCCCAAAATATGACATAATAAAATTTCCTTTTTCTTACATAATTTAGTTATTACAGCAGTTTCAAATATTATTACAATTTATTAGGAAGATCCTAAACAAGAGATAGAAAGGTAAAAAGATACTTCAAAGAAACCTAAAATTAAAATTTCAAAAGGTATAATCTTAATTTCAATCGGTCAGATATTTAGTGCCTACCAACCTGTTCCATCTCTCTCTTTTAGGACGTTGCCATCAAAAAAACCATATATATATAATTGTGGTAGCATGAGTTATTGTTTTCTGTTTGGAGACACTATTTTACACAGTTTGAAACATTCAGTGTCTGGTGCTTTTTCACTAATAGGAGGACCCTCTCATATTATAGAATGATGCTCTTCCTCCTCTCCTTACCACATACATGTAAGTAGTGTATGTGTAAATATATACTTATATGTGTTTACTTATCCACACACAGACACAAATATATTTATAACATCATTTGAATATTTTGAGGCAATTGGGTTGATTTAAAACTTAAAACAGTGAATTTACTTAAAAAATAACAATTATATTCTATATTTAAGCTGAAAAACACAACCCCTATTACAAATATCTTTTACAAGCTCTTTGTTGGTGGCAGACTGTGTTGATGCTCTATCCAATTGATGTTATCCTCCAAGTATTCTTAATGACAGAAACTTCCTTTTTTGATAGAGGCTGAAAATGGGAGATTCTCATTTTTGTCAGTCTTCCTTGCAGCTGTGTTGCCCGTGAGGCATAGCCACGTGACTGCCCAGACATAAAGGAAATAATCTATTGGCATCTGGAGATGATTTACTTCATGCTATGCAGAGATATGTGAAAGATTTCTTTTGCCTTGTTGCTTGCTTTATTCTTTGGATATATTGGTGTTTAGATGTCATTCCTGGAGCTCTGGCAACCTTTTTGTGAGCATGAGATGATAAGCTTGAGAATGAAGGACAACAAACTGAGGATGGGGAAATGGAAGAGGTTGAATCCTTGATGAGAGTGATTTCTTGCTAAAGGAAGCCTAGGATAATCTAGTTTTAGGCTTATTGCTAGGTGAGAGAAATAAGCTCCTATTTAAAATGGGTTTTTAATTGAGCACTCTGTAACTTGAAGCTAGAAACTTTCTAAGTAGTAGCATAGGTTGACGGTTGCATTCCCAAGATATTAAATTTTAAAAAATGTTACTTAAGCAAATGAACATCTTCGTGAGACTCTTAATCCTTTTTGGGAAGCACTGAAGAGAGAAACTAATTTATCATGATGAGAAAGTGAGTTTGTGCAGATTTAAACTTAAATTTTACTTATTATCTTTGGTTCCCCTAAACTGTGATCTTTGTTTACTATTCCCTATGGTCTTTGAAATATAAACATTCTCTGATATTTTTTCTTATATTTGTGAGAAGGCTAAAATATTGTATCCACTCAATGTGTGCAAAATATTCAATCAAAATAGTTCTTTCAAGTCTTTCTACTAAGTAGAACTCTGACTCAATTTCTTCTTCCATTTTATCTAAGACTTTATAATAATTTGAGACTTATACTTTTGTTACAAAATATCAATTGCCCAACGGGTAATGGAATACCACTGAAAGTTCTTAAACTAAGGAGGAATAGAGTTTTGCTTTCAAAGCTTATTCTAGCAGCAGTGTACATGATTGAATAAGAGGAATTATGTGGGAAAATGCTAGAATAATAGGAGGTACTACAGTTTAGCAGTATGGTTCAGTTAAAATCGAAGAAGCTGTGTGGTGGCTGTGGGACAAGGATAGAGGTCATTGTGGTCATAGACACTATTGCTTAGCACTAGTGAGAAATGTGGAATGTGTTCTGGAGGTTTGCAGCCAAAGAACAACATGATCTTTAGAAATATTTACTGAATTTCTTCTATATGCTCTGCACTGATCTTAACCCCAGGAGCAAAGTACTAAGCAAGAGAGAGGAGATGTTGTCCTTATAGAACTTACAGTTTATAGGGGAACACAGGAATTAAGGGAAAAAAATGTCTGATGAGTATTATGAGGTATTCATGAGGATATAAATAATAACCAGTGACAATTGTTGACTCTTATTATATGCCAGACAATGTTCTAACTATATTACTAAAGAGAGAGAGAGAGAAAGAGACAAATCAAGAAACAGACTCTTAACTATAGAGAGCAAGCTGCTGGTTACCAGAGGGGAGGTGGATGGGGATGGGTGAACTAGGTGATGGGGATGAAGACGTGTTGAGCACCAGGGGTGGTATGGAAGTATTGAATCACTATATTGTATATCTTAAACTAATATTACACTGTACCTTAACTAAGTGGAATTTAAATAAAAACATTAACACATAAAATAAAAATTTAATTATGACAACAACCCAATGAAAGAGATGCTATTTTTGTCATCCTAATTTTACGAAAATGAACTAGAGAAACAGAAATTAAGTAACTTGCCCAAGGTATTATTTCAAAAGTGGAAATAGGAAGATAGGATTCATACGCACAGCTGCTAACTCCATTGCCCCTACTCTTTTCTATGAGAAGTAGAAATTGATTACTCCAGTTACCGAGTGTTGCATAAAATGATAGTAAGCAGGCCAGGTAGAAATTTCCAGTAGGTGATTAAAGTATAAACTTGAGAAGGAACATACAGAATTGCAAATTATTTTAGAGATATTCCAGGAGAGAGAACAACTGAGTTATTGCAATCTTTGAAAGATTTGAGATGAAGAAATAAGGGAGCTTGGAGGCAGAATCCTCCATTTAGGGAAACAATTCCATTTAGGTTATGTGAACAAAGAAGGGATGAGAAAACACAGTAGGTTTTCCTTCAGCGATGAAGGTAAGGGGAAGATGGGATTGTACTTTGAATCTAGGGATGTACAATCCCTAGAGTGACTGAAGAGGAGTGAAATATTGAGTCCCTAATGAACTAAATACATGTCATGGCCCAGGGTACACAATCTCCCTATTTGTTTACACATACAATCTGTTCCCTGAGGAAAAGACTGAGCAAGCTTCTACCCTGTTTATAACCAAGTGTGTTATACCCTTAAACTCATTTAAATCTATGTCCAATAAGTAGTAAATGTGATACTAATAAAGGCTTTATTTTTCTCTGCTTCTCAAGAGGACTCAAAGCCATAATCAGAGAGTATGATCAGAAAGATTTCAAGGGTATATCTGAATTTAAGTCAGGCGAATCCTCTTAGAATCAAAGCCTCCGAGCCTGAAATTGTCTTTCCAGGACTACGAGGGTAAATACCAAGATAAGAGAACACTGAGGTTTTCTGACCTAAGGAGGGTGAGTATCTGAATTCCATTTGTAACACATTCCTTGTTTTGAGATGGAAGTTCAGAGGTCTGAGATATGCCACTTTCTTTCCCATTCTGTGCAGTATTAACGTTCAAGTGAACCTGGCAGGAGAATGTGTTAGAGGGAGATGAGTGAATGTTCAGAGATTAGAGGGTACAGGGGATGCAGTATCTCCATCAGTAAGTCCCCTCTCTCTGAATGGAACTCTCACTCTTCTGGATTTATGGCTTTTACTCTGTGATATATGGCAGTAACTCAACCTCCCCTAGACCCTGGTCCCTCATTTAGGTTAGAAACAGTGTTCTTAATTCTCACTCCATCAAGTGTAATCTGCATTTGAGGCCAGCACGGGGTTGCTAAGGATTCTGCCTCTTATTTTATTGGTGAGGGGAGGGTCAAATGAATGAGGAAATAGTGAGATTCGGGAAGGATGATTCTGTCCTGGTCCCAACTTCTCCCTTGGTTTTTCCAGCAGTCATGTTTCCAGAGGTCAAGTTCACTGGACTTGCCTCTCTAGGCTAAGTTTGTGATGCCCTTTGCTATATTTAGCTTATAAAATCTTTAATAAAGTGAGAGTTAGTGTCCCTCAGGAGCATGATAGTGGTAAAGGCAGATTCTATGTGTCTAGGTTGCGCTAGTCTCTGGCATTTCCCTTGTATATACTCTCTTTAGTACAAGATCTTGCAAGAAGAGGTAGGATGTTTCCTAATGTAACCCTAATTTTCTGTGCTCACAGATCCCCTTAGAGAAGAATGGCTCCTGGAAATGCTTCTTTTGTGACTGAATTCATTCTGGCGGGGCTCACAGACCTACCAGATCTCCAGCTCCCCCTGTTCAGCCTGTTTCTAGTTATGTATCTGGTCACTGTGTTGGGGAATTTGTGCTTGATAACTCTAATCGGGCTGAATTCACACCTCCACACCCCCATGTACTTTTTCCTCTTCAGTTTGTCCTTCATAGACCTCTGCTATTCTTCTGTGTTTACACCCAAAATGTTGATTAACTTCACATCAAAGAAGAATGTTATCTCCTACAGGGGGTGCATGACCCAGCTTTACTTTTTCTGTTTTTTTGCTATTTCTGAATGTTATGTGCTGACATCAATGGCCTATGATCGCTATGTGGCCATCTGTAACCCACTTTTGTATCATGTTATCATGTCCCCTAAAGTGTGTTCCAGCCTTATGCTTGGTTCATATTTGATGGCATTTTCGGGTGCCATGGCGCACACAGGATGCATGCTGAGACTGACCTTCTGTGATGAAAACACTATCAACCATTATTTATGTGATATCCTCCCTCTGCTCCAGCTCTCCTGCACCAGCACCGATGTGAACGAGCTGGAGGTTTTCATTGTGGTCGGTATCAATGTGATTGTGCCCACTGTCACCATCTTTGTCTCCTATGGTTTCATCCTCTCCAGCATCCTGCGCATCAGCTCCACGGAGGGCAGGTCCAAAGCCTTCAGCACCTGCAGTTCCCACATAGTTGCTGTTTCTCTCTTCTTTGGATCAGGTGCATTCATGTATCTTAAACCATCTTCTGCTGGGTCTATGGATGAGGGGAAAATCTCCTCTGTCTTTTATACCAATGTGGTTCCTGCGATGAACCCTTTCATTTACAGCTTGAGAAACAAAGATGTTAAACTTGCTCTGAGAAAAACTGTGAGTAGGAGTGTGTTTTGATCGGAAACAGCATTTCCAGTTAGTCATAGGACAGGGAGCTTCTGTTTTTAATTATAGTAATTTTATTGGCAGCCTGTTTATCCTGTTTCTTTCTTATCATGTTGAAAGAAAGGTGAATCTTCTCTCAATATATTATTTTTGCTTATTGAAGAGTAGGTTTCTCTTTCTTCACCATTTGCACACTTTCTTCTCCCCTTTTTTTTCATTTAGTGTTAAAATTAAGACAGAAATTTATTAGCTGTTTTTTTCTTTATCACTTTGAACTTCTATTTTTCTTTCTGGAAATAGAAGACTTGTCTACAAATGATCAAATCAAGGAACATTCGGGTGACATACTGTCATTAAAGATGTCTTATCTGCCGCTTACCTTGGCAGCATGAAGTGGACGATGTGTTCCTACTCTCAACCTTTCAGCATTCACTGAACAAGAATGTGTCCCTTTCAACACCAGAGATGGAAGGTTCCATAAAGACTGTCAAGTAGAAAGGACTTTGCATCTGTAAACACTGCATCACGCCTTCTTTTGCAAAGAGTTTTCTTAACTTTGCATGGTCAACCCTGCACATAACAGGTTGTCAAGATATGTTTATTGCATGGATTGGAAATAAAGCTCAAGTGACTAGTGACCTACAGTTCTCTGACTTCTGAAGGAAAACCTCAACTAAACTCTTAGTCTTCTGACTACAAGTCTATCACCCTTTGTAGTGTACTTTGCTTCTACTTTATTCTATTACTTTGCTTCTACTTTATTCTATTTCTTCTTGTTTCCATAAGCATGGAAAACAAAAAAGCATTTCTAATTTGAACATTGATAGTGCTTTGTTCCAGGGTGATACATGAATTTCCCTCAGGGTGGGTATTGCTTTTGTTTTTTGTTTGTTTGTTTAGGAAATTAGTTTGATGGTTTTTAATTTTTTTCCATTGGGAAAGAGAAGACTTTGGGGGCAAGTACAGTTCAGAAATGACTGGCTCAAATGAAATGTTACTTCTTCAAAATTAAAATAAAATGAATTTGATAATGGGAGTTAAGGAATACTCTTGTGATGAGCACTGGGCGATGTACGGAAGTGTTGAATCACTGTATTGTATGCCTGAAACTAATATTACACTGTGTGTCAACTAACTGGAATTTAAATAAAAAATTAAGAAAATAAAATGAATTTGGCATGTTGGCACGTACTTGTAATTCACAGAGCAAGGCATAGGAGGGAAAAGAGCCCAGAACATACAGTTAGGCCGGGGCTCAACCAGACACATGATCAATAAATAAAACGTCTCAGTGTGCAACGTGGTCATGAGGATTTAGAAACCACATTTCAAAATCAGTTTTAATTCTGCTCTATATAGTGCTATACAAATACAGTCCATAAAGCTTTCATAAAATTTATAATGTACAGTGAGCATACAGCAGTAGTGTTTGGAGGAATGAAGGTGAAAAGCTGTGGTACATTTGGGGGACCAGGCAAACAGAGGACATTTCAAAAGGTAAGCAGTGAGTAGTTAATGAAAACTCAAATTAGGAAGAATGAATCCAGAAAACAAAATGATAATATGATAAAAGTTCGTTCTTATGATTTCCCTCCTCTTCCTGGAAGGCCCTAGAAATATTATCAGGATCACAAGATTTCTCAAGTTATTTGATATAAAAAAAAAAAAAGTTAACCTCCCCAGGACCTGAAGACATGAGAACAACTAATTCACTCCTGTTTTTTGCTGGCTTCTATATGCTACTTCTTACAAATTTAAGGTAGAAAACCCTCAAGTTGCGATTAGGAAAGCAAGGATAATTTGAAAGAAACTTTCAGTGAGTAAATCAAATTATGACAATGTCTTTTCTGTAACAGGATGTCAGATTATTTTTCTTTTGAGAAAAGGGACACAAAACTTTTACTCTAAAAATCATTGATCTTAACCAGGGGATAATGTCAACATTTTGTAAGATAACTTTAATAATATTTTCAATTTTACCTGTTTTCTAATCTCCACTTAAGACGTAGATATTGTGAAAGTTGGCATGACTGGTATATTTGCCTGTTTGTTTGTAGATATTGGGCATTGCTAAACTTATGTTTTGCATGACTACCCATACCACATCTCCTGACTTCAGTATTAATATGCTTGATTCTCAGTTGTTTATTTATATAAAATGGTTGATCTAGTTTGGTGTTTTCTTTCTTTTTTTGTTTCCTTTTTTTCATTTATTTACTGTCTCTTTTTCTGCCTTTCTTTCTTTCCTTCTTTCTTTCTTTCTTTCTTTCTTTCTTTCTTTCTTTCTTCTTTCTTCTTTCTTTTTTTCATCTTTTTTTTTTTTTTTTTAGAGGGAGGGGAGGAGGGGCAGAGGAAGAGAGGGAGAACATCCCAAGCAGTCTCCATGCCCAAAGGGAGCCTCACGCAGGGCCTGATCTCACCACCCTGAGATCATGGTCTGAGCCAAAATCAAGAGTCAGATGTTCAATCAAGTGAGCTTCCCAGGCTCCCCTACTGTCTGTTTTGATGAAATTGTTTTCCTTGTTGAGATTGAAGTGTATCTAGGTAAGTAAATAATACCTGTGCCATTCAGGGACCTCTATAGACGTTGCAGACGTGTGTCTCTCTACCCTGTTATGTATTTTATCACTAGTTAAGATGCCCCCAAGTATGTGTTAAAACTGGTCACTAATCTTTCATTTGAGAAGTCTGAAAATACAAATTAAATTTGTTTCATTTTTAGAGAAGGTAAGCTTTCTTTCAAATTGGTTTCCATTTTTTTTCAGATTATTTTTGAAAAAAGTAACAAAAGTTTAAATAAAGCTTGTAAAACCTAGATTTGGCAAAGTTTTAAAGAAAGAGACTTATGGGCACCTGGGTGGCTCAGTTAGCTAAGTGACTGCCCCTCTCCCTTTGTCCTTCCCTACGCTCATGCTCTCTCTCTCTTTCAAATGAATAAATAAAAATTTTTAAAAAATATTTTAAAGATTCTATTTATTTATTTCAGAGAGAGAGAGAGCACACAAGCATGAATGGGGGGAGGGACAGGAGGAGAAGCAGACACCCTGCCGAGCAGGGAGCCTGATGCAGGGCTCAATCCCAGGACCCTGGGATCATGACCTGAGCCGAAGGCAGATTCTTAACCAACTGAGCCACCCTGAGTAATAACATCTTAAAAAAAAAAATTTAAAAAATACAGTGACTCAGGTATAACTTCTAGTTAGCAACTTAAGCTCTATTTGAACTTCTCTTGAGGAAGGGAATCAAGTTAGGGTGTTTTACATGTAAAACATAGAGCTATCCTTAACAGTTTTGGTTTTTTTTTTTTTTTTGAGTTACCTGAAAGGAATGCATGAAATAATGAGAGAAAAAATATATATAACTTTATTGAAATTGTACAGCTGAAAGTTAAACAGGTAAGCCCTGAGATTCGCCTGGGCCTATGAACTAGGACAGAGCTGTTTCTAAGTCAGTGTGAACACTTCGAGTTTCAGTGCTTAATGGAAAGTGGTCCTCCTAGTTAAAGAAAGTTCCCTGATTATATCCTGATTTTGTTTAATGGACACTTTCTCTAAGCAAGCTGCTATTGCTGCTCAGGGTCAAATTTGGAATGATTAGAGTGCACTGTGGTTAAGAGCTGATAAAAACAGAAATAAAAGGGGTTTTAAATTTTATACTCCTTTAATTTCTGAACCCCACATTTATAGATCTCCATCATCCACTTGTGTTTATCCTGCCTTCCTACACACACACTCACACGCTCACACACATACACGGTCTTCAAGTCTTGTATTTTATGAGATCACTGTGTAACAACTTAAGCATGGGATACAACCCACTTTTTTAGAAAGCTTTTATTTAAATTCCAGATAGTTACCATAAAGTATAATATTGGTGTCAGGTGTACAACATAGCGATTCAACACCTCATGCAACACCTGGTACTCATCACGACAAGCGTACTCCCTAATTCCATCACCTATTTAATCCATTCGCCCACCCCCTCTGCCCTGGTAACCTTCAGTTAATGGGTTGTTGGATTTGGTTTGCTAGTATTTCACTGAGAGTTTTTGCATCTATGTTCATCAGGGTTATTAGCCGATAGTTCTCTTTTTTAGTGGGGTCTTTATCTGGGTTTGGGATCAAGGTAAAGCTGGTGTCATAAAATGAATTTGGAAGTTTTCCTTCCTTTTTTATGTTTTGGAATAGTTTAAGAAAAATAGATAGTAACTTTTCTTTAAATGTTTGGTAGAATTTGCCTGTAGAGCCATCTGGCCCTGGATTTTTGTTTGCTGAGAGTTTCTGATTCCTGATTCAATTTCTTTGTTGGTTATTGGTCTGTTCAAATTTCCTAGTTCTTCCTGTTTCAGTTTTGGTAGTTTATATGTTCCTAGGAATTGTCCAATTTGTTGGTATATAATTTTTCATAATATTATCTTATAATCCTTTGTATTTCCATGGTGTTGGTTATTTCTCTTCTGTCATTTGTGATTGTATTTATTTGAGTCCTTTCTTTTTTTTCTTGATAAGTCTGGCTAGGGCTTTGTCAATTTTATTGATATTTTTCAAAGAACCAACTCCTGGTCTCATTGATCTATTGTTTTGGGTTTGGTTGTTTGTTTTTTTTGTTTTGTTTTGTTTTGTTTTTATATCATTTATTTCTGCTCTCATCTTAATTATTTCCTTCCTTCCGCTGGTTTTAGGTTTTGTTTGTTCTTTTTCTAGCTCCTTTAAGGTGTTAGGTTAGGTTGTTTATTTGAGATTTTTCTTGCTTCTTGAGGTAGGCATGTATTGCTATAACTTCCCTCTTAGGACCACTTTTGCAGAATCCCAAAGGTTTTGGACCATTATGTTTTCATTTTCATTTGTTTCCATTTTTAAAATTTCTTCCTTTAAATACTGTTTGACCCATTCATTGTTTAGTAGGGTTTTCTTTAACCCCATGTGTTTGTGGTCTTTCCAGATTTTTTCTTGTGGTTGACTTCTAGTTTCATAGCATTGTGGTCATAAGAGATGCGTGGTATGCCTTTGATCTTCTTGAATTTATTGAGGCTTGTTTTGTAGGCTAATATGTGATCTATTCTGGAGAATGTTCTGTGTGCACTTGAAAAGAATATGTATTCTGGCGTTTTAGGTTGGAATGTTCTGAATATTTCTGTTAAGTCCATCTGGTCCAGTGTGTCATTCAAAGCTGCTGTTTTCTTGTTGATTTTCAGCTCAGATGATCTATTCATTGACGGAAGTGGGGAAGAAAAGGTAGTTTTATACATGCTTGCAGAGATGTGAATTATTATATCCTTTGGGAAAATCCATCTGAAATTAATTAGAAGAATATTCTGGGAATTTATCCCATTGAAATAAAAGTACTGGTATATCGAGATGTATGCACAATGATGACTATTTTACCATTGCTTTTGGTGGTAAAAGAATGGAAAAATTATGGATTTCTATCAATATGGTATTGTTGGGTAAGTTTTATGTCCAAACATAGAATTTTGGAGATATTTTAATGAAATATGATTAAATGACAAAAGCAAGAAGTAAAAAAACATGTAGTTGTAGTCAATTGTAAAGCCCCTATAAATCTATTTGGTTATATCAGCAATTAGGAAAATAAGGGAAGACGTACGCTGTGAACATAAATAACTGGGGCATGATGAGTGAAGGGGAACTAAGACAGGAAAGAGACTGCCAGGAAAAAGGTATAGGAAGTGATGTGTCTAAAAGATACAAAGAATGCATCATATGATCATGTGTGTGACGATATGTATGTACAGGTAATATTGTATAGGTATTTAAAATATGATTAGCCATGTGTTAGCAGTTGTGCCTAAAAGCCAAAGAAGCACTAGGAGAAAGAAGAGAGAAAAGATCTCTACCTCATTTGTCCTGGAAGAATGTGCAATTTTGAGTAGAATATTGAGCTCCCAAAGACACGAGGGTATAAGCGTCTTCATTCATGTATAAACAGTTTCATACACCTGTCCTTCCCAAAGGGTTTGAACTATGGAGAGTCTCCTAGGAAAGCCTGTATTAAACCCCCAAGACCTTCAAGCTCAGAGCAAGATCACGTACATGATGCTCCCTGTTATTATGTTGAAAACAATGAGTGCTGTTTATATTCTTTTTTTTTTTTTGTAGTTTAATGATCACCTCTGGGCAAAATCATTATTAAAATAATGATCTTTATCTGAATGAGTCTCAGAGCAAGTCAGAGACTGAGATTATAAATTCTCTGAGCCTTCCACGCAAATGGAAGACGAAGTGTTTGGTTCATCTCTGTTACTGCCCACAGCAGCAGAACTTTCCTTTTGGAGAGCAGTGTTGGAGAGGAAACCACAAGGCAGTTGTGATGCCACTAGGCAAAGAAGAGTAAGCATTGAGCTCTTTATGTTTTTATGTCCTTCAAAACTCAGAGCCATTGAAAGTAATAAAATTTTCTGCTTTTATCAGCTCTGACCCTGATGATTACAGTGTCTGCATAGGAAGAAAATAGAGATTAGAAGTAGTGCTGAGATTATGGGGTTTGCAGAAGGATTGTCTCCAATCCTTAGAGAATTTCCTATGGAGGAAACCCAGCTTCCACTCCTGACTTAATGACTTTCTTCATGTGTGTGCTTGGGAAACCAAAGAGTCTCTGCAAGTCTCTTTCCCCAACTCTGCTATGGACATGCTCTCATGATCTCCACCTTACACATTGTCAGTCTGGATCTGTGGCCAGGATAGGTAGATGAAGTGTGGTGATTAAAGATTAACAAGTACAAACTGGACAAATTGAAACAGAGAAAATATGATAAATTTCTATATTTCTTCCCCTCTTGAAATATTTCTCCCAGTGTTACTTGAAACTATGTTGATGCCTCTCAGATACTTGTCTTCCTTGTATGAGCAGAGCCAGATACACCTTCCTGTAAAATAGTTAAACCTCAGCAGAGTCCGTTGGCTTCTTGGCTCCAGAATGGACTGGGCATGGGATTGCATAGGAAATCTGGATTCTGCCTCAATATGATTTTACTCTCCTATCTTTCAGATCCTACTGGAAGAGCATGGATATGGGAAACAGTTCCTTAGTCACTGAGTTTATCCTTGTGGGTTTAACCAAATATTCAGATATCCAGCTGCCCCTGTTCTTTCTTTTCCTAGGAATCTACATTGTCACTGTGGCAGGAAACATGGGCTTGGTCACTCTAATTGGACTGAATTCTCACTTTCACACTCCCATGTACTACTTCCTCTTTAATTTATCCTTTATCGACCTCTGTTACTCTTCCGTCATCACCCCAAAACTGCTGGTAAACTTTGTGTCAGAGCTGAATACCATCTCCTATGCAGGTTGCATGACTCAGCTCTTTTTCTACTGCTTCTTTGTCAGTGCAGAGTGCTATGTATTGACAGTAATGGCCTATGATCGCTATGTGGCCATTTGCAAGCCCCTGCTGTATACAGTCACCATGTCCCCTCGGGTCTGTTCTCTGCTGGCTGTGATTGTATATGTGGGGGCATTTATTGGTGCCTGGGCCCACACAGGATGCATGCTGAGGCTGAACTTCTGTGATGCCAACACCATCAACCACTACATGTGTGACATCCTCCCCCTCCTGGAGCTCTCCTGCACAAGCACTTACGTCAATGAACTGGTAGTTCTCATTGTTGTGGGCTTTGATGTCGGCGTGCCCAGCCTCACTATCATTGTCTCTTACACTTTCATCCTTGCCAGCATCCTTCGGATCCATTCTACTGAAGGAAGGTCCAAAGCCTTCAGCACCTGTAGCTCACATATAATTGTTGTTTCTGTTTTCTTTGGGTCAGGGGCATTCATGTATCTTCATCCTTCTTCTGTTTTGTCCATGGACCAGGGGAAAGTGTCCACCGTGTTCTATACCATTGTGGTGCCTATGCTCAATCCTCTGATCTATAGCTTTAGGAACAAGGAGGTTAAGGTTGCCCTGAAAAAAAGCTTGAATAGAAAAACATTTTCCTGAGCTGAAGCAGTGTGAATTATCGTAAGAAAATACAGCTTTCTTTTAAAATTCTTTTTGTTCCTTTATAGAGGTTTGTCTTCTGTTTTGGGTTTTTTTTTTTTTTTCATAGAGAAAGAAATGAGAGTGTTGGACTTGGAATTGGAAGGCCCAGGCTGAAAACTCTTCAAAATAGGGATATCATATTACTTTATAGGGTTATTGGGATGAATAAATTAATGCAAATGGACATTTATAGAATAGTATTGGGGGCCTAATACTATGTTTTCTCTTCTCTTCCTTTTTCCTGTTCTTTCTCTCTCTCTTTCTTCCTTCCTACTGTTTTCCTCTTTAGAGGGAACATTCACAGACTCTCTTCTCTTCCTGAGGTCTCCATCATCATCAATGGCACCATCCTCTACTCAATCGCTCAGATCCCAAACTAGTATTTTCCTTGATTCCTCTCTCTTTGCTTGTCCTTCACACCCAATTTATTAAGTGTATACAGTTCTTGTTCTCCTAATGGCACTATCATTTGTCATCTCGAAACTGGCCTCCTGACTGGCCTATCCCTCTCTTACCTTTACCCCGTGAAATCCACTATCTACACTGCAACCAGAATGCTCTTTCCATGCTTCCAATAAGATCTCATTTACCTCAGTTTACTCTGTTCACTGCAGTTGTCTTCAATGTAAAACCAAGCTCCACATTATGTCAAACAAGGATCATATCTTGACCTTGATCACGTCTCCAGCCTGATTTTCTGGTGGGCCCCATTCCTACAAAATGACTAGATCCTGCATAAAATATAATACAACTTCTATATGTTATAGATACCATATACAACCATTATTAGCCTCCCTTTATAAGTGAGAAAGGGTGGAACTTAACTAAATGTGCATGATTATGCAACTAGTAAGGTGAGCACTCAACTTTGAACCCAGGCTATCTGGTTCCAGAGTTCCTGTTCTTCACCACTTTGCTATACTGACAATTTTATAAAGCACAAAAGCAGAAAAATTAAGCAATATATTCCATGGCTTAAATACATAAAAAATATAACTATTAAGAATACCAGGACATTTTAAACATAAAATTCTGTGTAGCAGTGATCTCTGGGCAGACCAGAGGGATAAGAAAAGGTAAAAGAGCAGTCATTCATTGGTACTTGGTAATATTTTAGTGCTTTATATGGATTGTAGTTTCAAGTTTTTTATTTTAATACTATATAATTTACGTTTATCTTAGGTATAGGAATTTTAAATTTCTAATATTGAAAAATAAAAAAAACAGACTCAAAATTAGGAGACTATTGAAAAATATGAGCCAATAATAAGTATTCTTACAAATCAATAAGAAAGAGAGCAATGTTCTCAGCATATAAGTAAAAGGGCAAATTATAAGAAAAGGCAATTGTTTAAAAGTACAAATGGTTAACAAAATACTTGAAAAAATTAGCCTTAAATTTAAGACAACAGTGAGATGTAATTTTATTCTACCAAATTGGCAAAGATCTGAAAAATAGATCCAGTCCTGGCTGGGATT
This sequence comes from Ursus americanus, assembly GCF_024610735.1. NCBI lineage: Eukaryota > Metazoa > Chordata > Mammalia > Carnivora > Ursidae > Ursus > Ursus americanus. Next base: position 44,982,274 of record NC_142142.1, read on the forward strand.
ATAGACAAAAGGCATCTCATATACTTGTAATAGGAATGGAATGGATGACTTATTTGGATGACAGTATTAAAAAGACCTATGCATGTTTACTCTGTTGACCCAGCAATTGAGCATTACGATTTAGTCCAACGAGATAACGAGTGATGTGTACAAAGATTTCCTTACTAGATGTGGGGAAACTTGAATGAATGTCATCCTGAATTGAATAAGTATGCAAATTAGACTGGTATTCTGGCACTTCATTTGTAAATAATTCATTTAGGGCACCTGGGTGGCTCAGTTGGTTAAGCTCCTGACTCTTGATGTCAGCTCAAGTCATGATCTCAGGGTTGTGAGATGGGGCCTGCATGGCCCTGCACTGAGCATGGAGTCTGCTTGAGATTCTGTCTCTCCCTCTCCTGCTGCCCCTTGGCCCTCCACTTGCACATACGCTCTCTCTAAAAATAAATAAATAAAATATTTTTAAAAGATTCCTTTATAAAGGATTTCCAGTGACCATGATAATAAAACACAACTGTGTACTCATGAAATTCACTCCTGAAATTAACTTAGGATTTTTGTTTATTAATAGACATTTTAATAACTACTTATATAGAATTTACATTTTAAACAGACTTCTTTTCTTACTGTGGAAATTTCTTCAACTTTTCATTGGTCTGAGAATACAGTAACCATTCCAAATCACAGGAAATATATTATAAAAGGGAAAAATAGAAGAAAACATTTTTTGCTTAATATTTATCTGATAGCTAAAAGCTATCTCTACATCTCTTTTCTTCCCAATTCTTCCTGGGCTTTTCCAGCTATGGTGCCAAAATAAATAAAACATAATTAATTTGTAGGCAAGTATGTTGACTGTTTCCCCCTTTGTTTCTTAATTATAATAATTAAGTCTAAAACATATGGATAGGGATAAAGGTATTTGGCTGGGGTGTACTCTGGAAACTTAAAAATTTTTGAATGAATAAATTGCAATACATATGGACATTCATCTAAGTATTGTTTGTGAGGAAGGAGAAACAAATGTTCAACAGTGGGCAATTAATTAAACAACATGGTAGAAACATTCAATGAGAAACTGTAGATTTTGAAATTTGTATTGTAGAAAACATTAGCCTGAAAAAATATGTATACACTATATACATTGATTGGTAAAAAAGTAAATTGTAGATATTATATAAAATATCTCAATTTTCAAAATGTGCATTATATGTGTTATGAATGTGTGTATACACATATATATTATGTACACACATACATATATATATGTATTTTTTTCTTGGAAAATTTGTAGCTTTACATGCATCTGAGGCTATTGAGAATAACTTTTGTACTTTATATTATTTTTATATTTTCCATGATGGTCATATATTAGTTTTAGAAACAGAGAAAAAAAAAAAACCCTGTAAGATGACAATGCAAACTATAAAACTAGAAGGTAATATAGGAGAAAATCTGGATGACCTAGGGTTTGCCAATGCCTTCTTAGATACAACAGAAAGGCACAATCTACAAAAAAGAACTGATATACTGGACCTCATTAAAATTAAAAATTTCTGCTGTGTGAAATATACCATCAAGAGAATGAGAAGACAAGCCACAGACTGGGAGAGAATATTTGCAAGAGACATATCTGATAAAAGACTATTATCCAAAATATTTAAAGAATTGGTTATACAAATATACAAAATATACAAAAATATACAAACACCTTGGTTTAAAAAAGTGGGCAAAAGATCTGAATAGCCACCTCACCAGAGAAGATAGACAGATAGCAAATAAGCATAAAAATATGCTTAACATCATGTCATTAGGGAATTACAAATTAAAACAATAATTAGACATCTGTTAGAATGGCTAAAATCCAAAAACACTGACAACACTAAATATTGACAAGAATGGGGAGCAACAAGAACTCTAATTCATTACTGGTAAAAACAGAAAATGGTATAGCAGGCTTTGGAAGACAATTAGTGTTTCTTACAAAACTGAATATACTTGAACCATATGAAATTGCGCTCTTTGGTATTTACCTAAAGGAACTGAAAACTTATGTCTACACAAAAACTTGCACCTGATGTTTATAGAAGCTTTATTCATAATTACCAAAACTTGGAAGAAACCTTCAAAAGGTGAATGGAAAAATAAACTGTGGTACATCCATACAATGGATAATTATTCAGCTCCAAAAAGACATGAACTATCATGTCACAAAAGACATGGAAGAACCATAAATGCATATATTACTAGGTGAAAGAAGTGATAATCTGGAAAAGGCAAAAGCATAGAGACAGTAAAAATATCAGTAGTTGCCACAAGGCTTGGGAGGAGGGAGAGATGCCTAGGTGAAGCACAGGAAATTTTTAGGGGCAGTGAAACTACTTTGTGTAATACTATGATGTTACTTACATGCTATTATACATTCATCAAACCCATAGCATTACAACACAAAATTACCCTAATGTAAGTACGGATTGGAGGTGATAAGGATGTGTCAGTGTTGGTTCATCTTACTTTGTAAGATTCTTTGAACACGACACAATACTTCCCTGGAAGAAGCTTACAGTCTCAAGGGAGAAAAAGTAAAGCAAACACATGGGCAAATTCAATACACTGTGGGAAGTTTCTCATGGATGTACAGGAAGGGGGGGTCTAACTCAGTCATAGAGGACAGTGAAGGCTTCTTGAGAAGATGACAGGTAAGTGGAGTTCTGAGTAAGAACTTGTCTACTTAGGTTTTACTATTTTTTATCAAAGAGTTCTTTCCCCTGGGTCTATAAAACATTCATTTATTTTTATATTTTACTAGAACCTGTCTACTTATGAAAGGAGCAGTCTTCATGGTATTGGGATGGGAGAAGGGGTGCATTTTCATGTGCCTGATGGTACACACCAGAATGAGGGCTGTGTCCTCATTCTTCACATTAACAGTAGTTAATTCACCAACATTCACCCCAAACTAGTTTCTGTTAGTCTCTTCTCATTTTTGTTAATGAAAATGCCATTCTCCTAGTTTCCAAAAACCCAAAAACATGGTCATTTTGAACTTCTTCCTCATGATCTGTATCTCATATTTTCCATGTCATGTGAAGTCTTCTTGTGTCTCCCAAGTCACAATGACCTTATTACCTCACTACATGGGATTTCTGCTGAAGTTCTGTCTCACGCTCTCTGATTCAATCTGTACCACTCCTAGGTTCTTTTATCTTTTTTTATTAAAAGTGGTTTAATTATGTCATTCTGCTATCCAACTTTCGTTAATGACTCCTCTTAACATTAAGGCCAATTCTAGGAAAGAGCAGTCAAATCTCTTGGCCCAATTAAAATGGAGTGGTCATTCCTCTCCCAACATACCTTGTGTTTTTCTGCCTCCATACCTTGCCTCCTATTGCTTTTTTTTTTCTTTTTTTCCTGACGTTTCCACTGGCAGATCAAAAACTACAAAATTTCTCTTTTCAGACTTTCCAATTTATTAGTAAACTTTTCATCTAAAGTGAAGATATACTTCTTTGTATTCTTCTCGCTGTAGCCTTTCTGTAGGTCAGAAGTTGGCACCGCAAATGCTGGGATCTGAAAGGTCACTCAAAAGGTCTAGAGAATGCCAACCTGTGTGATATTTCAGAAATGGCTCAGAAAAGGTCAGTTTTCCTCTAATTGGCTCTTCCTTCAGCTCCATAGATTGACTCCTACAGCAGAATGATAGATGAAAATTACTCCCTGGTGATGGACTTTATCCTCAAGATTTAACTGACAGGCCACAATGTTCCAGCTCCCCCTCTTCTTCCTGTTGCTAGAGATTTATCTGGTTGCTGTGCTGGCCAGTCTGAGCTAGATCATATTAATTTCACTAAATTCACACCTTCACACATCCATGTGACGTTTACTTTTTAGTCTGCCTTTCATAGATGTCCATTATTCTTCCATCTTTGCCCTCAAAATGCTATGAACATCATATAGAGGAAAACATCTCCTACCCAGGTGGCTGGTGCAGCTCTACTTCTGTTGTTTCTTTGTCATTGCCAAATGTTGTGTATCAACAGTAATAGCATGTAATCACTATGTTGACATTTGCAAGCTACTGTTGTATGATGTTATATTGTCCCTTCAGATCTGTTCTCTGTGTTTGGGATATATGTGATGGGATGTGGGGTTTCCTAGCCCACACTCTCTATGGTGAGACTGACCTTCTGTGGTGCCAATATTGTCAACCTCTGTGTGTGACGTTCTCCCTGTGCTCAGCTTCCCTGCACCAGTACCTACAACAATAAGACTGTGGTCTTTGAGCTAATCGGCATGAACATTTTGGTATTCGTCAGCACTTCTTTTATTTCCTATGCTTTTATCATCGTCAACATCTTCCACATCAGCTCTACAGAGGGCAGAGCTAAATCCTTCATTCAGCACCTGCAATTCCCATTAATGACTGTTTCACTTTTCTTGGGGGCAGCAGCATTCCTGTGCTTCCAACCTTCTAACGTTGAGTCTTTGAACCAGGAAAGTGGCTTCAGTCTTTTATACAAATGTTGGGTCCACACCAAACCCTTGTATCTATAGCTTGCGGAATAAGGACAACAAACTTGCTCAGAAGTGAACTCTGAAAAGAAAAGTATTTTCTTGGGCAGCAACAGAATTTGTACAAGGACTTTTTAGGACTGGATTATTATGCTATATTTGTTGGGGTTTCTTCATTGCTGAATCTTCACCTTAACCAGATGGAATACATTTTCTACCTTAATTCAAAGCTCTTTTCTCTCTCTTCCTTCCTTCCTCCCTCCCTTCCTTCCTTCCTTCCTTCCTTCCTTCCTTCCTTCCTTCTCCCTCCCTCTTTCTTTCTCTTTCTTTCTTTCTTTCTTTCTTTCTTTCTTTCTTTCTTTCTTTCTTTCTTTCTTTCTTTTTTCTTTCTTTCTTTCTTTCTTTCCTCTTTCTTTCTTTCTTTCTTTCTTTCTTTCTTTCTCTCTTTCTTTCTTTCTTTCTTTCCTCAACTTTTTCTCCTCCTTCTCCTCCTAGCTTTTACAAGTGTAATTATGTAATTGCAACATTAAGGAAAAATAAACTATTATTACTGTGTCCTTTGCTATGTGTGGCATCTATCTCTGGGACAAATATTGTAAGTTCTATAATTAATTAATTGAATAACATCACAAAATATCTATCTATACACCAAGTCTCTAGTAGTCTGAGGACTCTCCTTTTCTAAGTATGTCTTTGGTATAAGTAGTGGAACTCATATAACACAGACACAATTCCAAATTCTCTCACAAAAGCAAAAAAAGTGAACATGGGATTTTGCTATTTACCACTTCCATACTTTTTTGGTTTTGTTAACAATAATAAATTTTACCAACTTCTGTTAGGCTTTAGAAGTTATTAGAGGACAAAATATAATATGGCAGCCAGTACATACATGTATTGAAAATAAATTCTGTTGTGAGTACTGCCTTTTACAATTTGCTGTCAACTTCTCTAGCATCAATATATCTTCCTTCACAGTTCAAAGTATTTTTTTAATTAGCTTTATTATACCATTTGACACAATTCATCTTGAATAATAATTATTTCTCTGCAATCCCCTAATAGATCATGAATTCCTGGTGAGCACAGACTCTATCTTTCCCCCTTGTATCCTTGGTGTCAGACAAAGTTTGTGTTTTGACGTCCTTAGATATTTGATGCTGTTAATATTGTAGTGTAAAAAAAGTCATAATACTTCTCATTTCCAAAACATAAAGGTTGGTGTTTTCTCTTTGCAAAGTGCAGTATGGTGAAGATACCCATATTGTTTAAAGTGTATTTATATATAACAAATAATTAAAATGCTTATAAAATTCCTGTAATGTCTATCCTTATATCTAATCTTAGTTCTTTTTAATTTTAAATTTTCAGAAAATCAAAACAAATCATAACTATATATTTTTTATTTTTGTGGATTTAGAAAATGAATTAATTAGAAATAATTTTAAAGTTGATTCAGTTACAACTCTTAAGGGACAAACATAATATAGACAAGTATTTGTTAATTTCTGACAAAAAACAACGCCAATTACTTTGGCAATGTGTTAGGTGAATGGTATTTGTATTAGAGGTTGATTTGAAATAAAAAGTCATCTTAGAGGTTGATTTGAAATAAGAAGTCAATTTTCAAATATTAACTCATGGTCAGCATATTGCTTATCTCATTCCCAAGAGAAGTTGTGCAGAGGAACAGAAAGCAAGGAACTTACTGAGGGTAAATGAAAAAACAGAAAGAAATTAAAAGAGTGCTAGAACTGCAAGAGATGTTTTATTAACACTGGTAGCATTTCCAGGAGATATATCTCTAGGGTAAAGGTAGCTGTTTGCTTTAAAAACATACACTATATTTCACTGAGTGAAACAAATTATTTTGAAAACCTCTCTTAAAAGTCCCAGCACTTCTAAATTCACCATCCAGGGTATTGATATTTTACGTTAAATCTAAGTCTTATATTTGTCCCAAAGCAAGCCAACTAATATACCATGTAGAGATTTATAAGTTGGCGGAAGATGATATAGGAAAAATTAAAAATGGCATCCAATGTATATGCATATTTGAAATAAATACCATGAGGAATACTGCCTTTGATAATTTGGCCTCTATCAAAACTCTAGCATTTTCTCTTGGCATCCTACCTCCTTCTAGTATCCTCAAAACCCCCCTTTTCCCCTAATATTTCCAATATCTCTTACCTTTGTATATTTGCTTCATGTCATCCCATTCTTTGCAATTTTTTTGTTCCTTCACTCTATGTAATAATCCCTGGGTGTCTGAAAAAAAAATGCAAAATGGCTCACCAGTTCCTGCTTTGTAGGGCATGGTGAACCTGGTGACCAGGTCAGTAACTATTTCATCACGTAGTAGAAAGTGTGACAAGTGTTACAAAGTTCATTAGTTTTAAGATATGTTACTGCCTCAACACTAACACCAAATTTGTGGCTTAAAATACCCTATTTTGTTTCCAATATATTTTATTTCTTACTAGTTCAGAGCTCAGTGGAAAAGAGTGAGGTTTTGTACTATATTCTTGAGTTTCTACTAGAGAATACAAAAACATTTGTTTAAAATGGTGAAAGCCATGAAAGAAGAAAACGAAACACTAAAGAGACCAAGATATTATTTAAAAATAACATATAGGGGCACCGGGCTGGCTCAGTCAGAAGAGCATGGGACTCTTGATCCCAGGATTGTGAGTTTGAGCCCCATGTTAGATGTAGAGATTACTTAAATAAATAAAACCATAAAAAATAATAAAAGTAAAAAATAACACATAAATCTGAATAAGAACTAATTGGAACTTCTAGAAGGAAATATGTAGTCATTGAAGTAAAAAGTGGAAATATGGATAAAGTGGCAGATTAGACATAGCTGAAGAGAGAATTGGTCAATAGAAGATTGAGCTGAGTAAATTACCCAATGTGTAGCAAAGGATAAAGATGGACAATATAAGAAAGAATCAAAATGACACAAAAAAAGGAGAAACGTGACATAGGTCCAAAAAGAACTCCAAAAAGAGACCATAATGGAATATATAATGTCTGAGAATTATTCAGAACAAATAGACATAAATTTTCACACACAAAATAAACCTAAATGAACACCTAGACATTTTGTAGTAAATTTTGAAAATCCCAAAGAGAAAACAGAGAAAAAGAGAGAGAGAGAAATTACTACCTAAATAATAAAAAAAAAATAATAATTAGTGACAGCAAATTTATCAACAGCAAAGGGTCCACAGACCATAGAATAATATATTCCCAGTGCTGAGGGGGAAAGAATATCAACCTAGAATTCTATATGCAATCAACTTTATTCATGAGCAATGGTGAAATAATGGTAATTTCAGGCAGATTAGAGGATTTTTACCACTACTAGATTCTCATGGAAAGAATACTCAGTAGATACACTTTATTTATTTATTTTTTTAAAGATTTTATTTATTTATTTGACAGAGAGACAGACAGCCAGCAAGAGAGGAAACACAAGCAGGGGGAGTGGGAGAGGAAGAAGCAGGCTCCCAGAGGAGCAGGGAGCCCGATGCGGGGCTGGATCCCAGGACTCTGGGACCACGCCCTGAGCTGAAGGCAGACGCTTAACGACTGAGCCACCCAGGCACCCCAGTATATACACTTTAGAATGAAGGATATGGAGTGAAGAATAAAGGGATATGATACCAGAAGACATGTGTGGGAAGAAATTGATGAATATGTTGATAGATTTGAACAGGCATTGACTATATACAAATAAAATTATAATAACAAATTAGGAGTATTTAAAGATGTAAACGGAGTATTTAAAGTATTTAGGTAAAACTAACTTACCAAACAACAGTAACATGCAAAATGGGAGGGGGGAAATTAGAGTTAAATTACTTTATTATCTTTCAGCTGTGCGAGTGGAAGGTGTGTACTAAGTATTTTAGACTTTGTTAATTCAAGGACATATGCTAAATTTGAGGGCAACGTCCAAAAAAGTAGAAATGAAATCTGTAATTTTCAAATGAGGAGAGGAGAAGAAGAATAAAGAAAACATGATTAATGCAATAAAAAGAAGGAAAGGGGGAAAAAAAAGAAGAACAATAGCATAGTAAATAGAAACCACAAGGTAATAGTAAAAATCAATTTAAATATATAAGGAACAACAATAAATGTAAATTAAACAAGCCTGTTATTTAAAACAGTAAGACTTTCAGACTAAAGGGGAGAAAAAACTTACACAACTCCCAGCCCTTACCCCAATACAGCTATGTACTGTTTAGAAGGGACAGCTATAAAATTGAAGGACAAAAGAAAAATTGAAAATAAAAGACTGGACATGAAACACGAGGCAAACATCTAACAAAACATCTAGCATAACTAAATTAATACAAAGCAAAATAGACTTTGAATATGATTCTTAGAGATAAAAAAATTACATAATGACACAAATAACAGGATATAACAGTTTTAAATGTTTATATACACTTACCAACAAAGTTTCAAAATATATCATACAAAATATACCATACTTTCAAGAAGAAATCAACAAATCCAGAATCATAGCATGAGATTTTAACACGCTTCCCTCAGATATTGATGGATCAAGCAGAATCTAAAAAGGAAATAGCCAATTTGAGCAAGAAAAGTAACAAACTGGACCTGTAGATATTATGCATAAGACCTTGATGGGGCGCCTGGGTGGCACAGCGGTTAAGCGTCTGCCTTCGGCTCAGGGCGTGATCCCAGCGTTATGGGATCGAGCCCCACATCAGGCTCCTCTGCTATGAGCCTGCTTCCTCTCCCACTCCCCCTGCTTGTGTTCCCTCTCTCGCTGGCTGTCTCTATCTCTGTCGAATAAATAAATAAAATCTTTAAAAAAATAAGACCTCGAATTTGGCAATAAAGCATACATTATCTTTATCAGCAAATGCAGAATAGGCTTCAAAAATTCACTTAAGGACTGGTCCTCAGATCGAGTCTCAAGTACAAAAACAGTGGTATCATGTAGACCACATTGTCTGGTTAAAGTGTAGTGCAGGTAGAAATAAAAAAATATATTCACCCCTCCTGCATTTGGAATTTTATGAAACATTTTCCAATAGCACATAGGGCAAAAAATTAAAAAATTAAAAAATATTTGGAACTGAATGACAATTAAAACACATATACCAAAACACGTGAGGTAACTGCTAGAGAATAGGGACGTTACGGCCTTAAATTAATCTTGTTTGAAGAAGCCATTTTGCATGGTGCACTGGGTGTTATACGCAAGTGATGAATCATGGAACTTTACATCAAAAACTAGGGATGTACTGTATGGTGACTAACATAATATAATAAAAAAAACATTATTAAAAAAAAAGTCAGAGCATAAAAAAAAGAAGCCACTTTGAACTGAAGTCTCTAAGGTTAGAATGTAAAAATTAACATAAACACAAAGAATAACAACACTACAATAATAAGATAATATTTACAATATAATAATACTTTCATAAATATTAGAAAGGAGAGCAATATAATAAAAAATGAGAGTGAAGAGGAACAGCAAAATCAAAAGCTGGCTATTTAGGGATGCCTGGGTGGCTCAGGTGGTGAAAGGTCTGCTGTTGGCTCAGCTTGTGATCCCAAGGTCCTGGGATCGAGTCCTACATCATGCCCCCCACTCCGTGGGGAGCCTGCTTCTCCCTCTGCCTCTCTCTCTCTCTCATGAACAAATAAATAAAATCCTTTTTTAAAAAGCTGGCTATTTAAACAAGTAATAAAATAAGAAAACTTTCTGGCAAGGTAAAAAAATCAATACTTCTTAATAATAAGATGCAAATGAATATTAAGAATGGAAAATGGAGAAATAACTTAAAATGTCAGATACAGTAAAAAACATGTTGAGAATACCATGAATTTTACATGAAAAATTTGAAAACAATTGCAGTGAGTAACTTTGTGTAAAAACACAACTTATCCAAAACTCATTTAAAAAGGGGTCTGGGGGCGCCTGGGTGGCACAGCGGTTAAGCGTCTGCCTTCCGCTCAGGGCGTGATCCTGGCGTTTTGGGATCGAGCCCCACATCAGGCTCCTCTGCTATGAGCCTGCTTCTTCCTCTCCCACTCCCCCTGCTTGTGTTCCCTCTCTCACTGGCTGTCTCTATCTCTGTCAAATAAATAAAATCTTTAAAAAAAAAGGGGGGGGTCTGAATAAACCCATAATCAATAAAGAAATCAAATCAGTAGTTTGAAATCTCTATCTCTCCAAAAATGCTAAACCTGTTTTACATGTAAGTTCTCACATAAATACAAAAATAGATTATCTCTAACTTATGTGAACATCTTTGTGGAGCAGAAATTGAGAGATAGCTCTCTCAAATTGTTACAATATCATTCATATCTCAACCAAAAGAGAATAGTACGAGAAAGGAATATTAATAGGGCAATTTCACACGTTTGGAAGGGCTAGAAATTTACTCTCATTTTTACTACAGAAATACTCAAATTATCTGGCATTTTTGTCACTAAGTACGAAGTTGGGATTTGAACAGGTGGCCTAAACTAATTAAAATACTGAAGTCATTCATTACTCAAAAGGCTATTTTAGATTTGTTCCAGAACCAGCAGTGTGTAAGGCCTTATGTTCCCTTCCTGATTTTATGACAGCAAACAGATGGACTATGTAATAGAAACAATGCAGGGTCTTTCCTAGACAACAAATTCTTTGGGGGCTGAGAACAACTAGAGTTCAGACCGGAAAAAAAAAGTTGCAGGAAGAACAATATTTGGCAAAAACACTTTGTAAATTCTAAGGTGTTGTAGAAGAGAAAGTATCTCTTATTATTGATTTTCACTAACAGACTAATCCCTTGGGTGGTGAGATCTTTTTGAGATCATACAGAGTTCTAATTTGTTTTGTTTTGTTTTCATTAATTGTGTAATGTGCAGAGCCAGATCTTGAGAGATTTGTAAACCTTTGGGAATGGGTTGTATATTTCTAAGCCGTACCTCAACATTTGCAAATAGTATCAGGGTCTAGTTTTTGAATGTCTTAAGGTAAGTGGATATCAGCTTCTTGAGAGATTAGAGAAAAAAAGCTCTACATGTTTGGATTGGCTCTATTTAAATGCTCTACTCCTTTCTTCTTCAAGATATTAGATTAATAATATCAGTTACATGGCACTGAATATGTACTAGTTTTTTTGTTTTGTTTTTATAATCTCCATTAACTGAAAAAACATCTCTATGAGATAGGTTTTACAGATGAGGACACTGAGTCATAGGTGATATAATTTGCTCAAAGTTAATGCAACTCCAAGTCACAAAGCCAAGATTTGATCCTAGATAGTCTGTCTCCAGGTGGTATTATAATCACTATGCTATTGTATTCATTTATTTTTTCGGGGTGTATTCATTTACTTTTAAAAAAAAAGGGTTTTATTTACTTATTTGAGAGAGAGAAAGCACGCAGGAGGGAGGGAAGGGGCGCGGGAGAAGGAAAAGCAGACTCCCCGCTGAGCAGGGAGCCAGACTCAGGGCTCCATCCTAAGACACTGAGATCAAGAACTGAGCCAAAGGCGGACACTTAACCAACTGAGCCACCCAGGTGCCTCTATTCATTCACTTTTCAAGCAACTGCAAAAAAAAATTACATTGCAAGACAGGTTGACTGCTCTGAAAAGTTTGACTGGAGAAGGTAAATCCTGAATTTTACATGTACTTATTTATTTACAATATGTCCATTTGTACACTGGATGACTTAATTTCCTTGATTTGATTTCTTATTATATGCATTTGGGTTTCATTGTTTCCTACCAATGAGCCAAACAATGTCCACAGAGCCCATTATTTGAATGCCCTTTTGTCCTGAAATCTGTTATATTGGCTTAACTGCAAGATCTTTCTTATGCAGATGGCTTTTGCTCATTAAAAGGTGTCCAATCAAAGGCATAATCAACAAACGCAGTACTCAATTGTCAAACTTAAGTGGCTGGGCTGTGAGCCATGGTTGTTAAAGTTTGAGAAATTGGTGAGCATATTTAGATGTGGAAAGGCCTACATGTTCAGTTAAATTGACAGCACTTAATGACCTCATCTTCATGTTGCTCCCACTGCTGGTCTGGACAGTTTGCTGCAGTAGCTGTTCCTATGAGAGAAAACACAGAGTTGTCAAAATTGCCAGTACAGCTCCTTCTTAAATCTAGATCATAGCCGCTAATATGATCACCCAGCTCTTGACAATTCTTCCAAAGTCACTGTAGGAACCCTGCGAATCTCCTGATCTCTTTGCTTCTTGAATTATAACTTTTAAAGTTTTTTGCTTTTTCTGGTTGTAAGAGAGTACTCTTCTCCAGGAGAACAAACACTGCTTTTCTTACTGAATACACTCCTCCACGTGCTCCCATTCATGCTCCCTGAGTAAGGGTGCCTGCTGCTTTGGGGATCTTTGGAATGATACAAAGTAAACTCAGAAAGTACTTTATAAATGTAAGAAATAATAAAAACAATACTAACTGATAATGACATAGTAGCTTAAAGTTTTTCAAAGCTCAGTACAGATCTTTATATCTTCATAACTCCTTTTTTTTTTCATAACCACTTTTTTCATAGAAGAGGGAACAGAGATTCAGAGATGGTAAATGACTGGCTCTAGTCACACAGACTCTACACCAAGTGCTTTTAGCCAGTTCTTCTGCCTCCAGATAAGATGACTTTCTATTTATGTTAGCATAGGATCATAGGGTAAGAGATTTGAAATTAACAAAGATTTTGTTCTGATGAAAGTCATACAGATGTTCTGCAACATTTGTTTTAGATAAAGTAATAAACACAGGAATATGTCCTTTCCACAGTGTTTGAATCCCATGAAAAATTAAATTGTATTCTCTATCCAAAAGATTGAACTTTATGAATTCTCTTTTCTTCAGAAAGATTTGTACTTTATCAAAGCCCAAAAGGACAGCTACATTCCCAATAATATTTGAGATTCTGGTATCTAGCCAATTTTATTATTGTCTCTTGAATGATGTTACATTGTAGAAAGGGAATTAACAGTGGGATTTCTCCAATAACTATAACACTGTATTCTGGATCCTACAACAAATTATTTCCATAGATGTTATTAAATGTTATCTTTCTAGTGTGAGAAAATGACAGATTCATATCTGCCCTAGATAATTCTGTTTAAAAAGTAGGAGTATGCAGGAAGATTTATGTATCTCTGTTAAAGAAAAGAAACAAAATTTTATTTTATTTTTAAATTTTAATTAGGCACACACTTGTATTTATAATTATACATCATATATTACATAATATATATACCTAATATATATATTTATATTTTAATTCTGCATGTTTTATGGGTAACTTGTTGAAGTATCTGTTGAGTAATATTGTTATATCTTTGAACCACCAGGAACTTTCCTTAGATATCCATTTATGCTTCCCAAGGATGGGGGCTGACACTTTTCTGTCTACACTATGGTTGTATTAAAAAACTTCAAAAACAGTAGCATTATAGGCCACTAACCACAGGGGGGAAAACTGGAAGGGAAACAAAGTAGTGTCTTTCTTTCTCTTTCATTTGGTTTAATAACCTCTCATTTCCAGTGATATCTCACATATGTAAAAACCTTATCCTTGCCAAACTTTAAAGTGCTTGGTTTATTGAATTACTTTGATAGGAAATTTAAATATTGCATTTCATGCTCCCTCGCCTTTTTCAGCTGATGATATTAAAAATAAATGTTCTTTTGGTAATTTGGAGCAATCATTTTTATGCACAGGGGCTATTTTGTGTATGTATCTATGGTTTGTTTTCAAAGATTATTTATTTATTTGGGAAAGAGAGGGAGTGAGGGGAGAAGCAGAAGGAGAGGGACAAGCAGACACCACACTGAGCGTGGAGCCCTTTGTGGGGCTTGATCTCATGACCCTGAGATCATAACCTAAGCAGAAACCAAGAGTCAGATGCTTAACCGACTGAGCCACCCAGGCACCCCATGTATCTGTGTTTTTATACGTTCACATTTTCTGGAGTCCTAGATAACTATGCAGTGTGAGGATTTTTTTTTTTACTTTTATTTTTTAATATAGCTTTCTGAAGGCCTCTTTTCTTGCTGTTAAACTGTTCTTGCTATGCTCAGCTTTTTTAAACAGCTTTCTCACATCTTCCTTCTCCTTTTAAATTTGGTGACTTCATTCTGATCTCGTACATGTTCACTAAAATTATTTCTTAAGAAAAATAATGATATGGCACAAAGAGAGGACCAATGCAGACTGATAAGTGAGTAAACTTTAATAAGTGGATATTGGGACATTTATATTAATGTCTTCAAGGTGCTTTTACTTACATTCAGTTTTTTGGCAATATTTAAATTTTAAGTCACTAAATAAATATCTCCAGATTAGTGAAATATTACTGTACATCTGTTCCTTTCCTCCATCTGTTGAGCTCCCTCAAAACCTGACATAACGGGCTTTGTTTACTCCGACAGATCAGCAATTTTAGTCTCCAAATCAGCTGGAATACCTCTATAGTTACAGAGAGATAGATTTTTTTGGTTCTGACCTCCGGACAACCCTCCCTGGTGGTAATAATTTCAATATTATTTGGGATTATAGAAGAAATTTTAGTCAGTTTATGCATGAGCCTATTAAAAACTATGGTATCCACTAAGTGGATTTCAACCCGAAATGCCCCCACCTCTCTCCTGGCTCACTTTCATGGCTTCTGCATGAATAATGAAAACATCAGACATCAGTCTTAGTCCCATGGATCATTGGACAAGTTCAGAACGTTTATCTGATGATGATTGAATCTCATCGCCATTGTTAATTGGGCTCTTAGAGATGTATTCTGGCAACTCTGACTCTGTTTCTTTCAGGTTATTATCTAATTTCCTGAATTCAGACACATGGCTCTCTTCTCATGTGTTCTCAGACATAATAACACCCTATAGAATTAAGCCTTTGAATCAACACATATTGAGCACCCTTAGTATGTTGTAAAAGGCATGAGAGAAAAATAGACTACTGCAAAGTTTCATAAATTTTTGTTTGTGATCACGGAAAATGATCACATGTTGCATATTTTTCATACAAAATAAAAAGCAAACTATGTATCACTCTGGAGTTTTTCCTCCATTGATATTTTTTCTTATTTTGGAAATTGGAATTTAAAGTCATATCAAGGTCTAGATACCACATGTGTTCTCTCTTGAGTATCATGAATTAAAGGAACATTTTGTACCATTCAACATGCCTCAGTGAAAAATTATCAGACTTGATTCCTCAGATAATAAAAATACATTGGGTAAAGCAGGAAATCCTTTTCCCTGAATCGTCTGCTTGGACTTTAGAGAAAACTAAGTCAGGGAATCCTCCAGTTCTGAGCTGTAGCTTTTAGAGAAAGGTCAGCGAGAGTTTGGCCTCTAATTATGGACAACAGGGAAGAGTCCTGAGGAAAGAAGCACTTTGTTGATTGTTCAGGAACTACACATGGAAGCCGAACTTACTTCTTTGCTGTTTCTTGAACATGAAAGGCTTAAAATAGAGTCTAGGTATAGTTTTTAGCCCCATGTTTCTGTCAACCTCGTCTACCCTGAAAGGAAGTTCCTGGCCTGCTGAAGTTTTTCATCCATTGGACAGAGTGGGAGAACCAGGGTCTGAATTGGTTAGAGCCATTTCTGTAATTTTGCCTTTTGTATTCATCATCTCTTTATAAAAGCCTTTTACATTTCTGAGTTCTCAGTTTTAGAATATTCATTATGTCAACTTCTATAGATGGCTTGAAAAATTGAAACAGACTACTTTTAGATCACCAGAGCTAGATTCAACGCTATGTTGCAACCAAGACTGAAGGTTCTGTTGATCTATGTCCAGAGAAAGAGGATGAACAATCTTCTTTGAATGATATTAATGAAAAACTAATTAGGTTTTGAAAGGATGTGCTTTCTTTGAAAGTGAGGTAGATAGGATCTTAAGCCTAGGAGCAAAATGAAAGGATTTTGACTTAGAGAGGAGCATTTGAGAGTGTTAAGTAGAAACAATGCTCTGAGTTATACCTGTGGTCCTTGTCCTTGACCTTTTAAATCCCTGAAAAGGATCAAGTCATGAGACAGGGGAGGAATGGAACCAATCAAGACATAGCATGTCATTCTGAGTTGGGAGTCAGAAAAAAACTCTAATGCACCTATTTTCTCTTATTTCTTTCTACAGATTATATCTTGTATGGCTACTTCCAATCATTCTTCCATGACTGAGTTTATCCTTGAAGGGTTAACAAAATGCCCAGAGCTTCAATTGCCCCTCTTCCTACTGTTCCTCGGAGTATATGTGGTCACATTGGTGGGGAACCTGGGCTTGATCCTCTTAATTGCTATCAGTTCTCAACTTCACTCTCCGATGTATTATTTTCTCAGTCATTTGTCATTCATTGATCTCTGCTACTCCTCTGTCATTACCCCCAAAATGCTGGTGAACTTCATATCAGAGAAGAACATTATCTCCTTTCTGGCGTGCATGACTCAGCTTTATTTCTTCCTTATTTTTGTAATTGCAGAAGGCTACCTTCTGACTGCCATGGCATATGACCGTTACGTAGCCATCTGTAGCCCACTGCTTTACAATATTATCATGTCCCATAAGGTCTGCTCCATAATGATGGCTGTGGTATATTCACTGGGGTTGTTTGGGGCTACAGTCCATACTACCCTCATGTCAGTGTTGTCCTTCTGTGGGTCTCATGTTGTCAGTCATTATTTTTGTGATATTCTCCCCTTGTTGACTCTCTCTTGCTCCAGCACCCACATCAATGAGATACTGTTGTTTATTATTGGAGGGGTTAATACCTTAGCACCTACACTGGCTGTACTAATCTCTTACGCTTTCATTCTTTCAAGTATTCTCCGTATTCGCTCTGCTGAGGGACGGTCCAAAGCCTTTGGCACTTGTAGCTCCCATCTCATGGCTGTGGGTATCTTTTTTGGGTCTATCACATTCATGTATTTCAAACCCCCTTCTAGTAATACTATGGAACAGGAGAAGGTGTCCTCAGTGTTCTACACCACAGTGATCCCCTTGCTGAATCCCATGATCTACAGCCTGAGGAACAAGGATGTGAAGAATGCACTGAGAAAGGTGGTTGGGGGAAGGTAGTCATGCCGACAAAGGGCATTCTCAGGAGCAAGAGAAAAATGAACCAGATGAAAAGTTGTCATGGGCTTCGTGTAATTTCTTTCTCTCTTCTGGAGATAAAATTCACCATTATTCACAAAACATATATTTTATACTTGAGAATGATTGAGGCATTTTTAGAGATTATCAAATAATATGATTTTCTGATAGTCAATTTAATCTTTGGAAACTTTACATGTATTAAAGGAACAGAAGTTGAGAGAAGAGGGAGAACAAAGAAAAGGGAGGTAATCAGAAGGGGGAATGAAGCATGAGAGACTATGGACTCTGAGAAACAAACTGAGGGCTAGAGGGGAGGGGGGTGGGGGAATGGGATAGGCGGGGGTTGGGTAGTAAGGAGGGCACGTATTGCATGGTGCACTGATGAATCATCGAACTTTACATCAAAAACCAGGGATGTACTGTATGGTGACTAACATAATATAATAAAAAAATATTATTATAAAAAAAAATAAATAAAAACATTTATATCTTCATGAAAAAAATAAAGTGATGTATTTGGAAGTATAAAAAAAAGAAGAGGGAGAACAAAGCAAGATAAAAAGAATATCTTGAAGATATTAACTATTATTATAGTAAATTAAATATGAATTTTAAAAGTGCTTAATAACTAGAGAGTGAGTTAAGGGTTGTGTTTAAAGAAAAGTGAAGTTAATTAATTAAAAATTCCTGGACAGCAGGAGAAGAGGTAGTCTTTATTTATTTATTTACTGATTTATTTATTTATTTATTTATTTATTACAGATGAACATAGGGGAAGGGAAGGAAAAATAAAATAAGATGAAAACAAGGAAGGAGACAAACCATAAGAGACTCTTAACTATAGGGAACAAACTGAGGGTTACTGGAGGGGAGTGGGTGGGGGGATGGGGTAACTGGGTGATGGGCATTAAGGAAGGCCCTTGATATAATGAGTGCTGGGTGTTATATGCAACTGATGAATCACTAAATTCTACCTCTGAAACTAATAATACACTATATGCTAATTAAATTGAATTTAAATAAAAATTTTTTTTAAAAAGAGAGGTGTATTTAAACTTACTCAGAGAAGGGATTTTTTTCAGTCTGTAGGGCTTTATAGTGATATGTTGAGACTATCTAGACAGAGCTGTGAGGGCTGTAGTATTTGAGTGAAGAAAAACTTGTAGGTGGATTGTGGCATGTGTGGAGGGTGGTGGGGAGAGAGACAGACACAGGAAGAAAGAGGAGACTAGCTTAGGGTGAAGGTTAGGGAAAGAGATGTCATTATCTCAGTCTTAACAACACACACACATTCAGTACAGATCAATAATAACTATCCTGAAGTCTCACATTGCCTCTCTTGAAGGCCATCCCTTAGGCTATGATTATCCGGCACACAGTCTATTAGAGTATGGCTCCAATTTGAGGACATGAATTAATTTTTAACTTTGTATTAGAATAATAATTTTAATGACAATGATATTTCTTTCTCCCTAATTCTATAGTCTTTCCTACCCTCTGTATGAGTCCCAGGTTTTGATCCTGAGATTTTGGCTATGTCCACCATTTCCCTTTGGTTCAGGGACTCAGCCTTCTCAGAGAAGAGAAACACAGTCTCCCTGGTGGTTTCTTGCATTGGGACAGCATTCCAGGCATCAGTACATAACCTCCAGATCACTCTACTCTGAAGTACAGAGCTCTGTGTTGGCAGGTGTGTGCATGAGGTACCTGGGAATCAAGCTCTAAGATTGAGCAGTTTTGGTTTTTGTCAATGACTTACATGAGAATATCAAAGAAGGTTTTTTTTAAGACTTTATTTATTTGAGAGAGAGAGCATAAGCAAGAGAAGGGACAGAAGGAGAGGGAGAGGAACAAGCAGACTCCTTGCTGGGTGTGGGATCCTGAAGCAGGGCTAGATGCAGGGTTCAATGCAGGGCTCGATCCCAGCACTCTGGGATCATGACCTGAGCCGAAGTCAAACACTTAATTGACAGAGTTACCCAGGCACCCTGAGAATATCAAAGAAGTTTTAATCAGATTTGCAGATCTGTGAAGTTGTGAGAACAGTTAATTTAATGGATGACAAAATTATGATTCACGAAGACCTTTGGAAATGAGTGATGGATATATTTAGTGAGATTAAAATGCACATGGATGATATAAGATTCAATACTTCTACAAAAATGAAGAGAGTAGGGGAGAAATTGGTTAATTGCAGAGAATTAAGGATTTTTGATTACAATAGAGTCAACGTAAGTAAGAAAGTTAATGTTACCTTGTTTGCATTAGGTACACTTCAGTATGTAGAATGAGAAAGATTCTAGTCATCATTTGCAGTGTAGTGATCAGATATCTTGAGTTCGAATGCAGTTTATTCAGGGGCTACCAGTTTCCAAAGGCCACTGACCCTTTGTATATTCTGTGGAGGATGGCCAGGATGAGAGACTTGAAATCATACATTCGTTAATTTATTCATTCTCTTAGTCATTCATTTAACAATATTTCTCAAAGTCCAGTACATGCCTGAGCCCTTACTGGTGATAAAAGAATGAACAAAAAACACAAAGTCCTTTCCCTCATTAGATTTAGGTTTCCATTTCAAAGACAATGAACAAGGAGAAAAATATGCAATACCCTGGAATACTTTCTAAAAAAAAATTAATAAAGTACAATAAAAGGATAGAGATATGGGGGGATGGTTAGCTTACAAATCGAAGGGCTGAGGTTTTTAGTTGTGGAACTTGTTTTTACCACAGGGTATACCTAGGTTAAATGGGAGAAAGTTACAGAGAGACACACTTTTTCTCAAATTAAGGGACATTTTCTCACATTTCGCATTTCCATACCACCACCATTTGTATGTGGGATGAGATCCTGTACTGCCTGCAGTCTCCGTGTGCTAATTTCTTGGTCTGCAGATAGCTTATCCCTAGAGATGTGAAATATCTCACAAGGGGCTAATAACAAATCTCTGTGTTGGGCCCTCTATTAGTTTCCTGTGCATACTGCAACGCATTAGAGCAGAAACATATTCTGTCATAATTCTGAAGATCTGACGTCCAAAGTAGTGTCACTGGACAAAAATCAAGGTGTTGGCAGAGCCTCGTTCCTTCTGCAAGCTCTAGGGGAGAATCTGTTCTTTGCCCTCCCCACCTCCTGGGGGCATGCCTTGGATGGTAGTCGCATCACTTCAATCTCTACCTCTGTGGTCATATTGCCTCTTCTTCTGCTGTGAAAAATCTCCCTCTGCTTTTCTCTCATAAACATATATTTGATTGCATTTAGGGCCTCCCTGGATAATCCAGGATACTCTGTCCATCTCAATTAATCTTAATTAAGTCACACCTGCAAAGTCCTCTTTGACATGTAAGGTAGCATTTGCATGTTTCAGAGGTTAGGAAGTAATATCCTTTGGGAGACATTTTCCAGCCTACCACAAGCCCTCTGGGAAACAAGGACCTATGAGATTAGTTTAAAATTGTATGTTCTGTCTGGGATCCTTAGAGGACTGACTGAAGCAATAGCATGAAAAAAATGACTCAGACTGTATTAGTCATAAAACCACAAAATGTTACTGTAAATCTTTCAGGATACATGTCTAAATGCCCAGAAAAAGGTTATTTATTGAGTCCAAGTTAGGATCAAAGTTTGTCAATATATAAAAATGATGCCTTTCTTTCATATTCTATATCCTAAAGGCTCATTAGGGACATTGATGGGTTCTTAGTAACAAGCACCAGTACTGGAGCTGGTCATAATGATCTCACTTCTTTTTGCTCATGAAACTGTTCAATTCCCTGGATTGATTAAAAGTAGAGTCTCTTCCATTTTACTTGACCTTCTTGAGTTTAGTTGGATAGTTTCTAAGACAGCAGGAATAGTCCTATGTGCCATACTTAACCAGCAATCCACCTCCACCACTGCTTCCATACAGAATAATTTTGCCCAAGAGAATATAGATGTATGGCAGAACATTAATTAGTCATATGTCCTAAGCTGTCTTTGAGGTGGGTTGTAGAATTATTAAGTCCTTCTTATAGTGCTTCATAATTCACAAAACCAATTTTGTGTTATATATTATCTAATTTTATGATTTCCCTGTGAAGCAGGTAGGGTTATTTTACAGATGAGAAAATTAAACACAGATCACGGGCCAGGACTGGAGGAGAAGTCTCTTGAATGTCAACCCAGGGCTCTTTCTACCTCCTCTGATAAACAATTATTGGAATGAAATTGGGCAGGGAGATAGGTTAAATAAGTGGTGGGGATTAAGGAGTGCACTTGTGATGAGCACTGGGTTTTGTATGGAAGTGCTGAATCGCTATAGTATACTCCGGAAACTAATATTATACTGTATGTTAACTAAAAACTTCAAAAAAAAGACTTTTAGCATGACCTCTGAATAAAAGCTTAGCTGGATCACAAAAGATGACCTTCTGTGTTTGGTATAGGTCTTCCTTATTATAAAAGTTATAGCACTAAAAAATTTGAAAGATAATTTACTTAAGTCCTGTTACTTTACTGATGAAAAACTGAGTCTCAGAGAGTCTCAATGACTTCCTCAGAGTAACACAGTTATTTTAATCCAGACAAAATTATACACCCATGCTCATAGCAACATTATTTACAAGCGCCAAAAGGTGGGAAAAACCCAAGTTCCATCGATGAATAAATGGATAACCAAAATATGATATGTACATACAATGGAAAATCATTCAGCCTTAAAAAAAATTCTGACACTTGCTACAACCTGGATGAATCTTGAAGACACTATGCTAAGTGAAATAAGCCAAACACAAGAAGAGAAATATTGTATGATTTCACTCATATGCAAGTACTTGGAGTAATCAAATCCATAGAGTCCGAAAGTAGAAAAGTGGTTACTAGGGCCTGGGGAGAGGAAGGATGGGGAATTATCATGTGATGAGCACAGAGTTTCAGATGAGGGAGATGAAAAAGTTCTAGAGATGGATGGGGATGATGATCACATAACAGTGTGGATGTACATAATGCCACAGAACTGTACACTTAAAATGGTAAATTTTGTGTCACATGTATATATACACTACACCTATATACATACTATAATACACACACACACACACACACACACACACTACAATAAAAAATAAAGGACAGTCTTTAAATTAAATCAATTTAGCTTTAGGAAGAGATTTACACCTCATTATTTTTCTCCTTTTTTTTTTTTTTTTTTGACTGATGAAATAGTTGTGAAAAACCAGCAACTCACTGCAGACTTTTGAGAATCGTCGATCCAATTTCTCTGTGTTTCAGAATCCCCATTGGGAACATGAAATTATAAAATAGGAAACTTGGGGAATTTACTACTCTTGGGAAATATAGCAATGGGGGGGAGGACGAGAGGATAATATCATTTTTGCAAAGCATTATTATATACTGAGCACACCAGTAATCTCTAGGCTCAGTAGGTCTTGGGGGACCTGTATGTGCAGGGGAGTTAAGTATTCCTAATGATATCCCTGTGCTTGATAAACCTCAAATAAAATTGCATGTCACTTTATTCTCTGGCTTTTAAGATTAGGGAAGCTAAGTATGATTTGCTTCAAGATCCAGAGAGTTAGTACTATCCGCTGAATTTTGACTTTTACTTTTAGCCAACCAAATAATTCAATCATTGACATACAAACGTGCATGTTAGGCAACAGAAGAGGCTTTGCTCTTACTTGGCTTTAGGAAGAATCTGTGTTATGAGCAAAGTAAACAATTCCTAAGAACTTCAGTCTCTGTTCAGGACCAGGTAAGTGTGTGGTTTCGTTTATGGCCGTTGTACTCCATCTGATCGAAGGGTGGTTGACGATTAGCAGCAACACGAACCACGTGCAATATTTTGGCTTTACCAGGAGCACTCGCCCCACTGGTCTTTCCACTTGGTTATGTCCTCCCTTCTCCTCTTCCATTCATGTTGCCTTGTCACTTCTTCATAAATTGGGTCACAACCTCCTGCAGAAACGATTCCCAGTCTAAGTTCATCCAACTCTTGTGCAGAGAATGTCACCGGTCTTTCCACATGACTCTGAAGCTTTTGCTTCCGTGAAGTGCTTCCTGTTTATGTATTCATTTTCCTTATCTTCTTATGCACCAGCCTACACAACAAGTCTCTTAGAGTTCTAGATACAAGGGCAGATACAACTGCAGGTAGAGTATTAATTATTGGACAGAATATTAAACATAAATCCCTACCTCTCATCTGTCTTGAAGGAGTATTCTTAGGCCAATAGGAGTTAGAATAAGAGCCCGTTCAGCCTGCTCAGTTAATGCTCTGTTTCCTCCTGGCTTCAGAAGCACTTGCCAAAGGGCTTTACACCCTTTGAGATGAAGAGCCTTCTATGCCCCAGATCCCCCCCAGGGTGGCTCAACACTTCCAACCCCTTTCGAAATTTCAAATCTAGAGACACAAATGTTTTAACACCTAACCACCCCAAATGCTTAAAATATTTTCACCATTCATACCAAGGTGAAGGTTCTAGGATGAAGAAGAAACACACAATATTTTTCTTCATACCAAGGCAATATATTTTGTCTCTTCCATATTGTATTCCTTTCTATAATGAATATATTTCTTTTTAAAAATCACATTTTAATTAGTGTTTATTTTTTTTAAGATTTATTTATTTGAGAGAGAGAGAGAGTGCACATGAAGGGGAGGTGTAGTGGGAGAGGGAGAGAGAGAATCTGAATCAGACTCCACACTGAGCACAGAGCCCAACATGGGGCTCGATCTCACAACCCTGAGATGATAACCTGAGCCCAAACCAAGAGTTGATTGCCCAACCAACTGTACCACCCAGGTACTCCTAGTGTCTTTAGATATTGAAACTTTGAATTCATTGTTTAGTTATCACAATATTTCTTTGAAGCAGTACTTATCATTCCCCGTTCTCAGATTATAACACTGAGGTTTATGTTAAATGACTTGCCCCGTGTTGCAAAGTGGTCTGCAGTGAGGTCAGCCCTTGAAATAAACCTCCTTTGATATCAAAGCTTTTTCACTGGCTTGCTGAGCAGGCTCTGAGTTCTCTCTTGAGAAGCTCTTTTAGTATTTTTGTTATCAAGTAAATATAAGAAGTACTGAGTTCACAAAGTTGAACAGATTTCTTTTTGCTGCACTATTCGGAGCCTTTAATGAACGAATATTTCTAGCAGACTTCCAAGAGAGTCATATGGAAGTACCGGAAACGGAAGCACATCTATTGGGTTTTTTGTTATTGCTCTTTTCCCTCACAGAGCATTGTGAGCATTGTCTGAGAAATGCTGCCCTAGGCTATATACACAGTGCCTCAGTGTGCCTCTTTTAGGGTGCTAAGGAAGGTGTTCTTTAAGTAACTTTGAGTACATTCAATAATCTATAAGATAATGGGTTCCTCAAGTGCCAAAAATATAAATTTTTCCTTTCCGTATTTCCTCCAAGCCACAGTCAGTGTTAGGTAAACTTCTGAGATCAAGAGTTTGCCCTGGATCTCTGTTAGGCCTGTTTTAAATTACTTCAGGGTGTGCGGTGTCCCCATGTTGTTCACAACACATGAGCCCTATGCCCTGTTGTTGCACATGATCAGGATTTGTCCTTTCCTTGAAACATTCTGAAATCTGAACCATCTATAACATCTCAAAAGTCCAAATCTCCTCGCAGTCTCTCTTAGGGCTTTGTAATGAGTTAGAAGGCAAGAGATGTTAATAATAGATTTAATCCACCCTTTAAGGAAAAACAGAAGAGCTTGGTGGAAAAGAACAATTTTTTTTTTCTCAGAAACCAAAATTTTATTTATTTATTTATTTATTTATTTATTTATTTATTTATTTATTTAACATATAATGTATTATTTGTTTCAGGGGTACAGGTCTGTGATTCATCAGTCCCACACAATACACAGTGCTCACCACAACACATACCCTCCCCAATGTCCATCACACAGCCACCCCATCCATCCCACCCCCTCCACTCCAGCAACCCACAGTTTATTTCCTGAGATTAAGAGTCTCTTATGGTTTATCTCCCTCTCTGGTTTTATCTTGTTTCATTTTTTTCCTCTCTTCCCCTATGATCCTCTGCCTTGTTTCTCAAATTCCACATGTCAGGGAGATCATATGATAATTGTCTTTCTCTGACTGGCTTATTTTGCTTTGCATAATACCCACTCACGTCATTGTAAATAGCAAGATTCCATTTTTGATGATTGCATAATATTCCATTGTATATAGATACCACATCTTCTTTTTTTTTTTAATATTTTTTTATTATATTATGTTAGTCACCATACAGTACATCCCTGGTTTTTGATGTAAATCAAGAACATTTTTTCAAAATACCACAATTCAGAGGACAGATTAATTTAAGAAGAAAGTAATAATACAACAAGCAATTTATAGAACAAACTCAAATGGCCAGTACCCTATGAAAATGTGCTTACATTAATTAGAAGACAAAAAAGGACAAATGCAATAATGATTCATCATGTAACATTCAACACATTGGCAGAAACAGGTAGTACGTATTGCTATTGGGGATGCAAGAAAAAGGGCAGTGTATTGCTACCAAAAAATGTGTATTATTATAGTTTTCTGGAAATCAATGTTGTACCATTTATATAAAGTAAAAATTTTTAAGCTCTGACTTACAAATATCTCTCCTGGGAAATTATTTCGTAGAAATAAAACACTAGTATGTGTATGAACATTTTGAAATGGCAATGTCTTTGATAATGCCAATTTTTTCAATCCAGAAAAAAGTTAACACATCAATAAGAAGATGTAATATTTAGCGGTATATCTACATCACTGAATATTATACCACTGTTTATGTTCATCAGTTGTCTTGCAGGAATATTCTAAAAGTTTTTTTTTTTAATGAGAAAGGAAGATACAAAAATAAATAATGTGTAATAATATTATCCTGCATTCTAACCAAATGACAAAATGTGTGTGTGTATGCAAATATAATATGTAAGCACATAGAAAGTTAATTGGGGAGAAGTTAATCAAAGGTTCTATGAATGGAGGGGGGAAACAAAGGAAAAGAATAAGTGTATACTAATATAAAAATAGTACAGGGTGCTTTAGGGAGACAGGACCAGAGATAATGAGCGCTATGATTCAGTCTCTGTTCCTGTTGACTTTCCTCTTGCAAGTCTGGTTTTGTTTAAACAGAGAGTAAAGATCCAGTTTTGCAAAATAAAGTTCTGAAGATGAAAAAAAAAGGATCCATTTTAATATACACCTCTTTTCCATTTCCACAGAGGTCTCTAAAGAAGAATGGTTGCCGGAAATCATTCCACAGCAACCGAGTTTGTGTTAGTGGGTTTAACACAGAAGCCAGAGCTCCAGCTGCCTCTCTTCCTCCTGTTCCTGGGAATCTATATAGTGACAGTGGTGGGGAACTTGGGCTTGATTCTCCTGATTGCAGTAATCCCTTTGCTTCACACCCCCATGTACTACTTCCTCAGCAGCTTATCCTTCATCGATCTCTGCTATTCCTCTGTCATTACCCCCAAAATGCTGGTGAACTTCTTAGGGAAGAAGAATATGGTCCTTTATTCTGAGTGCATGGCACAGCTCTTTTTCTTTGTGGTTTTTGTAGTGGCTGAGGGTTACCTCCTCACCGTGATGGCGTACGATCGCTACGTTGCTATCTGTAGCCCACTGCTTTACAGTGTGATCATGTCCTCTCGGGTCTGCTGTCTGCTCGTACTGGTTGCCTTCATCCTGGGCTTTCTCTCTGCCTCAGCCCATACAAGTGCCATGGTGAAACTGTCTTTCTGCAGATCCCACATCATCAGCCATTACTTCTGTGATGTCCTTCCTCTCCTCAATCTCTCCTGCTCCGATACACACCTCAATGAGCTTCTGCTTTTCATCATTGCGGGATTTAACACCTTGGTGCCCACCCTAGCGGTCTTCATTTCCTATGCTTTCATCTTCTACAGCATCCTTCACATCCGATCCTCAGAGGGCCGGTCCAAAGCATTTGGTACTTGCAGCTCTCATCTCATGGCTGTGGGGATCTTCTTTGGGTCTATCACCTTCATGTATTTCAAACCCCCTTCCAGTAACTCCCTGGAACAGGAGAAGGTGTCCTCAGTGTTTTATACCACAGTGATCCCCATGCTGAACCCTTTAATATATAGTCTGAGAAACAAGGATGTAAAGAAAGCATTGAGGAAGGTTTTGGTGAAGAAATGAGGCTTGCTTTTGGAGATTTATAGATGGGAGGAATGAAGGTCCCAACGAACCTTCATTTTTCCTTGTTATTCTGTTGTAATATGCATAGTACCTGGACTTTTAAATTCTTTCCCATCTATAATTGATTCCATTTCCTCAATGAAATAAAAGGGCATTTAGTAAAGCAGGTTTTAGTGTTTTTATTTTGGGCCAGGAAAACTGAGGTTTAGTTTTATTTTGTCTAACTTACTGTGGTAGAAGAGGAATGAGAATTCATATTTTCTCCAGTGTTATTCTTTTTTTCCTAATGGTCTGTGTTTGCTTTATCTAATATCTGCTGTGTCAGAGTGCTGAGTTTTCCGCTGATAAGAATGCTAAGAGATATGTAACTCCATCCCACAGCTCCATTAATTCTTGAGGGAATGAGACAAATACACAAGAGGAAAAAAAAAAAAAAGAAAGAAAGAAGGTTGTAAAAACAGTTACGGAACAAGAATGGCAATTCTAGTCAAGTAGGTCTTACTCAAATGCTTTTGCTCTTTTTTCTTATTCAGCATATTCAGAATCTCTTCATTTCTGTTCCATTTCTTTGTTGACTCTCCCTCTCTCCTTCTCCTCCCTCCCTTCTTCTCTCTCCTGTTTCTCTCTCTGTCTTTCTCTGTCTTGTGACATGATGGTTCTGTACTAAGGGACCTCTGAGCAGACATTTTCAGGACTGTGTGGGGTTTCCACTACCTGTTGCAATAAAGTTTGTAAAACATGCCTCACAGGGAGGGTATAACCCCCACATTTGTTTCAGCTGGAGATTGTTCTCAGTGGATTCCTGAACTGAGCTGTGGTTGATGTTTCCGAGCTTGTGTTCTTACTGCATAAGTAAGTACCACACACTTTAGACATGTCTTTCCTGGGTTTTCACACATTCTGGGTCTCATGTAACATTTCTTCTGTGTTTGTTTGTTGTTTGGGGAAAGGTTATAATGAAATAAGCCTCTGATGTTTTGCAGCCCTCAGCTGTTTTCCTCTACCTCCAAGGAATGTTCTATGGGATTTCTAGAGTTTTAACTTCCATCTCATGTTGCTTCTCTTCACTCATTGTTATGTGTTAAACCAGCAGGTGAAATGAGCTGCCTTTCTCCCTTTACTTTTTTCTTTTTTTGCCTTTACCAGTGTGGTTTTTACAACATTATTCTCTGGATTTTGTCTTGGGAAATTGTTCTACTCAAGAAATATGAAATCAGTAGGTCTGGATCTGCCAAAATTCCACTGTTGTAACAAAGCTTACCTATTTTTAGCTTCCTCCTTTTGATAATACCACCAAGAATACATCTTCCCACTGGTTTGTTTAATAAGGTCCTGGACTTTATCATGGTCTTGGCCACCTGTCCCTTAATCTGTCTTCTCTTCCCTATGCCTTGCTCCATATATTTCCTTCCTATGTTTTCTCAGTGTCCAGTTAATGTCTGTATCTACTCAGAGAGTCCCATCCCTTAAGATCTTTCCATCTTGAAAGCAAGCGTGTGCTATTTACTGCTTTTTAGTAGTTTTAATATGGCAGTGAATAATTTCCTGGATTCAGGTTCCTGGTTTTCAAATTATTTTCTACCACATAGATTTAGAACCCCTTACCTCCCCTCCCCTTCCTGTCTCTCTGTCTCTCTCTCTCTCCCTCTCCCTCTCTCTTATTCTAGTTTAATTAACATGTTTTACTTTATTTTCTTTCTTTTTTTATATTGTTCCTGTCATGTAGGAGCAACCTTTACAAATCACTTGATTTCCCCAACAGACTTGATTCCTAGAAATAGAATGTTTCATCCAGGTCTTTAAGCTACCTTCTTAGTCTTCAGGTTTGCTATAATTTCACTGAGCTGTTTTTCTTTCTCAATATAAGAAGATGCAATATTCTTTTTTATGGTAAGCCCCCACCCCATTTGTATTTGTTCATTAATGAAATCTACCAACGGTTTAAAGAGAAACTCCTAATTAGAAGATGGGAAGTTAAAGCCCTGGGCAGAGCTTATGTATTTACGAAATTTAGGGACAAGTTGAGCCCACTCAGTGGAAGTTAACTCTTGAGCCAGTGTATAAGCCACAAGAAATGAAGGTTAGACTCTCCACAATGCCATGTCTGAGTCACAAAGGCAAGTAAGGCACCATAGAGGAGTGATATAGTTTAAAGCAGCCTAACCACCCTGTCAGACTAGTCTTGGAACCGAATATTTCTTGAAGACATGGCTGAAAAATAGAGTGGAAACAAAAAATAATTGTGTAATAAGAGTTTATATGAAAAGGTCCTCTTTTCCCTGTAATGAAATCATTACCTCCTTGGGAAAACTTCCTCTGTATGTCCAAGTTTAAGCTGCAGCAGTGTTTGCTTGTGCAATTGCTGAGATTGGCTCAATTTACCAACCTGCATTTGCCAAGGATCATAGGACACAAGGCTTTGTGGAGGCTTGCTTAGCTCACAGTTTTCTTTTCTTTTTTAATTTAAATTCAATTAATTAACATACAGTGTATTATTAGTTTCAGAGGTAGTGTTCAGTGATTCATCAGTTTTACATAATACCCAGTGCTCATTACATAGCTCACAGTTTTCAAGGGACATGTCCTCTGCTGAGGCATTTGCCTTTGCTTAAGGCTCATCACTAGCAGTGTGGCCTCTGCAGAAGTGAATGTACACCTGCATAAAATTATTCATTCACTTTTGAACCAATCTGCTGTGTATTACACCTATGAAAGTTAGAATTCCACTTTGTGAAAGCTTTAGACTCATAGCCATTTGCTGGGATCTTATTAGCTAAAAGTTATGCATAAACTATAAACTATATAAATATCACAAAATAAGTGTGACTTCATGTCACCGAGTCAAAATCCCCCCTCTCTATCAAAACCCCAAAACTCCTAGGTGTACTTTTGCTCTTAAATCTACTTCTCCTGTTAATTTATTCATAACAGTGATCCAATATACAAGATACAGTAGTTTGAGAAAGTAAAATATAGATCACTTGTTCTTCGCTAATAGAAAAGGTAAATAAAAAATCTGTCAAGTGAAGACCAAAATGTCTTGTACATCTTTATTATTGGTAAAGGTATATTTTGGGGCAAGTAAACTTTTTAAAACTAAGCTCTAGAATTAGGCAAACTTACTACTCTAATCACAGAAAGTGCAGGATTTCTGCAGGTCTCTACCTAGAGGTCAGATTGCATGGGGAAGAGTAACCAAGAATACATTCTTTCTGGATGTATACGAACTTTCAAAAAGAAAGGAATGGTTTCTCCTTTGAAACTCACTACTCAGATAGGTCATTCCACCTCTGTACTCCGGAGGAGTAACTTAGGGTGTGAAGTGGGTCTGGAGTGTTAGAGTAATAGGTATTCCTCCCCCTGGATGAGAACATCAAGAATGAGGGAGGGGAGTCTCCTCCCCTTTCCACGGACTCCTAGAATTTAGAAAAAACACATTCCAGTCAATTCAGGGGGAAAAAAGGCATGTCTGTGTTTAATAAAAATAGAATCAAGAAAGAAGATTCAAAATTAAGTTATGACAGAAATTCTAAGTAAGTCTTATGAAAAATGACAGAAGACCCTCTTTCTGCTTAAAAACACTTATTCATATAACATAATATAATAAAAAATTATTTTTAAAAAAACCACTTATTCATAAACTTACTCAGATGATTCTTACTCCAGAAGGAAAAGTCAGAACCAGTAGAAAAGAACAAAAGGATTTTAGCTGACCAAAATAAAAATATGTAAAATATCCTTATAAATTCATATAAAAAAGACTATTACTCCATAGAAAAGTAGTCAAAAATTATTCAGTGAATAAATATAAAAAATATATGAATGCAAATTAGCATGTTAAATTTGTCCAACTCTATTAGTAATAAGCATTCAAATAAAACAATTGTAACATGCATGCTTAAATATCTATATTAATTTCTATAAGACAGTTTGATAGTATGTATTAAATATATTGAATTGTAAATTCTTTGTAGGCTTTTACCAAGTTATGGAATTTTTAGGCATGTATGCTTAAAAAATAAATGTCATATTGGCAAAGATAGAGCTACAATGATATTAATTGCTGTGCTATTGATAATTACAAAAATAAATTGAATTAAATGACCCTCAGAGATATAAGCTGAAATAAAAAATGGTGTAAATATAGAGTAGAAAGCAAAAGCAGTCATAAAACAATACTTAGTGACATGGATCATAGCCAACGTATATTGAAATTTTAAAACACATGCATGGCAAATGGCATACATAAACATAACTCACTAGGATAAAAAAAATCCCTAAGGCATTAACATTCTTTCTTATTGCCTTCCAATTACAATAATCACATAACATGCAAATGAATAAGGATAATATTAGAGGGATGATTTAAAAGTCATTTTTGTGTGTATCTGTGTTGAGTGCAGGGTATTGAAGTCTTATCTTTTACTCCAAGCATTTTTGGACATTCTTCACTTGATCTCATGAGTTTTTATATATGTACAGACGCAAAATGCACTAAGAATACAACTCCTTGAACTTTTAATTATGTTTATACCTATTTAGTGACTATCCAGATAAAGATATGAATAGAACGTTAACATCACACCTAAAGACTTTCTCATATTTTTTCCCAGTCAGTATCCACTTTCCTCCAAGAGGCAGCACTAGTACAATTGGATAGTTTTCTTGCCTTATTTTGAACTTCATATAAACGGAATCATACAGTATATCCCCCAGTATCTAGCTTATATTACTCAAGAATTTTTCTATAAAACTTACCCATGTTGTGGCATGTCTGTGTAGTCTCCATTGTACGAATAAAACACATTTTATTTATCCATTCTCTTGTGTGATGGACATTTCATAATGTGTTCAGTTTGGAGCTATTATGATTAAGTTTCTATGAATATACTTTTACTTGTCTTTTGGTTGATATGTATCCCCATTTCTTTTGCATATATATCTACATCTGGGTATATGTCTACTGGCTTATATAGTAGGTTATTTAACTTCAGAAAATATTTACGTTTAGAAAACAATGTCAGACTGTTTTCCAAGGTGATTGGTAATGCCATACTGCCACCAACAATGTATGCAATTTCCAGCTACTCCAGATCCTTGTCAACACATTTTATTGTGAGTCTTTTCAACTTTCGCCTTTGTGATGAATAGGTCACAGTATCTCATTATACGCAACCCCCTAATGTCAAATCATGTTGAAAATGTCACCATATATTATTTGGCTATTTGGCTATACTTTTTTCATTGCAAAGTATTTTGTCCAGAACTTTGGGTGGATGAGATAATGATACCTGCTTACATTTGAATCTCTCCATATGCCCTCCTCAAAGCTATGTAGATCAACTAGCAGAACAGGTAAAACACATAAACACTACACATTTATCACAGCTAGGTGATAAGAGCACTACCAACTTCAAATAACCTGTAAGCAGGAAAAATGACAGTAGATTCCAGCAAAGGTATTGGTGCCTGAGAATTAAAAAGTCCATCTTAAATGCAAAAAATGCTGAAAAACTCAAGCTGCTAGACCAGGAAAGAAATCTAAAAGGGGCACACAATACACAAGACGTAATTTTAGAGAGGCAACATTTCTAGGGGAGAAAAGGATTAAATGAAGGAAGAGAGCTTTTGGAGTCTAGATGGAATGGAGAAAAGAAAAACAAGGAGAGAAAGGGAAAATCCTGAAATAAAATAAATATAAAAGAAAGCCCTAAGAAGAAGAAGAAGGACACACAATCTCTTCCCCTTTGCCTCTCCTGCAGAAAGTAGACATCCATTTAGGAAATTTCATGTCCCTATAACTACGGATTACAGGAAATTATCTCAAAGAGTAAACCTTGATCCACCACAGGCAAAACTCACCTATGGTAAGAGACATAAGAACAGTAGTGATTTGGTGGTGGGGGTATTGTAAGTCAACAGAAAAGAACACCAAAGCCATATAAAAAGAAGAAATTATTAGAGGGTAGAAAAAACATGATTTAAAAAATCAAAATCCTATTGATTTTAGAAAAACAATTAAAAATATGAGTCTATGGCTAAATTAATCAAGGTAAAAGAGAATAAATAAATATGCAAAGTAAAAAAGGTGAAAGACAAACCATTAAAACAGAGGCAGTTAAGGTAAACCATGAGAAAAAAATTCATCACTTTTTTTTAAGATTTTATTTGTCATAGAGAGAGAGAGAGAATACGCGTGTGAGCACAAGCAAGGGGAGCGGCAGGCAGAGGCAGAAGCAGGATCCTTGCCAAGCAAGGAGCCCAGTGCAGGACTCCATCCCAGGACCCTGAGATCATGACCTGAGCCGAAGGCAGGTGCTTAAGCGGCTAAGCCACCCAGACAAACCAAAATTTGATATCATTGTATGAATGAGCTTTAAAACTTATAAGGGCTGGGTTTTTTTAGAAAAATACAGTTTACCAGTATTGTGCTACCAGCAATGGTAATGCAGGTCAATTTCCATTTAAGATTAAAGTTATCAACAAACTACCCCAGAGAAAAACACCAGACCCAGACTGTTTCAAAGAGCGATTCTAGACCATCCACTTTTCTTTAACTGGAGTGTGGGGGCAGATGGAGGAAAGAATTTTGTGCGTACCTCATATTTGGTGAACAGGGTCTCGTGCTTTTTCCTGAGATTTTATGTGTTGAGTCAGAATTCACTCCACCTACTCAAGAGAGGAAGTTATGCCTATTGGGATAGTTTTAGAATTCAGTTCATTGCTAAAATTGAGTGTGGAGCTCTGGAGATTTTGCTTCCATTAGAAAAGCACTTCTTGGGGCGCCTGAGTGGCGCAGTCTTTAAGCGTCTGCCTTCGGCTCAGGGCATGATCCCAGCGTTCTGGGATCGAGCCCCACATCAGGCTCCTCCACTGGGAACCTGCTTCTTCCTCTCCCACTCCCCCTGCTTGTGTTCCCTCTCTCGCTGGCTGTCTCTATCTCTGTCAAATAAATAAATAAAATCTTTAAAAAAAAAAAAAAAGAAAGAAAAGCACTTCTTAAATTGGAGTTCAGAGGTCTGAAAACTTGGCTAGGAAGTTTATTTTCACTAATCTCTAAATTAAAATTTAACATTACCTTCGAGTCAGAATCTTAGTAACGGATCATGTTAAAATATGTAATTATCTATGACTTTGTTATCAACAGAATCGCACATATTTTCCTATCACATAAAGCTGTACGTATGTCAAAGGGGTTCTTAGGATGAAATGGAGTACTGATCATGAACATTTATAACCATTGCTACTTCAAATTATAGTAATTATTAGATCTGCAACTAGATCCTGTGATTTAATTCACTAATAAAGAAATCACAAATTTATTTTAAATATTTTGATGCCAATAGTTTATTATAATGTTTAATCATATGTGTTTTATACAGTTAGAAACATTATTCTAAGAAAAACTCTAATTCTTCATCTGGCCACCTAAATAATTGCTGATCCAAAAAGGGATTAGGAACCTCCACATTCTAGAAAGTCAGTACTGGTTGTATGTAATAGCTCTTCTTAATATCTTCCACATACGTAATATCTCTTCCTAGCAGTGATTTATAGTCTCAGCCATAGAAGGAAAAGGAATATAGTTTTGTCCTCAGCATCAGTCTGCTTATCTCTAAGATGATGGCCTCAGTAGGAATTCCCACAATTTTGTGAATACAGAAATTTCTATCACCATCCTTTGATGTTCATTTCATGGATTTTTTTAAAAACTATTTTTATATTTTATTTTATATATTTACTGTATTTATATTTCGATCAGTAATTCTATAATTTGTGTTTATTTGTCATCCTTACTGGTAAATCAGGTTCATATTTTGGTTTCTTTCAATATTATGTAAAGGGACACTATGGAACTTAAACAGAAAGTACTCTTATTCTTACATGTGGGGGTGGGAAGGGATGTGGAGCGCTATGAGAGAGTGAGTATGCAGAGTTGGGGAAACACAAACAGAAATAAAACTGAGGAGAAGGGAAATGTAAGGGGAAAGAAGTATCTGAGTCTCAAGTTTCATCACGAAGAAAATGATAAGTTGGATTAGATATGTTTCACTACCATTAGAGATCTGCATTATTTTTCTGGAATTTTCTGCATTTTGATAATATCAAGCTTAGTTAGTAAACTAGGCAGGAAATTCTAAACTGTTTAGGCGTAGAGTAGAAACCTAGAAACCGTCATCTCGTTTATCTTCATATAATCTAAGTGAGGAAAATTACTTTATAAGAATTCCTTCAATTCTTTACTAATACGAAAATAACCAAGACTACATAGAATTTCTATTGGTGATTCTTACCTAATTCAATTATTAGTATGGTCACTGCAATATTATGAGTTTCCAAGTGTATAATTTCTTTTGAATTTATTTGTTGATGTTGTTCTGTGAAGAGGTTTCCTTTTTCTACTACTTTTAATTTTGTTGTCATTATTTTTGTATCAGTAAGGACCTGTAGATTTTCATAAACCATCCATTTTGATGTTCAAATTGTCTTAGATTTGTCCAGAAGAAGCTCTTTCCTTTTGACCTATCTCCATAAATTTGGGCACTTATTTATTCTCTGGAATACTAAGCGATTCTAGGTTCATCATGGATTTTAGGTATCCCCACCTTGGAATCTGCCATTTCTCCATGAAGTCCTGGTTTCTTTCAGTGGGGTGTGATAGTTAGAAACGAAATTATCATTGGATAACGGACACGAACTTTGTTTCTAGGCCCATTCAGTGGCTTTCCACTGGGTTTTTTTAGAAAAATACAGTTTTCTTACTCTTTAGTAAGAATAATCTATTCATCAGATCAGGCCATTCTTCTGTTTGAACCCTTCAATGGCTTCCCATTTCACTTAGAGGAAAGTCAAACCTTTCAAACTTGCCTTAAGGCCCTGCTTTTACCCCCCTCCCCCACCATCCTTCTGATACCCCCTTTCATGACTCTGCCCTCTTTCACTCTCCTTGAAGCACACTCTCCAAGCTACAGTCCCTTAAAAGTGCCTGAACATGCTCTTCTTTCAGAGATTTTATTTGATGTTCTCTTTGCCTGATGTTTTCTTCTATCAGTCAAATAGCTTGCTTCCTCCTTCTTTCAGGTTTCTAGTAAATATTAGATTTCTCTGACCTCCATGTTTGAAAGAGCAAGCCTCTCCTCCCTCCAGTGCCCAACCCCCTCCTCTGCTTTAGTTTATTCCATAGCACTGATCATCACTGGATATAGTATGTATTTTCTTGTTCATGGGTTCATGGGAGCAAATGCTCCCAACGAATATAGAAATTTTTGTTTGTCTGGCACATAGTTGCCTAGCAAATGTGATTGATTGACTGACTAAATGAATGAATTTTAATGGTGTGTTGAGGCTCAGGGATTATTCTGAATAGTGGGAGAATTAATAGTGAATAAGTAAGGGAGTCATCCAGAGGGAAGTCATCTTGAGATCCAACAGAGAGAAGTCAAAGTATGCAACAAGTTGGAAAGAAAATATGTAAATCAAAATTACAGTGAAAACTAAAAATTAGAAATCATTTTGTCCCTTTCTGCCATCCCCCACCCAACCTTCACCCCGTTTGACGTCTCCACAAGACAGATCTTATTTTTGGTGGTTCTAACAACAGCTAGAAG
Organism: Ursus americanus; assembly: GCF_024610735.1. Lineage (NCBI taxonomy): Eukaryota > Metazoa > Chordata > Mammalia > Carnivora > Ursidae > Ursus > Ursus americanus. The sequence continues at coordinate 45,019,728 of NC_142142.1, forward strand.
TCTAATGACAATACTATTTCTTCTTGTTTACTAGCAACTAGATTCCCTTCAAAGTCTACTAAGAAATGTTCATTGTTTCTGTAACCCTCTTGTGTATTAAAAGGCAAACTCCTGAGGGGATTTACACATTCAGCCATTATTATATATTACAACTTTAAAATAGGTTTGATTAGGACATTTCAGTTTAGCAAGGATGAATTACAGAAAGGAAGGTTTCTGATGTATATATATTTAAACTGGGTAAGAGGGTAAGTTAGGAAGTCTGTTTCTTGAGTGGCTAGACGAGGTATAGTAAAAGGATACTAGGTGTTGGGAGTAGGGGAATCTAAAGAGGAAGTAAGGGTCACCGAAAACAAATCATTCAGACAGTTTAGTTTAAGATGGCCTTTGATTTGAAACTAATTGATTACTCTTAAAAACAAGAATAAAACTTCAGACAAGATCTATGTTCAAAGCTGCTATCTCTTTTAAAAAGTGCTGTTTTCTATGCTGACCGAGAAAGTAACCCACCATTTAGAACTTTTTTAAGGGATTCTTTGACATCCTTGTTCCTAAGGCTGTAGATAAGGGGGTTAAGCATGGGAATCACTGTGGTGTAAAACACAGAAGCCACCTTCTCCTGTGTTATGTCACTGGTCGGTGGTTTAAAGTACATGAAGATGATGGAGCCATAGAAGACCCCAACAGCTGCAAGGTGGGAGCTGCAGGTACTGAAAGCTTTGGACCTGCCTTCAGCGGAGCGGATGCATAAGATGCTGGAAAGAATGAAGGCGTAAGAGATGAAGATGGCTAAAGCACATGCAAATACATTGAATCCAACCAAAATCATCACCAAGAGTTCCTTGGTGTAGTCTCTTGAACAAGATATATCCAGAAGAGGAAGGATGTCACAGAAGTAATGGTGGATGATATTAGTTCCACAGAAGAATCGACTGGATATGTAGCTGGTGTGGACCAAGGCTCCAAAGACGCCCACTGTGTACACACTGGTGACCAGGAGAAAACAGATTCTGTGGGACATGGTGACATTGTAGAGCAAGGGGTTACAGATGGCAACATAGCGGTCATACGCCATTGCTGTCAGCATGTAGGAGTCATCAATACCAAAGAAGCAGAAGAAAAAGAGCTGGGCCATGCACTCAGGAAAGGAGGTGAAATTCTTCTCTGAAACAAAGTTCACCAACAGCTTGGGAATTATGACAGTGGAGTAGCAGAGATCTATAAAGGACAAGTTACTGAGAAAATAATACATGGGTGTGTGAAGCTGAGAACTGATTCTGATTAAAAAGATCAAGCCCAAATTTCCCACCATGCAGACCATATAGAGCAATAGAAACAGGAAGAAGAGAGGGAGCTGGAGTCCTGGCTGGTCTGTTAACCCCTCAAGGATAAACTCAGTTACCAAAGAATGATTTCCTGTTTCCATTCTCCCACTTGTGATAGGCTGAGGGGTTCAGGGAAGAGGCTTTTATTAGAGAAACATTGTCATCTGACAGAATTTAGTGATCCAAGATCCGATGAATGACATGATTTCTAACTGACACAGAATTTCCAGAAACCAAGAGACTAAAACCTATTTTTAGTTGAAGCCTTTATCAAGATGTTGATGGTTCATTTGGCTTCAGTGTTTATCATTACTATCATTAGATAGTTCTAATGATCTATCATTAGATAGATATCATTACATATCATTAGATAGATCTAATGATCTATCATTAGATCAAGTGACATCTAGAAGTAAAACTCGTTTCGTCTCCACAAATTGAATTTTAAACTCTCCTAGAAATGAAAAATAACCCTTGTGTTATTCAGTCACCTTCAGAGAAACTCGACAGAACTGCTGCCAGACTTTGCTGGTTTTCAATCCGCAGCAGCCTGTGTTCTCCTCTGATGTCTCAGAACTTAACCTCTCCCTCGCTGGCATCCCTTGGATTTCCCCCCTTGTGGCTTCGGCGTCTTCAATGTGCTCATTCAGTCTGGCACCCCAGACTCACAGAGTTTCGCTTTCCATTTCTGCTCTGAGTTGCTGGTTTTGACTTTTCTTACCCATGTTATTACCCAGATAGGAGAGGAATGAAGGCATGCTGGAGATGGAGGGAACTGGGCAGTGCTTGAAGGGAAGCTGCCGTCGCGGGCTGCAGGAAGAGGAGAACGAAGAGCAGTATCAGAGGAGCTGCTTGCGTTTACTGAGCCCCTGTCATGTGCCAGCCACAACGTTACGAACACTTTATTTATGATCTCATGTACGCTTTATAACAACTCCATGAAATAGATACTGTTCTTTTTCTTAAAGATTTTTATTTATTTATTTATTTATTTATTTATTTATTTATTTGGCAGAGAGAGAGAGAGCACAAATGGGGAGCAGAGCGGTAGAGGGAGGGGGAGAAGGCTCCCTACTCAGCAGGGAGCCCAGAGCAGCTAGATCCCAGGACCCTGGAATCAGGGCCTGAGCTGAAGGCAGATCCTTAACTGGCTGAGCCACCCAGGCAACTGTTACTGTTACTGATACTATTATTATATCCGTTTTGTAGATCAACTGAGAGACAGAGATTTAGTAAATCCATGCCCTAAGAATACCTTTCACTATTTTGCAAACTAGTTTGTGCAAATATTCCAAATTTACACAGCTAGTAAGTGTTGGAGCCAGAACTCGTATCTGTGTCTGTTTTATTACCAATAAAACAATGTCCCCAGTGAATCAACTTTTTTTTTCCGAATCTGACTACATTGTTATAACTTCTGTGCAGCTTTAATTATTATGTTATTTTTTATTATTATTACTGTTTAATCTCTTTCTCTTATATTTTCTTCCTGTTGTTAATGAGGGAATATTAGAGTAGTGTATTGTAGCTTTTGGTAAGCATTTAAAGCATTTTATCCTCATGTCTAAGTAAGATGGTCTTATTCCTTCAATAGCTTTAAGGTAGAAAACAGAAAGGAAAGATTTGCATGTGCACACTTAAGCATACACACGTTATTCTGTGCTAAAATGATTCCCAATATCCAATTCCTGCAAGTATGAACTTGTTAGATAGCAACCACAACAAACCATGTGACCATGCAAATTCTTCCATTTAGCTTTTCAATTTTGAGATATTGTGTGAAATAGGAATATTTCCTTTTTGAGGAGAACATGAAAAATAGTAAGAAAATAGGCCTCCAGTTACAAAGGCTGGAATGAACCAGGGCCAAGGATACCAAAGCTCCATGAGGGCCACAAAACGTTGTAGCAAGTATGTAAAAAAAATAACAAGCCTGGGGCACCTGGGTGGCTCAGCCATTAAGCGTCTGCCTTCTGCTCAGGTCATGATCCCAGGGTCCTAGGATTGAGCCCCGCATCGGGCTCCCTGCTTGGCGGGAAGCCTGCTTCTCCTTCTCCCACTCCCCTTGCTTGTGTTCCCTCTCTCGCTGTCCCTCTCTGTCAAATAAATAAATAAAATCTTTAAAATTTTTTTAAAAAATAACAAGCCCTTTCTAGGTTCCTTGAATGTATGTGAGCAACTTTTTCTCTACCATTTCCAAAACCAAACCAAAATGTTGCTTGATCTGGTCAAATCAGATTTAGCAGTGTTTCACAGACTACCCCGTGTTTATCTGTAATTTTGCTTATATTCCTGTGAACATGGAAAGAGGAAAACCCATCTTTCTCAAAACCAATTTAAAAGTATTATCCAGGGGCACATGGGTGGCTCAGTCGGTTAAGCCTCAGACTCTTGGTTTCAGCTCAGGTCATGATCTCAGAGTCCTGAGATTGAGTCCCAAGTTGGGCTCTGTGCTCAGTGTGGAGTCTGCTTGAGATTCTCTCTACTCCCCTCTCTGGCCCTACCCCCCCAAAATAAGTCTTTAAAAAAACAGAAATAGGGGCGCCTGGGTGGCACAGCGGTTAAGCATCTGCCTTCGGCTCAGGGCGTGATCCCGGCGTTATGGGATCGAGCCCCACATCAGGCTCCTCTGCTGGGAGCCTGTTTCTCCCTCTCCCACTCCCCCTGCTTGTGTTCCCTCTCTCGCTGGCTGTCTCTATCTCTGTCGAATAAATAAATAAAATCTTAAAAAAAAAAAAAACTTGGAAATTAAAAAAAAATTAAAAAAATTAAAAAAATAAAAAAACAAAAATAAAAGTATCATCCGTTCTAATCGGTTTTTAGTGGAATCTTCAGGGTTTTCTATATATAGTATCATGTCCTTTGCAAATAGTGAAAGTTTTACTTCTTCCTTACCAATTTGGCTGCCTTTTATTTCTTTTTGTTATGACATGTGGCTAGGACTTCCAGTACTATGTTGAATAAAAGTGGTGAGAGTGCACTCATCATCAGGGAAATGCAAATCAAACCCATATCACCTCATACCTGTCAGAATAGCTAAAATCAACAACACAAGAAACAACACGTGTTGGCGAGGATGTGAAGAAAAAAGAACCCTCTTGCACTGTTGGTGGGAAAGCAAACTGGTGCAGCCACTCTGGAAAACAGTATGCAGTTTCCTCAAAAAGTTAGAAATAGAACTACCAGCACTACTGGGGATTTACCCAAAAATGCAAAAACACTAATTCAAAGGGATACATGCACCCTTATATTTATAGTAGCATAATTTGCAGTGGCTAAAATATGAAATCAACCCAAGTATCCATTGATGAATGGATAAAGAAGAGATGGTATGTACATACAATGGGATCTTACTCAGCCATAAAAAAGAATGAAATCTTGCCATTTGCAATGACATGGATGGAGCTGAAGATGCTAAGTGAAATAAGTCAGAGAAAGACAAACACCATATGATTTAACTCATATGTTCTCCTCAAAAAGGAAATATTCCTATTTCACACAATATCTCACAACTGAAACAAGCAAAGGGAAAAAGAGAGAGAGAGAAACCAAGAAACAGAGAGAATAAACTGATGGTTACCAGAGGTGAGGTGAGTGGGGGGATGGGTGAAATAGGTGATGGGGATTAAGGAGTGCACTTGTCATGATGAGCACTGGGTGATGTATGCAATTGTTAAATTACAATATTCTACACCTGAAACTAATATAATAGTGTATGTTAATATACCAGAATCAAAATTAAATTAAAAATAAAATTTTAAAAATATATATTTTGTTTTATCAACTGATGGATTTTAAAATTTTGTTATCATATGATTCATTAAACCTCATTTTAGGGACACCTGGGTGGCTCAGTCGGTTAAGTGTCTGCCTTCCGCTCAGGTCATGATCCCAGGGTCCTAGGATCAAGTCCTGTGTGGGGCTCCCTGCTCAGCAGGGAGCCTGCTTCTCCTTCCCTGTCTGCCTTCCACTACCACTGCTTGTGTTCTCTCTTTCTCTCTCAGTCTGTTTCAAAATAAATAAATACAATCTTTAAAAAAATAAAATAAAAATAAAGCTGATAAAAAAATAAACCTCATTTTATTGCTTAAAAAAAAAAACGTATTGCTCTGACTTTTTCTCTCTCCCCAAAGGCACTCTGTGACTCAGAGCATATAATGTAATTTCTTACAGTATAGCTGTGGCTTAGTCATTGGGAAATGATGAAGAGCTGGGTTATTACATCATATCAAAGAGAGTTCATTTTTAGGCATGATCATATCCTAGTTTTGTGACTCTAAGTTATTTCTCCCGTATAAACTCCAGTTTCTTCATCCATAAAACAGTGATAATAATTCCTACTATAGGTATTTTTTGAAACAGTTCATTCTTCTCTCACCCAACAGAGATCTATTGAGAGACTTCTGTGTTCTGAAGATACTATTGAATGAGATAAACTCCCACTCTCATAAAGCTTACATTGTAATGGGGGAGGCCAATGAACCAACGAAGACATAGATGTAGAATTTAGGGTCAAGTGATGAGAAATACTATGAAGGAAATAAAGCAATGTTAGTGCAAAGGCTGGTAATTAGAGAGGTATTCGAGGGAGGATTCTGAAGCAGTGACATTCAAGCTGAGTCCTGAATGAACTGAGAGCCTGTTAGAGGAGGTCATTGACGGGAGGTGACTGCCGGTTGGCACACAAGCTGGACCCAGGTCATCAGTGGCCCCTGTCCTCGGAATGTATGCTGCGCCCACCACTCCCACAGTGGAAGCCATTTATAAGGAGGCAGCCTTGAGAGTAACATGTTGTTGGGACCATCTGGACAGTAGATGTGACTGAACCCAACTAAGGTCTCTATATAAACTTAAGATTCTGGCGAGTGCAGAAATCTGGTGTCCCGAGGCTGCTCAAGACAAGTCTCACTAGTAAGCAACTTTGTTTATTAAATTTCCATCTACCTATCTGGAGTGGTTTGCCTCTTTCTACCATCTCTGCATGCCCTCTGTGTACACAGGCCAGTTTCCAAACCAACAGACAGGCAGCCATGTCAGCGTCTGCATCAAAGTCTCTTTCTAGGGGCGCCTGGGCGACTCAGTTGGTTAGACGTTTGCCTTTGGCTCAGGTCATGATCCCAGGCGCTTGGGATCAAGCCCTGATTCGGGCTCTCTCCTCAGCCAGGAGTCTGCTTCTCCCTCTCTCTGTGTGATCTCTCTCGCTTTCACTCTCTCTCAAATAAATAAATAAAATCTTAAAAAAAAAAAAAAAGAAGTTTCTTTCTAGGTGAAATGGGTGAAGACAGTCAAAAGGTACAAACTTCCAGTTATAAGATAAGTAAGTCCCGAGCAGGTAATGTACAACACAATGGACCCTAGTTAACGATACTGTACCATGCGGCGCCTGGGTGGCTCAGTCGGTTAAGTGTCTGACTCTTGATTTCAGCTCAGGTCATGATCTCGGGGTTGTGAGATCGAGCCCCGAGTTGGGCTCTGCACTGAACATGCAGCCTGCTTGGGATTCTCTCTCTCCTTCTCCCTCTGCCCCACCTCTCACTTGCACATGCCCTCTCTCCCTCCCTCTCTCTCTCTCTCTAAAAACAAACAAAAAACCAAACATATTTGTGAGGACTGTGACATTAAGGGAAATAATTTGATCTCTCTTTCCTTGACAAAGTATTAGATACACACACACACACACACACACACACCAGAAATAATCTCATAATTATGGAGAACAAACTGGTGGTTACCAGAGGGGAGTGGGTGAGGGAATGGGCAAAATAGGTGAGGGGATTAAGAAGTAGATACAAAGATTCTTCAGACAACTCCTAATACAATAGGAACTCTGGGTGATGGTGTCTCTGAGGAGTATGGCCATTTGAATAAGTTTAAGGATTGGGATGTTAAAGCCTAAAAAAAAATTAATGTTTTTTATTAGAAACACATAATTTAATGTTCTAGAATAGTTTTCTCATCCTAGAATTGCAACCAGGAGAGAAAAAAATGGGCAGAATGAATAAATAAAAGTGTCAGAGACCATACCAGGAGTCTCTTCCTTTCATTTTTAAGGTTAGCTTTGGGGACTCTTATGAATCCACTGCTGGAAAAGCATAAAGTGTGGAAGGACATAATTTTCAGCCCTGAGTATAGCACTTTGTGAGGTGGGCTAGGAGTCAGGAGCTTGGGTTTTTATTCATAGGCTAATCCATTGCTAGCTCAGAGATGTTGGATAATAAGTAACTTAATGTCAATGTCCTTTTAGTGTAAAATTACATTATTAATGCATGTGCAAATGCTCTGGAAACTTCAAAATTCAATATAAATGATAGATACCAATACGACTGGGCTTGTTTTGGGGAAGGCAAGTAAGAGTTGGAGGTCAGAAGAGCAGACAAACAACTAGTGGAAGGAGAAAGGGTCTCCATGCTTTGCACTCTGGGCCCACCTGTCGTGAAGCAGACACTGCCCACTTGTGTGGTCTTGTCCAAATAGCGTTGGTCATGAGAATTTTTAACTGCCTTCCAAAATTCAACTTCAACTATAGTATCTTTCAAAGGTAGATAGAATTTTATGACTTACCTGAATATTACCACCAGGTAAAGTGATGTTGGGCCTACCTGAGTTTTTTTGTTTGGTCTCACATAGTGCATGTGCACACACACACATTTACAAGACAACTGTAGCATCAAACACTAATGGCCCAGAATCTCTCTGATGCTGGCAAAATCATAGAGTTGATTCCGCATAAGAATTCAAGGAGTGTTGAGGAAGAGTAACAGTTTAAGACCAACTAAGCACAGCAAGAAAAGTGATTCTACTGGCCCTCAGTCCTCTATTATTGAAGGAAAGTTTTATTTGGATCTATTTGGATCTGAAGGAGGTGATTTGAAGCAAAAGTTCCCCTCTGGGGCTTATCATCCCTATGGTTGGACCCTATGGGGAAGAAACAATTACAAAGGACATATTTGTTCGTAATATAGTAGGCATTCCTATTGATCCCTGGGGCGTTTAAAACAAAAATCAAACTTTTCCCCTTAAGTGTTAAGATTAATAATGATTCTATAGCAAATATCAAACTTTAAACACTATGTTAGAAATTAAATTGCTTTGTCAAAACCACAAAATTTTATTAAATTTTTGCTTGGCGTTTTTATATTCTATAATCCAGCCAAACCCATTTCATCATCCACCAGCATAGAAGAACTTTTTATTTGTAACTCATCTAACCATTTTAGAGGGTTATACTTGGAGAAAAAAAAATAAGCAACCTGCTTACTTTCTGTGATTTCAAAAAGTGTGGAAAGCACACCTCCATGCAATTTTCCAGATCAGTCCTAATTTCAAGTAGGTGATATTTTTGCCAATCTAAATGGTCATGAATTGTCCTTTCATTTCTTTATCAAAAATTTCACAGCTTTATTGAGGTATGACTGACATACAATCAATTGCATGTATTTAAAGTGTACAATTAGGTAAATTTGGCATATTTAACCATGAAACCATCACCAAAATTAAGAAAATGAACACATTCACCCCCTTAGTAATCGCTCCCTCTCAGCCTTCCTCCGCCCATCCCCAAGACAGCCAGGAATCTATTTTCTGTTTCTCTAGTTTGCACTTTCAAGACTATTATACTTACAGAACCATACTACATATGCTCTTTGCTTGACTTCTTTTGTTCAGCATAATTATTTTGAGATTCACTCATGGTCTTATGTGTATCAATAGATTCTTTATTTTTTCTTTTTCTTTTCTTTCTTTTTTTTTTCTTAAGAATGTCTCATTTTTCAAGCACTGTCAAATTGCCTTGGCATATGATTTTGTTGAGATCAATTGTGTGGATCTATTTTTTAACTCTTTATTCTACTCCATTTTTCTATCATCTATCTTTATTTATTTATTTTTTTTTGAAGTTTTTTTTTTTAATGATTTTTTATTATATTATGTTAGTCACCATACAGTACATCCCCGGTTTCCGATGTAAGGCTCGATGATTCATTAGTTGTGTATAACACCCAGTGCACCATGCAATACGTGCCCTCCTTACTACCCATCACCGGTCCATCCCATTCCCCCACCCCCCTCCCCTCTGAGGCCCTCAGTTTGTTTCTCATAGTCCATAGTCTCTCATGTTTCATTCTATCATCTATCTTGATGTGTATATCATACTGTCTTGTTAATTGTAGCTTCAGAATATGCTTTGAAAATTATAATGTAGACCCTCCAGCATTGTTCTTCTTTATGAAAGTTTTTTTTTTTTCATTCCAGGCCTTTTGTATTTCCTTATGAATTTTAGAAACAGCTTATCAATCTTTGCAAAATGCCTACTAGGCTTTTGAATAGGATTATATTGAATCTATGAACAAATTTGAGGAAAACTAGCATCATGATAATGAGTCTGCTGATGTAGGAATACAGTATATTCAGGTTTTCTTTAATTTCTCTCAACAAGGTTTTGCTTATAAAGATTTTGTACATATTAAGCCAGATTTACCACTAAGGATTTCATTTGTTTGGTGCTTTTTGCAAATGGAACTTTAAATTTTAGTTTCTTTTTTGTTCATTGGTAATTATTGAAAATGATGGATTTTTATATAATGATTGTTTTGTATTTTTAGATTTTATTTAAAATCAATTAATTAACATGTGGTGAATTACTAGTTTCAAAAGTAAAATTTAGTGATTCATCAGTTGCATGTAACACCCAGTGCTCATTACATCAAGTGCCCACCTTAATGCCCATCACCCAGTTACCCCATCTCCCCAACGCCCCCCAGCAACTCCTAGTTTGTTTCCTAGAGTTAAGAGTCTCTTATGGTTTGTCTCCCTCTCTGATTCCGACAGATGAATGGATCATATATATATGTGGTATATATATATACAACATTTGTCTCCTACAATCTGGCTAAACTCAATTGCTCTTTATAGTAGCTTCTTCTTCTTCTTTTTTTTTTTTTTTTTTGGTAGTTCTCATAGGATTTTCTACCTGGAGAATCATGTATTAAAAAGTTTTACTTCTTCTTTTCTGAACTAGATGAATTGTATTAGTTTGTTAGTATTGTTGTTGATATTTTGCGTTGTTTCTCTGAAGTCTACTTTACCTAACACTGAAGTGAAATTCTTGTAGACAACATAAAGTTGAGTTGGTTTTGTAGTCATTCATTGAATAATTGACAAATGTAGACCATTTACAGTTAAACTGATTATTGGTATGTTAGGGCTTTACTTTGCTATTTTATTATTTGTTTTGTTTTTTCTTCTGTTTCTCTTTCCTCTGATTTCCCTTCTTGGCTTCCTGTGGGTTACTTGATACTTTTTTAGAATATTATTTTAATTTATTTATAGTAAATGAGACTTTAAAGTAAACATACCAGCTGTTAAAAAATATAAAAACTTAATTTCCATTTAAAAAGAAAAAAAATAAATGTAATAAAAACTAGAAGAAATAAAACAAGTGCCAATTGTATACTTGGGTATTAAAATATAGTTATTGAAATAGAAAGTAATTGATATCTAGATTAAACTCTAGATTGTATATAGTTGAAGACATATTTAGTGAACTAGACATTATGATTGAGGAATTAGGGAATCAGAAAAATGAATCCTGAGGATTCACCTAGAATGCATCAGGGAGAGAAAAAAATGATTTAAAAAAGCAAAAAGGCAGTTAAGAGACAGAAGATACACTGAGAGCCTCCACTTTGATTCTTTGGGTGAACACTTAGTAGGTTTGCTCTATGTTTAACTTTCTGAGGAGCCTTCACACTGTTTTCCATAGTGGCTGCACCTCTTTGCATTCCCACCAACAGTGTACAAGGGTGCCCCTTCCTCCACATCCTCCCCAATACCTGTTATGTCTTATGTTGTTGATGTTAGCCATTCTGACAGGTGTGAGGCGATATCTCATTGTAGTTTTGATTTGTATTTCTCTGATGATGAGTGATCTTGAACATCTTCTCACGTGTCTATTGGTCATCTGCCTGTCTTCTTTGGGAAAATGTTTAAGCACGTCTTCTGCCCATTTCTTAATCTAATAGGTGTTCCAGAAGAAAAGAATGGAGGGAGGGCCTGATAATACTATATTTGAAAGGACATTTAATGATAATTTTCCAAAATTGAAAAAAGACAGAAATCCTCAGAATAAAAGTGAAGTTATATAAATATATTTTTCCTAAGATGCCTGTGTTGGTTCACCTATCTTTTCCACCTTTCCTATGAATTCTTGAACAGTATTTGTTAAGGATTTTCATATCTAATATTTATAGATATATTTGTAGTATATATTTTGATACCCCTTTCTGATAGTTCCAATGTATAGCTTCTCTGTGGTTCTGTTATCTCTTCTTGGTGATATTTTTCCTTGAATGGAGCATCTTCTTGCCTTTTCCATGACACACACACACACACACACAATTATATATACTTATTTAGGAAGGAGGTATACCAGGCACTGTATAGAAGAACAGTAGAGATTGAGGGATACTTCTGATGTGTTTTTCCCCACTGTGAGAACTCTTTCCTACATCTCATAAAGTGAGGGATAATTATTTAGACTCTACCAAGTGTTAAGCTCATATGTGACTAAGCTGTAGGTTTAAGAAAGTTGAGCTGACCTCTGGTTAGTTCAATGCCCAGTCTTCCACACTGCTGGCTGGTGACAGCAATTGACATAATTGCTGCAATTTCTTAGACACAATTTGTTAAACAGACAATAAGAAATAGACAAAATTGATAGTTCTACTCTCATAATTTACATTTGTAATTACAAATCTTCTGTCAAAGAAATACCCTGCCCCTCATGATTTGGTGTGCAAATACTTTCATATATTTAAAGAAGAAATAATGCTAAACGTTAAGCTAAGTATTTGAGAAAACAGTAGATGAAAGAACATTCTCCAACTCAATTTATGAAACGAGCATTACTCTATCCAGAACCAGACAAGGACAATTTCGAAAGAAAAAAAAAAAAAAGGGAGAAGAAGAATATCACCGGGCAATGTACCTCACAGATAGAGATGTGAAAATCCTTAACAAATACTAGGCAAGCTGAATCCAGCAATGTCTAAAAGATATAATATACAATGACGGAGCAGATGTATCCCAGGAGTGCATGTTCAGTTTAACGTTTGAAAACAAGTAATGTATGTACAACCTTTACAGATTAAATGAGGAAATTCATCTAACCATGTCAGTAGATGCAGAAAAAGTGGTTGACAAAATTGGCTCCCCCCAACTTATGACAAAAAGACTAAATAAGTCATAATAAGAAGAGGTCTTTTTCAATTTAATGAAGGGCACTTATTAAAAAGCAACTGCTAGTATCATATTTAATGTGGAAATTCTGAAGGTGTTTTCCTGAAAATCAGGGTCAAGGCAAACATATCTACTCTTACCATTTATAGTCAATATATATATTGGTGGTTTTACTTCCAGTACAATGAAATAAAGACTGAAGAAACAAAAGACATTAGTATTGAAAAAGAAGAAATAAAACTGTCTTTTTTTTTACAGCTATCATAAATGTATATGAAAAAATCCACAACATCACCACCAAACCCTCTAAATCTAATGAATAAATCCACCAAGGTCTCAGTTTTAAAATCAATATGCAGACAGAATTGTATTTCTATTTATTTCCTGAAAATAATAGGAAAATGAAATTACATCCTAATATAGTAACATCAAAACCAGAAAAAGTCCAAAAATAAATTTCACAAAATATATAAAAGATCTCTTCAATGAAAATTGTAAAACATTATTGAGAAAAATTAAGAAAGAAATAAATGGAGGAATGTCCCATGCTCATGATTTGGAAGACTCACTGTTGATGCAAATTCTCCTTAATTGACTTATGAATGCAGTAAAATACCAATATAGATCCCCACGGCCCTTTGACAAGATGATTCTAAAATTTATGTAAGATAGAAAGGACCTAGAATAACTAAAACAATCTCAAAAAGCAAAGTTGGGATATTTCGATTGTATTACTTTAAGACTAACAATAACACCAGCATATTAATGACAGTGTGGGGCTGTCATAAGAATTGACAAATATGTCAATTAAACAAAATAAGGTGTCCAGAAATAAATTCTTTTTTTAAAGATTTTATTTATTTATTTATTTATTTATTTGAGAGAGAGAGAGTGCAACGCGTGTGCACACGCAGTGGGGAGGGACACAAGGAGGGGGGAGAAGCAGACTCCCTACTAAACAGGGAGCCTGATGTGGGACTTGATCCCAGGACCCCAGGATCATGACCTTAGCTGAAGGCAGATGTTTAACCAACTGGGCCACCTAGGCACACTAGAAATAGACTGCTAATTGCTCAGTAAAAATAATTTCTGATATATAAAGGAATTCAGTGGAGGAAAGAAAATAATTTCAACAGATGGTGCTGATTGACTGCATATCTACCTATAAAAAATGAACACAGTTCCATACCTCACACCATACACTCGAGACAGGTTACAGAAAAAAAGCAGAGGAGTATATCTTTGTGATTAGGAGGCAAATATTTCTTAGATAGAATACAAAGGACAATATCAGTAAAAGAAAAAAATGATGAACATGACTTCATCAAAATTAAAAATTTCTGATCATCAAAAGACACCATTAGAAAAGGAAAAGAAAAGGCACACCACAGGCTGGAAGAAAATAACACACACACACAAACATATAACACACATGTCCAACAAAGGGCTTATAACCAACATTTGTAAATAATTCCTACAACCAATTATAAAAAGTAAAAAAAAAACAGTAAAAATAAGTAAAAGACAGATACTTTGCAATGGTTTATAAGGGCCAACAAACACATGAAAATATTCTCAATATCATTGGTCATCAGAGAAATACAAATTGAAATCACAAGGGGATATCATTATACACCTACTAAGACAGTTAAAATTAGAAAGACTATGTGGTATATATATACAATGGAATATTACTCAGCCATCAAAAAATGAAATCTTACCATTCGCAACTACATGGTTGGAACTAGAGGGTATTATGCTAAGCGAAATAAGTCAATCAGAGAAAGACAATTATAATATGATCTCACTCATGTGGAATTTAAGAAACAAAACAAGGGATCATAGGGGAAGCAGGGAAAAATAAAATAAGAAATCAGAGAGGGAAACAAACCATAAGAGACTCTTAACTATAGGAAAAAATGGAGGGATGTTGGGGGTGGTCTGGGAGATGGGGTAACTGGGTGATGTGCATGAAGGAGGGCACTTGTAATGAGCATTGGGTGAGTCACTGAACTCTACCTCTGAAACTAGTAATACACAACAGGTTAGTTAATTGAATTTAAATAAAATAAAATTTAAAAAATAAAAATAAACAATAATAGAAAGATTAAAAATACTAAATATTGGAGAGGATTCAGAGCAATGGTAACTCTCAAATATAACAAATTAGAGTATAAAATGTTACTGTATAAATAAAAACATACTAACATGCTATTGCAACTTTATTCATCATAGCAAAAAAAAAATCAGGAAAATGTTCATCAACTGATGAATGGATAAACAAATTATGGTGTATACACATAATGGAATACTACTTAGTCATAAAAGGAGCAATCTATTGATGCATGCAACAAGACAGATACACATCATGTATAAAAGAACTGTACATAAAAGAATACATTCTGTATGGTTCAATTATTTCAAGTACAATAAGAAGGCACTATCAATCTATGAAAATAAAAATCATAATGGCAGTTGCCTCTGTGGAGTAAGTATATAGAGAAAGTGGAAATAAAAGAGAACTTTATGGGGTGATACCAAGGGTCTATATCAGGGTTCGCAACTGTTTTCTGTAAAGGACCAGGTAGCAAGTATTTTAGGCTTTGTGGACCATAGGATCTTTGTTGCACTACTTAAACTCTTTCCCTCTGGAGAAAGAGCAGCCACAGATATTATGTTACTAATGGGTGTGGCTCTGTCCAATAAATTTTATGCACATGGAAATTTGAATTTTCATAATTTTCTTTTGATATTTCAACCATTTGATCTTAGCTGATGAACAATACCAAAAGTGTGGTTTGGGGCTGGATTTTGGCCATGGTTTGCTAACCTCTGCTCTGTATCTCTCTCTCTCTTTTTTTTTAAGAGAGAGAGAGAAGAGGTAGGGGCAGAGGGAGAGAGAATCTTAAGCAGGCTCCATGCCCAGCATGAAGCCCAGTGCAGGGCTCATCTAATGACCCTGAGATCATGACCTGAGCCGAAATCAGGAGTCAGATGTTTAACCCACTGACCCACCCTGGTGCCCCATCTGCTCTGTATCTTGATAGATGTGCAAGTTCCTCAAGTGAATATACTTATCAAAGATCATTGAATCGTGTCTTTAATACTTGTTTATTTTACTGTATGTAATTATCTAAAAATGATTATCATATAAAAATAAGAAAATATGGAAGACTACATGACCCCCAGTGAGCATAATTTTTAAGGAAAATGACTCACAAATATAGTCCCATAAAAATCTACACAACAAAGGGCATCATGCCTTTTGGAGAACAAGGACAAGCTACTAAATGGGAAAGAATAATTGGAACACTTATCACCTGCAAAGAATTATTTTTTTTAAATTTTTTATTATGTTATGTTAATCACCATACAGTATATCCTTAGTTTTTGATGTAGTGTTCCATGATTCATTATTTGCGTATAATACCCAGTGCACCATGCAATACGTGCCCTCCTTAATACTGCAAAGAATTAATAACCAGAATTATAAAGAACTTCCACAGATTAACAGGAGAGGGGCCAAAAATGAAATATAACAACAGGCAAAGGATGGAAACAATGATTTCTCAGAACAAGGAACCCAATGGCCAATAAACAAACTCAGAGAATTTAAGTTCATAGAATCAGCCTGACACGGTGCTCAGGACAGCAGATTTCAAGGACTGTTTAATGACTATGCCTCCTCAGTTACAGAAGTTTGATATATTGTTATTTTGGGAAAAAGAGTTATTGGTAGTGGGACATCACATCAAATATAAGGGCTGATATCCAAGATCTATAAAGAACTTCTCAAACTCAACACTCAAAAAACAAATAACCCAGTCAAAAAAAAGAGGAAAATACATGAAAAAATGCTTCTCCAAAAAAGAAATGGCTAACAGACATATGAAAGAAATGCTCCACATCACTAGCCATCAGGGAAATATAAATCAAAACCACAATGAGATACCACCTTACACCAGTTAGAATGGCAAAAATTAACAAAACAGGAAACAACAGATGTTGGTGAGGATGTGGAGAAAGGGGAACCTTCTTACACTCTTGGTAGGAATGCAAGCTGGTGCAGCCACTCTGGAAAACATTATGGAGGTTCCTCAAGATGTTAAAAATAGAGCTACCCTCTGACCCAGCAATTGCACTACTAGGTATTTACCCCAAAGATACAGATGTAGTGAAAAGAAGGGGCACATGCACCCCAACGTTCATAGCAGCAATGTCCACAGTAGCCAAACTGTGGAAGGAGCCAAGATGCCCTTCAACAGATGAATGGATAAAGAAGATGTGGTCCATATATACAATGGAATATTACTCAGCCATCAGAAAGGATGATTACCCACCATTTGCATTGACATGGATGGAACTGGAGGGGATTATGCTAAGTGAAGTAAATCAAGCAGAGAAAGACAATTATCGTATAGTTTCACTCATATGTGGAACATAAGCAATAGCACAGAGGACCATAGGGGACAGGAGGAAAATCTGAAGGGGGAGAAATCCGAGAGGGAGATGAACCATGAGAGACTGTGGACCTCAGGAAACGAACTGAGGGTTTCAGAGGGGAGGGGCGTGGGGGGATGGAGTAACAGGGTGATGGGTATTAAGGAGGGCACATGTTGCATGGAGCACTGGCTGTTACATGCAACTAATGAATCATTGAACACTACATCAAAAACTAATGATGTGCTATACAGTGGCTAACTGAACGCAATAAAAAATATATAAAGTACATATACATTTCCACATGCAACTTTACAATCTATTTAGGAATGGTAACATCATCTACACCCATGGCTCTCTCACAAACGGACCCACAAAGGGTGGCTTTTCAAATGGCCAGAGAAAAGCAATACATACTTCTCACGTTGAGGACAGTGAGATATTTGAGGTAGTCTTGGGGAAGCTTCATGTAAAAAAAAAAATAAACAAGGCTCATCTTCTTGAAGACCTAACTGCTTAAAACTGTGATGGTGAAAAAAACACAGGGATTTTTATATTGAAAACTGCAGATCTAGTAGGAAATAGAATATGAAACTTTTTAAAAATTGCAGCAGCCTTAAACTACCTCCTCATGCCCTGTTCCTAGCATTCTCTCGTCTACCAGCAGAGTTACTTAGTGGAAATTTTTAAGAATTCTCAAAAGAGCATCGGACCCAGACTTAGAAGACTGGTATCTGAAAGGCCTCCACCAGAAAATGCTTTGGCCTTTGTCTTCCACAGTTCTGTCAATAGAATTTATGCAGAGATTCTGTTACACAGATAAAGTACGTCACACGGAGAAGTCTGACAGGCTGTTTCAAGAGGCCCTACGGAATGATAGTCACAACCCTGATGTATTAATCGTGGTCTAGAATTCGCCTTCAGCCCTGCAAGCTTAGACACCTGATTTTGTCTGCAGGCAGACGGGAAATTGTTCTTTTGGGAATGGATGTCACAGTAACAAATCTCACCAAGCTGATATGCATGAGCAGAATGCTACCTTTTTTTTTCCTTTTAATTACAACAAAATCAGGACACTTGGCGATATTATCAGTCTTCTGATGCAGTCATGCTGCGTGGGAGATCCATCCATTACCTGAAGGCCAATATATTAATTCAGAAAGAGAACCGCATTTGTTACAGGAACGTGCATAATGCAGGCTGTGTGACTCATTCTTTCCCTATGGAGAGGCCTGAGTGTGAAGTCAAATCAGTACAAAGGCTTAGAGGTTACATCACTGTTTCACTTAACATTTAAGAGAAACTAACGATAAAAAGTAGAACACATAAATATGCAGGTAAGGAGACAGAATTTGTCTCATTGTATAAAATAAGTTGCAACTATGTGTTCTCTACAAGGGACATGCTCTGGATTCAAAGACACAAATAGCTTGGAGGTAAAAGGATGGTACACACAGGAGAGATGTAGCAGCTGGTCAATATCAGATGAAATCCACTTCAGAACCGGGAGCAAAGAGGGCATTGTTTAGGGATAAAGGGGTCAATTTTCCAAGAAGATCTAAAAACAGAAATGTGTATGCAGCTGACAGTATAAAACCGGTAGAAATAAAAAGAGAAATATACAAATCCATAGTTATAATTGGAGATGTCAACACTCCACATTCAGTAATCAATAGAACAGTAGACAGAAAAGCAGTAAAGACAGGCAAGTTGAAAAATGGTAACAAATCAACCTGACCTAGCAGACATGAATAGAACAATTAGTACGACTTGGTACACATACTTTTCAGAAGCACACAGACTATTTGCCATGATGGGATGTAGTCAGCGCCATGAAAGTAAACTTCATAAATTTAAAATAATTCAAATTATACAAAATACATTATCGGAACACAAACAGATTAAAATAGAAATAAAGAATTGAAAGATATCTGGAAAATCCTCAAATATTAGGGAACTGAACAATTCACTTCTAAATAGTGCTTGGGAAAAGAGAATCACAGGGACATTAGAAAATATTTTAAATTTAATGACAATCAAATTTTATGAGATACAAATTTTATGGGTTACAGTGAAGAAAATGCTTAGAAATTTATAACATTAAATGCCTATCAAGAAAGAAGAAATCTTTCAAATCAATGATCTAAGCTACCACTATAAAACTCAAAAAGAGAGAGACCAAGGGCATGTGGGTGGCTGAGTTGGTTAAGCATCCTACTCTTGATCTCAGCTCAGGTCGTAATCTCAGGGTTGTGAGTTCAAGCCCTGCTTTGCGCTCCATGCCAAAGTAAACAGAAGGAAGGAAATAGTAAAGAACAGAACAGAATCAAGGAAACTTAGAAGAGAAAAACAGTAGTGAAAAAAAGAACTAAAAGTGTGTTATTTTTTTAATTAATAAAATTGATAAAACTCCATACAGAATGATCACAGGAAAAAAAGAGAGAAAACACAAATTTAAAATCAGGAAAAAGGGAAAACATTGCAAATGTTACACACATTGCAAATGTTAAAAGGATAATAGGGGAATACTATGAACCACTGCTAGGCCAGGGATTATGGAGACTTGCTCCACTCTTTTGCCTTCCTCCTAGGAGATAAACCTTGGGATCTGTGCTATTTCTCAATCTTCCAGAGCCATGTCAGCTAGTGCTCTTACCACAAAAAAAGTGGGGGGTAGGGGCAGGAGAAACTTTCGGAGGTGATAGGGAAGTTTATTACTTTGACCGTGGGGATGGTTTCATATCATTCTTTCTATTCATCTTCATCTTCAACAAGTGGAAGGAGGAAACTTGTTAAATTTGAATTTTAAATAAACAATATTTAAGGCACACTTACCTTAAAAATTATATTTTGTTTTTTTGGTTTTGTTTTTTAGTTTTCATCTCTCCTTATTCCTACCTCTCATTTTTTTATGATATGTTATTCACCATGCAGTATTTGAAATTCCAGTTGAACAGGGCATCCTCTATTTTTACTTCTAAATCTGGCAACCCACACTGGTCTGGAACTCCTCAGATCATATGTCCTTTTACCAGCACTCAACGAGGCTAAGTAGGTCCACTTTTATCAAATATTTTTTGGGTCAAAAATAGTAGGTGATAAATTAAGTCCCTTTGAGCTCCAAGTTTCAATTTAGTAACAAAAAGTGTAATGTTGATACATTCTAGAACATAGATAAACCTTGAAAACATTACGCTGAGTGAAAGATACAAACATAGTGATTCGTGTTTGTAGCAGCAATGTCCATAATAGCCAAAATATGGAAAGAGCCCAGATGTGCATTGGCAGATGAATGGATAAAGAAGATGTGGTGTGTGTATATATATACTGGAATATTATGCAGCCATCAAAAAATGAAATCTTGCCATTTGCAATGACGTGGATGGAACTAGAGGGTATTATGCTATGTGGAATAAGTCAAGCAGAGAAAGAGAACTATCATGTGGTTTCACTCATATGTGGAACCTTAGGAATAGTGTGGAGGACCATAGAGGAAGGGAGGGGGAAAAAAACAAGATGAAATCAGAGAGGGAGACAAACCATAAGAGACTCTTAATCATAGGAAACAAACTGAGCATTGCTGGAGGAGAGGGGGATGGGGAGATGGGGTAAATCGGTGATGGACATAAAGGAGGGTATGTGATGTAATGAGCACTGGGTGTTATGTGCAGCTGATGAATCTCTGAACTCTACCTCTAAAACTAATAATGTACTAACTAATGTAATTTAAATTTAAAAAAAAGAAAAGAAAAAGAAAAGAAAATATTATGCTGAGTATAAAAAGCCAGACACAAAAGGCCATATATAGTATGATTCAGTGTACATAAAATATCCAGAACAGACAACACCATAGAGACAGAAAGCACGTTAGCGTTTGTCAGGAGCTGGGAAAGAGGTAACGGGGAGTAAGTATCTACTCCTTTTGGAGTGAAAAAATTGTTCTGAAAATAGAGTGGTGATGGGTACACAAATTTGTGACTGTACTAAATGCCACTGGATTGTTCAATTTAAAATATTAAAGGTGTATATTTTTCCACAATAAAACACAATATAGTTAAGGTCCATTTAAATGAAGTTTTTTAGCAGGGACTGGCCTTTGAGCATTCTCCCTGATACTGCTAAGTTGGTAGGATTCAGCTATACATATGATGTAACTATCATAATTCAATTTTAAAAATGCATAAAAGGCATCAACTGTGTTTAGGCCTTTGTTCTAACTACGTGAGGGAATACCAAGATAAAGCTAGTGGTAGTATTAGACACATGATCCTCTTCTCGGGGCACTTTCAAACTATGCGTTCGATAAGAAATACAAAATAAGTATTACGCATCCTTTTCTTAAAACAGACAAGATCATTAGAATTTTTACTCTAAACTTAGATGTGAATTTTTATGAGGAATAACACTGGATGGCTGAAAGACCTCATTTTTATTTTTGCACTTCTGCTGGCTTTCCATGTTATTTTATAAAGGCCATTTGCCTCCCTGGGTCTTACAGTTCCTTCCAGATTGGGGGCTGTTTTACAGGATAGTTAAGTTCTATCCACCTCCAGTTTTCTAAGAGGATATGAGAAATCATTTGTCATTTTCATACAGATGGCATATTTCCAGCTGATTTTATAGGATTTTATGACATTTTATTAAAGTGACTATTTCATGGGTGTATTATTAAAAACATGCCTCTCTCTCCCACAGTTCTGCTGTGGTGGACTGCGTATGCCTGTGTGAGTGTGTATATATGTGTGAGTTTGTGTGTGGTTTTATCGTTGTTGTTCCAAGTAATAGTTAAAGGGGTAGAACACCTCTAAGAAAAGATCCTTTAGGGTCTTTTAATCACAAAACACATAATATGTGCCTGAATTGTGTATTTCAGAAGCTTGAGGATGAACGGAGCTATGTCTGCACCACACACACGGATACAATCAGCAAGTATCTGGTAAGCCTAAGATGAATGTGTTGCCCAATTGATACACATAGTCCTCCGTATTCTCTTTTGAAATTCATTCTGAGGCTCAGATAGTTCACCCTGGCTCTGTTGCTCAGATTAACTTCCTGGTCATTAATTTTATTTTTCATTATGTACTGGGCACACGCTGCTGTGAGCAAAGAGAATTCCCAACAGAAGTGTGATTGGCAGATTTCACTGATGCTTCTTTGGTGGTGAAATTGCACACTCGGAACACGTGGCCATTTGGAACCCCGGCATTAAGAAATTCATTTTTACTGTTGCATCTTGTCAGAGTCAGTGAAAGCTGTTTGAAATTTATGTAAGGCATTTTTTTTAATAAAAATTTTTTGTTATGTTAGTCACCATATGTAAGGCATTTTTATCACTAACACCCATGAGAAGTAAATGCTACAAGATTTCACCTTTCCGTTTTAAGGCAGTGATTAGGAGGAAACAATTTCATCTTGGAGGTTCTGGAAAAATGAATATGAATGGCATATACGTTTATTTGTAATGAGTGAGTTAAATGTGAGTGTGTTACGCTGATGCTCGGTTTTGCCTTAGAGTACTACAGAGAGAATTCAACCCTGTATCATTTTAACAAAAATCCCCAAATAGCCTCACCCAATCCCCAGAGTGACCAATCCACTTTGTGCAGTTACAAAATTCTATATGACCTATAAATGAAGACCTCTGAGATTAATTAACCAAAAGTTATTTTTTCAGAGATTACTTGATTTAGGGAGTTCTTATAGGATGATATAGACGGTAACAAAGTTACTTTAAATTTACTTTTCATATAAAGGTTTTTGTGGTAGTAATTTGAAGAAACAAGGAACTTTTTCTGAGTCTTCTTGACACACTATTCATCTGTATGGTACTGATGGTTCATGTGTCATTTTGGAATGAACCTCAATAGCACACTTTGTTAACGTTAGATATCACCCATAGTACATGGTTGCCACCACAGTAACTGTGTAGAGAGCATGCTTTTCGAAAGAAGACCTATGTGGGGGCAAGCACCAGCTTTACCTTTAACTAGAGGTTTAGCTTGGAGTGCATCACTGAATGTATCAACCTTGGCTTTCAAATCTGTAAAAAGAGGGACATCCCTGCTTCATAAAAATACTGTCAGGATTAAATAGGTGATCAATCCAAAGAGTTTAATGCTGAACTTTACACAGTGAAATGGTCTGTAAGGATTAGCTTTTATCTTATATCATTAGAGAAAAATTTTACTTCCTCTTTTTTTGGTATCTCAAGCACTCCGTTAATGATAGATATCTTTAGTTTATCTGTTTCAAAATACGGTTTAATAACCAAGTCTGTCAGCTGACCTCTGTTACTAAATTTGTCTTCAATGTAATGGAGCATTTTATACTATGTTTTTTTCTTTTGCTAAATTGCTTTGACGAAATCCTGATTCCCAGCAGTAATTACAACAACATTGTGGTCACTTCTACTTAGTCCTAAGATCTTTATGTCTTTATTTTTCTGCAGGAAATTGAGAACTGCATCTTACATGTTCCCCTCTCATTCTTCTTTAATAATGAAGCTTTGTACTAAAACTCTCTCTTCCTGTAATTGGTACATTTTGACTAAATTCAAATACATGCTGATGTTGACATAAACTAATTCCAACATTACTTTTGTGGGTGTGGAATCATGTTTAAATTTTTAGCTCTTTAGTGAGTTTAGATGAAGATTGTCACCTGCAGAAAAAACAAATAGGATTACAACAAGAAACAGAACCTTGCTCATTTTTTATACTTACATATAACAGAGGTATAAAATAATGTATTATACACATATGTTAAAATATGCTATTATCATAAACCATATTAACATTTATGGGTGCCTGCATTATGCAAAGCATTATGTTAAGCAGTCTACATGAATAATTCCACCTGTTATCATGCAAATAGAAATCTCATACATCACCAGTGGGATTGTAAAATGGCATAGCACTTTGGAAAATAATTAGACTGCTTCTTATAAAGTTAAATACATATTTACATAAGACACAACAATGCCACTCCTTGTATTTACCCAAGAAAAATGAAAATGTGTCTAGACAAAGACCTGTATGGCAGGTTTATTCAAAACAGTAAAAAACTGGAAAGAGCTGAAATATTGATCAACAAATAAACACATTGTGTTATATCTATGAGATGGCATATTTCTGAACAATAAAAAGGCAGGGACTTCAAATATAGACCAAAACATGAATGAATGTCAATAACATTGCGCTAAAGTGAAAGAATCCAGACACCGAAGAGTTTACATTATAAATCTCATTCATACAAAATCTTAGAAAAGGCAAAACAAATATATAGTGACAGAAGGCAGATTCATTGTTGCCTGGGCTGAGGCTGTTTGGGGATTGACTGCAAAGGGACATGTGCAAATTTTTGCCTTTAATATTTTTAGGTACATCCTTTTTTTTTTTTTCTTTTTTGAAGGGAAAAAAGTAAAACTTTCTTTATTGGTAGATGACATGGTCATGAACATAGAAAATTTTAAGGAATCTGCAGAGACACTAGAACTCATTAGTGAATTTAGCAATGTCGTAGGATACAAAGTCATTTCTACATTCTAGTAATGGACAATTAAAACATGATATTTAAATAATGTCATTTATAGTAGCATTAAAATGATAAAATATTTTGGGGCGATACAATGAACTATGTGCAAGACAAATACATTGAAAAGCTGAAAATATGTCTGAGTGATATGAGAAGACCTAGATAAATAGAGAGATATATTGTGTTCATGGGTTGAAAGACTCACTGTTGTTAAGATACAAATTCTCCTCAAACTTACTTACAGATTCAACACAACTAAAATCAAATTCTTATCACAATTCTATAGAAATTTTCAATCTAACTTTAAAATTTATATAGAAATGAAAATAATCAAATAATTTTGAAAATGAAGAACAAATTTAGAGAACTTAAAGCATACCTGGTTTCAAGATGTACTATAAAGCTACAGGACAAAAGAATGGTAATGGCAAAGGCATACACATATAGGACAATGGAAAAGAACAGAAAGTCCAAGAGGAAATGTGTATTTGTACAAGTGATTTTTGACAAAGGTGCCAAAGTTATTCAGTGGGAGAACAGAACTATTTAGCAACTTAATTTATACATGAAAAAAATGCACTTCAACTTCTATCTCACACCATACACAAAAATAAACCCCAAATAGGCCATAGACCCAAACACAAAAGCTATAACTGTATTTTGTACTTCTAGAATAAGATGTAGGAGAAAATATAACTTAAAAGTAGATTTTTTAGGGAAACTCAAAGTGCTATTAAACAAATAAAAATCAATAATGACTTGATCAAAATTAAAACATTTTTAAAACACCGTTAAGGAAATGGAAAAGCAAGCCAACTGAGGGCTTCAGAGGGGAGGGGGTGGGGGAATGGGACAGACCGGTGATGGGTAGTAAGGAGGGCACGTATTGCATGGTGCGCTGGGTGTTATACCCAAGTAATGAATCATGGAACTTTACATCAAAAACTAGGGATGTACTGTATGGTGACTAACATAATATAATAAAAAAATATTATTATAAAAAAATTAAATAAAAGAGAATAAAAAAAAGAAAGAAAAAGCAAGCCAAAAAATTCTGACACATATAGCTGGCAAATGACATAACCAGAATATACATGCAGTCCCTGACTTACAACGGTTTGACTTAAGATTTTTTAGCTTTATTATGGTGCAAAAGGCATATGCATCCAGTGGAAACTGAACGTTGAATTTTAAATTTTGATGTCCTGAGTTAGCAATATGCTGTATGATACTCTCTTGTGATGCTGGGCAGTGGGAACATGCTGTAGCTTCCAGTCAGCCACACACCATGAACATAAACAACCAATCCTGTTACAACCACTCTGTACCCATTCTACCGTTCTGTTTTTCACTTTCAGTACAATATTCAATACGTGACATGAGATATTCAGCACTCTATTATAAAATACGTTTTGTATTAGATGATTTTGCCCATCTGTGGACTAATGTAAGGGTTCTTTTCTTTTTCTTTTTTTTGTTTTTATAATAATTTTTTATTCTGTTATGTTAGTCACCATACAGTACATCCCTAGTTTTTGATGTAATGTTCCATGATTCATTGTTTGCATATAACACCCAGTGCACCATGCAATACGTGCCCTCCTTAATACCCATCACCGGCCTATCCCAGTCCCCCACCCCCCTCCCCTCTGAAGCCCTCAGTTTGTTTCCCAGAGTCCATAGTCTCTCATGGTTCATTCTCCCTTCTGTTTAACCACCCTTCACTGAGGCCACACTGCCTCAGTTAAGTGCTGGAGAAAGTGCCACCCAAATTCTGAATTCTGAAGAAAGTTCCACCCTTGTACTGGAGAATCCAAAAGAAGCCAAGCAATGGTGGAAAAATGTATGCTCTGTAGGGTCTGGCAGGAGAGCCAAACTAGAACCAGGAAGAACAATTCATTCTCTCCAAGTCCCCTCTGCTGACAAGACTTAGCACTTTACCCAAGGGCAAAGAAGAAATATTTCACAAGGATCCCCTCCATTAGCACAGAGCCAGCAGAAAGGGTGAAGTTGGAACTGAGAGATAATAAGTCAAAAACTGACCCAGGAAATACTCAGTGTTTCACCATTAGATATGATCTTAGCCACAGATCTTAGTAGATGCCTGGGGCACCTGGGTGGCTCAGTCTGCAGAGCGTCTGCCTTCCACTCAGTCATAATCTCTGCGTCCCCCCAAGGTGGGCTCAGCTTCTGCTCAGAGGGGAGTCTGCTTCTCTCTCTCTCCCTCTGCCCCTCCTGTTGCCATCCTATTTTGAAAAATGTTGGTCGTTATTCCTTTGAATATTTTTTCTCTTCTCTCTCTCTCCTCTTTCCTTTGGGGACTCCAATTAAACATATTAGACTGCTTGAAATTATCCCACACCTCACTGATGCTCTGCTCAGACTGTTTTTCGATAGTTCTCTCTATATTTCATTTAGGTTATTTCCACTGCTATGACAGAATTTACAAATTTTCTGCAGTGTCTAATTTGTTACTGCTCTAATCCAATGAATTTTTCATGTTAGGTATTGTATTTCAATCTTTAGAATTTTGATTTAGGTGATTTTTTTATCATCCATATTTCTCATAGTGCTTATGATTTTCTTTACCTTTTGAAAATATGGAATATAATTGAAAGTAACTGTTTTACTGGTTTTGTCTACTAATTCTACTTTTCTGGGACTTTGAATACTGACCTTTTAAATCGTAATTATGGGCCTTGTGTTTCTGTTTCTCTAAATGTCTGGAATTTTTTTCAATTTTAATTTTTAAATTCCAGTATAGTTAACATACAGTGTTGTATTTCTTTCAGGTGTCCAATATCGTGGTTCAACAATTTTATACATTGTTCAGTATTCATCATGATAAGTGTTTTATGTCTGGAAATTTTTGATTCTATAATGCGCTTAAGTTATTTGGAAAAATTTGATTCTTTCAAGGGCTTGCTTTTAAGCTTTTTTGAGTAGACTCTGATTAGCCTTATTTCTGCTGGTAGTTTTGTTTCATTACTGAGACAAAATTTTCATAAATAATCTATTCAGTGCCCTGTATAACCCAAAGGTATTCCACACTTGATGGTGGAAATATCAAAGTATTCTTAGCTCTAGTGCATTGCAGGGAGTGCTGTATTTTGATGTATCTCTTTAGAGAGTTGAATCTTGTTCTAATAGGCAGTTACGTTCTCCAAAAATCAATCAATATCTTGTTTTCAGGTTTCTTTATTATGTGCCTGCATTAGCTTTATTTTAGGGCTAATTAAGCCCCCATGCACCTTAACTGTGACCTTTTTGGATCTCTACTAAATGTCCCGTATCTTCTTTACTTGAGAAGGACAGAACTTGAAAGATTTCTAGCTCTAAGCAAGTACTTGAAATATTTTTACTTACAAACCCTACTTGTTATAACTGTTACAAAACTTTTCTTTGCCTTGTGGAATTTTACCCTACACATTCACAAATTAGCGTTTAGGCATTCACTCAAGAGGATCCCATGTTGGGGCACCTAGGTGGCTCAGTCAGTTGAGCATCTGAGAGGCTCAGGTCATGATCTCTGGTCCTGGCATGAGCCCCGCATGGAGTCCCCCACCCCCATAGGATCCTAGCAAGAGAGCCAAACTTCATCTGTTCATCCATCAATTTTGTACTGTCCATCCCTAACTGACTCTTTGTCTTTACCTTCCCTGAACCTACTTTACTTTTACTCTTGGAATATACTTGGCCACAACCTATTCTAGCATAATGAATTGATGAGTTTGTAAAGTCTGATTCAAAACATAAAGTGGGAACCTGATTTTCCTAGGATGAGGAAAGTTTCACATTAAAAATTATATTTTAACTAGGTGTTTGATGATAAGAATGAGTTTGTTCAGCTGAAGACTCTGGAAGGATCAAGGAAGAATAAAGGTACAGGACTTAAGAGAAGCAACTAGAAAAATGTTCTCCCTTTCAAAAACACACATCATCACATCACCCTTACACGAGGGCCCAAACACAATGTTGTGACTGATTCAGTCTAACAGATTCCCTGACTGAACTCTGATCCTAGAAAGAAGCAAGAGGAGAGGAGAGTTGCCTTTGCCTCTGCCCCCCTTCCTTCCCATCACCCTCTTCCATTGCCATCACCCCTTCTTGTTGCATCACCCCCTTCCTTCCCATCACTGTCTTCCATTGCCATCACCCCTTTTCCTTCCGATCACCCCTTCTAGTCCCAACACCCTCTTCCATTGCCATACCCCTTCTTGTTGCATTACCCCCTTCTATCACTGTCTTCCATTGCCATTACCCCTTTTCCTTACCATCTCGCCCTCTTCCCTTCCACCACTTCCCTTCCCACCCACTCCCCTTCTCTTCCCATCACCTCCTTCTCATTTCCTTTCTTTTCTTCAACTTATTGTTTGGATTGGAAAGGCACATCTCTCATGCTAAGCTCATTAGGCAAAAGAACAAAGGAATGTTGAGGAAGAGCACTCAAGTCACAGGCTTTTGTAAGCAGAGAATCCAAAACCATAGAGCAGTAGTGGCTTGGACTTTGCATTGACCCCTGGCTGTGCTGGGGATTTCAAAGACAAACTCAGATTTCTAGTACTGAAAAACAACAGAATCAGTCACCCTTTCACAGTCTCTGCCTGTTTAGTCTCCACATTCTTTTATCCACTGCCTCAACTCCCAGGCATGGACTGTTTCTAGGTCCAAGACTAACAGACAGGCTTTGTAGTTGATCTCTGATTCACCCATAAGAAGCCTGCTTCAGGCCTCATCCAGAAGCTCTTTCCCTGACCCAGCTTCTTCACATTCCAGTAGTCACAGAACGCCAGCTGGGGCCAAGTGCTTGAAGCGCACATTTTTCAACAACTCCTAGACCATCCAATGGTGGCTTATCTGATGCAGGCATTTGAGAGTGTAATTAGATAACCATGCCAGCCAAAATGAAGAAGTGCTAGAGTAAGGGAAAAGAAGCAGAGGATGTGGGAGGAGGAAAATAGGAGAAGAAAACAGAGTGAGGAAAAGAAGAGATACTTGGGAAGAGAAAATCCTTCCTGGGCAGGATAATTTATTAGTTATGTGACCTTGAACAATTCTCTTTATGGCTTCAAACTTTAGCTTCTTTATCTGCAAAAGGAATATTGATAACATGTGTACTCTATCACACAAAAGGAAATACCTTTGCAAGCAGTGTGCTGATGATATTGAAGTATAGCTACTAATCTCTATCACTTCTCAGGAGGAAAGGCTACTTGCTGTAGCACCTTCCTCAGAGAATACTTTACTTCTTTATTCCTAAGGCTGTAGATCAAGGGGTTCAGCATGGGGGTGACCAGGTTATTCAGGACCTGAACAGTTGCATTGAGCCAGGGATTGGGGCTGGGCTGCAGGTAGATGAGGACCACTGGCATAAAGGAGAGGAGGATGGCAGTGAGGTGGGCACTGCAGGTGGAGAAGGCACGATGCCGGCCTTCAGTAGATCGGATCTGCAGGATGGAGCAGACAATGCGACTGTAGGAGGTGAGGATGAGAAGGAAGCAGCTGAGGGGCATGAGGCCCACACTGACGAACCCCACCATCTCCAGCGCTGAGGTATCAGCACAGGCCAGCTTCAGCATCACCGGGATATCACAGAAGAAATAGTCCACCTCGTTGGGGCCACAGTAGGGCAACTGGAAGGTGAGAGCGGTCAGAAAGGTGGCCTGGATGCAGCCAAAAAAGGAGGTCCCCACGGCCAGGATGGCACACGCTCTGTGGCTCATGATCATGGTGTAGCGCAGAGGGTCACAGATGGCGACGAAGCGGTCATAGGCCATCACGGTGTACAGGAAGCACTCCGTACAGCCCAGGAAGTGGTAGAAGAAGAGCTGGGACACGCAGCCTGCATAGGAGATGAGCCGGCTGTTCCCCGAGAGGTAGAAGAGCATCTTGGGGGAACTCACAGAAGGGAAGAATATGTCACACACAGACAGTTGACACAGGAAGAAGTACATGGGGGTGTGGAGCCGAGGGGAGGAGACAATTGCCAGGAGGATGAGCAGGTTCCCCATAAGAGTGAAGATGTAGAAGCCCAAAAACAGGACAAAGAGCATGGTCTCCAGACCCTCGGTGTGTGGGATGCCCAGCAGGATAAATTCAGTCACTGCTGAGAGATTCCTCATCTTTGTCAGATGTTGGACTTCACAAAAGAACTCAGGTGTCCAAAGTGTGAACACTGGTGTAAAACTGAGAAGCTCTCTGATGAATGTTTTGGTTTCATGCTTTAACAATCAGTAATCAACCTTATGTAAAGGCATTTCTACATAAAAAGATAAAGAATAAAAATTCTTGACTATATTCTGAAAACTTTGGTTTTTGACCAAGTTGGATTCAGTTCACTGTATTCTCTTACCCACAGATTACAATTAAAAACTCTGGAAGTGAGGCGCCTGGGTAGCTCGGTTGGTTAAGCAGCCATCTCTTGATTTCAGCTCAGGTCATGATTTCAAGTTCCTGGAACTGAGCTCCCCATCAGGCACCTCACTCAGGGGGGAGTCTGCTTGAGGATTCTCTCTCCCTCTCCCCCTGCCACTACCCCTACCCCTGTTTGCTCTGTCTCTCTCTCAAATAAATAAATAAATCTTTTTTAAAAATTAAATATAAATAAAAACCCTGGAGGGGCACCTGGCTGGTGGAAGACAATGTGACTCTTGATCTCAAGATTTTGAGTTCAAGCCCCATGTTGCGTGTAGAGATTACTAAAATAAATAAAACTTAGGGGGAAAAAAAACACCCTGGACAAAATACAAAATGCATTTACCTAAAAACTCTGGAAACTAAACAGAAGGAAGCAGATTGTGAAAGAGACAAAACCTGGAGAAGCCCAACAGATGTGTTTCTACTTTTTCCTCTTTTCTCTTGTGCTTTTGAGCGGAGAAGGGGCGGGGGTCACAATTACAGAATTGTGTGGTGGCTGCTCCAGATGCAGAAATTGTAATAGATAACCCATCTTCTTGACTGGAGCACCTGATAAAAGGTGTTTCCATGATCAAAGAATGTGGGGGAATTCCTGTTTTTTCCCCTCTCTCTCTTTTTTCTTCCAGCCCTGCCCCAAGGCAATTCTGTAATTATGTGACAGCAGTATGAGCAATAAAAATTTGGAGACAAATTCCAATTTCTGGACAGAGGAGTCTCACACGGAAGATAGAGAGCAAGATAATATTTGTGTAAAAGCAAACATGCCCGACTGTATGTTTATGATGTATTTTGAACGTTTGTTATACTTTAATAAGGCTGTTAACTTAAGGAAAGGAAGAGGTAGAAAGAAAACAACTCCAAACCAACATGTAGTTATAATGCTAGATGCAGAGAAAAATGAAGACTCCAAAGAAAGAGTCAGTGACATCTTGAAAAAAAAAAAAAAAGTCATCTGTGTTTACTAGCAGCTTGTTTCTTGTTACTCACTCTAGACATACTAGAAGATTCTCTGTGTGAACTTCTGACTTAATTGGACTCTGTCCTTGAGGAAGGTTCATCAGAGCCTCACCCTGGAAATCTTCCTCCTTTGGTCAGTAAAGACTCAGAGTTCTCTGATCCTTGGCTGTGACTAGGTACAATGATTAATTTGCCCTTTCAGGTACCATCTCTAAGACAACGAGTCCATGCTCCTCTTGATTTCTAAGTCCGTTTCAAGTAAGAATCATCTTCAAGAACTAAAAATGTAGCAGCTCCCAACAATTGAATCCCAACACTTCAGTGGATAAGAAGCCGAAGGTGTCATAATGTGACAGGCGAGAAAAAATCTGAACACTCACATTGTTCACAGGGAACATGGTGGAATTTTCTGCAGTATCATAACAAGATAAGCCAAGTCATGTTCTCTGGTTCCCAGAAGAACACAGCATATCACAGCCACGGGAAATGAGATTAGGTGTTTATAAAAGAAGGTGCCAAGAGCATATACCATCAAGGCTTGAACACACTCATTCCCTCTGGATCATCTCCTTCAGATCCCTTTGGGCATTTCTCATGATTCAGTCAGTGGTAGCTCTGAGGGAGCAATTAGATTAAAGTTCATAACATTTACCCCCAAAACAAAATAATAATAGATTTGAAATGGAAAAATATCTTCATCCCTTCCAAGTCTGCTTGCCTAGAAAATGGACCCCAAAACTGACTTCCAGGCTTCAGGCTAAGTACTTTTTTTTTGCCTCCCATATTTGCCTGTGTTTACATGTAGTAATATGGCCACACCCTATTTGCAAGTATTTAAACATTTCTAGGAATATGTAGATATCTACAATGAGTATCACTGTTGCAGACAGGTTGTAATAAATAATAAAGAATTATTTAACTATTATCTTACATGTTTTTTCTAGCAAGTGCACCTTCCAAAACGTCATTAATAAACTAAGTACATTTAAAGAGAAATATAAATTGGTAGTGTCTTTAAACCATCCCAGATGAACACAGTTTGATAAAAATAACAATAATATGGATTCATCATTTGCCAGGTACTATGCTAATTTATTTTTACGTTCTTTTATGTTTAAATTTAAGTCTCAAAACATCCTTATTAAGTAGGAGAGGAATAAAAGTACCAAGAATTTTAGAACTTGATCACATAGCTAGAAAGTGACTGAGCTGAGATTAAATCCCAGGTCTGATTCCAGACCAAAGCCTTAAGTTCTTCCACTGTGAAAGCTCCTGGGACATTTTGATTAGAAAAGCAGAAATATGGCACTTGTTTTTAAATTCCTGAGGAGCTGCTATACTGAATTTTTATGTGCTTTTTCATGGTGAAAAACCAGTAAAATAGAATGGAACTAATAAAAAGTTAGATTTCATTTCAGTATAAAAAAATTAATGGGATAAGATGCCTTGTGAAGGATTGAGTTTTTATCACTATAAGAGTTTAAATATGAGTAAGATGACATTTTTGCAGGGCTGTGATAACCTTGTATCACGAATCTGATTGCAAGATTATACTACATACATCCTTAATGTCCTTTATAATTTTGAGATTCTTTGATTTTATTATGTTGTTCGTCTTTTCAAATATATCTGAGAAGGTACAATAAAGCTTCACAAATGGTTCTTCTATTGAAGAGGGATGAGACCCCCTAAAGAAGAGGCCTCTGAGCATAATTGGTCTGGGCCCGAATGCAAAATTCAGTGGTTATGAAGATAGCAGTGTTTGTCTTGTAACACTGAGTGTATCTGGCTTACCAGGCCATTAACTTGCCAAACATATGGAATAAATTCACACTTGTTTTCTAGAATATACTATCGCTACACATCAAAAATAAAGCAAACTCACAAGATAACCTAAGTGTCACATATCCTTAACAAAAAAGGAATATTAAAAAAATGACCTAAAATTGAAGGGAATTCAGGATGTCACTAAATCTAGGTAATGAATTATAGTAGGTCAGAGGATTTTTATTTGTTAAAAATTCCATTTAGGGAACGTAAGTAAAGGAAATAAGCACAAAGCATGGTTTGTAATATTTTCTGATTATACACTTTTACCCCAGAAGTTGGCACTTCAGATACCTCATCCCATTTCACTTTTATGCCTCCTTTTTAAATAGTTCCAAAAAGTGATATGGCTGCGAGAACTCTAAAGTTCCATTTTGGGGTGGTGTGGAGGAGGAGGAGATAGCCAAAGAGAAGGTTTGAGCAGAGAAGTAAAGGGCAACTCCCCCAAGGTCTGAGCAGAAGACCCTCGAAATGAGCATTTATATTTGGTTTTTTGGATGTCACTGGATAGGAGATTTTACTAACATTGGGATGGAACACAAAATAAGTGGCTGCATAGATAGCAAAGCACTAGCTGGAGAATGTTGGTGGTTGAAGGAAACTCAGTGATAATGATCACTTGGGTCTATGAACAGATGACTTTGAGATTTTCAGTGTCTCACTGATCATGAGCCCAGTGGCTTTGTGGTTTATGTGCAAGAGTATCATTCATATCCAGCTAACTCTGAGGTTGCCCATCCACTAAGATAAAATGTCTCTGAATCTCTTCTTCCAGAATTGTTCCAGATTCTTCCAGGGATTGTTGGGAGGCTATTGCTCACTCGAACTAGGGGTCATTTTCTAAAGGAGGTTCTCTGTTTCTCCTGAAGCTTACCTCTTTACCTCTCTCACTTTCTAGCTTGTATGTAGACTAGCATGCACAAGGACATGTGCATTTGACCTTAGAAAATTAAAGAACTCTACAGGTGTAGCAGTTAGCATGGTAACATATAGCAAAAGAGAACATAATTCTGACTGAGCAAAAAATTAGTGATATAGCAGAAATAATGAATATAGAGAAACCAGAAATCTTATGATTTTGCCCTAAGTTCACCACGTGTTTGTTTTATGAGCTTAGAAAATAAAAGAGAGGGGCGCCTGGGTGGCGCAGTCATTAAGCGCCTGCCTTCGGCTCAGGGCGTGATCCCGGCGTTCTGGGATCGAGCCCCACGTCGGGCTCCTCCGCTGGGAGCCTGCTTCTTCCTCTCCCACTCCCCCTGCTTGTGCTCCCTCTCTCACTGGCTGTGTCTCTCTCTGTCAAATGAATAAATAAAATCTTCAAAAAAAAAAAGGGGCGCCTGGGTGGCACAGCGGTTGAGCGTCTGCCTTCGGCTCAGGGCGTGATCCCGCTGTTGTGGGATCGAGCCCCACGTCAGGCTCCTCCGCTGTGAGCCTGCTTCTTCCTCTCCCACTCCCCCTGCTTGTGTTCCCTCTCTCGCTGGCTGTCTCTATCTCTGTCGAATGAATAAATAAAATCTTTAAAAAAAAAAAAAAAAAAAAAAAAAGAAGAAAAGAGAGGGGTGCCTGGGTGGTTCAGTTGGTTGGGCATCTGACCCTTGGTTTTGGATCATGAGGTCATAATCTCAGGGTAGTGGGATCAAGCCCTGCATTGGGCTTCACACTCATCAGGAGTCTGCTTCAGATTCTCTCTTCCTCTCCCTCTTCCCCTCCTGCCCCCATTCTTTCTCTCTCTCTCTCTCTCAAATCAGTAAATAAATACTTTAAGAAAAAAAATGAAAGAGAAAGGGCCTAGGAGGTAAGTTGAAGTCAGAGAAGACCTCTGAGCTTGACTGATCTAGACTCAAATGCAAAGTTAGGTGGAGACACACACACGTGTACACACACACACACACACACACACACACACTGAAATACTACTCAGCCATAAAAAAGGATGATATCCTGCCATTTGGGACAATATAAATGGACCTGGAGTGTCTTCTGCTAAGTGAAATGAGTCAGACATAGAAAAACAAATATGATGTGATTTCACTTATTTTTTTAAATGATTTTTTATTATATTATGTTAGTCACCATACAGTACATCCCTGGTTTCCGATGTAAGGCTCGATGATTCATTAGTTGTGTATAACATCCAGTGCACCATGCAATACGTGCCCTCCTTACTACCCATCACCAGCCTATCCCATTCCCCCACCCCCCTCCCCTCTGAGGCCCTCAGTTTGTTTCTCATAGTCCATAGTCTCTCATGTTTCATTCCCCCTTCTGATTACCCCCCCTTTCTTTATCCCTTTCTTCCCCTACCGATCATCCTAGTTCTTATGTTCCATAGATGAGAGAAATCATATGATAGTTGTCTTTCTCTGCTTGACTTATTTCACTTAGCATTATCTCCTCCAGTGCCGTCCATGTTGTAGCAAATGTTGAGAACTCGTTCTTTCTGATAGCTGAGTAATATTCCATTGT
The DNA here is from genome assembly GCF_024610735.1 of Ursus americanus. NCBI lineage: Eukaryota > Metazoa > Chordata > Mammalia > Carnivora > Ursidae > Ursus > Ursus americanus. The sequence continues at coordinate 45,055,928 of NC_142142.1, forward strand.
ATATATGGACCACATCTTCTTAATCCAGTCATCTGTTGAAGGGCATCTCAGCTCCTTCCACGATTTAGCTATTGTGGACATTGCTGCTATGAACATTGGGGTGCATATGGCCCTTCTCTTCACTACGTCTGTATCTTTGGGGTAAACACCCAGTAGTGCAATGGCTGGATCATAGGGTAGCTCAATTTTTAACTTTTTAAGGGACCTCCACACTGTTTTCCAGAGTGGCTGTACCAACTTGCATTCCCACCAACAATGTAGGAGGGATCCCCTTTCTCCACATCCTCTCCAACAATTGTTGTTTCTTGCCTTGTCTATTTTTGCCATTCTAACTGGCGTAAGGTGGTATCTCAGTGTGGTTTTGATTTGAATTTCCTTGATGGCTAATGATTTTGAACATTTTTTCATGTGTCTGTTAGCCATTTGTATGTCTTCATTGGAAAAGTGTCTGTTCAACGATATGATTTCACTTATATGTGGAATCTTAAAAAACAAAACAAATGAGAAAACAAAAAAAGCAGAACCAGACCCATAAATACAGAGAACAAATGGATAGTTGCCAGAGGGGAGGGGGTGGGGGGTGGGAAAAATGAATGAAGGTTGAGAGGGAGATTCAGATGTCCAGTTATGAAATGAATAAGTCACAGGAATGAAAGGTACAGTATAGGGAATATAGTCAATGGTATTGTATTAGTGTTGTATGGTGAGAGATGGTAGTTACACTTGTGGTGAGCATACCATAATGTATAGAGTTGTCAAATCACTACGTTGTACACCTGAAACTAATGTAATGTATGTCAATTGTACCCAAATAAAAAATAATAATAATAAAAATAAATAAAAGGGAGGATAATCAAAGAACAAAAGTTAAAAAAACAAGAGCGTTATACACAACTGATAAATTATTGAACACTACGTCTGAAACTAAAGATGTACTATATGTTGGCTAATTGAATTTAAATTAAAAAAAAAGAAGAGTAAAATGAATATGCTGGAGGCAGTAACCAAGGCTTTATATTTAAATATTAAATAGCAAAGGATTTCCTCTCTGCCAGCATGAGGTGAAATTATTTGGGTAGAGTGGCCTAGATGGGGTTGTCTGAGGCTCAGATACCATTCTACCACATGATTTGCCATGTTGACCCATTAGATTCCAAATCTACTAATTTTGTTTAGTCTCTAAGGCTGTATGCTTGAATTCAAGAATAAATTAGGCTTGCTTTAGGGACTCCTTGGTTGTTGATGGGACTTAATGACAAAAAAAATCAGATATTTACAAGTTACCATATCTGTGATGTGATTTACAACAGAACAAACTCAGGACTCGTATTTCTTAATCTTTGTATAGAAACAACAAAGAATGTTACCAGTTATCTTAAAGATCCTTAAAGAATTCTCCAAAGTTACGTTTAATTGATTTGAACCAAAACCAGAAAGCCATATATATCATTTTAAGGGGTTAGTGGGCAAAGACTGAATTAGATAAATGCTGGTTTTCATATAAATATTTTATAGAGGAAAAGTAATTACCAAGAAAATTATCAAGGACCTACTAGGTAGCAGGCATTATGCTATTTGGAGATATGGCCGTGAACCGTATGTACAGGGGTCTCCCTTGATGGAGCTTACAGTCTAGTGTGGACCTGAACAATAAACAGACCATTACAAACTGGAATAATAGGTATCACAGCAGCAGGATATTGGCTTGGGCACAATAACAACACATCCATTGGTCTGTAACTCAGATTTTAAAGTTCTGATTAGGTTTCTTATGCATAAAATAGAGGAAATAATTCAGAAAAAGGAGGTATGGGGTAGGATGTGGTGGGAAAGACTAGAGATATGCAAAAGCTAAAGATTACATCATTATATTGTTATGATTTTTATTTTCTTTGCACAGAAAAAAGGAGATTTTTAACCACTGCTAGAAGATACTTTCATTATGGTTGAGAACTGAGTTTTTATCAGTTGTACAAAGGACAAGGGGAGGAGGTGATGTAATGGCCTTAGTGAGTGGGTCCATGTATCCATATTATCCTTAGTACTTCTAGTCTGTGTCTCGTAGATACTCATGAGAGCAAAATCCAGGGAGCAGTGACATCAAAAGGCCACAGGAGTAGGAAATAATGTCAATAGAATCCCACTAAATGAAGATGTGTGTTGACAAATGAGCTAAAATTAAACATATCAATTCATATAATGTAAAAGGCAATGATTTAGACTAATAAAAGGTCCTCATGTTATTTCTGATCACAAGAATATTCTTTTCTCTAACATTTTCTTCAGGGCAACATTGACATCCTTATTCCTCAGACTGTAGATCAGGGGGTTCAGCATGGGCACAAGGATGGTATAAAACACAGAGGACACTTTCCCTTGGTCCAGGGAGCTCACAGAGGATGGCTGCAGGTACATGAATGCAGCAGATCCATAGAAGACAGCAACGGCTGAGATGTGGGAGCTGCAGGTGCTGAAGGCTTTGGACCTGCCCTCAGTGGAGCGGATGCGGAGGATGCTGGAGAGGATGAAGATGTAGGAGGCAAGGATCGTCAAGCTGGGGGCAAGGATATTAATGACACTAAAGACTAGAATCAGTAATTCATTGACATGGGTATTAGAACAGGAGAGTTTTAAGAGGGAAAGAAGATCACAGAAATAATGGTTGATCACATCAAATTTGCAGAAATGAACCCTAAACATGCAGCCTGTATGAACAGATGCACAAACCAGGGCTATAATATACACTCCCAAAATCAGGGAGAAACAAGCCTGATGGGACATGATGATATTATAAAGCAGGGGGCTACAGATGGCTGCATAGCGGTCATATGCCATTGCTGCTAACATGTAACACTCTGAAATAGCAAAAACGAGGAAGAAATAGAGCTGAGTCATGCATTCAGGGTAAGAGATGACATTCCTCTCTGTCACAAAGTTCGCCAGCATTTTGGGGGTAATGACAGTGGAATGGCAGAGATCAATGAAGGACAAGCTACTGAGGAAGTAGTACATGGGGGTGTGCAAGTGAGCACTGAGCCCTATCAGCGTGATCATGCCCAGGTTCCCCACCACCGTGACCGCGTAGATTCCTAGGAAGAAGAAGAAAAGGGGCAGCTGGAGTTCTGGTTTCTCTGTTAGCCCAGCAAGGATGAACTCAGTCACTGTGGAATGATTTCCTGCTGCCATTTTCCTCTGAATAGTTTCTGAAAGGGAGAGAAAAAACCATGGTTGTTGGAAAAACTTCACTATACTTCTCTATTTAGAGTAGGGTCCCCCATGTAGATGATTCATGGTTTAGATATCCTTTTGGTCTATAGGATCATTTAACTCTGGGTCAGTTTATGTAAGTAGAGTTCACTGTGATTCAATGTTTAGTAAGCTGCATTTCCAAACATAATATATGTATTTCATATAAAAAGAACTGCTTCAGTGGCCTGCGTGGCTCAATCAGTTAAGCATCTGCCTTCAGCTCGTGTCATGATCCTGGGGTCCTGGGGTCCTGGGATCAAGCCCCGCATTGGGCTCCTTGCTCTGTGAGGAGCCTGCTTCTCTCTCTCCCTCTGCCTGCCACTCCCCCTGCTTGTGCTCACGCTCTCTTTCTCTGTCAAATAAATAAATGAAAGTTAAAAAAAAAAATAGCAGTGTTTGTAATCACTGAAAATTTGCTAAGTGTCTGTTTCCTATATTTAACATTTCAATGATCTCAAGCCAACATTTCTTTCTTTTTTATAATAATTTTTTATTATGTTATGTTAGTCACCATATAGTACATCCTTAGTTTTTGATGTAATGTTCCATGATTCATTGTTTGCATATAACACCCAGTGCTCCATGCAATATGTGCCCTCCTTAATACCCATCACCAGCCTATCCCAATCTCCCACCCCCCTCCCCTCTGAAGCCCTCAGTTTGTTTCCCAGAGTCCACAGTCTCTCGTGGTTCATTCCCCCTTCTATTTACCCCCCTTCATTCTTCCCTTCCTTCTCCTACTGATCTCCTGGCTAGTTCTTATGTTCCATAGATGAGAGAAACCATATGATAATTGTCTTTCTCTGCTTGACTTATTTCACTTAGCCTAATCTCCTCCAGTCCCGTCCATGTTGCTGCAAATGTTGTATAATCATTCTTTTTGGTGGCTGAGTAATATTCCATTGTATATATGGACCACATCTTCTTTATCCATTCGTCTGTTGAAGGGCATCTCGGCTCCTTCCACAAGTTAGCTATTGTGGACAATGCTGCTATGAACATTGGGGTGCATATGGCCCTTCTCTTCACTACGTCTGTATCTTTGGGGTAATTACCCAGTAGTGCAATTGCTGGATCATATGGTAGCCTGTTTTTAACTTTTTGAGGAAACTTCACACTGTTTTCCAAAGTGGCTGTACCAACTTGCATTTCCACCAACAGTGTAAGAGGGTCTCCCTTTCTCCACATCCTCTCCAACATTTGTTGTTTCTTGCCTTGTCAATTTTTGCCATTCTAACTGGTGTAAGGTGGTATTTCAAGGTGGTTTTGATTTGAATTTCCTTGATGGCTAATGATTTTGAACACTTTTTCATGTTTCTGTTAGCCATTTGTATGTCTTCATTGGAAAAGTGTCTGTTCATATCTTCTGCCCATTTTTTGATTTGATTATTTGTTTCTTGTGTACTCAGTTTGAGAAATTCTTTATAGATCTTGGATACCAGTCTTTTATCTGTAGTGTCATTTGCAAATATCTTCTCCCATTCCGTGGGCTGCCTCTTAGTTTTTAAAGTTATTTTTTAAAAGATTTGTTTATTTTAGAGAGAGAGAGAGCACGTGAGAGGGGGCAAAGGCAGAGGGAAAGGGAGAGGATCTCAAGCAGACTTGGGGTCTTACCACCCTGGGATCATGACCTGAACCAAAATCAAGAATCGTATGCTTAACTGACTGAGCCACCCAGGTGACCCATAAGGTCAGTTTTTATAAGTATTCCCAATGCATCTTAAAATATGTTGTTTGTTTTTGAGGGTCCTGTGATGCATATCATTTCTATTATGTCCACTTTACTAACAATGTTGTTTAGATTTTGTATATGCATAGTGAGTTTTTGTCTGTTATTCTAATAGGTATTGAGATAAGTGTGTCAGTGCCTCCCACCAAAGTTTCTGATTTGTCTGTTTGTCCCTTCAAGCCTTAAATCAAAACCTGTATTGTTATGGAATGGTCCCCTTTATATTTAGTAATGTGTCCTGGTTATAGTCTCCATTGTCTGATATTAATACATTATCATGAGATTTATTTTTGGCTAGTGTTTGCAGAGCATATAATTTTCCATGTATTTAATACATCTGTGTATTTTTTGAAAGAGGCAACAAATGAAACAATTATTTTAAAATAGCATCACATAAAATAACAGCAGGTCAGCATCAAATACCTAGCATCAAATCTACAAAATGTAGGCAATGTTTATACACTGAAACTTTTAAATAATTTTGAAAGAATAAGGAGATTTACCATATGCATGGATTAGAAGACTAAATAGTGTAAAGATATCCCTCCAAATATAGGAATAGATCAACATATTTCATTTCCCAGATAATATGTTAATACACAATAGGGTCCTAATGGGATCATTTGGCTACTTCTGGTCATCTCATAGATTTTTAGGAAATATCAGCTTGGTCTGATATTGGAGGAGAATCAAGATATTGATTCTCAATAAGTTACAAATATTGCACTCCAGAAACTCAAGCACATTTTCATGTGCCAGCTTTCATGCTCTGTACCCCTTTCTCCTTGTATCTGTGTTCACTTGATGTACACATATTGGATCGGTAAATGCCTTTCTTTCTAGAATCCAACCTGTTCGAGTCAGAGGAATTTTGTGTCAAGGTCAAAACTTCAGTTGTTCAGTATGAACGTGACACAGACACAAGCATGCCTTGTTACTTCACATAGGCAAGTGACACAGGTAATAATAGTAATGAGTTGTGGGTAACACAGAGTTCTATAGGCTGTTTGCTCTACAGCCAGATATAGAAGACCATATTTGAACACAGAGTGCTCAGCGATTTCTCAATATGGTTGATCAGAGCTACTATCTAGGAAGATTACAGTACTTACAAAAAATGATGAATGTAAACATGATTATGATGAAAAACAAAAGTTCTTGAATCATCCTCCCCGTGCTCTTAGTCCTATTCCTGAGAGATGACCTAATTTCTGCAGAATGGCTCTGATAAAGTTTTTTTCTTTCTTCTTTTTTTTTTTAAAGATTTTATTCATTTATTTGAGGGAAAGAAATAGCATGAGAGAGAGAGAGAAAACGAACAGAGGGTAGGGACAGAGGGACAAGGAGATGCAGACTCCCTGCAGAGCAGGGTGCTGGACATGGGACTCCACCCCAGAACCCTGGGATCGTGACCTGAGCCGAAGACAGATGCTTAACCTACTGAGCCACCCAGGGGCCCTGATAAAGTTTTTTTTAAAGGTTACCTCCACAGCTCTAAATAATTTGTTCATATTGCTATTTCTGGAATTATCAGCTTTGAACTTCAAACAAACTTCCCATGTTACAGGTAGAATTACTTTCTATTAAAAAGTTAAAATGATGACCACTACCTTTTATCTCATTCCAATATCTGGTAGTTGGATTCTATTTTTTATGTTTTCCTAAACACTCTTGAATCTTTAAAAATATTCTCAAAACTCTTAATCATAACTTCCAAAATTCTCTCACTTCATCTGGAGCGATTTTGTTTGTTTGTTTAATACAGAGTTTCTACTCCTATTCTAGACATTGTGAGTCAGAATTTCTGAGGGTAAGAAAATTCACAGAACTGAACTTTCTAAAAATAAAAGTAGAAGAAGACAAACAAAACTACCAAAGTAATTCTGGTGAATGTTTGGAAATCACTGGGTTAAGAAATTAAAGTCAGCTTATTGGTTTAAATGGAGAACTTCAGGACTTTCTCTTTTTTTTATTTAATTGAGTAAACATTACTGAGAGACAACAAAATGCCAGACACTGGGATTTTGGATTACCAGGACAATGAATCCAGACGCTGAAAACAGTCCAAACAAACAAGTTAAAATTTGGTGGAGAAAATAATTGTTAACTTCTAATGTCAGTTAAAAAAAATTCTTCAGATACAAGATATGTGGTTTGAAGGTAATTCCTATGAAAACATAAAATAGGCATATTTCTTATTAAGGCCATAAACCCCATAGAATAGTGGATGATACAAAAGCTGATGGGAGGGGTGCCTGGGTGGCTCAGTCAGTTAATCGTCTGCCTTCACCTTGGGTCAGGATCCTGGGGTCCTGGGATGGAGCCCTACCTCAGGCTCCCTGCTCAGTGGGAAGACTGCTTCTTCCTCTGCCCTCTGCCTACGTTGCTCATGCTTGCTCTCTCTCTCTCTCTCAAATAAATAAATAAAATTATTTTTTTAAAGAAGACAATGGGAGATTTTTATTTCGTTTATAAAAATGCTAGACTCTGATAATGAACAATCCACATAAAATCTGTAACATGGCTTCCCCATCCCTAACTCAAGTGCTATAGAATTGGAATGTCATGAAATGATCACAATGGTGCTAAGGCATTGGTGTTTAACCCTTGGGGTAGTGGGGATAGCCTAGGGCTTACAGAGCCTCTTAGCTGGTCACCAACAGCCACAAACTGTTTCATCCACTTACCTCATTATGCCACATCAATATTAAATATGCAGTGTGTGGCACGAGACTAGGAAGCTCTGTGCTACACTTTCATCTGTAGTTCTGTATTAGTTATGGGTGTCCTTTTTGAAGAGGGGCATTGAAAAGATAGAGGGCATGTAGTTGCTGTTTGGGATGAGCTATTTATCGTTAGTGATAAAACACACTCAACCATAAAGCCAGATGATGATCCACATTCAGCGACACTGGAGAAAAGATTCCCTTAATTGAACGTAGGATAAAGTACAAAAATCCACACTTCTTGTATCCTTTTCCTCTGCCACAAAATACTTGGCTTCTTTCAGTACCCGGAATATGTCATATTTTCTCATCTGTCTACCTTTTTATTTGCTATTTTTTCACATGAAATGGCTTCACCAACCCTTTGTCTCTCTGTTGTCTGTTAGATTATTATTTTTCTTTTCAAATCTCATTTAAATTGAAGTACTTATGGAAACGTTCTCCAATTCTTTGTCATTGATGGGACCTTTCAACAAAATGCTCAGAAAACTGTCTTTCCTAAACAGCACATTTTCAGACTTGAACTATAAGTCAGATGATGGACCAAATCATACTTCTTCTCCTTGGTGTCCCAAGTCAAGAGCACAATGTTTGGCACACGACAGGAGGGTTGCAAAGAGCATTTTATAAACCAATCAATCAATAAATGTATTGAGGAGTTTTTGCCTGAATTCCAAAGTAATTATTACCAGACCTCAGTAGGTCTCAAATCACAAGGGTGAGATGGGCACACTCACCTTTCTTCCTCCTAGAAACCTCAATGCCAAGTCGGATTTATAGCATACTCTCAGAGGAGAACGCGCTCCTGCTGGTGCTGGGAGTCCTAGGGATACAGCTCTGCTACTACCTTTAGTGCTGAGAGGGCAGGGGCAGCCACTGTTCTCAAAGTCACCTTCAAAGCTGGCTTGTGTCATCAGCCAGCATCTCTAATTGTAGCTCTCCAGTTTGTGTTTCTCCAGCTTCAGAGTAGCAAACTCGTCCCCTCCACAGTCCCCTTGAACAGTTCAGATTGCTGCGCTCTGAAGGTTTGTCCTAGATACAGGCATTTCCAGCACCAAATAACGCAGAGACAAATAAATACTCCGGAGGATTTCCGTGTCTCAGGAAACAAGCTCTTGAGAAAAGAAGCAATTGCAGTTAGCATTTCCCAGTTCAGTTGTTGAATTTGTCCTTCCAGAGGGATTCTTTGTCAATGCTGAATTTGTCAATTAGTGATAAAGATTTGTTCATAAGATCACCTGAGGATTCTTTTTTTAAAGAATTTATTTATGTGTAAGAGAGAGATAGTGAGAAAGAGCACGAGGTGGGGGGAGAAGGAAAAGCAGGCTCCCCGCTGAGCAGGGAGCCCAATGCGAGGTTGGATCCCAGAAGCCTGGAATCAGGACCCAAGCCAAGAACAAATGCTTAACCCACTGAGCCACCCAGGCACCCCAAGGATTCTTTTTTCTTTTTATAATATTTTTTATTATATTATTTTAGTCACCATACAGTACAACCCTAGTTTTTTATGTAAATTTCGATGATTCATTAGTTGCGTATAACACCCAGTGCACCATGCAATATGTGCCCTCCTTACTACTCATCACCAGCCTATCCCATTCCCCCACCCCCTCCCCTCTGAAGCCCTCAGGTTGTTTCTCAGAGTCTATAGTCTCTCATGCTTCATTCCCCCTTCTGATTACCCCCCCCTTTCTTTATCCCTTTCTTCTCCTACCGATCTTCCTAGTTCTTATGTTCCATAGATGAGAGAAACTATATGATAATTGTCTTTCTCTGCTTGACTTATTTCACTTAGCATTATCTCCTCCAGTACCGTCCATGTTGCAGCAAATGTTGAGAAATCGTTCTTTTTGATAGCTGAGTAATATTCCATTGTTTATATGGACCACATCTTCTTAATCCAGTCATCTGTTGAAGGGCATCTTGGCTCCTTCCACGATTTAGCTATTGTGGACAATGCTGCTATGAACATTGGGGTGCATATGGCCCTTCTCTTCACTACATCTGTATCTTTGGGGTAAATACCCAGCAGTTGGATCAATTGCTGGATCATAGGGTAGCTCTATTTTTAACTTTTTAAGGGACCTCCACACTGTTTTCCAGAGTGGCTGTACCAACTTGCATTCCCACCAACAATGTAGGAGGGATTCCCTTTCTCCACATCCTCTCCAACAATTGTTGTTTCTTGCCTTGTCGATTTTTGCCATTCTAACTGGCATAAGGTGGTATCTCAGTATGGTTTTGATTTGAATTTCCCTGATGGCTAATGATTTTGAACATTTTTTCATGTGTCTGTTAGCCATTTGTATGTCTTCATTGGAAAAGTGTCTATTCATATCTTCTGCCCATTTTATGATTTGTTTATTTGTTACTTGTGTATTGAGTTTGAGAAGTTCTTTGTAGATCTTGGATACCAGTCTTTTATCTGTAGTGTCATTTGCAAATATATTCTCCCATTCAGTGGGCTGCCTCTTAGTTTTTTTGACTGTTTCCTTGGCTGTGCAGAAGCTTTTATCTTGATGAAGCATTCTTTTTTTTAATGCAGATTCTGATCCAGAGGGTCTGAGTGGGATTTGAGATTATGCATTTCTTACAAACTCTTAGCCAGTGCTTTTGTTCCCAGTGCTTAGTCCCCACTGTGAATAGCAGGATTTAGAGGATCAAGGCACATCCTGACAAAGTATCCTATGCTGACTAGAGTTACAAATTTTAAAATAATGAATTAAACCATTTATTTCCTTGCACAAAATATGTTTAATTTGTTTTATGCATAAGTAGGCAATATACTTACTTTACTCAAAAGTCAAATCTATGTACAATTGAATTTTGAGGTTAGGGGACAAGAATTCAGAATATTGATGTAATATTGTTTTTTTGAGGTCCTTGTTATTAATAATTCCACTTGTTAAATTGTGCATTTAGAGAAAGTGTTTTATTATTAAGCATCTACATTTCATATTCCTTTTCCTTTTTTATATATTTTCACACATTTTTGTCACAACCAGGAATAGTTAAAAGTGTATCAATTTGAATCAAGGTAAATTGGACACTCACAAGAGAGGGGAACTTTTATAAAATATGGCTAAATATATCAGGTTCAATTCTCTTTAAAGAAATTTAAGGTTGGGTTACATTAGTGTTTCTCAATTTTAGATGCACATTTCAGAACATCAAAAGTCTTATTTTTAACCTTGATACCCAGGGTGCACTCCATACTAAGTCTGAGGTCAGATATCAAAATTTGCTAAAAGCTTCTCAAACTTTAATGTGTATAGAAGTAACCCAGGAATCTCATTCAAGTGCAGATTGTGAATTAGTAAATCTAGTGTATGTCTTAAGATTATGCATTTTTAACAAATTCTCAGGCTATTCCAATGTGACTGGTCTACGGACCACCTTAGGAACAAGGTGTTAGATGATCTCTTGTTGGGAATCCCACCATAATTCTTTCGGAGTCAAGCAAGTTCCCACATGTCCATGCATCACAAAGCTGCTTTTAGCTTTGGAATAGCTGTGGCTGCTGGATTCTCAAATGTTTATGGGAGAATACTATGTGCTTACAGGTGAGCAGTCTAAGACTGTTTCCTCAGTGCGCAGAATAAAAGAAGTGGGAAGAGTGTTGGAACTTGGTTAAAGGCAGAAACGAACAGATCTTTCTATAAATGATTGTACAATAATGAAAATTACTGAGACTCACAGATGCTCAATTTCCATCCTGTGAGGATATACGTACTGATTCAGGAGAGCATACGTGTAGAAAGAAAGAGAAACAAGGAGACCAAGTTTGAATGTTACCAAGACTTACATGTCCCAATTGTGTTGCTATAAATTATTATCTAGGGTTAATGAGCTCCATCTTGAGAGTTCTACCATCCATCCATCTAATAATCCAAACTAGAATTTTGCATCCATCCTCATAGTCTCCTGTACCTTCAGCTAACCTCAATTCAGCCATGTCTGAACAATCCACTTTTCAAAAATCTCTTGAGAGTCTCCTCCCTTTCTAGCTCCACTGTCACTGTGTGCAGTGTCTTGTTTAAATAATCAAATGGCTGCTGACTGGTCTTGATTCAGCCTTATTGCCTTTCCATCCATCTTCCACATCAACTTAAGTGTGATTCTACTAACATGCAAAACTAATTGTTTCACTTCCCTGCTTAAAAAACGTTTAGCAGCTTGATTCACTAAAATAAGGAGTGATGGGGATGCCTGGGTGGCTCAGTTGGTTAAGCTTCTGACTTTGGTTCAGGTCATGATCCCGGACTCCTGGGATTGAGCCCCATATCAGCCTCCCTGCTAGTGGGGAGTCTGCCTCCCTCTCCCTCCGCCCCTCCCCGCCACTCAAGCTCACTGTCTCTCTCTCAAATAAATAAATACAAATCTTTTAAAAATTTTTTTAAAAATGAGTGATGTAGTGATCCAGAGATGATTCATGAACCGTCCTCTGTCTACTTCTCTCTTTTAGTAGCTTTACAATATTACCCAAAATATGACTTGGTTTTCTGGATCTGCAGAGGCTTTTCCCCTCATGAAGAGACCGTTACCTTTCCCTTAGTCTGTATTTTGAATAGGAGCTGAAGCTCCAGTGACTCAAGGGTCTACCCATCAAGACATTTTTGTTTGTCCTGCGTGAGTCCATTTGTGTCTGTTGGGCAGAGCACTGGACTAGCACTCAAGCCTAAGGAGCTGCAATTGTAGCTATTTTCCTTTCCTTTCCTTTTCTTTCTTTTTTTTTTTTTTGACATGAAAATTAAGTCAAAGAAAAACTACGAGGACTTTTTGAAAATGAATGCTTGACATCATTGAATGAACAGATAATGGAATACAAAGGTGGTAAAAATATATATACTTCTGTCCTATATTTTGAAAATTTAGGTAAACACTGCAATTTGCTATATCAGGTGAATGACACAGCACACTATCCTAAGGACATTGATCTGGCAATAATGAGGTGGAGGGTTTGAACTGGTAAGAGACAAAGGACAACTGAGTTTTCAGAATATTATGTAAATCCATAGTTACAAGCTGTTAAAAGCCTAAAAAGAGAAAAACAAAATATGAAAGGAAAGAAGAGATATTTCAAAGAAAACATTGACATGAAATGGCAACTGTTTCTCAATTATTGGACAAAACAGCATGAACCACATGAAAACGACAAAACTGAGCAGGATATTTGAATTCTATAGCAGTTACTTCACAAACAGCTGCAGCATCACTGGTGTAAAGATAAGACAATGTTGTTTGGGCTGCTTTTATAAAAAGTGTTGCCCTTGAGTGTAATAACTTGAAACTCTATAATGAAGACCTATAATGAGACTCTACAAGTCTCCATGTTTGTTATTTTTTTGGCTTTGATCATTACAGGTTTGAGAGATTTTGATTATTTTCATTGTATCAAGTGAAATAAAAGTGAAAATACCACTGAAATTATTTATAAGAAAGCACCAGTCATGTAGGGAACTGAGGATGACGTATGTGTAGAAGGAAATTCTCAAGATGTCTTAGACTTAGCCACAGTCACCTGGGACCAAAGTACCACTTTGAATAAAATTGTGGGTCCTGGAGTCAATTTTTTAGGCTGATCGTTTATTATGTTTGGGACCAGGGCATTTAATCAAACTAAATAAACTTCTATTTCCTTATTTTTCAATGGGAAATATTACTAGGGTCTTCCCTGAGGGAGTACTGTAAATATTAAAGGAGGTTATTCACTTAAAGTGCTGGGCACAATATTTAGCTATTTCATAAAATTTCAATAACACATGTTATAATTATTACCTTCATCATCATTGTTCTTGTTGTTTGTGCTGTTAAAAATAAAACTAAGGCTCCTTTCATACTCAAGAGTCTTTGATTTTATTCTTAGCATTTCTCCACACATAATCACTCTAATAAGGTTCAAAGGAGTGGCCTGAAGGAGAATTTAGAAGATGTGTTATATGGGGGAGTGTCACTGAATTTCCAAACATTTGAACAATAAACCTAACACGTTATATATCTTAGCAAATCAAAAAACTGTTTCTGATATGACATCATGATACTGATTCTATTCATGCACATTTCCTACTTTCCAGAATTTTCCTCAGGGCAACTTTGACATCCTTATTCCTCAGACTGTAGATCAGGGGGTTCAGCATGGGCACAAGGATGGTATAAAACACAGAGGACACTTTCCCTTGGTCCATGGAGCTCACAGAGGATGGCTGCAGGTACATGAATGCAGCAGATCCATAGAAGACAGCAACGGCTGAGATGTGCGAGCTGCAGGTGCTGAAGGCTTTGGACCTGCCCTCAGTGGAGCGGATGCGGAGGATGCTGGAGAGGATGAAGATGTAGGAGGCAAGAATAGTCAAGGCAGGAGTCAGGATGTTAAGTGCACTCAAGACTAGAACTAATAATTCATTGATGTGGATGCTGGAACAGGAGAGCCCCAAGAGTGGGAAGAGATCACAGAAATAATGGTTAACCACATTGCTCTTGCAGAAAAGGAGTCTCATCATAAAGCCCGTGTGGATCGTAGATCCAATGATGCCCAAAATATAAACTCCTACTGTGAGCCGGAAGCAGATGTGAGAAGACATGATCACATTGTAAAGCAAGGGGTTACAGATGGCAGCATAGCGGTCATACGCCATTGCAGCCAACATGTGACACTCTGAAATAATAAAAAAGAGGAAGAAATAGAGCTGAGTCATGCATTCAGAGTAGGGAGTGATGTTCTTCTGTGTCACGAAGTTCACTAGCATTTTGGGGGTAACGACAGTGGAATGGCAGAAATCGATGAAAGACAAATTGCTGAGGAAGTAGTACATGGGGGTGTGCAAGTGAGCACTGAGCGCTATCAGCGTGATCATGCCCAGGTTCCCCACCACAGTGACCACATAGATTCCTAGGAAGAGGAAGAAAAGGGGCAGCTGGAGTTCTGGTTGTTGTGTTAGCCCAGCAAGGATGAACTCAGTCACTGTAGAGTGATTTCCAGGGTCCATTATCTCCACAGAGGATTCTAAGTTTAAAAAAGAGAAAATGAAATTCTGTGTGTGTGTGTGTGTGTATTTGAGTGTGTACGTGTGTGTTTGTGTGAGTATATGTGAGGAGAATAATTCCATGGAGATCATGATTTTGTTCCTGACCAGAGGAGATTCAATAATGCAGGGATCTCTTGAGTCTTTACTGCTGATCAATCAGTGGTTCTGGTTGAACTGGAGAAGGAATTATAGACTTCAAGAACCTCATAATTAAGATATTTCATAACTTGTTAAGAGAAAACAGCAATTTCTGGATTTTTTTAAGTCAGTCAGAAGGGGCATTATTACTGTTATTTCTGAGGCTTCTTTCTTCCTCCATGTTCTATATGTATATGTTAATGTGATGCTTATCAAATGGCAGTTTCAACTTATTCAGAATAAATAAGAGTAACATATGCTTTCTATACTGAATACATATAGGATTTATAAACCTGCAAAAAAGTCATTATGTTTGTTGAGCTATTTTCTTTACTAGTATCCCAACTCAGAATAGCTGAAGGACTGGACAACTCCTGGTGTCTTTTCACCTAAGAATCTCTGCTACATACCCCAGGTCTCTTCCTCCAGGCCTATCATCCCATGAGCAGAAACATAACTGCTTGCCAGACATGGCACTTATGTCTCAACAGCTTTTCCCAGAATAAGGAATCATCCCAGCCGGTTTAGGCCATTTAGGCCATGATACTAAATGGAGGCTGTGTTCATTTCACCAATGCGACCAGGCATACAGTAGTCCATGATTGGTCTAAACAATTTGGATTTCACGGTTGAAGTGGTGGAGGTCAGAAAATTATTCATATTCTCAAAATATAAGAAGGGTTTTTGAAGACAAACTTTAGGTGTTATGCCGGTCTTTTCTTAAATTATGTATTTTACCTGTGCCCTCTACAGAATTCCAAGATGATGAAGATGTGAATTACTAGTGCACGTGCAAATACAATTAGAAATTTTAGGTTATTTTATCTGATTACGCTAATCTAGAATGTGACATGTTTTTTAAAAAATTAATGTAACTTTGGTTTAGATTTGAAAAGAAAATGAGTACATTCAGGGAGCCTGAGTGGCTCAGTCTGTTAAGCGTCTGCCTTTGGCTCAGGTCATGATCCCGGGAGTCCTGAGATGGGACCTTTCCCTCTCTCTCTATGACCCCTCCCCCCTTCCTGCTCTCTGCTCTTGCTCTCTCTCGCTTGGTCTCTCTTTCTCAAGTAAATAAATAAAATCTAAAAGAAAGAAGAAAGAAAGAAAGAAAGAAAGAAAGAAAGAAAGAAAGAAAGAAAGAAAGAAAGAAAGAAAGAAAATGAGTACATTCTAGAAAATGCAATTCATATTCTTACTTATCATTCAAGCAACAGTTGGATTAGTGTTTTTAGTTCAGAGTATAATACTTTATGTGACAATAGAAAAATTGGCCAACTGCAGAAAGAACAATCTGGAATTTTTCATTTTAAGAATGGCTCAAATAACTGAAGATATTTTGCTGGCAAAGCAAAAATTCATGTGGCACATGACAGGTACCTCAGTGTTCAACAAATTGCTTTAGTTAAGAGGTACTGTACTTAACTGCCTATGTCTCCAAAAGAAAGAAATAAAATTAACTGCTTGAAAGTCTGGACAGAAATATTTGGTTTCACAACAAAGATGAACAGTCTAGACATACCCTGATCTTCCAGTCAGAAATGTTTGAAAAAATGTTCAACATCATTAGCCATCAGGGAAATTCAAATCAAAACCACATTGAGATACCACCTTACACTAGTTAGAATGGCAAAAATTGACAAGGCAGGAAACGACAAATGTTGGAGAGGATGTGGAGAAAGGGGGGCCCTCTTACACTGTTGGTGGGAATGCAAGTTGGTACAGCCACTCTGGAAAACAATGTGAAGTTTCCTCAAAAAGTTAAAAACAGAGCTACCCTCTGACCCAGCAATTGCGCTACTAGATATTTACCCCAAAGATACAGATGTAGTGAAAAGAAGGGGCACCTGCACCCCGATGTTCATAGCAGCATTGCCCACAATAGCCAAACTGTGGAAGGAGCGGAGATACCCTTCAACAGACGAATGGATAAAGAAGATGTGGTCCATATATACAATGGAATATTACTCAGCCATCAGAAAGGATGATTACCCAACATTTGCATGAACGTGAAAGGACCTGGAGGAGATTATGCTAAGTGAAGTAAGTCAAACAGAGAAAGACAATTATCATATGGTTTCACTTATTTGTGGAATGTAAGGAATAGCATGGAGGACATTAGGAGAAGGAAGAGAAAAATGAAGGGGGGTAAATCAGAGAGGGAGATGAACCCCAAGAGACTATGGACTCTGGAAAACAATCTGAGGTTTTCAGAGGGGAGGGGGCTTGGGGGATGGGCTAGCCCAGTGATGGGTATTAAGGAGGGCACGTATTACATGGAGCACTGGGTGTTATAAGCAAACAATGAATCGTGGAACACTACATCAAAAACTAATCATGTACTGTTTGGTGACTAACATAATAAAAAAAAGAAAGAAAAAAGAGAAAGAAAAAGAAAGAAAGAAAAAAGAAATGTTTGAGCATAGCCTGAATAACCACTTTCCAAGCAGATTTCGTTTAAGGACACAAACACCTGATGGGTGGTAGGATTAAATCATCCTTATCACCTCTTCCAGTTCCACTGTTTCATGATCCTCTAATTCTAGTAGGTCTCGATTATTAAGTTAGACAAGATAAATTGAAATCTCAACTCAACCCCAAACTTGCTGTGCCACCTTGGGATAATTACATCCATTCTCCAGTTCTCTGAAAAGCAAAAGTTGCTGTTATCTATCGCCAGTGAAAACTAAGTTAAATGATACCTACAAGGTGCTAAGCACAGTTCCTGGCTCTTGTTAAGAACTTAATAATGTCAATGTTACTTTAATTTTAATCTTTTGAGTTTTGCTCTGTTTTATATTTTATTCGACCAACATTTTGGTTCCTTAATGATGGCCAAACTTAATTTTCTTTCCTTAGTACATCTTCTTGTTGCTCCTTCCTACCTTAATACATACAGAAATAAAGAGATTTGGAATTTTTCACTCAATATTAACTTCCTAAAATCATCAATATTCTTCATAGTCTTCAAATAAAGTCCAAGCTAATTTCCTTGTCATTCAAAGATTTATATCATCTGGTAACAAAAAAGAAAAGTTTTCTTATTTATGCCCCAGCAAGTATCACATAATTTAGCTATTTCACAAAAAAAGCATTAGATAGACTCTGATCATATTCTTTTAGCTTTTTTTTTTTTTTCATTTATTCTCTGTGCCTTGTGAAATCTTTTTAATAGTTAGGGCCCTTTAGTTAAGGGCTCCAATAGTGAAAGTTCCAGTTAATAATACCATTTTCTTTTTTTTAAATAATTTTTTATTACATTATGTTGGTCACCATATGGTACATCCCTAGTTTTTGATGTAAAGTTCCATGATTCATTACTTGCGTATAACACCCAGTGCATTTTCTACATGCCCATGACCACGTTTCTTATGTTTACGCTTTGCATGTATATAATTCTGTATTATTATGAGTTAATGACTGGTTCTTCTTCTCGAGACTGTAAACTTAGGGAAGTGCTTGGCACAGTGCCTTACACAGAGCAAATATCAGTAAATATGTGTTTTTAATTCAAGCATTAAAAGGAGGTTAGAGATACCCTAACACATACTCAGTATAAGTGAACAAAGCCCTCACGCTGCCTGGGTTGAAGTGAGTAAATAAAATGTGTTTGCCATAATTGTATTCAGAGAATGTGATACTAGAGTGATAACACATAGAAATAAAGAACTGTGTGCATCTCTAAGTGCACTGGGAGGGAGCTAGAGAATTCTAAAATTTTAAAAGTTACAGACCAGGACATATTCAGACATATCCCTCCTACTCCCCAAAACTGCAGCCATGTGTAATTTTCTCCTCTATTCCTCTGAAGGGAAAAATGACTCTGATGATGCTGGTGGATAGTTCTGAGTACTAACCTTGCAAGACTCCTTGGTGCCGAGGGGGTGTTGGACTAAAAGTCTTCATGGCAATAATTTGGGGTCACTGAGCCTGATCTCTAATGAAGCCGATTGCTTTCTGCAAAGGTTGGTTGATATGATATGATGATTTTATACACTGGGTAGTGATGCCAAGAGTCTTATTAGGAACAAGTAATGATAATGGCCTTCCACTAGCACCTCATCCCATGAGTATCAACCTTTGGGAAAAGAAACAATCAAAACTTCTCTTTTTCCCTATTGGTTTTCAAGTGTTTGATAGTGTCCCATAGGTGAGATTCATTGTTCTTGCTAAATGATGGATTGAAAACAAGGAAGTATTAGATTCTGTTAGAGCTCCAGTGAATTCCATGCCAAGCTATTTAAAAGTTAAAAAATTCATGGAACTTTTAAAACATACACTGAAAGAATTTTCTGAACTGATGTCCCAAAAAGGATAAGTAGAAAGTCAGGGAAAACAATCTTCATATGAGAGAAACCATATGATAATTGTCTTTCTCTGCTTGACTTATTTCACTTAGCATTATCTCTCTCATCTATGGAACTTAAGAACTAGGAAGATCGGTAGGAGAAGAAAGGGATAAAGAAAGGGGGGGTAATCCGAGGGGGAAGTGAAGCATGAGAGACTATGGACTCTGAGAAACAAACTGAGGGCTTCGGAGGGGAGGGGGGTGGGGGAATGGGATAGGCTGGTGATGGGTAGTAAGGAGGGCATGTATTGCATGGTGCACTGAGTGTTACATGCAACTAATGAATCATCGAACTTTACATAAAAAACCAGGGATGTACTGTATGGTGACTAACATAATATAATAAAAAAATATTTTAAAAAAATCAATCTTCATACGTTAAGATTTGAAAGTTTTATTTTCATTGACTTCTACTAACTAGATTTCATGATGTACTCATAAAACAGCATTACTTGGAATGTTTTAACTTGGGAGCTGAATAAAAGCACCTGCTAGATATTGCCATAACCCTATGAGAAGTTCCTAACAAGTCTAACAAGGAAAGATAATGACTTATTTTCCTCTAGAATTAAAAGAGATGTGTTGAGGAACAATAGAGATACATTATCCCTGAGACAATCCAAATGTCTTCACAGACTTTCAACATTTGATCCTTTTGAAACTTGCATAAAACAAGACACAATGTACTTTCCATTTTCCTACCATGAATCCTTTAGGGGCTATTCAAACTTGGAGGGTCTGCTTACATCTAGCCCCAGCTACTCTCTGGTTACTCTCGCTACCAAATGAGCCCTGGATATAACATTTAAACTCAGAAAACCAATACCTTAAGGCGAAATAAACAGTAAGTACCAGTGGGATCATTTGGCTGTATTTGGGGTTCTCTTAGGATTTATGGAAAATATTAGCTCAGTTAAAGGATCCATCCTGGAGAGCATGATTTTCAAGAGCTCACAATATTGGAATCTGGAAACTCAAGGTAGTTATTTTAATGTGCTGTTCTCATGCTCTATACCCCTTTCTCTTAGCATCTGTGTCCATTTAAAATCTACATATAGGATCAGGAAACACCTTTCTTTCTAGAATCCAACCTGTCTCAACTCAGAGAAATTTTATGTGAAGGCCAATATTTCATTTGCTCAGCATAAACATGACACAGACACAGTTCATCGTTTCACACAGGTAAGAGGCATAAGCTCTCATTGTGTGCCTGTGAGACAGAGTTCTGTGGACTGTTGCTTTAGAGTCAGATGCAGAGCATACGTGAGTGTTTGTTCGTTCAGGATTTCCCCACATGTTTGGTCATCAGAGTCACCTGGAGAGATTACAGTATTCATAAAACTTATGACTGTAAAATGTAAACGTGATTATAATGAGAAAACGATACGTCCTGAATCGCCCTCCCTACACTCAGTCTTTTACTCGAGGGACAATTTAATCTCTGCATAGCTCTGATAAACAGTTTCTCTTTCCATGTCTTCTGAAGTTTACCTCCACAGCTCTAAATAATTCACATATCTTCTATTTCCAGATTATCAATCTTGGATGTTATCTCAACGATTATATGACATTTGCCATCGCTTTACTTAAATCATGATCACTGCCTCCCCTCTATCCTAATATCTGATGCTTATGTTTTGTAAAAAATCTTTTCTTAGTGGCTCCTAGATCTCTAGAAATATTCTCAAACCTTTTTATTCATCAACTGTCCATATTCTCTCAACTCATCTGGAGAGATTTTTATTACAGATTTCCTATTCTAACACTAGAATTAGTGAATCATAGTCTTTGAGGTCACAGGTCAGTGTCTCCAATTGTAGGCCCTCAGTTTGCATGTATCTGGCTTCAGGGTAGCAAACTGCTCTCCTTCACTGGCCTCTGAGCGGTTCTCATCCCTGAGCCCTGAAGGTTGGTCCTGGATTCAGACACGCCAGGCACCAATCAACGTGGAGACAAATACTCTTGAGGATTTCCATGTCTCAGGGAACAAGCTTTTGAGAAAAGAAGTACTTGCAGTTAGCATTTCCCATTGTTTAACTTTTTCCTCTAGAGATCCATTCTAGGGATTCTTTGTCAATTTGGAATTTATCAATTAGGGATAAAGATTTTTCACAGGATCACCTGAGGATTTTTTTTTTTTAATGTAGGTTCAGATGCAGCGGGTCTGAGTGGGGTTTCAGATTCTGCATTTCTTACAAGCTCCTAGTCAGTGCCACTGGTTCCCCGTCCACACTGTGAATGGCGGGCTTTAGAGGATCAAGGCATATCCTGACAGGTATCTTTCTGTTAATAGAGCCAGAATTTTAAAATAGTGAATTGAATCATTTTTCTTACATAAATAAATGCTTATTTTAGCATAAATAGGTAATATACTTACTTGATTCAAAAGTCAAATCTGTATAAAATTGGTATTAAAGTTGTAGGATAAGAATTCAGAATTTTGATGTAATATTTGCTTTTTCGAGGTCCTCATTAATAATAATCCCACTTTGCTAAATTGTATATTTAAAGAAACTATTTTATTTTAGTCACCAGTGTTCCATATTAATTTATTCTTCTTTCTTACATATTTTTGATTTTTTCCCCCAAAGCTGGAATAATTGGAAGATTTATTACAGTGTGATTTAAGGTAAATTAGATGCTCACATCAGGGGAGCTCTTATAAAATATCATTAAATATGTTAAGTTCAATTCCTTTTAGAGAAGTTTAGTTTTACATTAGTGTTGGGTTACATTAATGTTTCTCATTTATAACAGTACATTTAAAATAATCAAGGGAGGGGCGCCTGGGTGGCGCAGTCGTTAAGCGTCTGCCTTCGGCTCAGGGCGTGATCCCGGCGTTCTGGGATCGAGTCCCACATCAGGCTCCTCCGCTGGGAGCCTGCTTCTTCCTCTCCCACTCCCCTGCTGTGTTCCCTCTCTCGCTGGCTGTCTCTCTGTCAAATAAATAAATAAAATCTTTAAAAAAAAAATAATCAAGGGAGTTTAAAAAAATCTCTATATCCAGGTGGCACCCCATATCAATTAAATCATAATCTTGAGGTCTGATAATAATTTTTTTAAAACCTGTCAAACTCTTTTTTAAAGATTTATTTATTTATTTTGGAGAAGGGGAGAAAGAGAGAGAGTGCGAGCGAGCGCGCACGCACAAATGGGGGAAGGGTCGGAGGGAGAGAATCTTCAGGCAGACTCCTCACTGAGGAGGGAGCCTGATGTGGGGCTTGATCTCACAACCCTGAGATCATGACCTGAGCTGAAATCTAGAGTTGATCACCCAGCTGACTGAGCCACCCATGGGCCCCAAAACAGACTTTAACGTGCACAGGAATAACCTGGGAATCTTGTTCAAAAGCAGAGTCTTGATTTAGTAAAACCAGTGTATGGCTTGAGATAATGCACCGTAACACACTCTCAGATTTTGCCCATGCTGCTGGTCCGTGGACTACCCTGAGGAGCAAGGCATCAGATGATCTGTTGTTTTGAATCCCTTTCACTATCTGTAATTCTTTCAGATGCAAGCAAGGTTTTACACACCACACATCACAAAGCTGCTTTTAACTTTGGAATAGCAGTGGCTGCTGGATTCTGGGATGTTTATGGGAGAAACTGTGTGTCCGAAATGCAACTTTACAAGTGAGCAGACTAGGACTGCCTGTTTCCTCAGTGTGCTGAATAAAATGAGTGGGAAGAGAGCTAAGAGAGTTGGAGGTTAAGACAGAAACGGGAAGGATATAGAAAGACCTTTCCATAAATGATTACAAAATAATGAAAATTACTGAGATTCACAGAAACCATAGTTTTCACTTTGTCAGGGTATATGTAGTGATTCAGGAGATTAAATATATGTATATACATATATATGTGTGTATATATATATATAATATGTATACATATAATGTGTACAGAGACAGAGAATTGAATTTTACAAGACTTAATGTGACCCAATTGCTTTGATCTGCCCAGGTTTGAAAGATTTTGATCCTATCAAATGAAATAAAAGTGAAAATAATTATGTAGGTATCTGTAGGAAAACAGCACTGTTATATAAGGAACTGGGGGTGCTGTATGTGTAGAAGGAAAATCTTGAGGTTGTCTTAGGTCTATCCACAGTTACATGAGACCAAAGTATCATTTAAGTAAAATCATGGGTCCTGGAACCAGACTTTCTAGGATCAATCATTTATTATGTTTGGGACATAGGGCATTTACTCAAACTAAATAAGGTTCTATTTCATCTTTGAAAGGGAAATAATACTAGGGCTTGTCTTGAGGGAAAACTGTAAATATTTGGTAAGTAAATATCGTTAATTAAGTTATCCATTTAAAGTGCAGGGCATGGTGCTTGATGTTTCACAAAATCTTAATAATGTACAAACTACTATTATCTTTAAAATTATCATCATCATTATCATTATTCTTATTGTTTGTACTGTCATTGAAAATAAAACTAAGGTTCCTTTCATACTCAAGAGTCCTTGATTTTATTCTTAGTATTTCTTTACACATAATCACTCTAATAAGGTTCAAAAGAGTGGCCTGAAGGAGAATTTAGGAGATGTGTTATATGGGGGAGTGTCATTGAATTTCCAAACATTTGAACAATAGACCTAACACGTTATGTATCTTAGCAAATCAAAGAACAGTTTCTGATATGACATCATGATACTGATTCTATTCATGCACATTTTCTACTGTCTAGAATTATCTTCAGGGCAAATTTGACATCCTTATTCCTCAGACTGTAGATCAGGGGGTTCATCATGGGCACAATGATCGTATAAAACACAGAGGACACTTTCCCTTGGTCCATGGAGCTCACAGAGGATGGCTGCAGGTACATGAATGCAGCAGATCCATAGAAGACAGCAACGGCTGAGATGTGCGAGCTGCAGGTGCTGAAGGCTTTGGACCTGCCCTCAGTGGAGTGGATGCGGAGGATGCTGGAGAGGATGAAGATGTAGGAGGCAAGGATAGTCAAGGCAGGAGTCAGGATGTTAAGTGCACTCAAGACTAGAACTAATAATTCATTGATGTGGATGCTGGAACAGGAGAGCTCCAAGAGTGGGAAGAGATCACAGAAATAATGGTTAACCACATTGCTCTTGCAGAAAAGGAGTCTCATCATAAAGCCCGTGTGGATTATAGATCCAATGATGCCCAAAATATAAACTCCTACTGTGAGCCGGAAGCAGATGTGAGAAGACATGATCACATTGTAAAGCAAGGGGTTACAGATGGCAGCATAGCGGTCATACGCCATTGCAGCCAACATGTGACACTCTGCTATAGCAAAAATGCTGAAGAAATAGAGCTGAGTCATGCATTCAGAGTAAGGAGTGATGTTCTTCTGTGTCACAAAGTTCACCAGCATTTTGGGGGTAACGACAGTGGAATGGCAGAGATCAATGAAAGACAAATTGCTGAGGAAGTAGTACATGGGGGTGTGCAAGTGAGCACTGAGCGCTATCAGCGTGATCATGCCCAGGTTCCCCGTCACAGTGACCACATAGATTCCTAGGAAGAGGAAGAAAAGGGGCAGCTGGAGCTCTGGTTGTTGGGTTAGCCCAGCAAGGATGAACTCAGTCACTGTAGAGTGATTTCCAGGGTCCATTATCCTCTCAAAGTGTTCTAGGCTTAAAAAATAGAAAATGAGTGTACTTGAGTGGGGTGTGTGTGTGTGTGTGTGTGTACATATGTATGTGTGTATGTGTGTGAGGGAGAGAATAATTTTATGGAGATCATTACTTTATTCCTCATCAAAGGACATTCATAATGTGGTTATCTCTTGAATCTCTTCCATCGCTCTAGGGCAACCAATGATTCCAGTTGACCAGAGGAAAATTCAAGAAACTTCTAACTAAGATATTTAGTTATCTTAGATATTAATAGAAAACACCAAGTTTGCATGCTTTGAGTCAATTAGTAGGGAAGTTACCACTGTTATTTCTCTCTTTTTTTAAGTTTTTATTCAAATTCCTTTTAGTTAACTAATACAGTGTAATATGAGTTTCACGTGTCCAGTATGGTGATTCAACTGCTGTTATTTCTAATGACTCTTTCCTATAAGTATATAATCACCCTATATCCTATGTATATGTATATATTAATGCCATGGCATATTAATCAAATATCATAATGATTAAATTTTCATTCAGTTGAAAATAAGAGTAACATGTTTCCTATAATTAATAAACACAGGATTCATAAGTCTGTGAAAAGTTGTTAATTTGGTCTGAATCATTTTCTTTACTAGAATTCCAGATCAAAATACCTGAAGGACTGGGCAGCTACCAATATCATTCCACCTGGAATTCTGCTACTCTGCTTGTCCTAGTTTCCTTCAGCCAGGCCTACTACCTCACAAGGTAAGAATAAGAACATAACATACCTATACCTCAACAACTTCTCCAAGACTGAAAACTGTGAAAACTCTCTTCCTTCATTTATGATTCAAATAATCCCAGGGGAGTGATACGGTGGCCAAAATTTAGAATTCATTCTACCTCTGTGGCCAGAGAAGCAGAAGACTATGAATGGTTTATGTTAATTGGACTTCATGGTGGTGGTGGAGGTCAGAAAACTAATCTTATTCCCCAAATATGAGAAAGATTTTGGAAGAAAAATATGAGGTGTCTTCTTATCATGTATTTTGCATGTACTCTTTATAGAATTTTAGGATGGTATAGATAGGGATTATTAGAATACATGCAAAAAACAACTAGAAATTTTAGTTCAATTCAGTACTAGTCAACAATGGGATCTTTTTTAAAGAAAGGACTAATATATATTGCATTTACATTGCAAAGAAGACTAGATTCTAGAAAATGGAAATTCCTTTTCCTAATACTCAAGCCATAGTTGGAATAGTGTTTTTAATTTGAGGTACAATACTAGATGTGATTTAGAAAAAACTGTACAACTTCAGAAAAATTATTTAAAAATCTTGTCTTTTGATGAATGGCTGAAATAACTGAGGATATTTAATTAGCAAAAACCAAAAAACTCCACATGCCAGTTATTGTCAAATGTTCAATGTATTGCTATATTTAAAAGGTGTTAGACTCATTTTATACATCTTCAACAAAGGTAAAATTACCTGCTTGAAACTATAGGGAGAACTATCTGGTTTCACATCAAGGAAGCTTAACAACAGTCACATATACTCTGATCTTGTAGCCAGAAGCATTAGAGCACAGCCTACAGGGCCACTCAGTGCCTATTGTTTATGGATGCAAGCTCTAGATGGGTGGTTGGATTAAATCATCCTTAATAGCTCTTTCAATTCCAATATTTCATGGTTGTGTAATTCTAATAGGTCCTGATATTAAGGTAGAAGGTCATGGATGGAAACAATTCAGCCCACATCCCAGCCCAGAGTACTGGGTCAGAAAGTCTGGGGGTGGAGTGGGGGCTCGGCAAGGCAAATTTTCAGAGGCTTCCCCGGTGATCATAACACATGCGGCCATGAGACTATAATTGCTCTAATCCTCTGAAAAATGGAAATGTTAATTTCTGTCTCATGTGAAAATTAACTTACATGATACCTGCAATGTGCCTAGCACAATTCCTGGCTCTTGATAAGAACTTAATAAATGTCAGTGTTGTTTTAATTGTAATCTATTGAGTATCTCTGCTATATCTTTCATTCGCCCAACATTGTCATTCCCATAATGAAAACCAGATATGAAAACCCATAATGAAGATTCCTTTCCTCAACGTATCTTCTTATTTCTATGAATACACACGACAGGGTGCCTGGGTGGCTCAGCCAGTTAAGCAACTGACTCTTGATTTAAGCTCAGGTCCTGATCTCAGGGTTGTGAGATTGAGCCTGGTGTGGGGCTCTGTGCTCAGTAGAGAGTCTGTTTGAGATTCTTGCCCTCTGCCCATCCCTCTGCTCGCCCTCACTCTCTGTCTCTCTAAAATAAATCAATAAATCTTTAAAATAATAATAAAAATTTAAAAATATACACAATAATACAGAAATTTGGAAACTTTTTACTGAATAGTAACCTCTTAAAATTATCAATATTTTCCAAGGTCTCCAAAACAAAGTTCAAACCAACTTGTCATTCAAAGATTTATATCATCTTTTAACAACAATGAAAAAGTTTTCTTTTTTTTATGTCCCAACAAGTATCATGTTATTTAGTTATTCTGCAGGAGTATTTGGTAGACTCTTAGTTTTTACTCACCATATTCCTTTACCTTTTCTCTTCTTCCATTCCCTCTACCTTGTGACACTTATTTAATAGTTAGGATCACTTAGTTAAGGAGCTTAATATGAGAGCCGCAGCAAACACAACCAATTTTTTGTGCCCATGAATACATTTCCTATGTTTATGTAAGCACTTGCTCAACTTCGTATTAATTAGTATGAGTTACTTACTGGTTTCCCTTCTCTACCAGACTGTAAATTCAATACAGTCCTTGGCACAGTGTTTTGCACCCAGTGATCCTCAATCAAGACGTGTTTAATAAAGTTATGAAGGAAGGTTAAAGATAAGTTAACAGAGACTAACTCAACAAAGCCTTTACACTGCCTGAGTTGAAATGAGTAAACAAAAAAGTATTTGCCATAATTTTATACTAGAGGGAACAGAGAGATAATAAAGGGACCTGTGCTCACTAGAGTGTGAACAATGGAATGAGGACAGGTGAGGATGTACAAATAGCTACGTGTGTCTCTATGTGCACTGGAAAGGGAGCTTGAGTGGAAGACTAAGATTTTAAAAGTCAAACACTCAGATTCAGACATACCCCTCTTTCTTCCCAGAGAGAGTTCAATGCTGTGTACTTTTCTTCTTCATTGTTCTAGAAGGAAAAAATGACCTGACATTGCAGGTGGATAGTTCTGAGTACTAACCTTGCAGGACTCCTTGGTGCTGAGGGGGTCACAGTCTTTTTTGGCAATTGTTTTTAGTCACTGATCTTGATCTTGGATGAAATTGATGCCCAAGGCCATCTGTCCCTCTCAAAGGCTGGTTGATAGGATGAGAGGATTTTATACTCTGGGCATAGATACTAAGTGTCTGATTAAGAACAAACAATAATAATGGCCTCCCTCTAGAATCTTATCCCACAGGTATCCACTCTTGGGAAAAGAAACAATTAGAACTTCCCTTTCTCCATTGGTTCTCAAGTGCTTAATAGTGTCACATAGGTGTGATTCATTGTTCTTGTTAGGTTACATATCAGTATCTAGGATGTGAGGGATATTCTTAGGTTTCCAGTGAATTTCATGCCAAGCCATTTAAAATGCAAAATTTCAGGAAATTTTTAAGATGTATACTAAAGAAGTTTTCTAAAGTTCTTTCCCACAAGGGCAGAGTAGAAAACCAGGGAAAACAACCTGGTTATGTAAGATCTGAAAATTTTTATTTTCATTGATCTCTGTTAACTGTATTTAGATTTCATAATGTACTCAGAAAACAGTGATGGTTGGAATGTTTTAACTTGTAGCCTAAATGAAAGTATTTGCTAAATATTGCATATACACCTGAAGAGTTCCTAACAGGAGTAATAGGAGAGATGCTGACTTTATTTTTTTTCTAAAATTAGAAAAGAAATGATGGGGAGCAATAGAAACATAGGTGCTATAGAGATTATTTTAATTCTGTATAAAGGCTACATCATTTTATTTGTTTGGAAATAAAAATTATATTTAATACTTTATTCAAATATTTATTGAATGGTACATGATTTTTACAATAATTGCAATAAATTTTCTTAATCAAATTTACTTTGAAATGCTTTAAATTGTTGTTAGAAATGGGGCTTCCACCTTTTTTGTAAAGGTATTTTTGCCAATTTCTATGAGAAGAGCAAAAACCTAGAGCAGAATAATTGATAAACCCTATGGAAAATGTTACTTATTAATCAAACCTTAGAACAAGAAATATGGTACAATGCAAGACACAATTTTTGTTCTTAAGAATTTGACAACGTTGATGGAGATAATATCCACAAGCATGCATTAATAGTAAACAACAGAAAAGACATCATTAATATAGCATGTGTGATGAAGCAGAAATGTGTCTGATAATAGCCTGGAGTGGTCAGAAATGCTTGGAGAATTAAACACTTCTGTTTGTAATTGAAAGGTATGTAAAATTTGGAAAGGGAAAATGAAGTCAAGAAGTCATTTCAGAGGGTATTATGCTAAGTGAAATAAGTCAGACTGAAAAACACAAATACCATATGATTTCACTCATATTTGGAATCCCAAAAAAACAAAACAAATGAATAAACAAACAAAAAATCACAATCAGACCTATAAATACAGAGAACAAACTGATGGCTGCCAAAGGGAATGATGGTGGAGGATGAACAAAATGGATAAAGGGGAGTGGGAGAGACAGGCTTCCAGTTATGGAATGAATACGGAATGAATAAGTCACAGAAATAAAAGGCACAGCATAGAGAATATAGTCAATGATATTGTAATAATGTTGTATAGTAACAGAGGGTAGCTACATTTGTGGTGAGCCTAACATAATGTATAGAGAAGTTGAGTCACTACGTTATACACCTGAAACTAATGTAACATTGTGTGTCAACTATCCTCAAATTAAAAAAAAATAAGCTTTTGCACAGTGAAGGAAACCATCAATAAAACAAAAAGGCAACCTACTGAATGGGAGAAAATATTTGCAAATGATATATCCAACAAGGGGTTAATACACAAAATACATGAAGAAATTTATAAAACTCAACACCAAAACAAAACAAAACAAACCCAACAATCCTATTAAAAAATGGGGCAGAGTATCTTCTTTTCCAAAGATATATGCATGGCCAACAGTATGAAAAGATACTCAATATCATTAATCAGCAGGGAAATGCAAAGCAAAACCACAATGAGATATCACCTTACACCTGCCAGAATGACTAAAATCAGAAGGACAAGAAATACCAAGTATTGCTGAAGATATGCAGAAAAAGGAATGCTTGTATACTGTTGGTGGGAATGTAAATTGGTACAGTCACTGTGGAAAACCTCACAGAGGTTCTTCAAAAATTATAAATAGAACTATCATATGATCCAATAATTCCACTATTGGATATTTACCCAAAGGAAATAAAAACACTAATTCAAAAGGATATATGCACTTTTATGTTTATTGCAGCATTATTTACAATAGCTAAAATATGGAAGCAACTTAAGTGTCCATCAATACATGAGTGGATGAAGAAGATGTGACATATCTATACAATGGAATATTACGCAGACATAAAAAATGAGATCTTGCCATTTTCAACAACATAGATGGACCTAAAGGGTAATATGCTAAGTGAAATAACTCAGACTGGGAAAGACAAAGACCATATGATTTCACTCATGTGTGGAATCTAAAAACTAAAACAAATGGTTATAGGTCTGGTTCAGACCTATAAATGCAGAGAACAAACTTTTGGTTGCCAGGAAGGAGAGGAGTGGCAGGGGCGCGGGAGGGGGAGAGACAGGCCTCCAGTTATGGAACGGGTAAGTCATGAGAATAAAAGCACAGCATAGGGAATATAGTCAATGGTATCATAATAATGTTGTTTGGTGACAGATGGTAGCTACATTTGTGACCAGCATAGCATAGCATATAGAGATGTCGAATCACTATGTTGTACACCTGAAACTAAAGTAACACTGTGTGTCAACTACACTTGAATTAAAAGAGAGAGAGAGAGAAAGAGAGAGAGAGAGAGAGAAAAGCATACCAGTAAGACCTTACCATCGAGTTCTAGTAGGTAGTATGTGTTATCTATTATGTTTAGTCATAGTCTTCAAGCCAAACGTGTAAAATTAAAATAGTTTGTGAATGCTATATGATAATCACAGTCATTTACAATATATTACCATTTCAAATAATAGCAGAAGTTAAAAGTCTTGAAAAACATATTAAAAGATAATTCAATAAGAATTATCAAATGAATTGTACTTGACTTATTTCACCTATTTAAGTTAGCAAATAACAATTTTCATGCATTCTATTTCTAGAAGATACCCTGATTCTGCAAATTTTATTTTTCTTCACTTTGTTTTCTAACCCCAATACACTTGGTGCTCTCTGGTGTCCATATGGTGTCAAATTCTATGTCCAATACACCCTATCGTATGGTGCTGCTTTCCATATGACTGGCACTATGAATCCAGTCCCCTCCTGCACTGTTTTTCCAAATTATCAAGTAATAACAACTATCTCACTACTTGTGGACATACATTGTTGTCTCTGGACTGTTTCCTTATCAAACCTTGTTGGAGAATTATAAATTTTTGCTCAGGCAAATACCCCTTTTCTTCTTTTTTCAAGGATCTTATTTAGGGCAACTTTGACATCCTTATTCCGCAGACTGTAGATCAGGGGGTTCAGCATGGGCACAAGGATGGTATAAAACACAGAGGACACTTTCCCTTGGTCCATGGAGCTCACAGAGGATGGCTGCAGGTACATGAATGCAGCGGATCCAAAGAAGAGAGCAACGGCTGAGATGTGGGAGCTGCAGGTGCTGAAGGCTTTGGACCTGCCCTCAGTGGAGTGGATGCGGAGGATGCTGGAGAGGATGAAGATGTAGGAGGCAAGGATCGTCAGGCTGGGGGCAAGAATGTTAAATGCACTGAAGCACAAAACTACCACCTCGTTAATGTAAGTACTGGAGCAGGAGAGCTCCAACAGTGGGAAGAGATCACAGAAGTAATGGTTGATTATATCAGCCTTGCAGAAAAGCACTCTTAGCATGCAGCCAGTGTGAGCCATGGCACCAGTCAAGCCCATGATATATACCCCAACTACCAGCCAGGAGCAGACCTGATAAGACATGGTGACATTGTAAAGCAATGGGTTACAGATGGCAACATAGCGGTCATATGCCATTGCAGCCAACATGTGACATTCTGATATAACAAAAACGAGGAAGAAGTAGAGCTGAGTCATGCATGCTCGATAGGAGATAAAATTCCTCTCTGTCACAAAATTCACCAGCATTTTGGGGGTAATGACAGTGGAATGGCAGAGATCAATGAAGGACAAGCTACTGAGGAAGTAGTACATGGGGGTGTGCAAGTGAGCACTGAGCCCTATCAACGTGATCATGCCCAGGTTCCCCACCACCGTGACCACGTAGATTCCAAGAAAGAGGAAGAAAAGGGGCAGCTGGAGTTCTGGTTTCTCTGTTAGCCCAGCAAGGATGAACTCAGTCACTGTGGAATGATTTCCTGTTGTCATTTTCCTCTGGGAATTTTATGAAGAAAGAAAAGAATAAATTTGTGGTAGATATTTATTGTCCCAGTATGTAACGTGGTGTGAAACAGAATTTGTCTTTCAACCAGGTAGCTCTATGTCTGTTCCTGATCTATGTTAGCGCTCAAAGATCCGGAGGTCTCAGTAATATGGGGCATGTAAATAAATGTCAGATAGAGCAATCCCTTTTTTGTGCTATGCTGTAAGAGTGGGTCTTATGCACTCCTATATTTATTGCAGCATTATTTACGATAGCCAGATTATGGAAGCTGCCCAAGTGTCTATCAATAGGCGAATGGATAAAGATTATATATATATATTTATACACACACACACACACACACACACACACACACACACTCTTATGCAGAACAAATACTAGTATGCCTGATTTACATATTAAGTAACTGAGGGTTATAATGGTTGGATATTTGCCCATATTTAGGCATGTAATAAGTAAATGATCAAGGATATGAGCTAAGGCCTGTCTGTCTCACGTTCCATATCTTATTTTAGCTACTTATATCTGCTCTCCTATTTTTATCTCTTTGTCATAGCAGAGAAGCCATTCACAGCAATTAATGTGAAGGAAAAAAATGATGTAAAGTACTACAATAGTGTATCAACAACTGGTCCAGTCTAGACTCCCTGTAGTGAGTACCTCGACTATTGGCACTTCTTCAAAAATACAGAAATAGTGGCTCTGGAAAGTAACTGGATAGCTAACAACAAGTTATCATTCAACTTGAATTCCACATGCAGGAAGGGTTTGAGTTTCCTAATGAGGAGTTCAGAAGTATGAAATGTTAAAGTCCAAATACATTTGTTCCAAAAACACTTATGGAATATTCACCATGAGCTAAGTGCTTTGTATGATTTGATGTGGTCTGTGACCCTTGGAACTTATGTTCTGGGAGAACAGAGCTGCAAAATGTCAGTCTGGCGGATGCATACTACAACAATGTGCACATTGTCTTGGTGTCTTTGTACTCACCTTCAAAACCAGAGATTTTAACAGCACTCCTTCAGGGGCACAAGAAACCAAAGCAGAAAGAATATGTGTATCTTTCTGTCTCTGGGGTATGGGTTTGGAAAAAAAGTTGATGATTCCAAGCACAGTATACTGTGATGATTGTTCTATTTTCAAAAGAAAGAGATCCAAGAGATAGCATCACAGATTATTGGTGTATCAAAACCTATTTAGATAAAAATTAAAAGACTTACAATAGCCAAATTATGGAAACAGCCAAGTGTCCATCAACAGATGAGTGGATAAAGAAATTGTGATATATATACATATATCATATGTTGTTAAATATATATATATATGTTGTTAAATATACAATAAATAGTGTTAAATATGTTCACATTTTTGTGAACAGATCTCCAGAACTTTTTCATCTTGCAAATCTGAAACTCTATACCCATTAAATAAATCCCCTTTTCTCCCTCTCCCTTGGGCCCTGGTAACTCCTGTTCTACTCTATGTTTCTATGAATTTAATTACTTTAGATACCTCACATAAGTGTAATCATACAGTATTTATACTTTTGTGACTGACTTATTTCACTTAACATAATGTCCTAAAGATTTCTCAAACTTGAATGACTCAAAGGACCACCTTGATTTAAAAAAAATAAGAGGTTATGATGCAATTTGAAGAGCATGTGCCTGGTCAAAAAACATTCTGTTTTACTTTTTAAAATAACATCAGTGGCATCCATAAAAAAAACCACAGCTAACATCATACTTAATGGTGAAAGATTGTATATTATCCCCTAAGATGAGGAACATGGCAAAGATGGCCAACCTACCACTTCTACTCAGCCTTATACTGGAGATTCTATTGACAGCATTCAAGGAAGACAATGGAATAAAAGGCATCCACATTGGAAAGGAAGAAGTAAAACTAACTCTATTCACAGATTATATGATGTAACATATAGAAAATCTTAAGGAATTTATTTTTAAAAAATTAGAAATAAGTTCAGCAAGGTTGAAAAATACATCAACATATAGTGCTCAATTGTATTTCTACACACTTACAATAAAGTATCCAGAAAAAAAAAATCCATTTATAACAGCACCAAAACTAAGAAAATACTTGGTAACAAATTTAAAAAAGAAACACAAGACATGTACGCTGAAAATTACAAAACATTTTGGGAAGAAATTAAGGAAGATCAACATAAATGAAAAGACATCCCATATTAATGAACCAAAAACTTTAGTATTTTTAAGATGGCAATACTCCACAAATTGATTTACAGATCCAATGCAATCTCTATCAACATCTCATCTGTTTTACATATATTAACCAGCTCTTCCTAGAATTCACATGGAAATATAAAGGATTCAGAATAGCCAAAATAAACTGGAAAGAGAAGAACAAGGTTTGAGGACTCAGACTTCCTAATTTGAAAGCTTGCTACAAAGCTACATAATGAATGGTGTGTCACTGACATAAAAATGGGCATAATGGACATATAGATCAATGGAATTGAAATCAGAGTTTAGTAATCAACACATACATCTGCGGTGAATTGATGTTGACAAGGATTCCAAGACAATTCAATAGGGAAAGGACAATATTCAACAAATGGTTCTGGAATGGATAGCCACCTGTAGAAGAATGTAGTCAAATCCCTTCCTCACATCATACACAAAAATTAATTCAAAATAGGTCTGAGACCTAAACATAAAGCTAAAACTATAAAATTCTTTTTTCTTTTTAAGTAGGCTCTACACCCGGCACAAAGCCCATTGCAGGGCTTAAACACGTGACCGTAAGATCAAGACCTGAGCTGAGATCAAGAGTCAGACACTTAACCGACTAAGGCACTGAGGCACCCCTAAAATTACAACACTCTTGAAAGAAAATGTAGGAGTAAGTTTTTGTGCCCTTGGAATAGGTGATATTTTCTTAGATAAGATGTCAAAAGACGAAAGAACCATAGAAAAAAATAAATGATGTCATCAAAATTAAAAACTTTTGTGTTTCAAAGAGTATCATCCAGGAAGATGAAAAGACAACCAACAGGTGGAGAAAATACTTGGAAGTCATATATCTAACAAAGAACTTGTATCCGAAAAATGTAAAAATTCTTACAATTCAACAATAAAAACACAACCCAATTTTAAAATGGGCAGAGGACTTGAGTAGATATTTTTCAAACGAAGATGCACAAATTACCAAAAAGCACCTGAAAAGAGGTTCACCATCATTTGTCATTAGGGAACTGCAAATCAAAACTGCAATGAGATACCATCTCATACACATTAGAATGGCTATAATAAAAAAGACAGACAGTAACAAGTAGTAGCAAGGATCTGGAGAAATTGGAATCCTCATACAGTGCTGGTAGGATTGCAAAATGATACAGCTGCTTAGAAAACCCGCTGAGCAGTTCCTAAAGGAACATAAAGTTTAACGTATGACCCAGCAGTTCTACTCCTAAGTACATACTCACAAGAATTGAAAACAAATGTCCACATAAAAACTTCTACATGAATGTTTAGCAATATTATTTCTAATAGTAGAAAGAATGAAAACCATCCAAATGTCTATCAAATGATGAATGGATAAACCAAAGGTGGTATAGCCGTAAAGTGGAAGAGTATTCCACAATGAGAAGTAATGAAGTATTGAGGCATGCCACACCATGGATGAACCTGAAAACATTATGCTAGGTGAAAGAGACACAAAAGGCCACATATTGTATTATTCAAATTATACAGTGTCCAGGAAAGGTAAATTTATAGATAGAGAAAGTAGCTTAGTATCTTCTAGGGGCTGGGAGCAGAGGAGAAAGGAAGTGACCGCTGATGAGTACAGAGCTTTGTTTTTGGGGGGGAGAAGGTTGAAGTCATGGAAATGTTCTAAAATTAGGACATGGTAATGGTTGTTCAACTCTATGAATATACTAAAAACCACTGATTTGTACACATTGCACAGGTGAATTTTGTGGTGTGTGAATTATATCTCAATAAAGTGGTTATAAACAGTATGATAGTGGTATCATACTGACTATACAAAACATTCCACCACAACCTGCTAATTTGCCATTGTCCTCCAAGCCTTCCCCATCTAGGTTATGCCAGTGTATGCTTTTTTGTTTATGCCAAATATGCCCATTAAGTTTTTCTTCAAACAATGAGATCTTCCCCTCCAAAAAATTGTGCAATATTGGCTCAAAAATTATAACTATCTTTTACAATTATAATATTTTTTTCTTTCTGATACTAAACAAGAAAAATATAGGCATTAACCACAAATTGTTAATAAGTTTCAGATTAAAGAAAGAAATATACTCTACTTAAAATCTTTCCCCTTTGTCCCCTAAGTCTTCATTGGAGAAAAAAAAAATCAACAAGTACAAAAAAAGTAAATAGTAGAGAAGGCCTGAAAACAAGTGTCAGAAAATACCCAGGAGACTTAAGCAAGGTACCCAGTAATTTGCTGTCTGATATCTGCTTTCCTTGCACTCCCAGATAACCAGAAAGTTTGCCATCTCCAGCAGAAGCCAACCATCCCTGGCTCTGGGTCAATTCTATACTTTACTGTGAGGAATTTAAGTATGTCTAATGCACAAAACTGTGGACTCATAATCAAGCCAAACCTGTTGCCAGTTTTGTAAACCCAAAATGGTAGTTTCCCCCATTATCCTTTACAAAATCCCAGTTATTTCTTTTAATCCATCCCCTAATTTTACCTTACCTGATATCAAGGGGCAGAGCTGTGGTATCCTCCTATATTTCTGACTCTTTACAATGGCCAACTGACTGTTTCTCCTGTCCTCCTGGCCCTTCACAAAAGTGACCCACTAAGTACGCCTGCTCATCACAGAAGCTCCATTGTATCTTGTTCAATATTTGTAATTTTCATTGCAGGTGTTGGGCTCTTCCTCATTCTGTGTGACCGGCTCCCCCCAAAGTCTGACTCTGACATAGGGTCATAGTTTCCATTATTTCCTGGTCTGTCCAGGTGACACCACCTCTGTTTGAATGCCCATGACTGGTATACCTGGAGAATTCCCAACATCGCATCAGTGATCTTTTCTTATCTTAGTCAAATCTATCTTAACGATGAATGTGGCCTGAGAAAAACACCAAAACAGTGTAAGAAAGAAAAAAAAAATGTTGAGCTCTTATAAAAGAAATGTTATGACTTATAGCCAGAATAAGATCATTAAGGTAATCCCAGATATTTTTTCTTTAGTTTTACTAGATTAACAGACTAAAAGAATGTTCTAGTCCTAGATTATCTTGATTTTTAAAAAGTGTTAAATTTCTTGTGATGGTCTATGGACATGATAGAATTATGTGTGGTAGGTAAAAATATAGAGCAAACATCATAGTTATATGAATTCAATGAACATCTAAAATTAATCATAAAGTGAGAAATTTTAAGTTATTATTCCATGAGACTGTATACTTGTCTTGAAAAACATTCTACCAATAACTTGGATGATCCCATAGAAGAGATCATGAATTTCAGAGTTAATGTTAACATAGACAAGAGTAATAAACACTTGTATGGTGATAATGATTTACAAAGAGAATGTCAGCCTGTGAATCTAGACTGATATTAAAAAGAAGAATTTAGAAATCTTGCCATTTGCAATGACACGGATGGAGCTAGAGAGTATTATGCTAAGTGAAATAAGTCAGTCAAAGAAAGACAAATACCATATGATTTCACTCATATGTGAAATTCAAGAAACGAAAAAAATAAACAGAGCAGGGAGGGAAAGTGAGAGGCAAACCATAAAACAGACTCTTAACCACAGAGAATAAACTGAGGGTTGCTGGAGGGGAGGTGGACAGGGGATGGGAAGTATCGGCCTCAGAGCTCTCATGTTCAAAAGATCCAGATCAAGGGAAAAAAACACCTAAAAATGCTATTAAAGTCTTTAAAAGGAACATACTATCTAAAACGAGCAAAGTGATAGTCACACAAGATAAACTGCATCTGGTGAATTTTGTTTAGTTCTGGGGGTGGTATTTTATGATTGCAATTTACAAACTATAATTACCCATGAAAACTGAAGATTTGGATCAAAATAATTTATACCCAGTGTCTGCATGACTAGTAGCAGGAATTGGAATTCGATTTATTGTATGTTACCTCAAAGGAAAGAGCTGTGGTCAATGAGCTACCTGTTTCAGCATCAAATATCTCTTTAAGCATTAAATGTGCCTGAAAGTAGTATGGGTTGAATTATGAAAAAGATCATTTTCTATCTTCAGATGCGTTATAGCAAAAGATAAGTAACCATCTTCTTAAGGCTTTAGGAAATTCCTGTAATGTGAGGGATTAGACTCCTTTAACATTCTGAGATTAAAATTTCTAGAATAGATAGAATTGAGATACTCACCCTTTGCTTGGAAACCTTAGTCTGGGTTATATGTACTATTTAGACTAGTTATCCCTTATTTCTAGGGGAAATAGCTCTTGAGAATGACAGTAGAGGTTGTTCGAAATAGAAATGTCTGGGCTCTCTTTTACTTAGGGGATCAAAGGCAGGTCTCAATTACTGAGAAGTTCACATAGATATTATGTATCAAAAACCATGTTTCCCTTTTGTAGCCTCCTCATAATGCTACCAGAGCCACCTGCAAAAGTGACTTGTTTTTATCTCGGGTAACATATAAGTGATAACATCAAAGATATTTACATGCAAACTCCCTTGAGACTTCCTTTCACCAGGGATGAGCGACTGGGGCACAGCAGCAATTAAAATTTGCTTTTTTAAAAAAATCCTTTGTTGATGCTCTCATTAGCTCCCGTATGTATAATATTCTCTCTCAGCATAGAGATAGTAGACAGTAACTAGTTAAGAGCTAGAAATTAAAGTTTTGCAGACAATGGTCTAGAAAGTCTTTATGACAACAGCTTCCTATCTGAATATAATTTCTGAAATATTTGAAGTCATGATTTTAATTTTTTTCTTTTAATTTAAAATTTGGAGAAATATTTAAATATGTATGATTATTAGTGGCGGCTACTCTTTATAGTTTTCAAAACACCATATTTTTGTGTGCATAAATCATTGTTAATAATGATAATAGCCAGAACTTATTGAACACTTAACTACGTGCCACATATAATTCTAATCTTGCTACATTTACTGATTTATTCAATTCTCACAATAGTTCAATGTAAAAGATAATTATTAGGCTGAATTAGGTAGCAATTTCATATGATTCAAATTAACAATATATTTAATACTTTAAAAATAAAGAACCTGATGCAAGAAAGATCAAGTCATTTGCCCAAGCTTACCAAGATAGTAAATTTCCTCATAGAATGGTTGCATCTGTTATATTACATATTTTAAAGTATTCAATCATTTATTCCTTCAATAGACATGCCATACACCATAGTATGGTTTAGGACTGTTGGCACAAAATGAGCAAACCTTTTAGAATTTCTTCAAAAAAGAAGAGAGATTTATTTGAGTCCAAGTGCGGACAGCTGCCCAGGATACACATCTTCACAAAGAAGAGAGTGCTCAGGGGAAGGAATGATTAATACAGGGTTATGTATGTTTTTGTTACATCAAGAGTTACAAATCATCATGACAAAGGACATTCCAGAAAGTTACAAACTTTTAGTATGTGCAAGGTTGCAGGCTTCAGAGGTATGGGAATGGAACTTTGGGAGGTTTTTACTCTTAACTTCAGTTTGAAATGTATCTTTGAGGTTATTTGCTAAGACACAGATGTAAAAATGTGTGCTCAGGACAGAAACAGAGCCCAGGCTTTGAAGTTTAGTTAAGTCATTCTGACCTCGGTAAAAGTTAAAATGTAGCTTCCCTGGGAGCCCAGGAGGAGGGCCCACAAACACTAAGGGTTGAAAGTTTCCTTTATCAGGAAATAAACTTAGAAATGCAAGCTGTATGTTTTTAAATAAGTCTGTAATTGAACTTACTGCAACTATAGTGAACAGATCTGTGGCACGTAGTGTGTCAAAGAGTTTAAGCACTCTCCTGCTTCATACTTCTGTATTTATATATACTAGAATTATTCTCATTTCAAGGATGATGAAACTGAATCACAGAAAGAGTCATAAAAACTTTATAAATAATTATGCAACAACAACTGGCATAAACAAAGATCATGCCTGGTAAGCTGGGACATGTGGTTACCCTATACTTAGAAAAAACTGAATTTCTGCTAAGGACCAAGACTAGTAAAACCAGTCATTCATTCATTTGTTCATTAAAAAAATACATGTCTTCCTGCTTTGCATAGCTTTATGCTGGGTCCTGGGATTATAATGGTGAGCAAATTAAATATAGAAGGATTACTGTCTAATGCTATGCTATGCTCCTCAGTACGATACCCACTATCCTGGTGTGGCCATTCACTTTCTCTGTTACATTAACAGGTACTCAATAGCCACATGTAGCTAATGGCTACTGTATTAGAAAAGGCAGACATAGAACATTACCATCGTTTCCAAAAATTTTATTGATAGTGCTGGTTCAGTGGAAGAGAAGGAAGCTGATGAAATAATCCATCAAATATAAAATTGTAAAAATAGATCCATTGTGCTATGAGACTGTGCCATTTGTGGTCTCAAGCCTCTAAGCATTTGCATACTTAGAGGTGACCACTCATAGTTTTGAACCCTAAGGTCAGTCCCAAGGTTATGTTGTATCCATCTTGACAGTGAAGTGGAAGAGGCATGGGAACTTCTGGCACCCACACCATTCAATTTAGAAGTCTTCTTCCACCAAATGTTTCTTACATATCATTTCATGGACTATTTCTCAAGCCTTCAACATGCTGACCCCTTTGGTGGGTCCTGACCTGACCATGTCAATTTTCCTTTAAAAGGAAAGGATTGCCCAGAAATTGTCACAATGTAATATATATAGCCTGACTAGCAATTCTCATTTTACCTATAAATTGATGCCTTCAGGCTTTTCCTGACCTTAAAGCCTTCAGTCATATATATCAATCATAGGATTTTCTCTAGAATACATTTCGATCTCATGGGAGGACCTACCGGAAAAGTAACTGATTTCTTAAGGTCTTTTAATGCTAAGAGCTATGAC
Organism: Ursus americanus; assembly: GCF_024610735.1. Classification (NCBI taxonomy): domain Eukaryota; kingdom Metazoa; phylum Chordata; class Mammalia; order Carnivora; family Ursidae; genus Ursus; species Ursus americanus. The sequence goes on from NC_142142.1 coordinate 45,097,437, forward strand.
TATGCATACATAGAAAACTATGGTTTATTGAAGCCCATATTGTATTTGTGGAATTCTTCTAATTGGCTTTTATTGACAGGATCTATAGAAACAATGCTCAGTGAAGGCAAGTCCGGATAATACTTACAGACATCAACCGACAACTTGGTGGTATCTGGACATCCCATTACTTAAAAGATACAAGTTGACATCTAGAGAGTGAAGCTGATCCATGATTTTCTGTGAATTTCTAGGTGTGTTTAAGAGTCTTACATGTGTGGTATAAAAAGCTAGATTGTTCAAAAATAGTAGATCAATAACACAAGATAGATGTTTGCAATGGGAAGTGGTCTGTCCACTGAAAACCTTACAAAGCCCAGTGATCTAGCCCGGGCAGGGGCATAGCAAAGCCACTCACCCTGTTGTTCATAATTTCACATAATGACCCTGAGAAGAAGGAAAAAACCAAGGTCTCAGTCTGAGTTCAGTGTTCTTTATTATATTCTGTATTGTATATTGCTATCAACATAGAAAAATGAACTATATATTTTTTAATAATAATATTTTTATTATATTATGTTAGCCACCATACAGTACATCTCTAGTTTTTGATGTAAAGCAAACTGAGGGCTTGGGGGGGGGGGCAGGGGGAATGGGATAGGCTGGTGATGGGTATTAAGGAGGGCACATATTGCATGGTGCACTGGGTGTTATATGCAAGTAATGAATCATGGAACTTTACATCAAAAAATGAACTATGTTTCCTCCAAGGTTCTTTCCATTTTTTTCAAAGCCTTAAGAAAATTGGAATCTACAGAAAAAAGGGATTAAATTATACATTAAAAACTATCACATTCTGGGCTAGATGACTAGCAGAGAATATAAATGTCTTTCTTGAAAAGCTTGAAAAGATTATAGTTAATGATTTCGTTTCATTTCTGCCTAGAGATAATGAGCTGGTTGATGGCCTCTTCTTGATTTTGTGTCTCTAAGGGTTTTTCTCACATTTTTAAGTTAAGATCTTTCCATCACCCCTGCTCCCATTTTTGCCACATCCAGTGTCAGCTTTTTATTTCCTTGGACCAAAAACAGACTCTACCCAAACCCCACAATTCACCTGCAAGGCCTGCATTTCAAGGAGCTCACTGCAGAGCTTTGCCTTGTCCTCTCAGGAGATGAGGAGCTGTGAGATTAATTAAAAAGTTGTGCTGTTTCTCTTGAATTCTTAGAAGGTGCTAAAAGAATTAACTATTGAGGGAAAATAAATCTGGAGTTTTATTAGTCATAAACCCCACAGACTTTATTTAATTTTCTCAGGGTATGAGTTCAATTCAGGAAAGAGTTATTTAACCTGAACTAAATTATTCTCAGTGTCTATCATTACATAGCAAGATATCTTTATTTTGACTCCTTTTCTGTTCTTGAGACCTAAATTGTCTATTTATTTTTAAAGATTTACTTATTTATTTTAGAGAGAGAGAGAGGGATCAAGGTGGCTGGGACAGACGGAGAGAGAATCTTAAGCAGACTCCATGCTGAGTGCAGAGCCCCAAGCAGGGCTTGATCTCAGGATCCCAAGATCACGACCTGAGTGGAAACCAGAAGTCAGGTGCTTACCCGACCGCATCACCCAGGCACCCTGAGAGCTAATTTAAAGTCAGTTCCATTTGTGGCCATCTAATTTCTACATTTAGAACAAACATCAGCATATCCACCCATAGCGATAGCACATTCCCTTTCTTGCTGTTGAAGGCACACATTTGCTTATTCTGTATGCAGAGAGGGACATTTTCATGTTCTGTTACTCTCTGTTTTAGTTGGGCAATTGCCCAGCTGAAGAAGCCCAGAGTCTGCATTTCACATCGGCTTCAGGTCACAGGCTGGCCTCTACCATCCTCTACGCGCTGAGTTACTGTGTTCAGAAACAGGCCTGTCTGTGAAAGGAAGGGAGGTATTACCGACACTCTGAGAAAGTTCTGCTTCTCTCAAAAGACTGTACATGTGTGACGAGCTGTTTAACTACTTATTTTCCCTCATTTGTGTAGAATTTGCCATTTGTAAAAACACAATCTCATGCATTACCTAAAATTAGTGAATCCCTGTGAAGACTTGGAATGAATTGTGAGTCCTGTTGTATAGATGAAGAAAATGAAATTTAGTGAATATTAGTCATAGTTGGGCTTGGAATTACCTTTTGTGGACCTTTTCCGTCAAATTTAATTTTTTTAAGATTTTATTTATTTATTTGACAGAAAGAGAGTGAGAGGGCACAAGCAGGGGGAGCAGCAGAGGGAGAGGGAGAAGCAGACTCCCCACTGAGCAGGGAGTCCGATGTGGGGCTTGATCCCAGAACCCTGGGATCATGACCTGAACCAAAGGCAGAGGCTTAACTGACTGAGCTACCCAGGCACCCCCAATTTCTTTTATAGATATTCAGATTGCCTATCTCTTCTCAGGGAAATTTTGTTAATTTGTAAAATTGGTCTTTTTCCATACAGGTTATGATTTTAGGCTTCCTTCTATGGGTTATGGTACTAATGTCAGTTCAGTTTTAGAAGCACCTGCCTTGTTATTTGGATCTGTCCCGCATGTTGGCCACCTCATGCAAGTCTAGGACCTGGGCAGTATACCCCATACTTCAGTTATCCAAACATTTCTTATGCTTTTTATGGTCATATTCATGAATATACATCAAAGGGATGAGCCCAAAGGGTTCATATACAAATTTTACATAATTACCATGTTTTATATAATTACCATGTTACATGCTTAGAAAGCTACCCTTTTAGCTCCAATTACTCATTTTCCAGCTAGAATATTGGAACTTTAGTTTTCCCACTCTGCTGCATATTTCTGTGATGGTATCTGCCTTTAGGGAAAGTGAAAGAAAGAGAGAAAATGCAACAGAGACTATTCCCACATTCTTGAAACCACAGTTCCCCTTCCTCAGAGTTCTGTGTCCTTGCTAGGCTGCCACTGCCCTGACTGTCACTGCCACCATCACTGCTGCCTCAGTATCTCATGGGAGCAGGGGAGTAGGAGAGAATAGAAAACACACACATCCACACACACCAGAAAAATCCAGGGACTTCCTTCCTGCTTTCTGACCCTTGGAATTTCCCTTCCACCCTTCAAATCAGAAGGTGCTTCTTCAGCAGCTCTTTCTGTCTGTAAAATGGTGTGATTTGGAGTTTCGACTTGCCTTCGAATCCAGGCTACAGGACCCTGGGAGTGAGGGGGACAGGAAATTCACCACTATATTGAGTCCCAGTTTCTCTCTCCTATGTGTTGGCTACCATTTACTTTTCAGAGTCTTCAGACAGCAACTTCATGCATTCACTTTGAGAGATTAGATGGAGTGTGCTTTACTTCCTCTTAATCAGAATCTTTTAAGTGATTCTGATGAGCAGGAATGTTTACCTTTTTGTTGTTGTTGTTGAGAGGTGGAGAGGGGCAGAAGAAGAGGAACAGAGAGAATCTTAAGCAGGCTCCACGCCCAGTGTGGAGCCCGCCACAGGGCTCAATCTCACAACCCTGAGGTCATGACCTGAGCCAAAACCAGGAGTTGGACCCTTAACCAACTGAGCCACCCAGGCACCCCTGGAATGTTTAGCTTTCTAACTGTAATTTGATTTTTCCATTAAATTTAACAATTTAGACAAAATCTACACATTTCCTAAAAAGCCTAACTTTCTAAAACTGACGTAGGATAAAATAGAAACTCACATTCGTTCTCTGACCATTAAATGCATTGAATTTGTAATACAAAACAAACAAACAAACAAAACTGCTGTAAAGGAAGCTCAAGGCTCAGTTTCCTAAAACTTTTAAGAAGAAATAATGTAAATCTTAGAGAACAGAAGAAAACACATACCGATCTATTCTATGAGGTAACTATAACTGTGACTCTAAAATCTAACAATGACATTACGAGGAATAAAAATTGGGAGGCTTAAGTCCTTAACAATATATTAACAAGAAAATACCAAAATACAACACAAGAAAGTGGGATTTATCCTATGAATGTTAGTTTGGTTTAACATGTGAAAATCAATGAAAATGATTCAATACATTAAGACAGTAAGGAGAAAAACCAAATGATCATCTCAATAAACACAGGATTATAACATAATATTTAATGACGAAATATTGAATGTTGTTACCCTAAGACTGGGACAAGTCCAGACTGTTTTCCTTGGCTACTTTTATTCAAGCTTGTACCAGATGTCCTAGCCAGTGCAACAAGGCAATGAAAGGGGAAAGAGGATATACAGTTGGAGAGAAGACAGATAATTCTTTATTTGCAGATGACATGGTTTTCTGTATAGCAAGTCCTAATGCATCTATAAAGCAATTATGATACCTAATACATAAATTCAGAAAAGTTACAGTATATAATCTCATTATACAAATATCAAGTACATTTCTATATATAATCATGAAACAATTAGATTGTTTCCAATTTTTTTAAAAAATCTTATAAATAATGTGTTAGTGAACATCTTTGTACATAAATATTTATGCAGAGATTGCCATCTCCTCCAAATTATCAAGTAACTTATAAAACACATTCCTTCATCCATCCTGGCCCCTCCAATGGGAAACACTGGATGAGTGTTCATCAGGGAGAACCTTTAATCCAATACTGATTGGGAGATGTCTCTACATCCAGCAGAGGGCGGCAGAGCACAGTTTGCAAAATACAAATTGGGTGGTGTCCACACTGGGCTAATTTATGTCTAGAGTTATTGACTTATTAGACAGCATCACAGATGCAGGATACTGCCAGAATCCCTGCTATCTGTAAAGCTAATACATGTTGAAAAGGAGAAAGTGACCATAGCTGCCATCCTCATGCAGGGAGAAATCAGGGGAACAAATCAAAAGATCCAGGGATGATTTAAAGAACTAGAAGAGACTCTGTATGCTTCATTCTTTTTGATCACAACGCCAAAATGCAAGGAGAGGGAAAAAGTGAGTTGCCCATTCTTCCACCTTTCAGAGTTTCCAATGGAGACTGCACCCGGTGATTTGCTTTCATTTTGATAAAGTGGATCACTAGCAGGATCACTGTGATTTCGAACCTACAACTTGTTGCATTTTGCATTCCGTTGACCTTATAAAACAGGCTAAATACAGCCTAGAGGCACAGCCTAGTGCAGCCAACCTTTGCTCACATTACAGTAACTGGAGACTCAAAAGAGGAAAGGGATTAAATCCTATTCTAACATATTGGTCAAAGGGAAGTTCCAAATTCTCCAGTTCCTGACGTTGCTAAAAATCAAAAGTTCAGAAAACATTCTTATGACCCGGGCTTACAAATTAGCAGAAATCTATCTCAGATTCATTATAGATTTAAAATGTACTATTTACATACCCCATATGTTTATTACTTCTCTTTTACTCAAATACGCAATCCTAAATAGAACTTTAGGAAAACCTGTGAAGGATTATCATTCCCTAAAATGAGGTGTTCGGCATAGCCATATTGAATGCAAACACATTCCAATGGCGACTATTGGTTTCATAATTGTCATGACCACTATGTGTCAGTTACCAAAAAAATGTCTTTGATTTTTATGGCATCCTAAATATAACTGCTTATGAGAGTTTATGAGTGTACTTCAAACCCTTCTTATAATTTGCTAAAACCGAATTTCAACTGTTCTATAATAAGATCTGTGAGGGGCGCCTGGGTGGCACAGAAGTTAAGCATCTGCCTTCAGCTCAGGGCATGATCCCGGCGTTCTGGGATCGAGCCCCACATCAGGCTCCTCCGCTATGAGCCTGCTTCTTCCTCTCCCACTCCCCCTGCTTGTGTTCCCTCTCTCGCTGGCTGTCTCTCTCTCTGTCGAATAAATTTAAAAAAAAAATCTTAAAAAAAAAATAAGATCTGTGAAACTTTTTAGGTCGACACTGCCATTTTTACTTTGTAGAACATTGACATCATAATTTTGTTCCCTTGCTAAAAATGTTTTTAGTGTGTTCTCTTGACTTCAAGGCTGATCTTGAGTTTGACATTCAAAACCTTTTGGGATCTGGTCCTAAACTACATCACCAGTTTTGTTCCTATTTCCCTTTCATTAACAACTTTCTTGGGACCATGTGGATGGTGTGATAATTCTTTGTTAAATTTTTTTCTTCATACTCTCTGAGAACCAGGAGCTCTGGCACTGAAAGTACACTAGGCTTGTGAGGCTGAGAACATGTGCTCAAGACCAATGTACCATTTCAATTCTGGGGCAGGTGAGAGCTGAGTGTTTACCCTGGTGTCTTTCTAGGGCCTGTCCCATTGAGCATCTTGGGTTTGTGTCCTCCTGTGTGCTTCCAGTCTGAGTGCAGATATTCTCTGCAAGGCTCACGAATCACGGGAACTTATGAGTCCACATATCCACCAGACCCTACCTCTCAGAACTTTGCCTAGTAGAGCAGAGGCCCAGGGCAGCTTCTGAATTAGTTTTCTATTGCTGCTGTAAGAAATTACCACAAATGTGGGTGCCTGGGTGGCTCAGTCCGTTAACTGATTTTCAGCTCATTAACGTCATGATCTCAGGGTCATGATCTCAGGGTTGTGAGATTGAGCCCCATGTCAAGCCCCGGGTGGGGCTCCATGCTCAGCACAGAGTCTGCTTGTTCCTCTCCCACCCCATCTGTCCCCCCACACCTCATGCACACACGTGCTCTCTCTCTCTCTAAAGTAAATAAGTAAACAAAATCTAAAAAAAAAAAAAAAAAAAAAAACCAGAAAAGAGGGGCACCTGGGTGGCTCAGTCAGTTAAGCGTCTGCCGTCAGCTCAGGTCATGATCTTGGAGTCCCCAGATCAACCCCCACATGAGGGTCCCTGCTCAACAGGGAGTCTGCTTCTCTCTCTACCCCTCACCCTGCTCTCATGCTCTCTCTCACTCTCTCTCTCTCTCAAATAAATAAAATCTTTTTTAAAAATTAAAAAAAAATATTACCACAAATGTAGTGGCTTAAAATCATGCCAACTTATTGCCTTATAACTTTGGAGGCTAGAGGTCCAAAATGAGTCTCACTGTGCTAAAATCAAGGTGTTGATAAGGCTGGGCTCCTCTTCAGCTGCCATTTCTGTTTTCCTCTTCTGCCTCTCTCTTCAGCTTTTAAGAACATTTGTAATTACATTGGGCCTACTACCATCGTCTAGGAGAAGCTCATCATCTAAGTCAGCTGATAGCAACCTTAACTCCGTCTATAACCTTGACTCCCCTTTGCTGGTAACCTAACATATTCACGGGGTCCGGGGATTAGGACATGGGCATCTTTGCGGAGCATTATTCTGCCTGCCACACCAGCTGACAGGTTTCTCCCCTGTTGAACATTCAGATTCCAGAATTAGTCAATTCTCCCTGGACAGGAATGTTAAACACTCCCAAGGATTGTCAGGAACACTCGGTCTACCCAAGCAGGGTTTCTGGATTTCATAAGAAAAGCCATCTCTCCTTTTATGTCCATCAAGAAGACTGGGTTACCAAAAATGTCACCTGAATACTCATTCACAAATCGAGGGATCTGAAAGGCAATACATTTCTTTCGCTGCTCAAAAATATTAGACAAGTCTTTCAGGTCACTTCATTTTGTTTCAAAAAATGATAGCTGAGTTGTTGCCAGAGGTGAAGTAGAGGCATGGAGACATAGAACCTGAGAGGGTAAGTCTGACTTCCTTGCCTGTTTTGCATCAGACAAGTATTTCTGTTTTATAAGTAATTGAAATTGATGCCTGAGCATGTTGCCATGACAATTTGTACACGTTGCTATAACAACAGACATCTTCCCAGAAAATGGATTATGTAAAAACAAAGAAAAAAAAAAGTAAAAACGTTCGCTCAACTAATCAAAATCAACAAATTATCTCGACTACCTAGTGACTGCCCCTGCACCATCCATGGGGATAGACTGATTCTAGAAAGACAGCTCAATTGTTCCTGTTCGTATGCAGCTTGGAGCCTGGCAGAGAACCTGATGTACTTCTGCATTAAGCATTTTGCTCAAGAGAGCATAAAGCAATCATCTCTAGCAAGACAAGTATGAGTCAAGTCCTTGGAGTGAGTCTAAAAGTCAGGCAGAGAGAACAAACAAACAAACGAAAAATTAATTCTAAGGGAATTTAAGTATTGATAAACAGAAAAAGAGTCAAAAGGCTGGATCCAGGCAATGACAAAAATGGAAATGGGTCATTGGTATAGCAAGTAGAAATGAATTTAGGATGTTTGCCATGAGTTCCATTAAATGCAAACCTGCTGCTTATCTTAAATAGTTGTTGTGGACTCAGTTTCCAAAAGGAAAGAGGGATGTCCTCACACATCTAAACGATTCTCTGACATCAGCTGGGTGTCCTACAATCCAGCTCAGTTCTGACACTATCTACCTGGAGGTAGCATCAGATCGCACAAGTTGAGCTCCCCCACTTGTACTTTGGATGCTAATCGCAAGTCTGGGTTGTCACGTGGGCTTCTGACCAATTGGTTACAGATTGGAGGTTCCCATGACCCCCTCTTTGAGTTCAATTAATTTGTTAGAGCAGCTCGCAGAACTCGGGGAAATATTTTACTTACTAGATGACCAGCTTGTTATAAAAGGATATAACTCGGGAACATCCAGGTAGAAGACATGCACAGGGCAAGGTGTGGGGACAGGGCACAGAGTTTCTGTGCTGTCTCCAGGCACACCACTCTCCCCGAGTCTGTATGCATCCAACAATCTGGAAGCTCTCTAAACCCTGTCCTCTGAGTTTTTATGGAGGCTTCATTACATACTCATGATTGATTAAATCATTGGCCAGTGCTGATTGATTCCACTTCCAAGCCCTCTTCCCTCTGTAGAAATCAGAGGGTGGGATGAAAAGTTACAACCTTTTATTCATTGTTGGTTCCCCTGGCAACCAGCCCCCATCTTTAGGTGCTTCCAAAAGTCATCTTATGAACATAAACCCAGATGTCGTGGAAAGGGGCTCATTATGAGCAACAAGACGCCCATTTCACCATTATGCTCTGAAGTGATCTCAGGAACTGTGGACCAGAGACCAAATATTATAAAAAATGGTCCCATTGCTCTCATCTCTCAGGAAATTCCAGGGGTTTGGGGAACAGTGGACAGGAACTGGGGACAAAGACCAAATACACATGACAAATATATATTTGGTCGTGTGAATAACCAAATATATATTTCTTATAAATCACAGTATCACAGCATGCTAAGTCATTTCATAGGCAAGTCACTTACAGAGTACATGAGGATATATTCAGATACATTTATTCCATGGAAATCTGCATAAACATCAAAAAAGCAAAAGTATTATTATAAGAAATTTGAAAACCATGTCAAGACATAGAAAATATGTATAGTGTTATAAGGGAAAAATGGGATTTCAGAGCTCATCACTTATGAAAAAATCCCATTAAAAGGATCTGTGTAGAAATTGGAACCCTTGTGCATTGCTGGTGGGGATGTAACATGGCGCAGGTGCTGTGGAAAATGGTATGGAGGTTTCTCAAAAGATTAAAACTAGAGCTACCATATGACCCAGCAATTCCACTTCTGGGTACATACCCAAAAGAATTGGAAGCAGGGTCTCAAAGAGGTATTTGTACACCCATGTTTATAGCAGCATTATTCACAATAGTTAAAATGTGGAAGCAATGCGTGTTCATAGACCAATCAATGGAGAAGCAAAATGTGGTCCATGCATACAACTGGATTTCATACAGCCTTAAAAAGGAAGTAAATTCTGCTGCCTTAGCGTCTACATGGGTAGAAGGTCATGATGCTAAATGAAATAAGTCAGGCACGAAAAGACAAGGACTGCATGATTCCACTTGAAGGAGGTACTTAAAACAGTCAAAGTCATAAAGACAGAAAATATAATAGTGTTGCCAGGGGCAGGGGCAGGGGAGGGAAGAAGGAGATTTTTGCTTAATAGACACGGAGTTTCAGTTTTACATGATAAAAAGTGTTGGGAGGGAGGAGGTGATGGCTGACCAATGTGAATGTATTTAATACCCCTAGACTGTATACTTAAGAAAGGAGATGTGAAAGAGTATTATTGGGGAGGGGGGGAGAAAACAGTTTTTTCTTCTCTTTTTCTATTTCTCCAATAATAGAATTATAATGATTTCTCTTTTCTCCAAAATTGATCTGTGTTTAAAGCAACTTTTATTGTCATTTTATGGTTATGAAATTAATGCATGAAATAGGAAAATACAGACAAATGTAAAGAAAAAAGTATTTTTTTCTGATAACGCATAAGCCATAACTAGTTTCAATATCGTACTTAATGTTCTTTATTTTGCAAATATGTGTGTATATACTTTTTTACGATTTATTTATTTATTTTAGAGACAGAGAGAGAGCACATGTGTGGGGGGGGCGGCACAGAGAGAGAGGATTTCAAGCAGGCTCCTCGATGAGCAGAGCTCAATGGGGCTCGATCTCATGACCCTGAGATCATGACCTGAGCCGAAATGAAGAGTCTGCCACTCAACCAACAGAGCCACCTGGCTGCCCCTGTACGTACTTTTTTTTTTTTTAACGTTCAGAACTGATTCCAGGATATAGGCCAGAGAAGCTTGCTCAGGACCAGTGGGTGGGAAGGGGTAGATCAGGGGGACTGAGCTTCAGGGCTCAACCATTAAAGACCAGACTGAAGGCCCTGAAGACTAGGTGAAGATAAGAGAGTAGGTAGGAGGAGATATGTAGAAAGACACACAGAAAGACAGAGAAGGAAAGCAGAAAAAAGCAAATTTCTTTTAAAATGACCACATTAGGGGCACCTGGGTGGCTCAGTTGGTTAAGCGACTGCCTTCAGCTCAGGTCATGATCCCAAGGTCCTGGGATCGAGTCCCACATCAGGCTCCCTGCTCAGCGGAACCTGCTTCTCCCTCTCCCTCTGCCTGCTGCTCCCCATGCTTGTGCTCTCTCTCTCTCTCTAATAAATAAATAAAATCTTTAAAAAATAAAATAAAATAAAATAAAATAAAATGACCACATTAAGATGTGAACGAGGATTAATGTGGGCTTGGGATTCTTGATGCAACAGAATTAACAGAATTTATCTTTATGAAGTCTGAATGACTTGAAATTTTGAGGATGAGAAAAATAGAAATGAAGTTGTTCAGAATACAATACAAAATATTCATTAATCAAATTTTAAATGACATTGAACACAAAATGGAAGCTTAAAAATTTTATTTCAAAGTTAACTGTTGTTCCCCCATCATCCCCTGTTCCCTCCCAACTTCATCTCATTCTACAGAATTTTCACTTCCCCCTCTTTAGAGTTGCGTCAATGGAACATTTTAAGAAACACCGGCTAATAGCATATGAGTAGGACCAAGAATCAGAAGACTTGGATTTGGAAACCAGATCCACCCAAATTATCCCATTTCCATGCCTTAGTTTCAATGTCTTTGAGTTTTTTTCTTCGTCAGTACAAAAAGGCTAAGAGTGTGGAACTCAGCAATATATATTGATGTATAACCGGGGAAAAGCCAAGCAGCTGTTCCAAGAGACAACAGAAACTGATACTTATGACCTCAGTGAATTTCTCACAGTCTAGACATCTGACCTTTAGATTTTTAGCCTTGGAAACTTAATTTTTTCTACACTCGGAAGGGGAATTGATCTCTCGCAGGAATATTTCACATTAACCAAGTACATAAAGCTGAGGCATAAAACCGGATTCTTAATTCATTAATTTATCATGAATCTAGAATACTTTAAATTGTTAAAAGAAATACTCTGCTACACATGGCAAGTCTGAATGCCCAAAGTTCAACTTAAAATGTGAATCCTAAATGTCACACTAACTAGCAAAATCTGAAGCCTGCAGTCTTTCTCCAGTAAGGTCTTACTAAGAAGCCAAATTAGATGGAAAATTGGTGAATTGAATCAAATTGTTGAACAGAATTGGCTTTTTTCAGGTTTGGGATTTTATTTGTCAACAAATTAAAAAAAAAGAAAAATATTTAACTAGGGCTACAGAGTAAAGGCAAACAAAGACATTAAAAATATAACACAAGAACTGCCATTTTTTTTTAAAAAAGGAGGAGAGACATATAATTGCAGAAGGAAAAATGCATTCCTCCCAAAGAAAGGAAACACCAGCCTTAAAATTTCATTTTTGCCATTGACTGGTGGAAATTTTATTGTACTTTCATGCTATTCCCTAGGCCAGAGAGAGTAAATCATCAAATGAGCTATTTTAAATAGCTGTTGCATTCATCTCTCTGGATAAGTAATTTTCCAATGGGCTGGTAACACCTAGAATCAACTGGCTACGACTTGTTTTATCCCTTTCTACGCAAGGGTGAGCTTGACTTTGAGACCAGAATATTTGGAATTCATCAATTCATTTGTTTAGATTTCTTACCTCTTGGATTTATTTTAGCTATAAATATTTGTCTTAAAGAGTTTTTTATGGTTCTGAGGCCCTACCCAACTCCCGCACACTGTCCAGCTGCTGTGGGCTGAATGTTTATGTCCCTCCAAAATTCATATGTTGAAGTCCTAACTCTAATGTGATGGTATTAGGACGCGGGGCCTTTGGTGGATGACTAGGTTGTGATGTTAGAACCTGCATGAATAGGATGAGTGCTGTTATAGAAGAGACCCCAGAGGGCTCTCTTGCCCTCTTCACCATGCGAGGACACAGTACGATGATGGCCACCTGTGTCCAGGAGGCAGGCTCTCACCAGATCCTGAAACTGCTGGCACCCAGGCTTCAGAACTGTGGAGAAATAAGTGTTTGTTGTTTAAGCCACCCTGTCTGTGTTTTCTGTTATAGCAGCCCAAATGGACTAAGACACTAATTACTGCATTGTATTTTGGATAAATAAACACATTTATTTGGATTATAGTCAAGTCCAGATGGGCCAAAATACATTGTTTCTTAAAGCTCATTTTTCTGATAAAGTATGCTTTGATTATAAAACATTAGCTTCAGAGAGTGATCTTTTTACCTTCCCAAGTTATTTGTGAACATCTGTCTTTGGCATTTGGTTTTAAGAGCAAATAACAATATCTTCTTTATACTTTACCAACCTCACAGGTTTATTTTGAGACTAAAATCATGTGGTTTGTATATAATAACCTTGCAAACCACAAATGACTATGCACATATTTAGGTTTGTTACCATTATTTGTAATAAGGGCTACATATACCAGTGATGGACATCTTTTTTATTTAAATTAAATTTAAATTACTGGCTCAAATCTGATAGTCTTCTCCAACAGGCCAACTTGTATCCATCCTACCTATCATTCAAGTTCTACTTCCTACTCTCTTTCTCCTGGCTCAGAGGACCCTTTTGAAGCTTTATCATTATCTTCTACATTGGCTGATTTTATGCCAATGACCAGAGAATGATCCACCAATTATGGGAAAGGGAGACATCGGGAGTATCACCAAATATGAGGAGAAAAGGACCTTGAACAGGTGATCCTACAAGGAACAGAGACTAGTTTCTAGCTTGGGCACCACCATTCCCAGAGCTTTGTACATGTATACTTGAGGACTCTGAGCAAGAATTGAAAAAAAGTCAAGAAAACGTCCATAAATGCATATGCATATAGGGGTGTGTGTGTGTATTTTATGTTTTAATGGGACTAAGATGAATTATTGTGTATTTTAGGACATTATTAATACATGCTTAGTTATTGAGCTTCAGTTGACTTGAAATCATTAGACTCAGAAAATGGGATTCCAGACTGGAAAAATATTTAATAGGTCTTGGAATTAAGCATTCCACTAATCCTGCCTGTACCGCTACTCGTTTGGTCCTAGAATGTCTCAATCTCTCTGGTTCTCAATTTCCCTGCCTATAAATGTGGCTAAAATAATTCTCATGTCCATTAACCTTCCTCAGTATAAATTAAGACATTCTACACAAATACAAGACACACTAAGTCTTCTAGCTTTTAATCTTTCTCCTTTTTTTCCATGTTACTACTCACCCTTCTGCCTTTTTTTTTTTTTTTTAATCACAGAGATTAAATTTTTCCTTTAGTGATGTAGTCCTTCCCAGGTAAAAGCTCAGATAAGAACAGGCTTTAGGAAGGGATACATTGTGTCAACTTCAATGTAATCATTTTTTAATTTGAAATCTATCATCATTCCTTGAATAATAAATTTTAAATTATACTTTATAAAATAGAACAAGTGTTCATATAATAAATTCAATAGATATGTAGTTTTGTTAATATTTTATGTGATGAGTATTTGGACTCATAACTTCCCCTCTCTAGGTCTCAAATTCCTCATTTGAAAGTGGGTAAAAGTTGTTAGATGTTCTTGAAGATCTTCAAGATTCTATGACCAAAAAACATAGGCGATATGTTTGTTTAACATGTTCCAAACACTCTAATAAGTGATTTAAAGATTTTTATCACTACATCAAAAACTAAGGATGTATTGCATGGTGACTAACATAACATAACAAAAAATTGTTATTAAAAAAAAGATTTTTATCATGCGATCTTCACAAAATCCTATAAGGGAGGTAGAGTTACTGTCCTCATTTCCCCTGCAAGAGAACAGGACTTGAAACCTAATATTTTTCTTTACAAAATTTATAATTTATCCAGAGATTCTGCCCATGAGCTCAAGGAGAACTGAACAATAGCTGAGTCACAACTAAGCATCATGGAGTGAACAATTTTAACCTAGCTAGCTTGATGAGCGGGTGTGTTGATTTGTGTTAGAGGAGTAAAGCAAGGTTGACCTGGTCTGCTTTCTGCAGTTCCCTGCCCATACTATTGTCTTCCTTGCAGTCAGGAAGACCTTGGCTCAGTGAGTCTTTGATGGAATCTACTATAACGGGTATCATAGCTCCTTGGAAAAAAAACATCCCCTGGGAGAGAATCTCAAGGTTTTCTGATATGATTCATAGGGAAAGCCTTCTGACCACTGAGCCTTACTACCCGATTCAGTGTTGTTGCTGTGCTTTTCAAGTAGTGGGGAAAATAGTGTCTTCAGAAGTCACAGAGACCGAGGGGCAGACTGTGCAAAGCAACCTGTGTCTCCGGCCTCTGTGCCAAGTCAGCACATAATCTAGGGGCCTAGGCCTAGTTTCACCGGTCATTATTACACTATATGGTAATCCCTCAATTCTGGATTTTCACACAGTACAGTGACTCAGGCAGGAGTCAAGCCCAAGATCAATCAGAGACCTGGCGTATCACAAAAACCAGAGAGTGAGAATAAGGAAAATTCCTGGGACAGAGGAGTAATATGGGTTAGAGTAACTCAACAGAGCTGTAGTTATAAACAGAATACAGAATGTAGAGTATACACACTAAGCTGAACAAATCACTCCCTTTGCTCCGCTTAAGTTTCTGCAATCAAATTAATTTTCATCTGCAATCAAATTAATTTTCAACATTGGCCTTCAATGTTTAATAAATTCCTTTAAAGTGAGAATACATTATCACTCTACAAATGAGCTTATTACCTGGGCTCTCTCTTAGTGGTTTGCAGGATATGAACAAAGAAAGAAATAGCAAAGATAGAGACCAGTGTGATACCCTTAATAGCCTTAAGAGAACTTGACATAAATTCTGCAGCATGCGGAAAGCTACTGTAATACCTCAAACCTAGCTTCAAAAAACAAACTTGAGAAAATAGTTCATATAAGCAAAGCCTCCCCTCCATAGTGCAACACCTTTCACAGCTCTTTACCACTTCACCTCCTTACCTTTACCTTAGGAGCTCAAACAATTGGGGACATTACGAGGGAGGGTGGTGTGTTTCGGGAGTCACATCTGGTGATCTTTCCATTCTTTGGGGGGCACTTGACATATTTAGCATATATCAACCAGCATCCATCCGTAAAAGTTTTCCTGAGTATCTAGCATCCAAACATCATAAATAATTCAAGCAACAAAATGTCCTAAGTATCAGCTAGAAAATACGGCCAAAATAGGTAACACTATTATTTAACCATAACTTAATCATAAAAGATGACTGAAACGCAGTTAAAAACCAAAGGGAATATAGGACTCAACAAATATAGGTGGGAAATATAAACTTTCAGAACACTAAAAGGTCATCCAGAATATTAAAGGAAAAGAGGCTCAAAAAATAAAGGAAAATTTGAAATACTCATTAAGTGTAGGAATCTTCCCCTTACATTAGTCCTTTATGTAACTCAACTCAACTCTAATCGATTACCTTCTTTTAAAGTCATTCCATTGGATGAGATTATTGGGGGAATGATTAAGTAGCGGAATATGGGCCAAACCTCTGAAAAAGGTAATCCAGGA
This sequence comes from Ursus americanus, assembly GCF_024610735.1. NCBI lineage: Eukaryota > Metazoa > Chordata > Mammalia > Carnivora > Ursidae > Ursus > Ursus americanus. Next base: position 45,113,692 of record NC_142142.1, read on the forward strand.
GAGAGAAAAGGTCCGATGAGAGAATTGAAAGCAAACCATCATAAAGTAGTGTCACAGAATCTAGGAGCAAAGAGAATCTTGGGATAAGCCTTCATATCTATTTACCTGAAGATTGCTAGGAAGAATAATTTTGATTGAGTGGGAAGGGGTGATGAATAAGTAGATATGGAAATTGCAGACTCATGAATGCAAAAGTTTGGAAGTAGAAAGAAGATCAGTGGTAATGATCACTGGGTCTGTGAAAAGATGACGTGGAGATTCTCAGCACCTTCCTGGTCATAAACCTTGTGAGCCTAAGTGTCAACCACATTCTGCTGACTCTGAGACATTCCACTTAACAAAGCAAAACATCTCTCTATCTGATCCTTTGTGATGGCAGTTGTTTTGAGTTGAGAGCATATTTTCAGAGAGGCACTCAGTTTTACTGTGGCTTATCCCTCAACCTTTAGTCATGAACACCAACTCGTGCAGACGAGCATGCATAGATACTGAAGCACGATTCCCTTAGGTTTAGAAAATTAAGAACCTATGATACATATAACTCTATATAATAATATAGAAAAACAGAACATTACTTACTCACATTTGAGAAAAAATCTAAGTGGTTCTACTTGACAGAACGTAGGACAGAGAAATTGGAGGTTTTGATCCAGTCCTACTTCTACCACAAGGTTGCTGCATGAGCTCCGATAGGGAGGACAAAAGGTCCTGGGAGCTACGTAGCTGACTGGGACAGCCTACCTCTGATGGTGCAAAGATTAGTTAGTGTTAAGTGTTAAGTGCTCCCCACAAGAGTGTAAGAGAGCAGAGTTCTCTCTGTTAATGAAGTGCCCTGCCCACAATATGCTTGGCACTGGCTGGACCGGCAAATATTCTTGGCAGACGTAGGTCATACTAAGCCTCCACACTTTGATTGGGTCTCGGTGTCCATATGATTTCTCTCACAAGTCAGAGCACTTTAGGCATCATTAACAATCATGCACAAACTCCCCTGGTAAATATAGATATAGGACATCCCTACATACATATGAAACCCAATAGTTTGATTAATCTCCTTTCCATCACCCTCTTTTGTCTCCCTACTGTTTCTCTCCTCATTTCCACTCAGGCTTCCAATCATCTTCTATTCCACCAATTTTGTTTTCCCTGAAAACGATGCTTACATCACACCATCCCTGCTTCCTCGAGATGTCCCCTGATCTTTTACTCTATGCTCTTTCCAACCCTCTGTCTGACATTTACTCAACCTCCCCCATTATTCATCCTTTAAAGCCTAGCTCCCATGCCACCTTTTCTGCAAAGCCTTCCCCAAAACCCCTACATAGAAATAATCACTCACTCCTCTGAGCTTTTATACTTTCTCTGTGTTTATGGTGCTGATGTTGTCATTCAGTTATTAAAAGAAAGGACACTGGAGTCAGATGGTAGGACTTTTAATTCTTGTTTTGTGACTTACTAGCTGGGAAAATTACTTAGCTTTGCATGTATAAAATGCAGATACTACTACTACTGATACTTAAAAGGATTATGGTGAGGGTCAGATGAGTTAGTATATGTAAAATGTTTATGAAAATACCTAGCGTGTGGTAAGCACTAGGGAGTGTTTTCTGTTGGTATCATCACATTTTATTATGGACAATTCTATAATATCCGATTCTAACATCAAGTGGTGGAATCCTTCAGGACAGAGACCTTATTCATCTTTATAGACTTAGCACAAGAATAGTATCTGCTGCAAAACAGATATTTAATAATTACTTCTCCAGGGTGTCTTGCTGGAAAAGAGATTTGAGGGTATTAGGCTGAACTTGAGCCAAATCGAAACCTAGAGAACCATATCGACGTATCTTCTCATCTGCTTTTTGTTTCTCTTTCCCTCCACCATAAACTAGACAGCTCTCTTTCTCATTTCTGTTACTTCCAGGGGAATTTGCTTTTGAAAAGAGAATATAGAATTTGGGAGGAAATTAATTTTTTTAATTTATTTTGTTATTAGTTTCAGCGGTAGAATTTAGTGGTTCATCAGTTGCATATAACACCCGGTGCTCATTACATCAAATGCCCTCCTTAATGCTCATCACCTAATTCATTTTTTAATGGCAGAATTCCAGGCATGAAAAACATAAAATACTTTGTGTTTGGTGCTCTGACCAACATGATTTAGAGTACACCTTTATGGAGACTTTAAAGTTGGCTCAATGTACATGGTTTGTGTCCCCCTTCCTTGTTTTATTATAGTAGCAAGAATGTTAATGGATTCACAGGATCTGAATCCTCCTTAAGGAACAACACTAAGCTATATTTTATTGTTTAGGCCTTAGGCCTCCCACCATCTCCTAATTGGGGGTTCGGAGAAGAAATTATTGAATAAGCTAAATAAATGTATCTTGTAAATGTTTTGTTAACTGAATTTCAATATTCCTGAAGCAAAACTTGCTGTTACTTTAAAATTTTTTAAAGATTGCTTGAGCGTATTGTGGGAGGGAATGGAGAAAATCTCTGGGAACTGCTAGGTCCTGTTCTTCTTTATGAAACTATTTATTGGATAAAGTGAATGGCTCTGCTGAAAGGAGAACCCAAGTGGTGGTTGCCGCAGACAACTTGATTTCTAATTAAGAGATGAAGAGGGAGGAGGGTTAAAGCATAGAGCGCCACTCACTCCACTGTCTCTCCAGCAAACTGAAACAAGGACACAAAGGAGCATAACTTGGAAGCCTTAGAATAAATTCACAGGAACCCTGGGGCTCTTTGAGTCTTCCTTGGAAAATCACTGGTTTAGTCTAATAATCCGACCCAGTAAGACCACGGTTTTATCACACTCATAATCACACTATGAGCTGGTAGTGCAATGGAAGCATCTGGTCTAGAGCGCTAGTCACAAAGCTTTCACTTTCCTTACATAGTTGGGAGCTAATTGTATTTGCCTAAGGACCTACAAGGGGAGAAAACAGGCATGAGGACAATCATGGGATGGAGAGGAAAGCGTCTTTGCTGATAAGTTCTAAGTTATTCCCCTTTCATTCAGTTGAGGAGGCAGAGAAAACATTTTATTTTGCCTTTGACATTTAGTCTGTTCATATTGAAAGAGAAGATCCTATCATGCTCTCAATCAGTTATTTAGAATCCATTTCTCCAGCTTATTGCCTTTCCTCATAAACTTGGTCTCATACAAAATTTAGAGGAACATGAGCTGGGAAAGGTAGACAGAATGCCGCAGGGGAAAAGAACATCTTCCTTCCTTCCTTCCTTCTTTCCTTCCTTCCTTCCTTCCTTCCTTCCTTCCTTCCTTCCTTCCTTCCTTCCTTCCTTCCTTCCTTCCTTCCTTCCTTCGTAGAGGTTCTCCAGAAGAAAGGCAAAATAACAGCAACCCAGATGGTTATTTTGAAGCTGGGGGAGCAGACAGGTAAAACAAGAAAATAAAATAGACAAAATGATAAAGGATTGTGATGGAGTGAGCCATGCCCTTCAGCATGTGCCGAAAAGTCACGTTAGGATTCTAGAAGGATATTTTGCATGTGGGGCCAGAAAGAATTCCATGCCGTCAACCCATCCAGCCACTCTTACTAACTCTCAGGAACATGGTTTGTCCTGTGCCAAATTATTTTTAGGGCTGTTTTAACTTCCTTATTCCTCAAGGTATAGATTAAAGGGTTCAGCATTGGTCCTACCAGATTCATCAGAATTTGAACCACAGTTCCCAGCATGGGATTGGCCATGGGCTGCAGGTAAACAGTGATGATGGGCCCATATGCACAAAGGATGGCAATGAGGTGGGCACTGCAAGTGGAGAAGGCCCGGCGGCGGCCCTCTGTTGAACGAATATGCAAGATGGAGATGGTGATTCGAGTGTAGGATAAAAGGATTAGGAGAAAGCAGAGGAGAGATACCAGGCCAACATTGGTGAAACTCACCCTCTGGGCTAGGGATGTATCAGCACAGGCCAAAGGCAAGAGTGCTGGAATATCACAGAAGAAGTGATCCACTTCATTGGGACCACAGTATGGCAAAGTGAAGGTGAGCAAAGTCAAGATACTGGAATGGATACACCCTAACAGCCATGTGCCCACAGCCAGAGCCCCACAGATTCGAGGGCTCATGATGACTGTGTACCGCAGAGGGTAACAGATAGCAGTGAAGCGGTCATAGGCCATCACGGTATACAAGAAACATTCAATGCTGCCAAGGAAATGGAAGAAGAAGAGCTGGGAGACACAGCTCTCATAGGAAATGAGTGGGCTCAGTCCCATGAGGTACAGCAGCATTTTAGGACACGTCACAGAAGAGAAACTCATGTCAAACACAGACAGGTTCCCCAGGAAAAAATACATGGGTGTGTGAAGGCGAGAGGAAGAAAGAATAGCCACAAGGATGGACACATTTCCCAGCAAGGTGCAGGCATAGAAGGGCAAGAACAAGACAAAAAGCATAGTTTCCAGCCCCTTTGTGTGTGGAATCCCCAGCAGGATGAATTCAGTCACCACCGAGCAGTTCTTCTTCTCCATGAGAGATAGTCCTAGGGAAGGAAAAGGAAGCAGAGGACATGGAAGAATGCCCTGGCGTGATGTTAGTGAACATACTGGGCAAATGAAATGTGTAATTGAAATGATAGCATTTTGGCTCAAAGTTAAGGAAATATTGCTGATGACCATATCACAGGGTATTTTAACTGGAATATAGTTGCCATAGAAAACTTAATGGTTGCTGTGCCAAATATTTTTGTTATACTGATTCTAAATGCAGACATTGCTTATTAAAACAATACTTCAAAAAAAAAAAGCATCTTAGAACAAAGATTTTCAAAGGGAAGGACAGGGCCCACACAAATGTGTGCTCTTTCAGAGAGGAAAGATATCGGAAGCCTCAGAATCAACCAGGGCCTTTTTCATATGTTGAGATATGAACTACAACTTAGGAATCACTGTATTTGTGGACCACTGCCTCTGACAACATCATATTTTCTGTCTCTGATTTTTCAGAAAGCCATGTGTTCGACAATCAGTGCTTTACATTGGAAATGCTTATACAACATGATTTCAGTTCAGTTAACCTTCACAGTTACGTTTTTGAGATGAATCTGTAGAAAAGAAAACATCAAGGCAACTCTCCTAGAATGAGATCACTAGAAATGGCAGAGCTAGGGATCTAATTTTTTTTCTCCTGACATCATCAGTCTTTCCAATGTATGGCATCTGTGATGGACTGTGACATTACTAACCTTATCACATTTTCTCCATGTTATTCATGCTTTCTTGGTGATGTCACCAGGCTCTGAAAATGTTCCTGCTCCTCCTTAGTAAATAATGGAAAGCCAACCTGTCCCCCAGCCACCCGCACCACCACCACCACCACATACACCCTCAGATGTAAAGTGTAGGGGAGTAAATACTTTTTGATGTGCACGGCTATATCCTCAGTGCAAAAAACAGCATCCAGCACAGAGTAAGTTCTTAATAAATGCTTGATGAATGAAGTAGTGAAATGGTTCACTCAATGACTGGCAAAATTGGATAACATTCAGTATTTTGTCTTGTATAAAGACTTATATGATACTGTCGGATATTAGTCTCCATACACATCCTTGTAAAGAAGCACGATCATACACTTGTTCCTGTTTGGCCCTGTTTTTCTGAATATTTAGAATTTCTCTGTTTATCTTCATGGCATCTGTACCCAGGAAGAAGTTCTGCACTGTCCTCTAAAAAGTGACTAGACTCAAGATAAGAGCCACACATAATCTATACTGCCCCCCCAAAAGTCCTGGATGTTTATCAAGAGGAATCACACATTACAGAAAGAATTGGACCGAAGGTGTCCAGGTGAAGGCTCATTTGGAATATCCAGCCTTTTAATTATTTTGAATCAAGTCCAAATCCCTGGTTATATAGGACAATAATAAGAACGGAGTTTTTGAGTTGGTTGGCCAACACGATGAGTTGAAAGACAAACCAAGCAAATAATGTCCTATTCTTGGGGTTAGTAGTTCCATGCTCCTAGTCACCCTAGACTCTGAGACCCTTTATAAACCAAGGACTACAAGTACTCCTCTCCACAAGACGTATGAAAAACAAAAAAGGAGCACAAAGAGATGAAGATGGCACTTATGTGACTTACAAGGAGGCAGTTTGATCCTTTCACTCTGTCTCTCTAGGATCTTCTGCCCAAATTTGCCTTTGACATCACATCATAAACCGGGGTCAAGAATCTCCTCCCAAGGGGCGCCTGGGTAGCGCAGTCGTTAAGCGTCTGCCTTTGGCTCAGGGCGTGATCCTGGAGTTCTGGGATCCAGTCCCACATCGGGCTCCTCGGCTGGGAGCCTGCTCCTTCTCCCTCTCCCCTGCTGTGTTCCCTCTCTCGCTGGCTGTCTCCCTGTCACATAAATAAATAAAATCTTTAAAAAAAAAAAAAAAAAGAATCTCCTCCCAAGGTCTGGAAAGCTCTTTCTTGGTGAAATAAACTCAGGTTAAATGACATAAAGCTGAATGTACCTCTGTCTTCTGCAAAGATTTCTTCCAGGACACTAATAGCTGTTGTTTTCTCTTATGTGGAAATTTAAATGCCATTGGAGGCCTTTGGGATCCCATTCCTGAGTGAATTCTGATTCAAGGGGATTGTTGAACAAAGGGAGTAATTAGAAGTAAGTAAATGATCTGGTTGAAACAAAATATGCTAATATTCCCCTTTGTGGCATGACTATGGACATGAACAAGATAAAACCATATCTAATACTTTTATTTCTGTGGTTGATCTAGAGAAGTGAGACAAAGGCAGAGAGGTACAGCTCAATCTTAGGATATATGTAGAAAGCATTTCCTCAGTTTCAGAGTATAGTATTAGGATGAGAAGCAACTATATATCCTAGGCTTTTAAATATCCAGTTTCAAGTACCTTATCTCAAATTGTTCTCCATAGCTCTTCTCCTACTTTTCAGATGCTGTTTTCTAACATTTTGATTTGGAAATATAATTTCCATGATTAGACTCTCCAACAAGCAGTTTTGTCAATTGGCAAAGTTGGCTTCCCTGAACTAGGACTTGTTCTCCACATGATTTTTCTAGAATTGTATTAATGTATTTTTTTAAATAATTTTTTATTATGTTATGTCAGTCACCATAAGGTACATCCTTAGTTTTTGATGTAGTGATCTATGATTCATTGTTTGCGTATAACACCCAGTGCTCCATGCAATACGTGCCTTCCTTAATACCCATCACCGGTCTATCCCAATCCCCCACCCCCCTCCCCTCTGAAGCCCTCAGTTTGTTTCCCAGAGTTCATAGTCTCTCATGGTTCATTCCCCCTTCTGTTCCCCCCCCCTTCATTCTTCCCTTCCTTCTCCTATCGATCTCCCTGCTATTCCTTATGTTCCATAAATGAGTGAAACCATATGATAATTGTCTTTCTCTGCTTGACTTATTTCACTTAGCATAATCTCCTCCAGTCTCGTCCATGTTGCTGCAAATGTTGGGTAATCGTTCTTTCTGATGGCTGAGAATTGTATTAATGTATTAAACAATACATATTTATTAAGAATTTATACAACTAGGCACAAGACATGTTGCTGAACCTGGAATTTCTTTTCTATGAAGGGTGGCAAGAACCTTGCCCCTTGAGACCAGATATTTGAAATGTGAGAATTGTTCATCTTTCATATACGAGAGGGTTATAATTTTCAAAGAACTAAAATAGATTAATTAATTTATTAATTAATTAATGAAATGGAGAAAGCAAAAGGAAAAAGGATCAACAATGCTAAAATCTAGCTCTCTGAAAAGACTAAGAGATATATCTCTGTAAGATGACTGCTAGACAAAAGAGAAAAAGCACATATAAAAGTTAATTTCCAATAAATTGGAAAACCGTGATAAACTGTTCCACATATGAGTGTAACCATATAATAATCGTCTTCCTCTGCTTGCCTTATGGAACATGAGGAATAATGCGGAGGACCACAGTGGAAGGGAGGGAAAACTGAACGGGAAGAAATCACAGAGGGAGACAATCCATGAGAGACTCTGGACTCCGGAAAACAAATTAAGGCTTACAGAAAGGAGGGGCATGAGGGGAGGGGGTAACAGGGTGATGGGTATTAAGGAGGGCATGTGTTGTGATGAGCACTGGGTGTTATACACAACTAAGAAATCATTGAACACTACATCAAACACTAATGTACTACATGTTGGCTAACTGAACATAAAAAAAAACTGTGATAAATTGGACAAAAACTTTTATTTTGATTTGCATTTCTTTCTTTTTTTTTTATTATGTTAGTGACCACACAGTACATCATTAGTGTTTGATGTAGTGTTCCATGATTCATTGTTTGCGTATAACACCCAGCGCTCCATGCAATACATGCCCTCCTTAATACTCATCACTGGGCTAGCCCATCCCCCACCCCCTTCCCCACTAAAATCCTGAGTTTGTTTCCCAGAGTCCTTTTAAAGATACAACTTATCTGAGAAACAAACTGAGGGCTTCAGAGGGGAGGGGGATGGGGGAATGGGATAGACCGGTGATGGGTAGTAAGGAGGGCATGTATTGCATGGTGCACTGGGTGTTATACGCAACTAATGAATCATCGAACTTTACATCAAAAACCAGGGATATACTACTGTATGGTGACTAACATAATATAATAAAAAAATATCATTGTAATAAAAAAAACAGACTCAAAAAAGAAATAGAAAATATGAATAGTCATATGTTTTAGTTTCTGTTGCATAACCAATTATTCCAAATCTTAGTGGCTTAAAATATCTGACATTTATTATCTCATGGTTTATTTGGGTCAGGAATCCAGACACAGCTTAACTGGGTGCCTCTGGCTCAAAGTCTGTCTTGAGGTTTCAAACTGTTGCCTGGGACTATAGTGTCTTTGAAGGCTTGACTGGAGAAGGATTTGCTTCCCAGCTTATTCACATGGCTATTGGTAGACCTGAGACCTGCCCATAAGACTGCCTTGCAACATAACAGCTGGCTTCTCCCAAGGCAGTCATTCCTAAAGACAGCAAAATAGAGCAAGTACACCCAAGATTGAAGCCATAGTCTTTTATAATGTAATTTTGGAAGTGATATCCCATCACCTCTGCCACATTGTATTCACTAAAACCAAGTCACTAAATCCAGAGACCTGATTGCACAAAAGCATGAATCCTAGAAGGTGGGGTCATTGGAGCCCATATTAGAGAGGCATTGCAGGACAGTAGGGGATGTTGAAATATTAAATAAATGATGCTGGGACAATTAATTGAATACTCATTTTTTTTAAGTAGAAGGGAATTGAATTCTTACCTCATCACAAACACAAGTCAACTCCCGGTTATCAAGACTGTGTGAAAGGAATCTATTCAAAGTCCCTCCCGCCCCACCCCACCACAGTTACAGAAGACAAAACTCACAGTTGTCTGCATTTGGCTGTAACTCTTTATTTTTCTAGGTCATAGTACCCTATATTCTCAGAAAGTAGACTCCCAACTGCAGAACATATTCTTCTCTAGCCTGACCACAACCCGCATCCCAGTCGAGCCCCAGACAGAGTCCAAGAAACCTGCCACCTCCTGCTCTACCTGGCCAAGAGTCCATGCCCTCCCCACACCGTCCCTTGGGCACAGCTGCACCTTCTCACATCCTTAAAAAGCCTTTAAAAGGCCCAGCCTAACAGAAACTCAGGGCCCACCTTTGTCTAGATGTCTGGCCCCTCCCATCCCTCGGAGAGGGAATAAACTCTGTCCTGCTACTTGCTCCACTCCTTGTGAAATTCTTTGCCACCACGTCACCTGCCACCCTGACACTATGAAAACATTAAAGACATAAATTAAGAATAATATGATTGCTAAACAAGACACAATCACCTCTGAAAGAGATTATAAAGGAAAAGTTTGATATATCATTCACATTAAATGAACACATTGATTTTATTTTAAAAAAATGCCTTAAAGTTAATAGAGGAGCCACAGCTAGGAAAAGATATTTGTAGTGCATATTATCCATAAAAGACCAGTATCTAGGATACATACAGAACTACTGTGAATCAATTTTATAAAAGTCAAAATACTAAACAGGAAACTGAACTAAGAAAATAACCTAAATTTCCCAAAGCAGGAAACCCAAACTGTCATTAAACATAGGGGAAGTTGCTCAACTTTATAGGTAATTGAGTATCTGTGATTTGAGAATACAATGGCCACAATTTAACAACATCAGATTGGCAAGTATTACGAAGAACATCATTGCAAAGTGTGGACAATCATGAGATATGCTCTGAATTCTCGTCCACTGAGGGTGTGGCTTTCATTCTTAGAAGCACTTCAGAAAGCAGTTTGGCATTACCTAGCAAATTTGCTATTTGAATATCCTCCAATTCAGCCATTCTGCTCCTGAATGCATCTTCTAGAGAAACTCTTTGACCTGTGCTCTAGACACATGCAAAAGAATGTTCAAAACAAATTAGAAGCCACCTACATGCCTTACAACAACAGAATGAATAAAGAAATAATAAAATGTAAAATTTCAGCCATATGTGTCAAAATCAGTGAATCTCAAAAACAAGTTTGAAAAGAATAAAGGCAATCATGTATGAGTCTATTTAAACAAATTTCAAAACCAGAAAAAAAACTGTACAATATGTTGTTTAGGGATGCATACATAGTGCTAAATTCATAAATAAAATAAAATAAAGGTATTTCCTTAACAAGAACACCTTGCTAGTAACATGTGTGAGAATGAGGATAACAGAAGTACACAAAAGAAACCTCTAGATTATATTCTATTTTCTGTACTGGCTGAAAAATATGAGTATTCTTTAAATTTTATAATATTTTTAAAGTATGAAAGATATTTCACAATACAAATAATTTTTAAAACTGCAATAAATAAAAACATATTATTAAATTTGTTTTGGATACCAAAACAATATAAATAATAGATAAGATACATATATTGATTCCCAATCAATAAAGAATGCATCCAGTTAATTTCTTGATTATGGAAAACAACACACAATTTATTGATACATAATTTTTAACAGGTTGTATTATGTTATGTTTGGTTTATTCACCAAATAAATTTTAAAATTTCATTATATGTTAGGGCATATAAATGGACAAAAACATCTTAGGGTAATTACAAACTTCCACCCAAGCCCAAAACAGCCATGATTCATAACAACCTTTCTTGAAAAGGTCAAAATCAGTAGTTGGTGTGACTATGCCAAAGTATTCTGTAACTTTTGGCTCTGTCCTTTGGAATAAATATATATTTTACATTTATCCAGAGAATTAGGAATGTCAATAGAAGAACCCCATTATACTAAGTCCTTTGAAAGTTTTGGGGGCTTGACACCATGGAGATTTAGGGGGTTGCTTTTATGGGTAACTAGGAGAGAAGAAGTTACCTCAGTATAGCTAGAAAGAAGGCGATCTACCTATCTCTCTGTCAAGCCAAGGCCAATTCTATTTGCTAGTACAACCCTAAGAGCCCAGTTCCTTAATAAGAACTAGTCAGGTTCCCAAAGTAGATAGAAAATAATTAAAACATGCAGGTGGATGGTCCCTCCTAGAGAACTATCACCACAGCCCATCAGTTTGTTTCTCTGTGAAGAGAGGGGAGCACAAAACCCCATGATTTGTGGGATTATTCTCAAGGGTCTGGTCCCACCACTTGAACGAGCCACAGCACCTCACGTCCATACACACACCACACATCGTGTCCTTTAGTACCGAGCAGTCAGGCTACAGGCAGCAGGAGCAAGTTCACTCTGTCTAGCACCCCGCTAAATTGATGCGATAATCCTAGCTTGTGACAGATTCTGGTAGACTTGTCAAAATCATATTCCAAGGTGCCTACCCAATCACTCTTGGTGTTTGATGGATGGAAAACGAATGCAGTGATTGATGCTAACAGGCAGAAGCTGAGAAATTTCGGAGGTTAGTGGAGATTGCTTGTATGAGCAAGAATAATGTTCATTGACCTTCATGCCTAAGAAACCTGGCCACGAGGACACAGGAGCAGTGGCATCAGCATGGATCACATCCAGATGGCCCTGCTGCCATGAAGATTTCTCAGGTCTACTTGAGGTGCTACAGAGTTTTCTCACAGTGGGGGTGTGTCCCCATGTCCCTTATCATCCACCCTTTCACCCTCTGTCCCTGGTCAGTAATTCGCCTTGGGCCCTGGTGGTACCCAGCCCACGTGAAATCCCACTCTTCAACCATTATCCATATAGCCTTGAAGAAAAGTGTTCTCAAATTCAACTAACCTCTGTGATAGAAATCAGCAAACTGTGGCTTATGGGGCATATCTTTTTTGCTGCCTGATTGTATAAGTGAAGTTTTATTGGAACAAGACTCATCCATTTGTTGTTATGCTTTTCTATGGCACTTTTCATGCTGTCATAGCAGAGTTCAGTATTTGCAGTTTCAGACAATATAGTCCTCAAGGCCTAAAATATACACTATCCGGACATTTAGAGAAAATGTTTATTGATCCCTGTCTGTTAGATGGGGATTATGTCACAGGTTTCTATCAGTTAGAATTGCTGTTCAGTTGTCTTCATGGCAGAAAGACTTACAACTGTCATGGATATATATTTTTTTTAATTAATTTAATACACAAATGGGAAGGAAAAAAAACAGCTTTACCCACAAGGGGACTAGTGACCTTCTGAAGCAATCTGGCCCCCAGCCAGTTTTTTCAGGGCTCCTTTGACTTCTTTGTTTCTCAGAGTGTAGATTGTGGGGTTCAGCATGGGGGTGACTACATTGCCAAAGATTTGCACTGGGGTTACCAGCACCTCAGTCAAAGATGGCTGGGTATAGATGAGGGCACAGGGCCCGAAGAACAGTGTGACCACTGAGAGGTGGGAGACACAGGTGGACGCTGCCTTGCGCCTCCCCTCAGCAGAATGCATCTTTAGGATTGCAATGACAATACGGACATAAGAAGCAAGGATGAGGAGAAAACATGTCATGGGCACAAGGCCGATGTTGGTGAAGCTCACCGTCTCTATGATGAAGGTGTTACCACAGGCCAATTTGACTACAGGGAAAATGTCACAAAAGAAATAGTCTACCTCGTTAGACCCACAGTATGGCAGTTGGAAGGTCAGTGTGGTGAGAATTGTGGCATGAAAAGAGCTAGTAAACCAGGTGCCGGCAGCCAGCAGGGCACACACCCGGTGATTCATGATGATGGTGTAATGCAGTGGGTGGCAGATGGCAGCAAATCGGTCATAAGCCATCACCGTGTAGAGCAGGCACTCGGTGCTGCCTAGGAAATGGTAGAAAAAGACCTGAGACATGCAACCACCCAGAGAAATGACTCGGTTCCTCACCAGCAGGTTGGCCAACATCTTTGGGGTGCTCACAGAAGAGAAGCCGATGTCCAGCACAGAGAGGTTACAAAGAAAGAAATACATAGGAGTGTGGAGGTGGGGATCAGATGTCACAGCTACAAGGATAAGCAGATTTCCTAGGAGGGTACAGAGGTAGAAGAAGGAGAACACAGCAAAGAGCGTGGTTTCTTGCCCCTCTGTGTGTGGGATGCCCAGCAGGATGAACTCTGTAACCGAAGTGTGATTCCCCATCGCCATGGAAGTTAGGCTTTATCCTGGGAAGGAGGAAGAAGGACAAGAAGTTAACGACCCAAGGAATGAAATCGCACTGCTTACTACCAGTAGATTCATAAAGGGAAACATAATCATAGGCTCTATCAGTGAAAAGATAGTGTTTATTGTTACTTGGACTGCCCCAGAAGGACGTATGGTCTCTGGGGTGAGGACACAATGAGGTAACTTGACTGGTATATAGACAGGTATTATTTTATTATTATGAGATGGAGAAGAGCAAATGGCAAAAAGTGTATAAGTTTTGAGAGCTGAGAAAGGACAGGGAAGACAAAGGAAGGATAAAATTAGAGAAAAGAGGAGGCAATGGATTAGGCACATTTATAGTTGACATGGAATTTTCATAACCATTTTCTCTGACACTTGAACAGAATCCCAGAAGTCAGGTGTAATATCTCCATTTCATAGATGATGAAGAAATGACGATTCAGGGAAGTTAAATAACTTGCTCAGGTTCTCAGATACAAATCATGACAGATTCAGGAGTGGAACCCAAGGATTCTAAGTGCATCAGACCATAACTGGAAAAAGAGAAAAAAGAACTATGGAAATGCAAATATAAGAAAAATCAATATATTCTCTGAACTGAAAGGGCCTTAACGATAATTTAGCTCAATCACTGACTTTTTAATTTTGTTGTCTCCATAAACATCCTTGCCAGGTGGTTCTTGAGTTTCTCTCAGACCATTCTTATGTTAATTCTATCCTTTTATCTATTATTGCTCAACACTCCAGACAGCCATGCAGCAAAGAATGTTAGTGCTTCTTTATTTCAGTCGACCCCTCAAACATCTCAAGAACAATTAAAGCAACTTTGAGAACACTGTGACCTAAAATTGAACTTTCTCATATGTAAAACTATAAGGAAGATTTTCATCTTGGTTTCTGCTTAGTGCTGGAACCATTAATTTTTCTTGTTTTATTTTGTTTCTGCAAAATCACAGGTCCTTACATATATAGTTTAAAGGTACCCAGTTTCACCATTTTAATATTTACACACCACCTGAGCTTTTTAAAGCATCTTTGTGGATTTTTACTCTGTCATCCGGTGTACACTCTGTTCTTTTCTGGATGACCTTCCTTTAATCATGTGGCCTCCTGGTATCCATCTTTAAGTACTTGCCCACTAGAAATACACACACACACACACACACATACAGATTAGATAGATAGATAGATAGATAGATAGATAGATAGATAGATAGATAGATACACACACACAAACATATATATATATATATATATATATATATATATATATATATACATACATATATATACACACACATACTTTGAAGAAACTGGTAAGAGAATCTGCCCAAAAAAGTAGTAAATTCTCCTTGACTAAGAGTTGGAGACTCTTTTCCTGATCTCAGTAGAGAAGAGATCTAGATTATATGTAATGTCTCTCAATTTAACTATACTTGGGGGTTCCATTTAATATCGTGCAAATGTATATACACATTTTTTTGTATCCTATGGGTTAAGAAAGTCACTGCAGGGGCGCCTGGGTGGCACAGCGGTTAAGCGTCTGCCTTCGGCTCAGGGCGTGATCCCGGCGTTATGGGATCAAGCCCCACATCAGGCTCCTCCGCTGGGAGCCTGCTTCTTCCTCTCCCACTCCCCCCTGCTGTGTTCCCTCTCTCGCTGGCTGTTTCTATCTCTGTCAAATAAATAAATAAAATCTTTAAAAAAAAAAGAAAGAAAGTCACTGCAAAGATAGAATATTTTATAAGTTTCTAGAGAATTTTGTTTTTTGTTTTTTTTGTTTTTTGCTCCAAAAGAGATTGAGAAAGAACAAATTCCATGACGTGAAAGCTTTTCCTCTAAGAGCAAGAACAAGGTAAGGATGCCGAGTGATACCACTTCTGGCCAGAGCAATTAGGCAAAAAACAAAAGAAACAAAAACACAAAAACCAAAACAAAACAAACGGAAAACAACAACAGCAGCAGCAAAACGTCCAAATTGGAAAAGAATAAGTAAAATTTTGTAGATTATATGATCTTCTATATAGGAAACCTACAAGACCCCACATACACACACACAAATAGCCACCACAAGTGAATGGATGAAGCAAATGTTGTATATACACGCAATAGAATATTATCCTGCCTCAGAAAAATTCTGTAACGTGACACGTGGTTAGACCTTGAGGATATTAGGCTATGTGAAATAAGCCGTTCACAGAAGGACAAACACTGAATGATTCCACTTACATCAAGTATCTAAAACAGTCAAATTTATAGAACCAAAGAGTGGGATGGTAGTTGCCAGGTGAGCATAGGGAAATGGGGATTTACTAATCAACAGGCATCGTGTTTTGTTTAAGCAAGGTGAATGAGTTCTAGAGATCTGCTGTACAGCATTGCACCCAGAGTCAGTATTCTGTATATACAGCTGAAAATCTGTTAAAGGGGTAGATCTCATGATAAGTGTTCTTACCACAATACAAAAAATTCAGGGGAAAAAGTATTTCTAAAAATGAAAACAAAAGGATCACATAAGGGCACCTGGGTGGCTCAGTTGGTTAAGCATCTGCCTTCCTCTCAGGTCATGATCCCAGTGTCCTGGAATAGAGCCCAGTATCAGGCTCCCTGCTCAGCGGGGAGCCTGCTTCTCCCTCTCCTCCCTAATTGTGCTCTGTCTCTCACTCTCAAATAAGTAATTAATTTTTTAAAAAAAAAGGATCACAAAGACTAAAGGGAAAATCAAAGCAAATAAATAAATATGATACAGTGTAATAATTATAGCATTAAAGATATATGTCTGTTATAGTTATGATTAATACTTTCTGTTGGGGTTTTGCGGGAAGTCTTCACAAAGAGTATCCAGGGTACATGCTGTAAGAGGCACTATATGAAGGAATAAAATCTTTGGATTAAATCAGTGATGCAAAATTAGGAGCTTCATGTTTGAGATAAATGACTTTGATAACAGTGTATAGGGTTTTACAGGGGGAATAGGTTAGAGCTAGTGAGATAAGAATCTAAAGCAACCACCCAGGCAAGGGAGGAAAAAATGATAAATTCACATACATTTAAAAAGTGAATTAATGTCTTACTAAATAATAGAAAGACTAAGGATGCTGGGGTGGCTCAGTCAGTTAAACATCTGTCTTTGGCGCAGGTCATGATCCCAGGATTCTGGGATCAAGCCCGTGTCTGGCTCCCTGCTCAGCAGGGAGCCTGCTTCTCCTTTCCCCCTCCCCACTGCCTCATGTGCTCTCTCAAAAACAAATAAATACAATCTTTAAAAAAAAATAGAAAGACTAGGTGGATGGTAGTGCTTTAAATGAGATATGGAATTAAGTGAATTATAGAATGAATATCAGATGATGTCTAGAAAGCAGTTGGACGCATGACTCTGAATCTAAAAAGCTCAGGGCTAGACACGTAACGAAAAATGGAAGATTACTCCTTGAATGTATGAAGTGGAAGAGTGCTGAAGATAGAACACAAGATAGGACACAAGAAACGAGCTGGGAGCATCTGAGAAGCGTCTGGAGTTCTGAGGCCATTTTTCACTCCATCCCCCCACCACTCCCCAGATTATTCTGTGGCTCAGATACACTGTTAAAATCAGTGTATTTAAATAAACAAATGAAAATAACACTCATCCAGCACTCACTCTCAGCCAGAAAGGCATTACTCTAAGCCCTTTATAGACATTAATGTACTTAATCCTCTTAATAACCATCTGTAGTGGATACTATTATTCTTCCTGACTTATAGAAGAGTAAACTGAGTCATAGAAGGTTAAGTAATTTGCCAAATTACGTTAAGATTAGCAGGCAGTAATTTCTGGAGTTAAATAGAGATCGTATGAGTTCTTGGGCTAAGTGTGAGTCACGTGATTATGGTAGGTCTATTTTAGGAGATGATTATTTCTAAGTTTTTTAGAGCTCAGTCCAGGTTCTATGTTGGAGAGGAGAAAAAAAAGCCTTATACAGTTGCGTGGCGTAAACTGCATAGGGTGAGTCAAACGCTTCACTGGACATAGAGAAGAGTGCTAACTTCCTGCACAATAGTATTGAAGTGAATTCCACAAAGCGATACATTAAGCCATGCTAGTCCTGTGAATGACTCTCCAGAAACAATACACTGTGAGTGTGTTAAGTTAGTGACTTCAAATGTCTTCTCTTCATCAAGTACCGAAATGCATTAGAACAATTATGCTAAGGGATATTTAACAATCCAGGAGCCCAAATTTTAAGGGTCCAGTGGTTAATTCCATAGTACAATTCCTTAACTATAGAGACGTCTTTATCATCATGAGACCAAAGAGGGCCATAGCGCAGGCTTATATATTGGAACTCATGCAGAATAAATCTTAGATGATTCACTCTGGAAGGAAGCAAAAAGATGATCTCAGTTTGTGCTTCGAATATTACATGAAGAGGTGAAAATCAAGAACAAAGAAATTTGCCCAGTGTCGTAGACAAGGTAGGTGTGATTCTCAGTTACACCTAATCCCATGGCATCATTTCCAGCATTATTATGAAGAGGGAGATACCCCCCCACACACACACACACGCATGCATTTTTCTGGGGAAATGTCCAATAGTATTCTTGTGTTCTTAAAAGAGTTCACAACCATCAAAATGGTAAAGAATCTCTACTCAGGGGGGCGCCTGGGTGGCACAGCGGTTAAGCGTCTGCCTTCGGCTCAGGGCGTGATCCTGGCGTTGTGGGATCGAGCCCCACATCAGGCTCCTCCGCTATGAGCCTGCTTCTTCCTCTCCCACTCCCCCTGCTTGTGTTCCCTCTCTTGCTGGCTGTCTCTATCTCTGTTGAATAAATAAATAAAATCTTTTAAAAAAAAAAAAAAGAATCTCTACTCAGCCTAGAAAGATGATAACATGACATCTGTGATCGAGCAGGTTAATGTGAAGGTGAAATGAATACATTTTTGTTTACTTATTTTCCATAAAGAAAGAGTGAAAACATTGTAACTAGTTCACTAAGAGCGAACGGTGAACAAAACAGAGTAAAGAAGAGATGTAACAGAAAGGGCAGAGAGGAGAGAGAGCAATAGGGAAAGATAAAATGAGAGAGAGAAAGCAAACTATGTAAAAGAAATATAACCTTGGGGAACCTGGTGGCTCAGTCAGTTAAGTGTCTGACTCTTGGTTTCAGCTCAGGTCATGATCTCAGGGTCATGAGATCAAACCCCGAGTTGAGCTCCATGCTCAGCAAGGAGTCAGCTTAGGGTTCTTTCCCCTTTCCCCTTTCTTCTCCCTCCCCCTCTGCTCCTCCTCATGCACTCTCTCTCTCTCTTTCTCTAAAATAAAATTTAAAAAAAGAAAGAAATACAGGCTTACACCCCACATGTAAACTGTGTTCTGGTCCAAGTCAAATGCAGGCTTATTCTCTTCTGTTCTTCTGAAACCACTTATAGATGCTTTTCTGGGTCACCTTATTGAGAAAGGATCCTAGAGACTGGCTTGGTCCTGGGGCCTTTAGACTTATCTTACGTTTCTATGTTTCTACCCTTGAGCTAGTGAGTGTCTATGAAAATAAACCCCCAATCAGAGGCTTAAATGGTTTCCCTGGAGTCTATGTTGAGTCCCTAAGACTTAGAGGCAGCATCATTTTCTCACTAATTAGGTTTGGAGAAATTAATAATTATGTATTATTTTTAAAATTATTATTATTTTAGAATAGAACATAACCAATTAATCCTTGTACACAGATGATGAAACTTCTTCCCAAGACTATTTTGGAAGAGCTATCAGATACCTTGGTGAACATTCCACTTATTATCTCTGAAAAGCAAAGAGATAGTGCTACTTAAAAAGTGTTTATTTCTGACACTTTAATAGAATTCTCAATGATTGTTTCTTCCCCAAACCAACTACGGGGTTCATGATTGCTCTATAAGAGCCAGAGCATAATATTTTGAGTTGTAAGGTCTGAGTTCAAGTTCCAGCCATGCAATGATTGATGTATGAGAATGAACAAGTTACTTAAACTGTCCGATGATCACCAAATTTCTTTATATGTAAAATTGAGATGATGATACCTCTCACATTATATATATATATATATGTGTGTGTTTGTGTGTGTGTATATCAGTGTATATATATATCATTATATATATCATATATATTTATATACATATATATATTTACAATTTTTAAAGATTTATTTATTGTAGAAAGAGAGAGCGTGGGGGTTGGGTGGGGAGAGACGGAGGAAGAGAATTTCAAGCAGACTTCCTGCTGAGCACAGAGCCTATTGGGGGCACTTGATCTCATGACCCATGAGATCGTGACCTGAGCCTAAACCAAGAGTCAGACACTCTACTGACTGAGCTACCTAGGCACCCTGCCCTCACATTATATTTTTATGAATTTCGAATGAGATACTGTGTGTGCAAAGCAGTTTTTAAAATGTAAATCTCTCTGTAAATATAAAGAACTAACACTGCTTTGATTATTTTTCATTTAATAAGTACTATTAGAAATGGCTGGTATGATGTCTTGAAGAGAGCTAGACTATTGGCATTTTTAATAACAGTTTTACTGAGATAGAATTCACATACCATAAAATTCATCCTTTTAAAGTATACAATTCAATGATTTTTAGTAAATTTAGAGAATTTTGCAATCAATACTGCAATCCAATTTTAGAGCAATTCCCGCACTTCAGAAAGATCCCTCGTGTCCGTTTGTAGCCAGGGCTCATGTTCTCATCCCTAGCTCCGTGAATTTACTAATGTACTTTCTTAGTCTTCACGGACTTGTCTTTTCTGGACAGTTCATGTAAATAAAATCGTATATTATGTCTTCCTTTGTGACTGACTTCTTTCATCTAGTGTAATGTTTTCAAGGTTCTTCCACCTAACTGCACTTTGTTCATTTTTATGACCAAATAATAGTCCACCGTATGGATATACCACTTTTTGTTTATCCATTGCTGGGTACGTGGGTTGTTTCCACTTTCAATTATTATCAGTGATGCTGCTATGAAAATTTATGTACGAGTTTCTGGGTGAACATGTGTACTCAGATCTCTTGAGGATATACCAGTGCTGGATCTAGATGGTATTTCAACTTGACTTACAAACAGAAGGGGAAAAGTATTCGTGTTGACTTATACATTGCTTATGTGTTATATTATCTCAACTATACAACTAGATATGAACTCTTGCTTACAACGTTTCTGCAGTGATAAAACAAATATGAACTAAATGTAAAAAAAAAAAAGCCCATAGAACCAATACAATTCTAATAGCATTCATTTGTTCTAATGGATTATGGGGGTTTTTTCCCCTGAAACTTGATTATTGATACTGAATTTAAAGAAAAACATTAGATTTGTGAATCTTAAATGTTTTATTTGTGAGCTTGATTCCACTCCAGGTATATTCAACCATCATTTGAATTATCCTTCTTACCCTTTGTTGTAATCTTACTTCTTTTTAAAATGACCTTTTAAAATTATCAATATATGATGTTTACTGGTTAATTAAATTTTAAAGTAACGATGACAATGAAATTTCAAAGGAAAGTCATCAATCCAAAGTAGTGTCTGTATTGGATGTCAGTGTGGGGGCTGCTGGGGAGCAAGATCGGCAAGCCCCACACTGTCCCATGCAAGATGACAGGCCGCTGGGGCTCTGTGCTGGGGCCACCCCTGTCCCCAGAGGCACTGGTATTGTCTCAGACCCTGTGCCCAGGAAGATCCTGATGATGGCCTGTATTTACGACCGCTATACCTTGGCCAGGGGCTGCCCTGCCACCCTGGGCAGCTTTGCCATGGCCACTTTAGATGTCATTTTCAAGACCTACAGCTATCTCACCCCTGACCTCTCGAAAAAGACTGTGTCCACCAAGTCTCCCTATTAGGAATTCACTGACCATCTTGTAAAGGCCCACACCAGAGTCTCTGGGCAGAGGACCCAGCCTCCAGCAATGGCCACCACATAGATTTATATAAACATACATACATGCATACATGCATACATAAAGTGAATTGAAGCCTGTTAAGAAAAATCCATAACTGGAATGGGTCAATCCTAGCAGATGTGGAGACAGATAAGGATGACAAATGCCACCACAGGACATTATGCATATCAGAGGAGACCAAGAGAAGGTGTATCAAAGTGGAGGAGTGAACCTTCCTCCCCACCAATGCTGTAGTGTTAAGTAACTCCCAAAGCTTAGAATCTGTTTCGGGGAAATGAGGGATGAGGGCAGAAAGTTTAAAGTAGACTGGGTTTCATAAATTCCACATTTGAGTGAAATCATATGGTGTTTGTCTTTCTCTGACTGATATATTTCACTTAGCGTAATGCCCTCTAGTTCCATCCACACCATTGCAAGTGGGAATTTAAGAAACAAAACAGATGAACATAGGAGAAGAAAAGGAAAAATAAAATAAGATGAAAGCAGACAGGGAGGCAAACCATAAGAGACTCTTAACTACAGGGAACAAACTGAGGGCTCCTGGAGGGGTGGTGGGTGGGGGATGGGGTAACTGGG
Source organism: Ursus americanus (assembly GCF_024610735.1). Lineage (NCBI taxonomy): Eukaryota > Metazoa > Chordata > Mammalia > Carnivora > Ursidae > Ursus > Ursus americanus. The sequence goes on from NC_142142.1 coordinate 45,135,799, forward strand.
TGATGGGCACTAAGGAGGACACCTGATGGAATGAGCATTGGGTGTTATATGCAACTGATGAATCACTAAACTCTACCTGAAACTAATAATACACTATATGTTAACTAAATTGAGTTTAAATAAAAAGAAAGAAAGAAAGAAAGAAAGAAAGAAAGAAAGAAAGAAAGAAAGAAAAGAGAAAAGAAAGAAAGGGAGAAAGAGAGGGAGAGAGAGAGGAAGAGAGGGAGAGAGGAAGAGAGGGAGGGGAGGAAGGGAGAAGAAAGAAAGAAAGAAAGAAAGAAAGAAAGAAAGAAAGAAAGAAAGAAAGAAAGAGAGAGGAAAGGAGGGAGGGAGACTGGGTTTGTAACTTGAATGTAATAACTTTGTAATTCAAATATAACAAATGTAACTTGAATGTCACCGACTTGAATAAAACTAGAATATTTTTCCCCAGCATTTCGTAGAAATGGGGGTTCAAGATAAAAATAAACTTAGTTATGGAAAAATAAAGGAAGTGACATTTTGTACATTCATGTGCACAAAGGAAGTTTGGAGGATATGAAGTACAGTTTACCCTCCACATATCCTCTCAGTATGTTTGAAATTGTGACTCCCCAGGAGACACCCAGTGACATCAGCTATATATATTTTATATATATTTTATATATATTTATATTTATATTTATATTTATATTTATATTTATATTTATATTTATATCAAGTCAATCAAAGGCCTAAGAGTATGAGGGCTAAGAGGAGAATTACAAGGGAAGATAATAGCCCTAATTATGTTTAATGGACTTTGGAAATCGTCTGACCAGTCTGTTATTTTACTTGCAACATTTTCACTGACCTTAAAGCTTACACCTCATTTCACAGGGTTTAGCAAACCAGCTTTGGTCTGTTGCTGACTCACAGGGTCCTCTCTATAAGGTCTCCATGGAAACCAAAGGCTGAAAGGAGCACAGGGAAAGATAGTCTAATTAGTTTTAAGCCTGCTGTTTCTTTTTCCTTAGACTCTGACAATAGAGCCAATGCTTTTAGCGTGGCTTACGCCAAATGAATATAAATATATTATATATTTTATAACACTATGCCATAAACATTTTAAATACTGTAAAAATACTATATTTAGCATAAAATAAAAATAATGTATAACATTGTTATATATGTATACACATATTGTGTCTACATAAATCTGATATATAATAATAATTCACATTATTTTGTAATAAGATACTGCATTATAAATCTATAATATTAAATATTATATATTACTGGTTTTTTAGCTAAAGAAAAAAATGGCATTTTTCTTATTTTCTTAACATTTGTATGCCTTAGCCTTTCCTAAATTTTCCTCCAATGGTTACCCCATGCCCAAATTTTTAAATCCTATCAGCCAATAAGACTCCGTCTATATGTCATCTCTTCCTTTAGGCTCACCCTGATATTCCCAGATCAAATTTATCTCTCTCATTTGAACCTACTTCATATTTTAACTATATTTTTCTTGACAGGTAATATATAACTTGTTTTATAACTTAATTACATAAAGACCTCTGTCTCGTTCACTTTTTATTCTCCATAGCACCGAGCTAAGTGACTTAATAGATTTTCAAAGAATGTTTGCTAAATTAATACTCACTTAATTAAAATGGGAGAAAACCTATTTAGGCTTCAGATCTCTAGCTGAAGAACAGAACTCCCAATTTAGTACATTCATTTCCATTCATCATTTAGCTACATAGGGCTCTTTCCTCATTTTGGGAAGAGGTATTTCTATCAGGGATCTCTGAGGTCCCTTCCAGCACAAAGGTTCTGTTTAATAATCATGACATAAATATAAAACGTAATTGTGATGCATTTAGACTAGTTTTTCTTGTGGGGTCCAGTCTGAATTTTTCCTTTTAGTCCTACTTGACATTAGCTTCCAAGTAGATAAACTTAGGTCTGTAAATAATGAAACTGGCAGAAGACTGCGGTTCAGGCTACACAAGGATATCATTTACACGAGGATATCCAATTGAATGTTACAAATCCTGAAAGTCTTTCAACTGTGCTCTGGCCCGTGCTGAACCACTGCAGGGGGGGTAAAAGATGGGATCCGAGGTACAAGACATATGGGGCATACAGGGCCTATTCTCAGGGAATCAGCAATCTATGAGGTAGATGGGACAAATGCAAAGAACGTTGTAAAAACTTATTCTAAGGCAGATAAGATCTACAGATTTAAATCCTAGATTATATTCCATTCCTTTAAGTGAAGTAACTCTGAGTAGCAGAGCATCTCATTTTGTTCTCACTTGTCCTGTGTCAATTTATATATATTATTTGGCCTCCCAGGGTCCTGTTGTTTCATCATATCTAAAATGAGATAATGACTTGATGTGATATTTAAGGTTTCATCCATCTCTATCCTCTTAAAAGAACGTAAGAATTCATCTCTTTAGTTTGATAATGATAGTTTGTTTACTGAAGGCCCTAAAAAGATTTTGGTGATATTTAGTTAAAAACAACAGATTTCATTCAATCAGTATTTTATCAAAATTATTATTATTCCCATTGATTATGCTACGCATGTGTGCAGGTGTGTGTTTCTTTATGTGTGTTTAGGTAATTAAATATTCCTTAGTGCCCATGGGGTGCCTAGGTGGCTCAGTCAGTGAAGGGTCTGCCTTTGGCTCAGGTCATGATCTCAGGGTCCTGGGATTGAGCCTAGCACCAGGCTCTCTGCTCAGTGGGGAGTCTGCTTCTTCCTCTCCTTCTGTCCCTCCACCTGCTTGTGCGCTCTCTCTCAAATAAATAAATAAAATCTTTTTAAAAGATCCTTAGTGCTCTAAAAATACCTAAGAATGTAAAGCACTCCTAAATCTTGGATTTCAAAATTGGCAGGGCAGTGACCTGAGCCATGAAAACCCTTCGCAGCGTGCACTGATGGAAGCAATCATCAAGTGTTCAGTTCATTTAAGCCATGAGAACTGTCATGGTTGCTAAATTGAGCCCCCTGCATCCCGCTTGAAATTCACCCTGAGTCTCAAATTGCTTACTCTGGCCCTGCTGTTCAGTCTAACCACCTTGTTTAATTCAATTCGCCTTGTGCTGGGCAAAGCCGGCTCCGAGCCCTGAAATGAGATTGACAGATTCCACTGATGCTTCTCTGAGAAAGAAGATTCCACACTTAGAATACATAGCCATTTAAAGCCCTGATGTTAAAAACTCCCTGTTTTCACTGTTCTGTGAAGACTATGTAACTGCATCCTAACTGGCAAGCGGCATTTTTATCACCAACTCTCACAAGGAAGATAATGTCATACTCTCTCTCCCTCAATGCAGTGATTTAGGAAGAGTCAGCCTCATGTTGGAAATGCTAGAAAAACTGATGTGAGTGAAATTGTGTGTGAGCGTGTGCCCAGAAAGGAGGCTATAAGTTTTATGTGTGTTACATGAATGTTACATGTGTGGTTTTCATGCTTTGTTTTTCCTTGGAGTAATAATTGCAGAGGGAACCCAAGACTGTAAACACTTTAACAAGGCTTTTGCACTTCCTAAGCCAATTTCCAGTCTCATTAATTCACTTGGCCCTATTACACTACTCACAAATGGGGAACCAAAATTAGAGGGAAAAAAAAAGCCGAAGTCATAATGAGCTTGAGAAGCACCTCATAGGAATGAGTACCTTTGAGATTAATTAGCTAAAAAGTTCTCTTCTCAATGACTCCCTTAGGGAAATCTTGTAGCTTGAGTGTAAGAAAAGTTTTGTAAATATGTTTCTTTTCTGGAACCTTCCATTACCTACTTTGAGAAACAAGGACCATCTTTCTGAGTTTCAAACAATGATGTTAATAGGCACGAACACAGAAATTACTTGCTATGATCAGTCACAGAAATCATACACTGTGCAGGAGCGGCGTTAGAGCAGGGTTGGGCTTGGAAGTGTGTTAGTTGGCCAGGGCTATGGTCACAGAATACCACAGACTAGGGTGGCTTAAACAACAGACATTTATTTTCTCAGTTTTGGAGGCTAGAAACTTAAGATCAAGGTGTAGGAAAGGTTGGTTTCCACCAAGGGGACAGAGAGGGAATCTGCTTCAGCCTGTCTCCTTGGCTTGTAGATGGCCTTCCTCCTGCTGTCCCTTCCTGTGGCCATTCATCTCCATGTGCACTCTGGTGTCTCTGTGTCTCCAGCTTTTCTCATCTCATAAGGACCCTGGTCACCTTGGATTACAGCCTACCCCCAACAGCCTCATTAAATTGAATCACCTCTATAAAGGTCCTCTCTCCCAACACACTCACATTCTGACGTACTGGGGGTTAGGGCTTCACTATATGAATTTGGGGAGAAGACAATGCAGCCCGTAACAGAGAGGAGACACACTTAGGGCTGAACGCTAGCTGGAGCACGCACACATGACACGTGTGATCACGACCAGCTTGCTTAAGCTCTCAGTCTCGCATTTCTGAACTGTGAGGTAGAGATAATAAGCAGCACACATTTCTTGGGTTACTACGAGGATGAACTGAGGCGAGCGTGCAGAGGACCCAGCCCAGTGCTTAGCACATCACAAATGCTCTATAAATCTCAGCCGATCACCACTTCGATGTGTTCTTGGTTTCTCAGACACCTCCTGATGGAAATTTCAGTTTATCCCTCCCATGTACGGTTACAATGTAGTAAGTCTGTCAGCTCGCTTCTTTCATCTAAGTCCCAGTCGATCTCATGTAACCTTTAATCTTGTATTTTCACTTCTTTTAAATTGCTTTGACAGATTCTCAATCTCGGGTAGTATTTAGAAGCAACAGCAGCAGCATTTCTGGTATTTCTTGAGAACTTTGTGTCTCAAACTGGAAACGGGATCTTTTGGTTTGGTTTGGTTTGGTTTCCTTCCTAAGTCTTTTGTTTGTATCTGCCTACAATGTGTTAGCTGTAGCTAAAGCCCAAAGAGATGTTACATGGAGATGAACTGTGTAACTCCAATATTAATTCCATCATCTATAGCTTTGGGGATCATAGCTTCAAGGGTTCAGCATGTCAGTGACTTCAAATAAACAAAAAATAATTGTGAGAACGGTAATAGGAAACAGAGCCTCATCAATTTTGCCTCAATCCAAAATAGTACATAACTATAAATTAATGTATAAAATGAATGTATTAAGTTAAATTAAAATGTCATATTATACACAGTATTGGCTATTACCACGTACTTATTCAATGCTAAGCCCTGCACTAAGCCCCTTTGCATGGATAACACCATGTGATCTTCACAGTGACCCTATGAGTTGGGTACTTACATCCTTCTCAAAATACAAGTGAGGAGAGCTTGCCTAACACCACACAAATGACAAGTGGCCAGGAGGGGACTTAAACTCCCATCTGTCTGGCTATAAAAGCCAGCACACTCCCAAACACTGTTCTTAAACACTAGTCCCTGCCACTAACAGTCTTGAAGAATTGTTTCCAAAGAAAAATCTTGTAAACTGAACACTGCTTTTCTATTGTCTATCTTTTACTTAAAGAAATGCATTTTTTTTAAGAAACAAAAAGGGGAAGGTAACCTATTTATCATGTTCAAGATACAGTGTTAGGCAATTTAAAGAAACATCCAAGTCAATATTTACAATTCAGGGGTGCCTGGGTGGCTCAGTCGTTAAGCGTCTGCCTTCGGCTCAGGGCGTGATCCCGGCGTTCTGGGGACCAGCCCCACATCAGGCTCCTCTGCTGGAAGCCTGCTTCTTCCTCTCCCACTCCCCCTGCTTGTGTTCCCTCTCTCACTGGCTGTCTCTCTCGGTCAAATTAATAAAATCTTTAAAAAAATATATTTACAATTCAATGAGGTAGGTGTAAATACTGCCATTTACCAATTAAAATACAGCAATTTAAGTTACTTAAGTAACTTATTAAAAGTCATAACGTATATACATGTTGAGGTAAAATTTAAACCACATTTGTCTGATTTCTGCTGATTCAGCATAAACTAGTGCTATTTTTCTCAAAGTGGAGCAGAGTCTGTTCCTAGCCGATGTTTAGTAACATCTAACAGCATGTATAGACTGAGGTCCTAGCCAATAACAAAATGTCATCTAGGGGACCACCTAGGTGGCTTAGTCCTTTAGGCAGCCAACTCTGGGTTTCAGCTCTGGTCATGATCTCAGGGCTGTCAGATGGAGCCCCATGTCAGTCTCAATGCTCAGCGTGGAGTCTGCTTGAGATTCTCTCAGTCTCCCTCTGCCCCTCCCCCCACCCACTGTGTGCTCCCTCTTTCTCTCCAATAAAATAAATAAATATGTTTTTTAAATATTTTATTTATTTATTCGAGAGAGAGAGAGACAGAGCTGGTGAGAGAGTACATGACTGGGGAAGAGAGGGAGGAGCCTGTCAGCATGAAGTGGGCTTGAGATTCTCTCTCTCCCTCTGCCCCTCCTCCAACTCACTGTAGGCGCATGCTCTCTCCCTCTCCAATAAAATAAATAAATCTTTTTTAAAAATATATTTTATTTATTTATTTGAGACAGACAGAGATCGTGGGAGAGAGCATGATCAGGGAGGAGAGGGAGAAGCAGGCTCTCCGCTGAGCAGGGAGCCCAATGCAGGGCTCTATCCCAAGACCCTGGATCATGACCTGAGGAGGAGGCAGACACTTACCCAACTGGGCCACCCAGGTGCCCCCCCAAAATAAGTCTTTTTAAAAATGTCATCTAGAAGTCACGCTTTGACTTATTAATGCAACAAATGAGGGGTTGGCTAGTTCTGAACTGTAAGTACTCATCTGTCTCCCTTTCTTCACCTCTCTGCAGCTAGTTAGCTGTTACCCTTTAGGGTCACTTTGTCAATCTTTTTCTCACATGATGAATTGTTACTTTATGTCATAATATAAAACTGAAACACAGAGAAATAAGAACTTGTGTCTGAGATAAAGAAATTTCACAAAGGAAATGACCATTCAGCTTGGGTTTTGAAAGATGAGTAGAAGTTTTTCTAGCAGAGGAATCAGGGAAGGGCATCCCAAGAGGAGAGAATATATTCATAAAGGCACAAATTATGAATGAGTATACTTGAAATGTTTTTCGGAAGCCTCTTCAACCTCTTTTCAGGATTAATCATTTATGTTTTCATTTTACTAATCTATTATAATCTATTTTATATTTTTCATTAAATATTTAGTATATTTTTTCAAATTTTTATTTAAATTCTAGTTAGTTTACATACAGTGCAGTATTGGTTTCAGGAGTAGAATTCAGTGGTTCATCACTTACGTACAATACCCAGTGCTCATCATAATAATAGTTCCTCCTTAATACCCATCAACCCTCAATTTTTTCTCTGTCGTTAAGAGTCTCTTATAATTTGTTTCCCTCTCTCTTTTTGTTATATTTTACTTTAATCATGTGTATATCCGCCTCCCATGTTTAGCTATAAGCTTCTTAAGAATACGACTCACAGATATTTGTAACTTCAGTGTTTAGCATAGTAATTACTTAATACATATGTGTTTGTTAAAAGAACAAGACAATAAATAAATAATGCAAAGAGGTACCTTTAAGGAATAGCAAGGGCAGTTTAGCTAGAAAAGAGAGTATGTGTGAGAGAGATGTATGTGTTGCTGGGTGAACGTACGACTTTGAGGAGACTAAAGAGATAGGTTGGATCTCATTGGAAATTCTACAGATCCTTTACTAAGTTATTAAATTTTTGTAATTCAACCTATAAGCAACAAACAATTGTTGGAGAGGCTAAAGAAGCGGACTAGTATTGTGTGGTTTGCATTTTGGAAAGATACTAGTTTAGAAGTGGAAGAATTCTGACCATAACACTTCTTAGGACCTCACTCTGTATCCTCTTACCCCACTCCAGAGGTCACCTTCAGACAGTGTCCTTAGGTTCTGTGGACTCCCCATGTTTTCTGCCTGGGAGTAGTCTCTGGCCAAGGAATTGAGTCTACATATATGGAGCAGATCGGACATGTGTGATAATTAATGCTCCCAAGAACATCCACTGACCAATATGGGGCAGGAATTGGGATAAAAACACCCCAGATTCGTTTGCAACTCAGTAGGACAACTTGGAGGTTGTTATACACCATTTCTCAGAGGATCCCTGGTACAATTGAGCCCCAGTTCCTCTCAGTGGTGACCCTTTCACTGACACTTGCTTAATTGACTGCTCTTTCCCTGTGTCACTTTCCTCTCTTTTATCATGTTGTCTGGGATAATAATCAAAAAAATTGTTTATCTTCACCTTTGTCTCAGAATCTGCTTTTGGTAAAATCCAAACTAAATAAAATTTTCATTTTCTCTTTTCCCTATAGAAGGAAGTCTTAAAGAGAGGCTCGTGATAGTATCCTTGTGTCATATCTATATATATATTGAAAAGTAGAAAGAACCCACCAAAACATTTTGGCCGTTTAAAAGAAAAGGATTCTTATATTCTGGAAATTCACATTTATTTATAAGTAAAAACAAAAGAAAATAAACTTTGACAGATTCACACAACAGAATTTGCACTTTGGCAGTAATGAATTATTTCAGACACATGCAAAGACATGAATGTCAGAAGAGTAACATTTAAGTGAAAATAGTAAATTTCAATAGAATTAAATTAAAGTTCAAAAACTTGCAATATGGCATTGAGAGACACAAACATATAGGGTAAAACTTAAAGAAAAACAAGAAAATAATAAGCACAGAATCAGGAGAGTGATGACTTCTAGAGGGGGTGAGAGTATGGAATCAGGCTGGGGTCTACTAAGAATAGCCAAGACACTGACAGTGCTCTCTTTCTTAAACTAGGTAGTAGGACCCAGGTGTTCATTATATCAGAGTTCCTTATACTTTACATATTTTTAATTAACATTATAAAAATATGTCCATCAGGATGATGATGTTTTTTGGATGTTGTCATTGATGATGATGTCATTTGATATTGTCACTATGTTATTTCTCAGCAATTTAGCACTCCAATAACCACAGGCACTATTGTTCTTCTTACCCCAGATGAACTAGCAAAACATAAATAATGCTATTCTCTTAGCCTGGATAATTATTTTTGTAAAGATGAAGCCAGTGTTCTTAACCCACCAAAAATTGCAAACCAAGTGATGAAAGCATTAATTTTTAACTATACATTCATTTCAATCAATTCGATTGAGAACAAATCAGTGGGGTTCCAGGGAGAGCAAGGAATACACAGAATGGGCCTGTACTCCTGTGAACACTCCTTTGGACACCTGTCTTCACAACCCCCCCACGCCTGGTGAGAGCCATCATGTCACCACCACTGCCAGTGTCTATGTCATAGGTGCCCACTTTTGATGCCCACATCATAGTTTCTCTCTCCGGGAGCTGTAGGTAACACAAAATGCATAGGTAAAATTCACAACAAACATTGGTTATGTAACAAATTTAGAGAGGAGCCAAAAGGAACAGTGATTGGAGACTATAAGGATATGTTGCAAAAAGGGTTGGGATGAACAGGGATGCCTTTAAAGAATCTAGAATCTGGGGAGCCTGGGTGGCTCAGTCAGTTAAGCATCTGCCTTCAGCTCAGGTCATGATCCCAGGGTCCTGGGGTTGAGCTCCGGATAGGGCTCCCTGCTCAGTGAGGAGTCTGCCTCTCCCTCTCCATCTACCTCTCCCCCAGCTCATACTCTCTTTCACTCTCGCTCTCTCTCTCAAATAAAATAAATAAAATTCATTAAAAAAAAAAAAAAGGAATCTAAAATCCACCTGGAGTCAGGTCTTGGATGCCACTCCTAGACCATGCTTGAATCCAGTGTCTTAGGAGATGTTGCTGCTATAGCCTGCTCTGCTCCAAACATTCTCTGAAACTCTGCTTTAAAATTCTTGTTCTTCTCTGGCCTGCCGGCTCTTAGATCTTGATTCTCTGTCTTTGCTCAGTCCCTGGCATTAAATGTTCTGCTAAGGAGTCCACCTGATTTCAGGTTTCTCAAATTGACATTTTTTTTTTCAAATTCTTCTTACATTGTCCCTTTAACTATAGAATAGAGAAAAGTCTCATTCCATCATCAGACCCAGCCTAGGCCTCCACGCCCCAAGCTAGGCTCCTACTTAGGTGGAAGGATGCTGGACACTACTTGGAGACATGAGAGCTGCCAGCATCTTTTAGAACCCTGGGACAACAGAGAAGTCAATTGTTTCAGGAGACAAAGATAGAGTCCTTTTGTGCAAGGGAGTCCTCCAAAAAAAGGAACAAAGAGATGACCTGGAGGAAGAACCCTAAAAACAGGTGAAATCTTTTTTTTCCCCCACAAGAACTCACAGATGGCAAATAGTTAAGAGATACCCACCCAAGGAATTATCTCTCACCACTACCACTCTCCATACACACATGGGCACACATGCACACAAAACAAAAAATTAAGTGTGCTGCTTCTTACAAAATCATTCTTCATCTAGGGGGGTGGGGAACAAGCAAACAAACAAAAACTGCTCAATTTCAACACCTCTTCTGGGAGGTCCCAATCAATAAGTGAAGGAATGTAGGAGTGGGCACCAAATTCTAACCCCTTCAGTAAACAGAGACACCAAAGATACAAAACAATGATAGCGTGGACCCAGCATTGCCCCCTGGGTGTGGCGAGCAATACAGGGCCACGTCCAAAGGGAATCACAGCACAGTCACCCCTCCGTGGATTCCCCCGTCTGTCCTTTCCACCACCTCCTCCGCATGCTGCCCTTCCGCCCAGCAGATAGGGTTTGTAGCTGCCAGTACACAAGTCAGTACCTCCGCTTCACTCAGAGACCCGCCTCAGCCCCCAGCCGGAAGACTTTCTCTTTGCACAACTTCTTTATGTTTTTTTTAGGGTGTCACTTGAAGCCTTGGGCATGCACCCCTCCCACTTTCTTTCAACAACCCCTAGACCAATAAAAGTAGGGCTTTGCCAATGCAAGCATTTGAGGAGACAATCACTGCAGCCAGGACGGAAGAAGTGCCAGGGTGAGGGGGAAAGAAGCAGAGAAGAGGATGTAGGAAGAGGCAGAAAATAAATACTGGGAAGCAGAAGGTCCAGGTTGTTCTGCCTCGTGGGGAGAGCTCCCTCCTTCCTTCATCAGCAGCATGAGATCCTCATCCTGAGAGGGCACAAGTCCCAGAGTCAGAACACCTGCCCCGGAGTCTTCATTCTGCCATTCATTCCTCATGAGTCCCTTGACAAGTCACTTCAAGCTCTTGGAATCTTAGTCTCCACACTGTAAAATGGAGATAACCATAACAATACCTGTGCTTTCCGATTCAGAAATATTTGTGAGAACCCCATAAAATGGTCACAGAAGCTACAAAGTGCCGTTGAAGCCTTCGCTAGTGTTCTCTCCCTACAACTGCTCAGGAAAGAAGCCCAAGTGATGTAGCACCTTCCTCAGAGATGATTTTACTTCCTTATTCCTGAGGCTGTAGATCAAGGGGTTCAGCATGGGGGTGACCAGGTTATTCAGGATCTGGACTGTTGCATCCAGCCAGGGGCTGGGGGTTGGCCTTAGGTAGATGAGGACCACTGGCATGTAGAAAAGCAAGATGGCAGTGAGGTGGGCACTGCAGGTGGAGAAGGCATGGCGCCGGCCCTCCGCAGAGCGGATCTGCAGGATGGAGCAGACAATGCGACTGTAGGAGGTGAGGATGAGAAGGAAGCAGCTGAGGGGCATGAGGCCCACACTGACGAACCCCACCATCTCCAGCGCTGAGGTATCAGCACAGGCCAGCTTCAGCATCACCGGGATATCACAGAAGAAATAGTCCACCTCGTTGGGGCCACAGTAGGGCAACTGGAAGGTGAGAACGGTCAGAAAGGTGGCCTGGATGCAGCCAAAAAAGGAGGTCCCCACGGCCAGGATGGCACACGCTCTGTGGCTCATGATCACGGTGTAGCGCAGAGGGTCACAGATGGCAACGAAGCGGTCATAGGCCATCACAGTGTACAGGAAGCACTCCGTACAGCCCAGGAAGTGGTAGAAGAAGAGCTGGGACACGCAGCCTGCATAGGAGATGAGCCGGCTGTTCCCCGAGAGGTAGAAGAGCATCTTGGGGGAACTCACAGAAGGGAAGAATATGTCACACACAGACAGTTGACACAGGAAGAAGTACATGGGGGTGTGGAGCCGAGGGGAGGAGACAATTGCCAGGAGGATGAGCAGGTTCCCCATAAGAGTGAAGATGTAGAAGCCCAAAAACAGGACAAAGAGCATGGTCTCCAGACCCTCGGTGTGTGGGATGCCCAGCAGGATAAATTCAGTCACTGCAGAGAGATTCCTCATAGCTGTGAGAAAGTCAGACCTCAGGAAGGAACCCAAGACACCAAAGTCCGAACGCCAACATCAGATGATCAAGCTTTTTGCTGATGAGTGCTTTGGCTCTGTTTTTGAGAAGCAATACCAGCCTTCTTGTGAATGGCAAGATATATGTAAAAATACCAGGTAATCAGAAATGCCAATTTCCATCCCACTCCCGGGAGGAATGTTTTATAGAGGCTGATGGTTGTCCTCTGTGACAAGATCAGAAGTTTAGAGCTATATACAAAATATTCTCATGTTGAGAAATCATTTTACTACTGTTTAGTTCTCCCTTTAGTATTTTCTCTCTTTAGGCATATTTGTATTTTGAACTCTCGTGATTTCTTTGAGTAAAAAACCTCCGCTATTCATTTTCCTCTAGAAAAATCAGGGGAAAATTGTGTTAGAAATCAGAACACTTCATTTGAATCCTGGCTTTGCCACGTATTGGCTAAACTAGTTAAAACCATTTATACATCTTTCATAGACATAGTTTCATCATCTACAAAGTAAAAATCGTAATTATTATAACAACAATATCAACAATAAAAGTATCTAAAGTTTATGACATGTTTGTGAGGGTGTCTGGCAAAAACATAAATAAATCCTAATGAAAAGTGGTCCTAAATTTTATGTATCTTAAACTTACTCCTTCAAGTGCTTTCCTTTAATGTTGGCCTTCTGCAATTATTTGTAAATAAATGTCTGTTAAACAAATTATTGAAGAGACTTCAATCATATCGTCTTCAGATTACATCCCTCCAGACTTAGAAGGTCTAATACCCCATCTCTATTGGGAGATGTTGCTGTGGCTTTCCTGGTGCTTTTAACCTTTTCTAAGTAGGTGACAGGCAACCCTGAAATATTAAGCAAAAGAAATAGTAGCAAGAAAACACCAATCTCATGTTACTGTGATGAAGAAGTAGAGTGACCTTTATAGTAAGAAGTCAAAGAACAGCTCAAACAATGCAAGAGCAGGGAGTGGTTCCTGGAAGACACAGAGGCCTCTTACTCCCATTTCTCACTTAATAATACTACTACATAGACACATGCATATATATACATACATACATACATTTAATGAATATCTACTGTGTTCCAAGGACTGGGCTCAGCACTTTCCAAATATGATTCTTTTTTTTTTTTAAGGTAAACCTGTAAGAAGAAGCTAGTACTATTATTTTCATCTACAAATCAGGAAACTGGAGCTTGGAAAAATTAAGCAAGTTGCCAAAGGTCACAGAGCTAATAGGTGACAGAGCTGAGACCCTGTTTCATTCCATTCAGACTGCTTTGTTCTCCTAATCATTAGGAAAACTGCCTTCGGCCTCTGCTTTCTAAGACAGCGTGTTCCACTGCTAGGCAATGACACCCTTCTAGACAGGTTCACATCATCATTTTAAATTAAGGTGGGAAAAACCTTCTCGTCTTACTTCTTCCTGCTTATTTCCAGTCTTGACTTTATAGCACACCTAGTTAGTATCTAATTTAGTTTTAGAGATCAGACAATAGCCTTTTCCCTCCCTTTGACATGAGACTTTATTATCAACCCCAATATAGGAGCTTTCAGGTGATAGAGTCACATTCAAACATGGGGATTCCAATCATAAGCTGTGGAAAATAACACTGAAAAATATGTCAAAGAGAATGACCAAACCAAAATGAGTCACCATACATCACCCTACAACTGGGCAACATTGAAGACAGCAAAGAGAAACAGGGACATTTTGGGGGGAGAAATGCTGCTGACAACCTGCTTCTTATTACGATTCTAGTCACACCTGAATAGTGTCTCCAAACCATGCAAATTTTTGTGAGCTCTGGATCACCTCTCCTTGATCAAAAAAGATTCTCAGAGGTCTGTGGTCCTTGCCTACAATCAGACAGGCAAGGATATTATATCATTCTGTAGTCCTGTTTGATTTAAAAGTCTATTTCCAGAAAAAGAGTTCCCAGAAAAGCCCATGTGTGTGGACCTGCTGGCCTGTGAGAGGCAGAGGCTAACAGTGTGACACAGGCAGTAGCTGGACACACACGGTCCACCTGAGAACACAGTCACCTTTTCCAAAGTGTCGTAACAAGACCTCACCTTTACCGTCTCTGAGCAGAGCACAGAGTGCTCCAGCCAGCAGACCTTCAGTTCTCCTACTTATAAAGAACTGAGTCTCATAGGGTTTGTACAAGCAAGACTTGTTACGTACTCACTCTCCCTGGACTGCTTCCTTGGAACTTTTTTCAGATTCCCTTAAGCCCTACTTGGGACAGAGATAGCTCTAAGGGAACAATTAGTTTTTCAACGTTACTTATCATCCGGCTGTGAAATAATAGCAAGAAGATCATCAGAAAGAGATGCTCTAAAACAGGAAATTTCTGCTCCCTCAAGGTCACTTACGTGGTAGTGTGAGCTCTAATTCTATCCCTTTTTTTTTGGTTGCCTCATACACCCTCAAGGCTTTGCTTATGATATCATCTGTCAATTGCTTTTGAAGTTACCTATACATTCATGTGACTATATAGTTATCTCTAATAAACATCATTATTCAAGACAGAAACCTATCAGTAATTATTTATCAGGTCAGTACTCCTAAAGAGAAATATTTTTATACTGGACACATCCATAGCAGATGACCAGGATAGAAAAGGGAGCTGGCTATAAATTTTCTCAAAATGACTGACAAAAATGATTGACTAGCTAACATTGAGTTAATCCATAGTAAGCATTTACCATGAGCTAAGTGCTATGCTAAATTATAAATTCATGATTACATTTGATCTCCAATAGAAACCTTATAAAGTAGGTGGTATTATTTGACAAGGAAACTGAAAAGTAGGGGCACCTGGGTGGCTCAGTCTGGTAAGCATCATTGATTTTGACTCAGGTCATGACCTCAGGGTGGTGAGATCGAGCCCCAAGTTAGGTTCCTCACTCAGTGCGGAAACTGCTAGGGATTCTTTCCCTCTGCCCCTCCCCACTCTCTCTCTCTCTCTCTCTCAAATAAATAAATAAAAATTTTAAAAAGAAACTGAAAAGTAGATGAAATCACTTGAGGATTACACAGCTAGAAAGAGACTGAACTGAGACTCTAATTGCCAAACCAATGCCTTTAACCATCATGCTATGATGAGTTCCAGAGATCTGAGTTTTGTTCCCAGACAGAAACAGAGATATAATGTGGTCCTCAAGTGCTTGCAGGGCTGGTAGTCTTGATATGTGCCACTCCATGAGATGACTCAGGAAACATGGACAGATGTGGTATAAAGACAGATTTATTTTCAGAATAGAAAGAAAGGATTTAATTATTAGCAAATGTACGTAGATGCAATACACAGGCTTCTGAGATGGTTAGCTCCTTGCCACTAGAAAGATCCAACGTGTGGAGAGAATCATCTTGTAAGGATGCCATTAAGAATATTCTCAATTTGGGGGCGCCTGGGTGGCTCAGTCAGTTTTAGGCATCTGCCTTTGACTCAGGTCATGATCTCAGGGTCCTGAGATCCAGCCTCACATGAGGCTCCCTGCTCAGCGGGGAGTCTGGTTCTCCCTCTCCCTCTGCTGCTCCCCCTGCTCGTGCTTGTGCGTGTGTGTGCTCTCTCTCTTTCTCTCTCTGTCAAATAAATAAATAAAATCTTTTTTTTAAAAAAGAATATTCTCAATTTGAATGAGTAACTTGAATTAATGCTCTTACTAATTCTGAAAGTATTTGGTTTTATTTATACTGCAAAACTTTTCAATGAGGGGCGCCTGGGTGGCTCATGTTATGATCCCGGGGTCCTGGGATCAAGTCCACATCAGGCTTCCTGTTCAGCAGGGAGCCTGCTTTTCCTTCTCCCTCTGCCCCTCCCCCTGCTCGAGTGCTGGCTTGCTCTCCCTCTCGCTCTCTATCCCAAATAAATAAAATCTTAAAAAAAAAATTTCAAGATACTGACCTGACAAAATAACAGTAGAACTTTTATTTAATGATGATAATTCTACTAATCCCTATGCAAAAGAAATTACAATATGACCATAGTGATTACAAAAGTAACTATTGTAATACCAAGACTGTTGTGAAAACATTTTTGAAAAAGGAGAAACAAACATAGGTCATGGAGGGAGTCCAGATGCTACTCAGACAGGGTCTCATTATATGAGAGTGGCCTGTTAAGATGTCTTAGCACAGTTTTATTTTATTTTATATTTTTATACCACGGTTTTAATAATAGCTAACATTTATTGTGCATTTGCTATATGCCAAAACTGTGTTGAGTGTCCTACAAGTATTATCTCTTTCAGTTCTCACTAGAACTCTATTAGGCAGGTAGTATTATTTCCCCCATTTCTTTTTTTTTTTAAGATTTTTATTTATTTTTATTTATTTATTTGACAGAGATAGAGACAGCCAGTGAGAGAAGGAACACAAGCAGGGGGAGTGGGAGAGGAAGAAGCAGGCTCATAGCAGAGGAGCCTGATGTGGGGCTCGATCCCATAACGCCAGGATCATGCCCTGAGCCGAAGGCAGACGCTTAACCTCTGTGCCACCCAGGCGCCCCTCCCCCATTTCTAGTAGGAAATTCAGGCTCAAAGGGTTTAAGCAATTTAATCAAGGTAATAAAGTTGGTTAATGGTAGAGCTGTATCTCAAATCCAGGATAACATGGCTCTTTCTTTTGAGTTATAAAGAAAAATGTTCAGAACTAATTCTGACTTTCAAATACTCATTCATAACTAATACCACCTTACTTTTGTGATTGCTTCAGTTTTCTGGGGCACTTTTGTGTCGTTTTTAATTAATTCTCTCAAGAACACTGTAAGGTGGCCCTTAGGAGACCCATTTTACAAATGAGGACAGTGGAACTCAGAGCAACTGTACTTTCCTAAAGTTAGACAGTAGAAGAGCCCAGGCATTCCCAGGCTTAGCCTTCTTTCCACTACATCATTCTTGCTTCCAAAAATGACTGCCTACAGACAGCAGCTGTCCCTGTATGAGAGGAGAATTATTAGTAGACTCTAATTCTACAGATTTAGAAGAGGCTTATGTATACCCTCATAGGCATTACTGTTTTTATCTTGTATTATCTGACAAGATTATGGCCTTCCACTATGAGAGAGTGAGAGAGCAAGAGAGATAAGTTGGTTCAGCTCATGTTCTTTTTCATAGGAATGAGAAAGTTCAGTAGATACCTCACAAGAGAATGGTCTCACTATCCTATATTTGCAGGGAAATTCACCTTATATTGAAATCATCCTTGTTTTAATCAGAGAAAGTCACCTGCCTTGTTTAACTCTTTTTCCCTCTACTCCAGGAATTTAAGTTAGTCACTGGCATGTTCCAGAAACAACTGGTTTCTCAAGTAATCATTCAGCAGAACTTCTGATTATAGATAGTAGGGCTAAGTCTAGGCATTCTTGGTCCAGTGACAGGTGCTTTATCGTTTGTTGGCAAGACTGGGGTCAGGGGGGAATGGCCAAGCAAAAGTTTCCTCCCTTATTGCAAAAACTCTGGGGAAGAATTGGACTATGAGCCAAAATGGAAAAGAGCAGGATGATGGCTAGTTAAGGGGTGATAAATTTCTTAGGCTGTTTGCTTTCTTTCTTTCTTTCTTTCTTTCTTTCTTTCTTTCTTTCTTTCTTCTCCTAGTGGGAGAGTGCTCAATTTCTTTGCTTGACTTCTTGACAATTTAATGGTTTCTATGAATGGATGTGATCCATCTAATGGAGTAGTTAAGTAATAAATACAGGAATAAAACTCATATTCTCTACATTTTTGGTGACAGAGAGATGGGAATGATAGAAATATCAGGGACTTAAACCTCTGGAACTCTCTTGAATGACTTGGTGTCTTCAGTCATCCCCAATTCCTAAGTCATTTCTCATGCTCCCATCTGGTCCCCACTCCCATTATCAAAGCCTGTAAACTGCTGGGATATGGTTAAGGGAGCCACAGCAGACTAGAATACCGGAACAGCTCCTGGATCAGAGGGCAGACAGATACCAGCAGAGATGTCATTAATCTGGCAGGGTCTGAGATATAACCCCATCTGCCAAGCAAACTACAGTATCCAATTTCCATGGCATAAGCAGACAAGTAGGTCAAGTTTCAGAAAGAGTAGAAATTTTAGTAAGCAACAGATATCCTAGAAGATGCATCCCTACAAAAGGAAAAATATATATAAATACAGAAAGAAAACCCAAAGATGAAGAGAAAATCTTGAAAGAAGCCAGAGTGGGGGAAAACATCTTACCTGTCAAAGAAGAAGAAGAAGAAGGAGGAGGAGAAGGAGAAGGAGGAGGAGGAGGAGGAGGAGGAGGAGGAGGAGGAGGAGGAGGAGGAGGAGGAGAAGGAGAAGGAGAAGGAGAAGGAGAAGAAGAAGAAGAAGAAGAAGAAGAAGAAGAAGAAGAAGGAGAAGAGGAAGAAGAACAGGAAGAAGACGGGCCGATTTCTTGTCAAAAACTATACAAGCAAGAAAAGAGTGGAGTGAAATTATTAAAATGCTTAAAGTATAGGATATAAAATTCTTCCAGAAAAATATTCCTCCAAAAGTGAAGACGAACTATAAGCTTTCCCCCCCAAAAAATCAAAGGAACCCATTTCCAGCACACCTGTCCTGCAAGAAATGTCAAAAGGGATCCTTCAGGAAGAAGGAAAATGATATAGGTCAGAAATTCAGATCAACATTTAAAAAAAAGAAAGTGTTGGAGAGTAAATAAATAAAAGTGAAACAAATCTTTTCTCGTCCTTAATCGATGTAAAAGATAAATTTTAAAGCAATAATAATAACAAAGCATTGGGTAATCGTAATACACGGGTAAGAGAAATGAATATCAGCAACACCACAATGGGTGGGAGGGGGATTAGGAAAGCTCTGTTACATAACTAGCTGTACTACACATGAAGTGACATAGTGCTATTTGAAGATGGATTTCAGGCTAGTTTCACATGTATATTGCAAATTCTAGGATGGCAATTAAACAAATTAAGAAATATAATTGATAGGTCAAGAGTGGAGATAAAAGGAAATCAAGTAAAATACAAAGAGAAGGCAAAATAACATGGGGGAAAATAAAAAACAAATGCAGCAAATAGAAAACGGTTAAACATGGTAAACATAAATCCAGTTACATTAATAATTGCTTCAAATATGAATAAGTACATAAATTAAAAGACAGAGATTGACAGAGCGGATAAAAAAAAAGAAACCCAAGTATATGTTGTCCACAGGAAACCTACTTTGAATATAAAGACGTACGTAGGTTAAAAGTAAGGGATAGAAACAGAAGGGGGACTGAACCATGAGAAACTGTGGACTCTAGGAAACAAACTGAGGGCTTCAGAGGGGAGGGGGTGGGGGAATGGGATAGGCTGGTGATGGGTATTAAGGAGGGCACGTATTGCATGGTGCACTGGGTGTTATACACAAATAATGAATCATGGAACATTGCATCAAAAACTGAGGATGTGCTGTGTGGTGACTAATATAACAAAATAAAAATTATTTAAAAAAATTAAAAAGCAAAAAAATAAAAAAAATAAAAGTAAGGGATAGAGAAACACATACCATGCTAATGTTAATCAAAAGAAAGTTGGAGTGGCTATACTCATTTCAGACAAAGCAGATTTCAGATCAAGGAAAACCATCAGAGGTATTACATAATGATGAAAGGGCGAATTTTCCAAGAAGAGCTAATATTCCTAAATGTATATACACCTAACAAGAGAACATCACAATACGTAAAGTGAAAACCAATGAAGCCAAAAGGAGAATCCATGCATGGAGTTAGCTCATTGCATGAGGTTTTTCTTGTTTTTTGTCGTTTTTTTTTTCTCTGGTCAGTCAGATACTAGAAACACATGGCCTGTTTTTAAGGAAGCGAGGTGAGCTGGGAGAGGAACAGCATATGCTAAATGATCACCAGTGTGACCGTGCTGGAACTGGGGAAGATCTGCGTTGGGCTTCTAAATCTATGGGCACCAGGGTACCGTGCACTGGAGGTACTGGGCTCAGTGTGAGTGGGAGAATCTCAAGGCAGTGCTATCTGCCATCTGCCTCGTGGCCAAGACTGTGCAGCCAGGAAAGAGCTTCGGGGTGTGGACGACCAATGGGAGCTGAGCTCAGCTTCTCTCCTGGGCTCCTTGCCTGGAGCATCAGTTCCTGAAAATACAGATGGTGCTTTATATTTTCCGAAAACATGAGGCACCAGCCTGGAAAGCGGGCTTCAATAAATGTGCCAAAACATACTTGTTGATGATGAAGACCGACGCTTGTTTAAATGTGGGGAGTTTACAGTTGGCATAACATTTTATCGCGTGAGCCCAAATGGAAATAGAAAATCATGCTACTTTAAAACCATAGCTGGTTCATGTTAAAGAAGACAAATGGAAAGTTGCTTTTGATGTTATTTTCTGTTTTGTTTTTTGCTCTTGAAGTCCCCAAGCCCTAGCCTAGTCCACAAGCTGAAGGGTAAGAAAAAAGGAAGGAATAGTAAATGTAATAAATGTAATAAAAAATGATCCGTATAGGGTGCCTGGGTAGCTCGCACAGTTGGGCGTCTGCCTTCGGCTCAGGTCATGATCCCAAGCCCCTGTGACTGGGCCCTGCATCGGGCTCCCTACTTGGTGGGGTGCCTGCTTCTTCCTCTCCCTCTGCCATTCCCTCTGCTTGTGCTCTCTGGCTCTCTCTGTCAAATAAATAGATAAAATCTTTTTTTAAAAAAGTGATCCATATAATCAATGTAAAGGGCCATATCTTTGTGAGTGCAGGATAGCTTACAAGTTGCATGGTCTTTAGGAAGCTGTCTCTTGTCATAGCAGGGATAGGACCTATCCAGAGGGCAGCCGTGGATAGAAGCCTAAAGACTGAGCCCTCAAACTGTAATGTGCACGGGAATTACCCGGAGGCAGACTTTGATCCAATAGTTTTTGGGGTTGCCTAAGACTCTGCATTTCTCACAAGCTTCCAGGTGATGTCACAGCCCTACTCCACGGGTCACACTCCGCCATAAACAGACTCAGGAGAAAGTCCTGGGCAATCAGTCTCCACTATGCAAGTCAGGCTAATCTCCCTAATGTTCAGTCAACAGCTCAGAAGAACTCAGGTCTAGGCCATTCTCTACCTGAGTGAACAGATACTGAGGTCCCGTTCAGAATTCTTGAGTATTCGAGATGAAAGTGATAATGGAGTTCTAGTGTAATCCCACTTTTACAGATAGGGACGCTAAGTTCCCGGGGGGTTAAAGTCATTTGTCCATTATCACGTAACTATTTAAGTGTACTGTCAGGATTCTAATAGTGGTTTTCTGATCAGTGTTCTTTACTTGCCTCATGTAAGATAAGAAATCAGCCTACAACAGAAGACAGAGGGACAGGACACGGTGTGAACGGTGTAGGCATCAGCAAAGCTGGGAGGGAGAATAAGGATTAATAAAACTAATGCAGGTTCTAACTGCACAAAAGAGCGGATACAAGAAAATGCAGTGTAAATATAATCATTTTAATACTGATACAATCATATTTTGGGGGACAGTACATCAAACAGGTCATTTCCGCTAGGATAGAGTCTGTAGGACAAAGGTCAGAAACAATCATGAGGACTTCCTTTCCTCCTCTTGGGCTGAGTGATCCAGGCTCAGGCCTCAGGCAAAGCTGCCTTTAAACCCACTTTTTTCTTTATTACAGATCAGAGCCCAACTTAGAGGCCTCATGGGTTCAGGCCAGGACTAAAGATTTCATTATCACCTTCTTACTAAGATGTTAAACAATTCAAGAGAAACATCTGTATCCAACAGGTATGACTGAATCCAGTCCCGTAGGCAGTGAGAGGGAAAGCGTGCAGTATTGGCTAGCGAAATCCAAGCAGAATCAACCAGGAAGGCCGCCAGCTGTGCCATCTCTCACAGTGGACCCCTGGAGTCTCCCTCTCTGTGATCTTGAGGTTGTATTGACCCCGATGTTGGCTTTCAACCTCCCCTCCAATTCTCCGTCCTATCTTAGAATAGAAAATTGGATAGCTCCCCTGTCTGGTCCTGATAAGTATATAAGATCAAAAGGAATAGATAAATATAACGCACAGCAGTCCCTCACTCAGGCATCCCTCACATCAGTGCTGTACCCTCCGGTGTGGAGTCTACGCCACCTGTTTTTCATGTGGTCACTCTGGAAAACCCGGGAGGAACGTTACTGCCTATGAAGGCTTTAAATCCCTCCAAGAAAGGGAACAGGTCCTGGGACCACTGACGCTGGGCTGAGGGTACATGCTGGGGAAAGTGGAATAGAGAGGCCAGATGGTGTGGGCATCCTTCACTTTTATGGCAAGAAACTGATAGGATAGGGGTAAAATACAAAAATACACTATAGCAGGAGAGCATAAAGGAAAGGGCAGTAGCATGGGAGAGGCACTTGTTTTCTGGACAGTCTCCTCAGAGGGCAAAGATGGAGGGGTCCACGGATGACTTGGTAAAAGCAATAGCAGCTTTCACAAGCTCTTGCATGATGGAGGCTGTTAGGAGGAGAAAACAAGAATTAGGGCTAAGGAACCATGGTGAGAGGAAATACTCTTCCCCCAGTCTCCCCTATGCATGTCTGCTCATCTCGCCTGACTCCTGCTCCTTTCTTCAACACCACTGACTTTGCTTTCCCTACTGCCCAGATTCCCCTTCATCTTCTCAGGCCTCAAAAATACTCAAAAGTGGTGAGATAATAAACCCCCAAGGAGTGAGAGCTCCCATCCAGCTCTCTACTCAGTATAGTACTAAGACAGTCCTTCTCACAACTCACAGTCCCCATCCATGTCCCTTTCCCTCTTTACTCACCCCTGCCCCGTCTCCCCCAATTTAAGATCGCACCCTCATCCTGCCAAGGAGAGGACTATCTGGGAGACCAGAAAAGGTCTGAATCAGGACAGTCAGGGGAGGGAGCTATGAGAACTCCTCCCCAGCCACCTTCTAGCAGGCCTGGAGGCTCCGTGCCTGGGAAGCTGACTCGCTTCCTAAGGAGGGAAGGAGATGGGGTCTTAGGATTGAACTCCTACCTGCATGGATGTGGATCCAGGTTCTGGCCTTCTTTTCCAGAAGTTCCCACTCACCCTTCATTTGCTTAGCATTGGAATGCAGCCAGACCACTGCCAGGACTGTTGCCCAGCTTGAGGAATCTGCATCCTGTACAATAGACAAAGACTTCCCTGAAGCCCTCCAGTTGGAGCTGGAGCCCCTCACCGGATGCAAACGGCTCAGCTCCCTCCTCACGCACTTTGCCCCAACCTGCTATGAAATGTAATGACCCCTTCTCTCTGTCCCTCCTCTATACTTGTTTAATGCCAGGCCCTGAATGTCAGGGCGATAATCCCCTGAGTCTTAGGGTAGAAAAGTCTTCAGTTTCAAATCCAGCATAACCATCAGGACAGTGCTTAAAACTCCTACAACTTCCCCAACAAGGATTACTAAGCTATAAGAAGAGAAACACGTGCATAATTGCTTTGTATTTTATAATGTATTTTCATTTGAATCTTTGCCAAACAAAAAAACAGGAATTATCAATAATGACATTTTTAAGAGAGAAAACTGATTCACACAAAAGTGAAATGATTTGCCCAAAGGCAGCCTTCTAGCTAATGTCACAGTTAGGACTGGATTCCAGTCATCCTGCTCATGTCACTCTAGAGAGAGTCTCAGCCACAGAACAGAAAACAGTCCCCGTGAGTTTTCACCCAGGGTCCCAACTTCAGTTTTTATTTTTATTTTTTTTAAAGATTTTATTTATTTATTTGACAGAGATAGAGACAGCCAGCGAGAGAGGGAACACAAGCAGGGGGAGTGGGAGAGGAAGAAGCAGGCTCATAGTGGAGGAGCCTGACGGGGGGCTCGATCCCATAACGCCGGGATCACGCCCTGAGCCGAAGGCAGACGCTTAACCGCTGTGCCACCCAGGCACCCCCAACTTCAGTTTTTAAAGTCAACAGATTAAGAGAAATTGCTCTTTGATATCATGACATTTACACTTTGGAAACAGCTATCAAGTTTTCTCTGAGGAGTCCTGTTTCAATCAAAATTCTCAATTCCTGGGGCACCTGGGTGGCTCAGTCAATTAAGCATCTGTCTCTGGCTCAGGTCATGATCTCAGGGTTCTGGAATCGAACCCCACATCGGGCTCCCTGCTCAGCGGAGAGTCTGCTTCTCCCTCTCCCTCTGCCCACCCCCCAGCTTGAGCTAGGGCACGTAAGCACATGTGCCCTCTCTCTCAAATAAGTAAATAAAATGAATAAATAAATTTAAGAAATTCTCAATCCCTTTAATTTTTCTTGAAAAGGACTGCTCATGTCAAAGCACGAAGAATCCCCATGCTTGACCTAGTCTAGAAACAAACATCACAGCGATTTTTAAAATGTAGCTCCTTAAATAGTCATATCTGGATGTCAGTATACTCATGAATTTCTATGACCACAGCCCAAAATATGTAACATGCACAACTCTTCTGACAGCCCTGTTGCCTTACTGATTGCATATCACATCGGCTGGTCCCCCTGAAGTTGGCGGTCACCTCAAATCTCCATGTGCAACCGTTGTTAAGTCATTTTGCTTCTATTTTTTTTAATGATTTTTTATTATATTATGTTAGTCACCATACAGTACATCCCTGGTTTCCGATGTAAAGTTCGATGATTCATCAGTTGTGTATAACACCCAGTGCACCATGCAATACATGCCCTCCTTACTACCCATCACTGGTCTATCCCATTCCCCCACCCCCCTCCCCTCTGAAGCCCTCAGTTTGTTTTTCAGAGTCCATAGTCTCTCATGTTTCATTCCCCCTTCTGATTACGCCCCCTTTCTTTATCCCTTTCTTCCCCTACTAAGTCATTTTGCTTCTAATCTCTACTTATATTGTTGAGGATTTAGAACGAAAAACAGTATTTTGATTCCTAGTAAGTTGTGTTTTTTTGTTTTTTTTTTCCACAAAATATTGCATGTCTTTCATTGTTCAAGGTCTTTTGAGATCTCAATTTTCTCAATACTCCATCTCCCAGTTTTGGCAAATTTACAAACAGGAAAGCACGGGGTGTGAATCTTCACTGAAAATATAAACCTCCAGAGAATTCAGAGCCCGGTGGCTCTAAAAATCTCTTTTAAGTTTGAATAAGTTCATTACTCAGCACAATGAATTTTCAACAAGTTTGTTCTCAGTCCATACACTCATCATTTAAAAAGTTCAAATTCCTAAAAAAAAAAAAAAAAAAAAAAAAAAAAGTTCAAATTCCTTACTGAAATTCAGGTACACCAGAGTTCCTGACTCTCTGGATTTACTGGCCCAATTACCATTATCAAAGAAGGAAATGTTAAATAATTAATTAATTAATTTTTAAAAAAAGGAAGGAAATGTTAGTCTGACCTCTCATTGGTTTCCCAATGAAACCAAGTTAGAATGTCATGATTCTTGTATCTTCTTCCACTTGTTCATAAATTATCCTTTGCATTAATTGTTCTAGAACAGTGTTTTTCAACAGATATATAATGCTAGACACACATATAATCTTAAATGTCCTAGCAGCCACATGTAAAAATATAAAAATAAACAGGTGCGATTATTTTACTGATCTGCTTTATTTAACCTAATATATTCAAAATATCATTTTAACATGTAATCGATTTAAAAATAATTAATGAGAATATTTACATTCTTTTTTTTTTTTTACATTAAGTCTTGAAATCAGCATGTGTTTCACAATTATAGCACATTTTAGTCCAGTTAAGATTTTGGCTCCTCATTTGCATTACCCGTATTTCAATTGCTCAAGAGCCACATGACTAGTGGGTACTACAGTGGACGATGCGGTTATAGGATCTCTGAGGTTTATTTAACCACCTTTCACATATTGAAAATTCAGAATGACACCCGTCCTTCAGGCTTTTGGCATTTTGTCCATATTTAACAATTTCTCAATTAGAAGATTGGGTCAGTGACCTTAAAATTGTGGAATGTAATCTGCCCTCGTCAGTACACTCAAACACATTTGAAATGACTCGGTCATCCCTACTAATACTTCACCTATCCTGACTTCAGTAAAATTTTGCTAATTTGTGGACCACGTCCTTTAGTTTGAAGAGAAGCAACATGGGTCCTGAAGACAGTTCTAGAATCGAATCCAGCTCTGCCCCTGACTGGCTGGTTAAACTCAGACACATCATTATAGTTCTCTATAAACAGCAATGTGAATAGTATTTACCTTATTTAATTATGATGATGAATAAACAAGTGGATGTTAAGTGCTTGCACCCTGTCTGGCACAGAGTAATTGCTCAAAAAATATTAGATGATTGGCCGGGAATATAAAGTGAAAGAGGATGCTTGCTTTGTCATCCATCAACTCCCACCAACTAGGTTATTCGTTCCTTGTTCTTTCTGTTCTAACACACCAAGAAAAACCTTCGACCTCTGCTCATGAGACATTAATTTAGTTTACGGCCTCCTCTATTCTCCTTTCTCAGATGAACAATGATTCACTCCAAATCTCATTACTGACCCCAACCCCTCAAAAACATGCATCCTCCCTTTTTTCTCTGACTCTTACCTTGACAGGGACTGCAGCCAGTAGGTCTTCCAAACTTTTACCTAGAATCACAGCCAGATTTTCATCCAGATACCAGGAACCATCTGCATTCTGGAGGGAAATCAGCTGCACGAGATGATTATCTCCAAAGACTTTGGGGAAGAAAAAAAGAGAGGATGAGAAATTATGGAGCTACTGACCCCTTAGCATACCTGAGAAAGACAGAGCTGACTTCAAAGATGGGCTATCGCAAGGGTGCAGAGCAGATCCTACCAAGTTGCCTGTTTAGTCCTTCCCCTGTGTTTTCTCTGTGACAATGTAGGTCACCTGAGTGACCTAACTCTAGGGGAGCTGCACTTAAAAATTTAGCAACAAGGTAATGAAAATGCTGCTTAACGCTTTATCCAGTCCTACTTAATGGGCCCGAAAACCTGACATATATTTAAAAATTCTAGACCAATATAGCTTGAATTTTAATTTTAGAAAATTTTAAAAGAAAGCAGATCTAAAGGAGGCACTCAGCAATGTACCTCAGAGTAGTCTAGTGTCTAATCCTGGTGGTTTGACAATTGCTTAAAGACCACACAGAAAGTACCCCCATCTGGCTCCATCATAGATGGTGATGTACTTAGAGCAACTTAGATATTAGCAGGCAAGAAAAACCATAACTAGAAAAACAATTTGACTCTTATGGGGGAAGAAAATTTAAGGCTCTGAATGTCAACAGTCTACGTCTGAATCTGTTTGGCTAACTCTCAAAATGCAATAGTTATGTAAACATAGGAATGTCAGCCTTCTCTCTAAATTGGAGGCAATAATGCCTAATGCATGGGGAAGAATGCAAAATACCTAGAAGGCCCTTTGTTGGCTCCCTATAAGAAGTAGTTGCTAATTAGTTCACAAAAACCAGAAGCCTAACACTCTTGGGTAATTTTTCTCTCTACTTTGGTAAGAGGATTCATAAGAGAGAAAGGTCAAAGCTGGAATATTCTAAGTTAGGAAGACCTAGGGAACTAACACGAAGTGAGAAACTACTCTGTGACTAAAATTAAGAATTTTCTCATGAGAACCCTGTGAGATGAGTAGTTGTGCAGCTGAGGGAGCTAAAGATCTGGAAAGTGACTTAATTTACCCCACAGTAACTGGGAAGACAAGAGACCTGACTCCACCTGAGACCTTGAAGGCCTCTCTTTAACTAGCAACCTAAAGAGAATGAATAACTAGAGGGTAAATGGCAAACAAGATGTTTAAACGAGTAAACAACTGTATACCACAAACTCTTGCTACAAAAACTAGAGACTAGAAAGAAGTTGTCTTTAAGCCAATTTTAGTAGAAAAGGTACTTCTTGGTGGCAAAATGTACTTTGACTCAATTTATCACGTAAATGAGAAGCCCGGCTGTTCGGAACACAAGGTAATGACCAAGAACACCATTTGGTCACACAACGGAAGTCATTAGCCAGCATCAGGAAGATCTCTTTTCAAACCCAACTTGTAAAAGGCTGACTAGCGCAGCAGATGGCCCAAACAGGTTGCCAGCAGAGTTCTGCAGGGGGAGGACCCTGGCCTGCAGGCCACCTGGATGAGCTGAGATGGCAACAGGGGTATATTTAACCGGGGCTTACCCCAGACTCCATTGGCTAGGTTTCAGGGTCCATACCATAGACTAATCTAAGGCTGGCCCTGGCAAACACAGAGACTGGACAATCTCACCCTCTGCCTGACACGTTTCAAACAGATTACCTCCCAGCTAGAGGAAGCCAAAGGAAGTAGTGTGTGGAAGATTAGTTCTTCAGTCCCACAGGTCAGAGAAGAGAACTGAGGCCCATCTCACCTGTACAGTGAGTTTCCAAGTTCGTCCTATTGGTAGGAGAATGAGCCCTTTCCATCTGAGGAGAGGCCTTTTTGAAAAACATGCATTTCTTCTTTAGTCTATGACCAAGAGCATTGGTTCCATCTAGTCCTACACAGGTGACAGACAAACAGGGGTGAGGAAAAAGTCCCTGGAAAGATGCTTACCTAGAGCACACAGGTCCTTGCTCACCATGGGCCTACACGGTCTGCAAACATCCTGCTGATATGACGTACCCTTGTAACGACTGGTCCGTGTGGACTGAGTTGTAGGAAGAGGGCAGGAGGACATGGCTTTTGGAAGAGCTGAAAAACGCCAGTACAGACATTAAGACTGAGGCCTCTCTGCTCTCTGCTATGGGAAAAGGGCCCTGAGAATGTGGGACACCTGCCCTCCTATCCATGTCTGCCTCAGCCACCATCTTTACTGTACATTTTTTTCTTCTCCCATGACCCCACCTCCTACACACACCCTCACCCCCTGAGCCCTTCCTACTGTGTCCTCTGGAACCTTGATACCTGACAATGATCTTTCTTGCACCTTTCCTTTCATTATAGGAGGCTTTTTTCCAACTACTTGTCTTAACTTAAAAACTAATTTTTTCTTCCAAAAACTGTTCTCCCTCTATCCCTCTCACAGGGTGCTCCCTCGAGGTACAATAGCCCAAGTACCCAGGTTCAGAAGGTGGGATTGGCAACCTCTTCAGTCCCAGTTGTGGCATCCAGCTCATACTGCTCCACTCTGGATTGCCTTCCTCGTATTCTCAGTGCTGTCAACCTCCAACCTCTCTGTCACTTCCCATTATTCATTAAAGTAGTTGAATGCTAGTTTCTAGACTTGCACTTCATTGCAAGGTCTGCCATCATCTGGAGAGATTTCAGTACCCTTGTAGATACCCTATCCAGCACCCTCATTCAAAGCTTCTTGACTTGCTCAAATCAAATGGCTTCAGCCTCCATTCTATTTCAGCCTCTCCCTCCCAAGCCAAAATCATTACTGTTCCACGTGTAAAAAACAAATTGAAAAAACCAAAACCAAAATCACAAGATTCCTACTTTTTAAATACAGTATCGAATTTTTTCAGCCTTCTAACTCAGAGATCTGTCTTCTACCTGGTCTTTGACTTCCTCTGGACCTCTCAATCTGTGTCTCCTCTGCTTTTTCCCTACAATCCCCTTCCTTCCATCTTTAGTCTCTTTTCTATTTAGTTTCAATCCCCAGTCCTACACTTCACCACCCTCTTACCAGTCTCTCCAATTCCAAGTATCTGACTTCCTTTTCATCACACCTGTCTGGCAAAACCCCAACCTCGAAAGTGAGCCAACACTCTGCCCCCTTTGTTCTTACACCAAAGCTTCTGAGTCCCACTGACATGAATCACATGGGGTGTGCTTCCCTTTGCTAGTTTAGTGCCACTAAAACAGTCAAGGTATCAAAATTAAACTGGACCCTCAACACCCCTTGGCCAGTGCTTTATTTCTCCCTGGGAATTTCACTCTCCAGTTGCCCACGATGCTACTTCAAACCCTTTCCTCAAACCCTCTATTCTACCACTTCTCGTTGCATACTCACTAGTCACTTTTGCTGTCTCTTTCACTAAAACTATTGAAAACCTATCAGACAGAACTCCAAGCGCTTGTCTCTCAGCCTGTGAACTAGAATCGAATCCCACCACCTTTCCTCCTCTTCCTGGCAACAGTGGGAGAGTGTCCTAATACTTGTCCTGTTACAGGCTAATCCTTTCACTGCTGCTCTATGAGTCATCTTCTCTTCCTTAAACACCTGTCTCAATTAACTACCCCTCCCCCCCCCCCCGCCCGCCCAAAAATGTCAGCCCTCTCTGCTGACACTCTCCTACTGGTGTTACAACATCCTCAGATCTCTCCCTTTCTGAAATTCTAAGGAGATATAATAAACACACAAAAATCTACCTCAACTCTACAACTTCTATACATATCACTCTCTATTTATTCCCCCTTTCGGCTAAATGTTTATCAAAAGTATCTATACGCCCATTTCCCACCTCTCTTTCTCTTTAACATTCTGTAATATAGGTTCTTTCCCGATCTAAGCCAATGAATTTGCTCTTGATTACATTAGCAAGAACATCTTTGATAGTAACCCCATTATCCCCGTTCAAGTTTTTACTTTGACTTGCCTGCAGTATCTGATACTTTGATAACCCCTTTGTTATATCATAGTTTCCTTCGTCTGGAATATGCACTCACGTCTTTTCTTCCTACTTCATTCCTTCTTATTCTGGTTTGAGGAATGCTCTGCTACCCATCCCTAGATACTGGGTTTTCTTCAGTGTTTCAATCTCATCCCCCTTTCATCTCACTCTACATCTGCCCTATGAATAATCTCATCTATTTTCCTGATTTTAGTTATGACCTACATGTTAAATATGGCCAGATGTGTATCTTTATCCCTGAGCTCTGCTCTGAACACCAAACCCATCTATTTGTTTTCCTACTGGACAATTTCATGTGCATATTCCATACAGATCTCAAGTTCAAAATACTCAAAAATAATTCAACATGCTACCTTCTAAACTTGCTCCTGTTCTTTTGTTGCTCTATTTAAATAACTGATCCCATTATACACACAGTTGTCTCAACAAAACTCTGGGCTCACCTTGAAGCCTGCCCCTACAACTCAGATCACACATTCCCCTCCAGCCACAGAATCCTGCCCAGGGAATTTCTCCGCCTGATTCTAACCTTCAAGCCCCTCCTATCTATATGCATATGCTTGCTTGGCTTTCACCTGGGACACCCATCCCCTAACACTCCCAGATCATTACCGTCAGCCTTCTGTATAATCATTAACCATCGAATTATCAATAGGATCCCCTTCAGATTTAGATAGTTTGAATACTCAGTGTTTATGTGCACTTTCTGTTTGAATTGTCCTTATTTTTTTCCCCCTTGGATTATTTAAAATCTCCTTGCCTATGGCATATTTTCTAGTTCCCTAGAAAGGCACCACACCAGCCAGAAATCCTAGATGTGGAAAGACAGGGAAAAAAAATCAACATCCCAGGCTTTTACTTCAAATGATGTGTTTAGATATCCAAGAACCCTTAATTTGCCTGAGTACCAAGGGGGTAAAACTTACCACATCCCTCGTATTGTGGCATCATTAAAGCTGCACTGAACAGAGTTGGCCTTGGAACATCTCTACGAGTCAGGGGCCCCTGAACTGGTTTGTTGAGATTCTTATTGACGGCAATGAAGGCTGTCTGGGAGCTTATGACTCCACAATCAATGCTGATTTTCAGCACATCTTTTTTATCTTTTGCTGAGGTATCCCTGAAGCCCATGTCCTTGGTCTGGAGAAAGGACTTGGCAGCAAGGCGGTGAATGGTGAAGCTAAAAGAGAATCATCCCCATGACTTAGGGAAGAGCACGCATGCGCCAGTTACTCAGGGCCCTCAGAAATTAGCATTAGCAGATAGAGGAAAAAGCCAGATAAAGGGAGAGATAAGATTTGAATGGGTTAGAAAGATGAAGTGATTGTAGGGACACAACTGAGCCCCCAAATTAAGAGAAAGAAACCAACCCTCTCAATGATGGGAAAGAGAAAGAAAGAAAGAAAGAAAGAAAGAAAGAAAGAAAGAAAGAAAGAAAGAAAGAAAGGAAACAGCAAAGCAAAACTGAATTCTCACTTGTCATCAGGCTTGGGTTGTAGAGCAAATGTCACCTTATTCTCAAAACTCTTGCCCTGGAGTGTGTACTTGAGATCGACTTCTCCTGTTGCTTCTGCTGGCTACAAAATAGAGAAGAGTAGACATGATGGAAGGGAGAGGTCACCAAGAGAAAGGTCACAACTGAGGCTGCTCCCTAGACCAACATATTAAAATGTCTGACTAGGAACCAGGTAGCTCAGGAAACCAGAAACCGGACATTATGGAGAGGGGGATAGGCTGGCTCCATCTGGCAAGTACGATCTCTTGATGAGACTCCACCAGTTTTAAGAAAGCTGTCCAGAACACTTTAGGGAAGTAGCTATTCTGATAAGAGGAACAAACAAGAAGAGGAACTCACAGGCATGGTCCCACTCAAAAGGGCATAGACGATTAACCTCTGACCCTTATAGAGGACAGTCTGTTCTGGTGAAAGCATTTTAGCAGACAGGCCATGAGGCAAGTTCCAGCTCACAGAAACATCGTCTACTGCAGGCTGTAAAGCACGTTTCAGGGCCCTAAGAGCCTGGTGGAGGAAAGAGAACAGAATCAGCACAAAAAATAATAATAGCAATAATATCCACTGTTAGCTGAATATTTATTACGCACCATGTTCTATGCAACATGGTATATGCTATGTCTATTCCTTAAACTATACTAGGACATGGTAAGGGGGGAATAAGGTAAAGGATGACGCCGCCCGAGAAAGAGGAACTTCCAAGTATAAGCAGAGCTAGAAGGTGCCTTCCCTTGTGCATACTGATCAAATGGAGTATCAGTCTGCCACACGCACTACAAGTGTTCCTTCTTGTTTTGTCCCATGTGCATGGAGGACAGGATATGCCAACCAAAAGAGTTCCTCAAGCACACATCTAGACTCTCAATCATGGCAGTCCGAATTCTGTTTCTCTATTTCTGGTCTTAAACACAAAGCTCTAACCTCTTCCAGCACCTTGTCTCTGGGCTTCCAACCAGTAGGACCAGATGCCATTTCTCCAGAAACGACAGTGGGCCCCTTTTACATAAGGCCCAAAGGAGCCCCACCATGTATGTATGTATTATAGCTCAAGGCGCTATGGACGTAAGAATGTGAATCCTGGTGTCAAGCTGTTGTCTCTGCCCTCATGGCAATGTCCCCCCGCTCCACACTTCCTCTGGATCACCCTCTCCGGACACAAGCCCTGTGCCTCACCTTGAACTGCATCCTGTCCTTGCCTGTGATAAATTCTGAAGTGCCACCTGCCACCCGGGCAATGCCTTTTATTAGGCTGGTAGAGGCTCCTTCTCCAATTCCAAAGGAGAAGCATCTGCAATTGTACAAGGATAAGAGCTTAGAGACAGGCACCAAAGAGTGAAATTATAAAATTAATACGAAGTAGTCAAGAATACATAAAGAGATAGTCTACTTCTTCGACCAAGAGCATAATAGCTACAATTTGTTGAGCGTATTCTGTATTTCAGGAGACAAATGCCTTAAACTGATGATGCAGTTTAATCATGACAGGACTCCTAAAAGGCAGGCTTATGTTTCATTTTACGGGTATGAAACGGAAGCCCAAAGAATTTAAGAAATATGTCCCAGATCACATACCTACTAAATGGTAGAGATGACATTTGAGTACTGGTCTGTCTGACCATAAGATCCCCTGGCAACAAATATATATATATATATATATATATATATATATAAAATACTGTATTATATATATATATATATTATACTGAATCTAGGAGCAGAAAAAAACAAAAATCACAGGATTATGTCTTCATCAATTATTTTAATAATAAATCCAAAGAATGGGTTAATCGGACAGTGGTGAGTTAGGGCAAAATAGACACTATCGTCAGTGCTTGACTAACATTGTACTGGAACCATATCTGCACTGGCAAGACCAGTCTTAGGGTGGGAAAGAGTTCTAACTGGAGAGTTCTCTCCTTGCCATAGTCCATGTGCGTCAAGCTTTTTAATCACAATTTGGCTTCGCAAATAGAACTGTCTATAAACAGAATGTGTTGGTAATACGAATACAAGCATTTTTAGAAGGCATGACAAGGGGACTTTTCATTGTAAATTAATACACTGGAATTTTTGGCTTATGTATCAGTCTTTTTTGAATTAGGTTAGTGTGAGTCATCAGCCCCAATTCTAGTGACGTCAGCATCAGGATTAATATTCTAAACTTGTAGGGCTAAGAACCGAACTTCTAATTATGGTAACCTACCTTTGACCGTGCCCCCTAGAGACCACAGCCTGCCAGCATCTTGATATCATCACCTTCAAATTTCCAACACAATCTTGCAACTGAAGCCTACACTCCTTATGGCTTACGAAGGGCATTTATGTGTATGTTTAAGTGTTTTATGTATAAAACTAAAACTAAGCAATATTTATAGATGGCTAACAATATGCTTAGAACTTACTTAAGCGCTTCTTGTGGCTGACAATAATAAGGAATATAATTATAATAATGGCAAAAATTTATATAGCACATATTTTGTGTCAAGCACAGTTCCTAATGCTTTGCTTATGTATACCCTTTGAACCCTCACTATAAACCCATAAGGTAAGTGCTGCTATTATTCCCATTTTCAAATGAGGAAACTAAGACTTAGGGAGTTCAGTTGATTTATCCAAACAGCCAGCAAGCAGCAGAAGTAGAACTTAAATACGTGATTTTGACTGAAAGTAGAATGCCATAGGACCTTCTGCTCACAGCAATGCCAAAGTTGTTTTAGCTAGTAAAGAACTGGAAAAGCTGTATACAATATTATTAATAATCTTTTTGAAAACATCAGATGGTTACCAAGACAACAGGGATCTATGCTCCAGGACATGGGGGAGGAGGGAGGCAAGAGAGATGAGTCTGACATCTGGTATCCTGTTACCCCTTAAAGCTGCCAGGTATAATGGATGGCTCAAAGCCTGAAAAGCCAAGTGGTTTCAGACTTGGACTTTCCAAAGAGAAGTTGCCCTTAGACACCCCAGGTTTTTTAACACAACCCTGTAGAACTACAACCCAGAGGTAGAGGTGAATCTGAAATAAACCAGCTAATAAATGACTGAAGTTCATTTGACTCTAATTGGACTCAAATTATCTGCTTCTAGTCTAGCAATCCATCAGAAGCAAAGACTACATCTTTGCAGAGGGAAGATAACATCGTCTAGAGCCTCAAATAATTTCTACGACTTTTCATTTAAAATATCTGACAACTAATAACAGAAAAGAAAAATCCCCAAATATTGGGAAATTATACACTATACTTCTGAGTAACATAGGCTTTAAAAAATCAAAATGGTAATTAGGAAAATCTTAAGTGGACAGAAAGTCACAGATCCAGATTTAAGATTCAGATGTAGATATGCTTAAATTTAAGGATCCAAATACATATATTAGAAAAGAAAAAGAAGTCTCAAAATAAACTACTTGAGCACCCATCTCCAGATGTTAGAAAATGAACAGCCAATAAACCCAGAGAATTTAAAGGGAAATGAATATACATGGGGGTGACTTTAA
This sequence comes from Ursus americanus, assembly GCF_024610735.1. Taxonomy (NCBI): domain Eukaryota; kingdom Metazoa; phylum Chordata; class Mammalia; order Carnivora; family Ursidae; genus Ursus; species Ursus americanus. The sequence goes on from NC_142142.1 coordinate 45,171,625, forward strand.
AGGGAAATAATAAAGAGAGGGGAAACATTATTGATATTAAAAGCTACTATATAATAGACAGGATTTCAAAACCTCAAAAGCACTGGTGCTCTGAAAGGATTACTAAAATTGACAAGCATTTAGGACAAGGAAAAAAAAAACAGAGAAAACACAAATAACCAACATCAGGAACGAAAAGGTAATATATCACAGATTCTACAAAATTTAGCAACAGCATAAGACAATACGACATAAGAGAATTTTATGCAAAGAAATTTGAAAATTTAGATAAAATATACAAATGCCCATAAAAAGCAAAAACATATAGAAGTATGACTAGTTCTTTTCAATGAAAGATATTTAAAAACTTTCCCACACAAAAAAAGCCTCTTGTCAACTTCTAGTAAACATTTAATAAAGAAAATCTTGCAGATAATTGAAAAATAGACAACTCTTCTCAGCTCATTTTATTATGCCAGCCAGCATAACCCTGATTTCAAAACCTGACAAGAATATTACAGGGAAAGAAAATACATGTCGATATTCTTCACAAAAATAGATTTAAAAATCCTAAACAGGTATTCACCAACCGAATCCAAAAATACATAGAGAAGGTTAATAGATCATAACTAATTTGTTTTTTTTTTTTTAGAAAGGCAATGTTGCTCTAACACTAGTCATTATAATTCACATATTTAAAAAAAAGGACAAAATCATACACTTATCTCAATAGATATAAAAAATGCATTTGATGTAATTCCACAATCACTCATTATTTTTGTAAAAAAAAAAAGAAAAGAACAAAGAACTCTCAAAGCAGAAATAAAACTTCCTTAATCTGATAACTCTCAAAACAGAATTAAAATTTCCTTAATCTGATAAAGGATATCTATTAAAAAACCTATAGCCAACAATCACACTTATTTTTTTTAAAGATTTTATTTATTTATTTTGAGAGAGACACAGGAAGTGAGAGAGAGAGCACAAGCAGGGGGAGCTGCAGGCAGAGGGAGAGGGAGAAGCAGCCTCCCCACTGAGCAGGGAGCCCGATGGGGAACTAGATCCCAGGACCCTGAGATAATGACCTGAACCAAAGGCAGACGCTTAACCAACTGAACCACCCAAGTGCCCAACAATCACACTTACTGATGCAGTGTCGAACACATCCCCCTGAAGGCCAAAGTAAAATAAAAATGCCAGCTATGACCACATTTATTCAGGTTTATACTAAAACCCTTTTCCAGGGCAACAGAGAAGGGAAGAAAAAAAAAGATGTAAGGACTGGAAAGGAAAAAAATAAGGCTGACATTATTTGCAAATATGATTATCCATAGAAAATCTATAAGAATCTTCAAATATACTATTAGAATTAATATTTAAATAAGGCAAAGTCAATGAATAAAAAGTCAATGTAAAATGTAAAAGCTATTAGAACCAATTTCTACATAGAAATAAGTGCCCAGTAAATAAAATGTTTCAAAAATACTATTTAAAATGGGGGAAATCACCTAGGGGAAAATCTAATAAAAAAGGCATCTACACAGAGAATTAGAAAACATTATAAAGAGATTTCGTGTGTATTGTTGGATTAAGGAAATGCATATATTTACTAATCTTATGGGAAACCAGATTTTTCACCATGGAGGAAAGAAAACACAAATATGGAATAGAAGAAAAAAGAGAGAGAATATTATGTCATTACCTTGGAAGTAGGGACATCAGTTAAAAAAAAAAAAATTAACATTTGCTGGTTCAGTCTGCCAAAAATGCCTACAATCAATAACAGCCCAGTAACAAAGAGTTACACCTAATACTCAAATATCGACTTCTATTTCTCATTTTCACTAATAGAAATGAGGCTTCTTGCAGAAATAGCTGGCTACAGGAATGGGAAAGTATAGGTGAGTCTGAAACTCATTTTGTAAGAAAGAAAGGAAATCTTCCAAAACCAAAGAGACACACAAAAAAGATACAGGAGCAAGTGAAAAGCAGCTCCCAACTGACCCAATCTGGAATTTTGAGAATCTAAATGAAAAATGAAAGTAACAAATCTTAAAAAATTGAAAAATAATGAAAGAATCCAAAAGTATATATTGATACAAAAAAAGGAAGGGAGGGAGGGAGGGGGAAGAGAAACTTCTTTACAGTAGGATGCCAAGTAATCTGGAAAAGTTGACAGAATTTAAAAATCACTGTTTTTTTTTTGTTGTTGTTGTTTTTGTTTTTTTTTTTAATAATTTTTTATTAAGTTATGTTAGTTACCATACAGTACATACCAAGTTTTTGATGTAAAGATCACCATTTGTAACCATCGACAGTAATAACATTTGGACAGTAATCATCAACAAATGCTGAATCTAGTGACTAATATGTGTTGAGAACAGGATGTTTACAAAATTTCAAAGTTAATTGTCGGATACCACCTTGAACGAAGCAGTCACACTTACCACCAGACCCAACATTACTTTTGGAATATTTCTTCCTGAAATATTTAATATTACCCTAAACATGAATTTAAATAGTTAAAAAACATAAATTGAGATTCTACAAAAATAACTAGCTAGTATTCTTTCAAAATATCAGTGTCATAAAAGATAATGAAAAGCTGAGGATCTCTTCTAGAGTAAAGAAGATTAAAGAAATATAACAATGAAAATATTTGGTCTTGGATTTCCTCCTGGAACAAAAGCAAAGACAAAAAAAATCTATAAAGGACATTATTAGAAAACTTGTTGGGGCGGCTGGGTGGCTCAGACCATTAAACATCCAGCTCTTGATTTTGGCTCATGTCATGATCTCAGGGTCTTGAGATTGAGCCCAGTGTTATTATCCAGACTCTGCAGGGAGTTTGCTTTTCTCCTTCTCCTTCTGCCCCTCCCCCCACTCATGCACTCTCCCTTGCCCCCCCCTAAAATAAGGATGTAAATCTTTTTCAAAAATTTCTTAAAAAAAAAAAAAGTTGGCAAATATGGCCTGTATTTAGATAATAGTATCATCTCAACATGAAATACCCTGAATTTAGTAGTCTTATTGTGGTTATTCAACAGGATGTCCTTGCTTTTAGAAGATGAGTGCATTATTATTTGCATATGAAGAATTACAATATCTGTGGCTTGCTCTCAAATATTTCAGACAAAAAAAAAAAACAGGTGAAGCAAATGTGGGAAAACGTTGACATCTGGTGGAAGAGTATATTGTTCTATTCTTGCAACTTCTCTATAGATTTAAATTTTTTAAATAAAATATTGGAAGCAAATATTTAGAAGAATCAAAAAAGACCTAAATAAACAGATGGACAGACCATGTAAACAGATTAAAATACTCAATCTGGTAAATACTAAATTCTCCCAAAACTGATCTATAAAATCAATGCAATTCTCTTTTTTTAAGTGATCTCTATGCCCACCTTGGGGCTCAAACTCACAACCCCAAGATCAAAAGTCATAGGCTGTACTGACTGAGCCATCCAGGCACCCCTAAAGTCAATACAATTCTAATCAATATCTCAAGAGTCTCCTTTTTAGGTAAAAATTGACAAGCTAATTCTAAAATACACATATAAAGAGTCATGAATAGCTGAGACAATCCTGGAAAAAAAATAAAGTTGAGTACTCACTCTATTGGAAATCAGTATTTATCAGAAAGCTACATAAATTTATTTGGTATAGTTCTAGCACATGTCTAGATAAATACACTATTGGAATGGAACAAAGGATCCAGAAATAATCAATACGTGTATAGATGTTTATTTGTGACACTGTATCAGGGAGGAAAAGACAAACTTTTCAATAAATGGTACAGGGTCAATTTGATATCAACATGAAGAGATAATGAAAATTGGCCCCTACCTTCCACAATGCACAAAAATTAAATCCAGGAGAACTATAGATCTAACTATAAAAGAAAAAATGATAAAACTTCTTGAAAATACTAAACAAAAGTGGCTTCATGACCTTGGGTAGGGAAAGACTTTTAACAGGACACAAAAAACACTAACTGTAAAGGTAAAGACTAAAAAATTAAACTATATTAAAACGAAGAACAACAATTAATCAATAGATATCATTCTGAGAGTGAAAAGGATAGCTAGAATAGGAAAAAATATATTTCCAGAACATATTAATGAAGTCCTTGCATCTTGATCACAGATTAAACTAGAGATCAGTAAAAAAAGAAAGTCTAACAGAAAAAAAATAGGAGAGACTTGAAGGTACATCACAAAACAGGACATCCAACTGGTTAATAAACATGAAAAGGCACTCAACTTCATTAGTTACCAGGAAAATGCGAATTAAAACTATAATGAGATACCACTTTACACCTACAAAATTAGTTAAGATTTACAAAGACAAACAATGCCAAATTTTGGATGGGAAGCTGGGCAACTAGAACCCTCATACAATGCTGGTATTTATTAAATTAGTGTGGTAACTTGGAAATATACATAGGCACATACACATATATATGAAATAAGTATGTATACATGCATATGTGTGCATGTACGAAAATATACATATGTAAGAATGCTAGGATATTCACAGAAGAATTATTTTCAGCAGCTAAACCAAAGTCCATCAGCAATAGAATCAATAAATAAATTATGGCCTAATCACCCTATGGAATACTATACACCAATAAAAATTAACCACAGCTCCATGCAAAACATGTAGGAAAATCAACATACTGCTGAGGGAAAGAAGATACACAAAAACAAAAACATATTGTATAACCCCTTTATTTTTACTTAAAAACAAGAAAAAATAATCCATGGTGTTCTAAGTTAGGAAAGCTATTTCCTTTGGAGAGGAAAAGGTTGATAGTGATCAGAGTGATATAGTGATCAGCTGTATACTTACAATTTGTGTAGCTTTGTGTATGTTTTACTTTGATAAAAATGTTCATAATTTTCAAAAACTGTCTTACTATTCAATTTTTGTTTCCACTGTGGTTTGGAAAGAATAAAGGACAATGACTTTGTGGTGTTACTGATGTTATTTAGAAAATTACTTTTATCTTTTAGTAGAGAGGGGCGGAAATGATAGAGAAAAAACTTGTCAGCCAGTAAAACTAAAATTCCTGAATCACTGTATCCTCGGAAAGGACTGTCACCACTGGTACCCCGTGGGTTAGACCACAGGCGGCCCTACCTGGGTCAGTCACCCAGAAATCACATTCTCCACCTACCTGTGCCTCAGCCTGTTCCTCTTGACTTCGTTGATTACATTAAACGTGTCAGTAACTTCTCCATCTGTGAAGACAAAAAGCTGTCGAAAGAAAGAAGACATTCATCAAATCTCTGTGAAGATCATTTTTAAAATACCGGAATTCGCCCTTGGAAAAAATCGACCATTTCATTGCAGAGACTGATGTCTCCTCAGACTGGCACGAGGTCCCTAACTTGCCACAGTCACTTGTACCACGTTCTCACAAGGTTTCTTGGGCGCCTGGGATTTTCCTCACCTCCCTCTACTCGTCTCATCTAAGGTTCTTGTGGCACTCTGCAAAAGGACGTCCATCACCCACAGCCCACAGCACGGAGCTAAAGAAGACGAACTCTATGACATGCCTCTTGTCCTTTTCTCTTTACTATAGGATAGAAGACTCCAAATTATATATCATATTTTAACAATCCTACAACAAAGCTCAGGGGATGGATTCTTGAACAGAGATTTTTCGTTCCCTCTTTCGCCTTCTATCAGCTCTCTTCCAGTTCCTACCTGAAGGGGGTGGCCCTCAATGGAAGGTTCCCTGTAAATGATCTGGAGTGGCGTCAGGATTTCTGTGCCCCCCAGGTCAGCCTGCATAAGCTTAACTCTCTTCAGTGCCTCCTCCATGGTCTGCTGACTGTATTTCACACTATTCCTGAGAAAGAAACAAACATGCCCAATGACATCGTCCTGTTTAACATCATGCAGTACCAAGTCCCTGAACTGAGAAGCCCCCACTGTAAACACCCTCACCTGAAACACCCAATGCCAAAGTCAACTTCCTTCAAAAATCTAGTCCTTTAAAGTATCTTTCTGGACTCTCAATGGGCTTTCTAGAAACTTACGGAAAGAACGCCTCATAGGAACTTCCAAATCCATAGACATTGAAATAACAGCCTAATGGCAAACTCTTCAGCAGCAAAATCAGTGTTTCCTGAAGGAAGAGAGTATGGAGGACAGTGAGAGAAGATCCTCTCAGACCCACAGATGCTGCCAATCTAACTGCTGAGGGGGTGGACCTTCGCCCACTTCATGAGTCCGGGCCCTTATATTCCAGGGCTAGCCTCAGGGTGGTCATGCTAGATGTAGCTCAGATGCGGAACACACCCAAAGTTCCAGATGGACTCTAATTTAACTGCTGAGATTCACCCCCACTTGTGCGTGTTCCCTGACAGAGAAAGGAATGAGCTTACCTTGGCTGCCTCTATGCGAAGCTGAGATTGATCCTGTTTACTTATGGGGCATTGCATACTTCCCGAGCGGTCCATGAGGAAGACGAATTCTCCACAGATAACTGGTGACGGAGCTTCTGGGATATTGGGGTAGAAACACACCATCGCAGACGGATCTTTCATGAAACCATCTACTTAGAAAGGATAAGGACACTGTAATATGAAAAGGAACTCAAGAATACGAAAGACCTCAAGAATCAATTGTAGTGAGTTAGAGAGGGAGCTGAGAAAATGCAGACCTAAAACACTGTTTGATCTTTATTCTGTGTCTGCTGGCAAAGGGTTTGAGGTGAGTTATAAACATAAAAGATATAGAAGCAGAAAAGATATGAAAGAGAAAAAAGAAGGTAGAGCTTACCAGCCACAAGCAATAATGAAAATATATAATTGGATGCTAGTTTCCTAGCAGCTAGGTAAATGAGTGAAATACATGAAGTTAAAATGTTCCAGCATTTGCCAGAAGAATCAAACTAATTTATTTTCAGAGACACCTTCCTTTCAAATCAAATCAATGGGAAATTTATCACATGGGTCCTTGTTTAAGTCTTTCATTACACTTTTGACAACATGATGCTCATGAGCAATGCTTACGTTGACAAATTGCAAGAGCTGAGAGTATAGTGTCAAACACACCAAGGAAAGTCCGTCTGCTTTGGGTATGAAACATCTCCAGAACTAGGATGTGTTAGACTCTAAGAGCATCACCCAAACAATACCATGCAGGAAACCATGGGAGAGGGCCTCTGTTACCAAGTTGTCAAAGCTTTGATTTTATTTTGAGGAACAAGTGAAAACTGATGCAGGAATTAGAATGTTAGTATTGAGATAGAGATGAAATGAGAATGGCTGGTTTATATCCACTTATTTTACAGTATAGAAAATGTAAATTAACAAAGAGTGGAATTCCAATATCCTATTTTTATACAGTGATTCCGGGATGATGCATTTAAATTCTCATTAGCCTTGAGATTCAGTATGCCTGCAGGACATGGCTTGGTTTAATCCCTTAATCCTAGGATATTCCAATGACCAAACTGGCTTCCAAATAAAATGGGTGCAGCTCAGCAAATATTTGCATACACACTGGTTCAAGGATAACTTCTAAAAAATCCAGATCTCTAGATACATGGTGCAAGAGTAGCTTTTTTTAACAGGAAAGGTAAATTCCCTTCCATTTTAAGAGACAGCTGATTTTAGTGGGATTAGCACTAGACTGGTAAATCAGAAAGGTTGCCATGACAATGAAATAAGTACATATCTCTAATGTGTTCAGAACAACACCAGATACACAGTGTGCACTATCTAGGTATTTCTACTATAACTCCTTTGGTGTGACTCAAGTTATTTTCACCTACATGAGTTTCTGCTTCCTCATTTTTAAATAAGACATTTCAAGCCCTAGCTCCTCAGTTTGCTAGCCTCAGTTTCTTCATCTGAAGAATCCAAGTGGTAATACCTGCCTCAAGATTATTTTAAGGGTTAAGTGATATCATACATTTAAGGAACTCAACCTAGGTCTTAGGTTAAACTCTTAATAACAATTTTAGAAAGTTTTAATAATTTTTATATTATTTTTATTAAATTATACATACAATTTTTTAAAAATCATGTTCTTAATATGGTTAAGTACATGCTAAGTTTAAAAAAATACATATTTTGTATTTTCATCATGTAGTGGAATGCTTCATTTGGCAGAACTCCCAATGGTTTTAGTGAGCCAAGCTGCCAGTTATCATTTGCTTCTTTATATGGATGGGAACAGCAAGTCGTCTTGACCAGATATATGATCTGGAAAGCCAGATTTGAGTGGCTTTGCTAGAAGGGATTCAAAGATCATAAACGCTGCCCCTAATGTCCCCCTCTGGCCTGCAGAGCCCACCATAGGAACAGATGAGGAATTCCACATAGGGACCAAGGGAACTGCTTGGAAGGAAAGGAACTGAGATCTCAATTCATACCTTTTAAGATTCAGCCTTATAAAACTTTCTGTGCTGGATTAAAATAATCCTGACTGAAGACCAGACTCCCGCTACTGTCGGAGTATTTCATGGACACCCAAGGGGGAACCCACCAAAGGGAAAGGACAGAACCAGTACAACTAATGTACAGAGAGAGCATGGAGCTTCACAGAAGAGGAGCTAGAGCAAACCTGGTTGAGATTGGGAGCCCCTCTAACGGCTTTAGCATGGACAGCTTGCCTGGAGGAAAAATGGTCCAACAAGTGAGGACAAACAAAGGAGCTCTCAGCAGCCTTGACCAAACATTAACAATGAGGCCAAAGAGGCCTCCAGAGGATGGCCTATGGAAGACTAACTACAGGAGATTGTCTTCACAGTGGTTGTAGTTACAGAAGTAAGAACCTAACCCAAGCTATAGCACTTTGACTATGTTCCCAAACATCCATCCACTCAACCAATGCGGAAAATGCTTCAGAAGTGGCAGGATCTTTCTAGTTAAGTTTCATGGTCCCTGCAATCCAGGGGCATGGCTGCCCAGGAAGGCCCCAAGAGAGCAACGGACTGACATGGGTGATATCAGTTATTATCATAAGAAAAAGTACACACATAGATAGGAAAATTTAGAAAATATGAGAAATTAAAGAAATTAAGAAACTAAATGTATTAAGAAACTAAACTTATTTGTTTATTTACAATACACGAGAAACAAATAAACAAATCAAAAAATGGGCAGAAGATATGAACAGACACTTTTCCAATGAAGACATACAAATGGCTAACAGACATATGAAAAAATGTTCAAAATCATTAGCCATCAGGGAAATTCAAATCAAAACCACACTGAGATACCACCTTACACCAGTTAGAATGGCAAAAATTGACAAGGCAAGAAACAACAATTGCTGGAGAGGATGTGGAGAAAGGGGATCCCTCCTACATTGTTGGTGGGAATGCAAGTTGGTACAGCCACTCTGGAAAACAGTGTGGAGGTCCCTTAAAAAGTTAAAAATTGAGCTACCCTATGACCCAGCCATTGCACTACTGGGTATTTACCCCAAAGATACAGATGTAGTGAAGAGGAGGGCCATATGCACCCCAATGTTCATAGCAGCATTGTCCACAATAGCTAAATCGTGGAAGGAGCCGAGATGCCCTTCAACAGATGACTGGATTAAGAAGTTGTGGGCCATATATACAATGGAATACTACTCAGCTATCAGAAAGAACGAATTCTCAACATTTGCTGCAACATGGACGGCACTGGAGGAGATAATGCTAAGTGAAATAAGTCAAGCAGAGAAAGACAATTATCATATGATTTCTCTCATCTATGGAACATAAGAACTAGGATGATCGGTAGGGGAAGAAAGGGATAAAGAAAGGGGGGGTAATCAGAAGGGGGAATGAATCATGAGAGACTATGGACTATGAGAAACAAACTGAGGGCTTCAGAGGGGAGGAGGGTGGGGGAATGGGATAGACCGGTGATGGGTAGTAAGGAGGGCACGTATTGCATGGTGCACTGGGTGTTATACGCAACTAATGAATCATCGAACTTTACATCGGAAACCGGGGATGTACTGTATGGTGACTAACATAATATAATAAAAAATCATTAAAAAAAAAAAAAAGAAATTAAACTTAGTCTTAGAAATTCAGAGACTAGGGTGAGATGAAAAATTTCTGGAGATGGATGATGAGGGATTATCAGATTTGGAAATCTTTGATAGTTTGAAAAGTGAAAATGTCAAATCGTTATTTTTATTTTGTTTTTTTCCTACAAATGAATGTTTACTTTTTTATTAACGTATAATTAATATACAGTGTCATATTAATTTCAGGTATGCAACATAATGATTCAACAACTCTATACATTACTCAGCACTCCCCACAGTAAGTATAGTCACCATCTGCCATCAAACAACATTATTACAATCTTGTTGACTCTATTCCTTGTGCTCTCCTCTTCCTCTCTGTGACTTATTTATTTTGCAACTGGAAGTGTATACCTCTTAGTAAAAGAGATAATAGATAAGGGGAGAGAATGGGAAAAAAATAATGTAAGGGATTAAGAGATACAAACTTCCAGTTGTTTTTATTTTATTTTAATTTGCACTTGTACCAACTGATCATTGTCGTTTATGTTTGTAAACCAGTTGTGTTTCCTCTTGTGAATTATTTGTCCATGTCCTTGATCCAATTATCTACTGATCCACTTAAATCTGTCTACAAGACATAAGCATGTAGCTAAATTCTCTTTGTATCTAACCATTTTTGCACACCATAATGTAAGCTATTTGAATGTTTCACCCACTACTGAATAGGAGGAAAGAAAAGTGAGGGTAATTCCAAGACAGGAGTTCCCCTTTAGACGGTAGTGACCGTCTAAAGACAGGAGTTCCCCTTTAGACGGTAGTGATGGTAGTGACCTACAGAGGAAGAAAGAGAATACCTCGGTTGTCTTTAGGTTGCCCCATCTCCACAGCTACAGTGGGGGTATGCACCTCACTGTAGTAAATCAGGAGTTCCACATCTCGATCAAATTTGTGTCCTTCAGCCAAGGAAACCTAAGTTGAGACCAAGCAAAAGATCCATTGTTAGAACCATCCCTGCTTGCTGCGTGCAGTGGAGGTCAGGGCTGAGAGCTACAGGCTTCTTCCTATAGTGTGGTCGGGAACAGGGACAAGAATTGAGAGAAGGCTCTGGAGAAGAAATGGGGATAAAGAAGGAACAAAGTGGGATTCTCTCTAGTTAATAGGGAAAAGTAAGGAACATTTTGGAAGGACTGAATGAGGAACAAGATCAGAACTCAAAGAACAGGGGTGCTGGCAATAACAGTGCTTCCTTACGAATTACCTGGGCAGAAGTCTTATCTTCTCCAAGGTACTCAATAGGACTGAAGGGGCAGTTGGATTGGATCCTCTCAATGCCGTGCTGGGAACTGATGGTGGCAACCATGCTGAATGTATAGGGCAGGTCCTCCAAAGGAACTATCGGAGTCTTCATATCAAGGCAACTGTCCTCAAACGATCCTACAAAAAGTTGCCTTAGTTCTGTTTCCCCTTCCCACACTTCTTAGCACCCCTACAACCTTGAGGGGGTTTCCCAGATTATATCGCCCACCACTGGGATTTGAAAGGAAAGGATACTCACCAGAGCCACGGTATCGAGGATTCAAGACAGCCGGAAGCACGTAGCGCAGGGCTCCATCTGCTTCCAAGGGCAGTTCCTGAACATACTTCAGGGTGAGTGCCACCTTCGACCCTGGGTTCAGGTTCCCCACATTGCAACAGAAGACGTCCCTGGAGTACTTGTCCTCCTCCAGTAGGAAAGCTTGGCGGCGGTTGCTGATGGCACTCTCATAGATGCTGTGGGCCTGAGGAGAACAGGGAAAGAGAGGCAATATCAAAGGTGGCTTGGTTGAATGAAGAGACAAGTAGCACAGGAAACAAAAACTGATGGAGAAGGCCTGTGAAGCTCACGTCTACACTTTGAGTGCCTCTGATTGATTCCCCCCACCCCAGAGGAGTTTAGGAAAATAGCAGCTAGAGGGAAGTAGAAGAAACATTCCACATCAGCACTTTTTGTGAAGGCGTCTTTGTAGAGATCCTAAGACAATGCATTAAGGAAATAAGAAGGGAGGAGGTAATCTACTCATCCCTAATACCTTCTTCTTCTCCTGTAATTCTGCTTTAATTTTCTTCCCATCCACCACGGCCTCAAAGCTGTAGACAGCTGAGTCGTCATCCATGGGGAACACAAAGAAGGTCTCCAAAGGCACTTTCTCCTCATTCTCATAGTTTAAGGTAGCAGACACACCAGCCACAAACTCACGAATGGACAAGATCACACCGATGCTCTTCAGGGGTACTGAAGATAGACCAGAGTTCAAGAGGTGAATAAACTTTAATAGAAGGCCTCCTGCCTGCCAGGCATGGGGCTGGATGCCAAAGATACACTGGCAAGTAAGGGTCATGAATCAGGCTTACCTGGTTCCTCTTTGCGGGTTAGTAGGCCACCGGGGAGCACCATGGTGATGCAGGGCTACTGTGGAAAAGACGCATTATGAATACAGTGACATGCTGGGGATTATCTATTCAAATACCAGACTTTATGTGCTTCTCTCCGGCGTAAGAATATATTCAGAGGACTAATGATGGAGCTGGAAGGAGAAAGAAGCTATAAAGAAGGGGACAAAGATACCAGTAGTAAGGCTCCTCCTAAATGCCAGACCCGAATGGGGGAAGCTGTAAGATTCCAAGGCCCCACTAACTGGAAAGTCTCCAAAACACCCCGAGGCTGGTTCAAATATCAGTTCCACTTTTTCACAAGTGTATTTAATACACCATTCCTTAGGTACATGGAATAAGTGTAATTAACTGCACCCCTGTGAACCTCAGTATTCTCTTTCTAAAATGAAAACCATATACCTTTTTGTCATATATGCATATGTGAATTCATATACGGAAGTCCCTAGAATAGTGCCTGGCCTATGGGAAGGATTTAGTCAATGCTAATAGACTAGTGTTGCTCCTGTTATAATTATTACAGTTGTTAAACAGACCTCGGCTGTTACTTTGACTCATGCTACCAAGAGACCTTCTTCATAAGAAACTGCTTGATCCAAAATGGTCCCCTGCAATTTACATCACTTCCCTTGTGACTCTTCTTTTGGGGCTCATAACTGAAATGCCGTTTGTCTCCTCTGCCCAAGGTATTCTAATATACATATATAAATATCATATAGGCAACACATCCTCTATTTTAAATCATGCCATCCTAACTGTATCTTCCACGTTTTATTATAATCTTAGACAACCACTTCATGTGAAAGGGTAACAAGGAGATAAATTTACATACTGAGATTACGATTTACATTATAATTCTTTTATCTGGAGAATCAGCTGGTGGGTCTGGTCCTAGTCCTAGGCCCTAGTAGCCCTGGAAGCTGCCCTCCGACCATTCTGAACAGAATCACTTGTGACCTTGCCTCTCCCTGCTCTGTCAAGGGTGACACGAGCTGCAATGTCCAGCACAAGTTAGGGGACTTTTCACTGAAAATACAACTTAAGGAACTAAAATAGGATTGCCTGGTGCACAGAGAATGCCGAAGGAAAGTGATATTAATGTGCTTATCCAGAGTCCCAGGGCAGATGAGTCATGGGGAAGCCCAAAGTTCACTCAGGAACCCACAGTCCAAAAAAACATGGAGGCTCTCGAGAAAGGCAACTTTCCTTCCTAGAACAACACCCCCCTCAAGGATCCTGAAGCTTTTGGCAGAAATACTTCTAGGCCTTCTTATGCTCAATCCAATCACCATGTAAAACCTCACACCCTATCCCCATCCGGAGCAATATCCATGTGGCTCATTCGTGGAATAGCAACGGTGCCTCTTGTGTATGGTGTCCCATCTCCACACACCAGCACCAATAAATCAGGCTTCTGGTTTGCTGTTTGTTATTTTAAAGAACTGGATAAAAACTGAGCGCGGGTAAATGGCTCGCATTTGATAGAAACACAGAGGGCAGTAACAGCTGTAGGGAGAGGAGAGAATGCTCAGGAAAAGGGGTATCACGCAGATGCTTGACTGGGGTGAGATCTCTAGTGCAACAGGCTGGCGCTGGGGGGAGGGAAGAACTTCTAATAACATCAGCAGGAAGCTTAGAACAGGACAAGGACCCAGGACACAGGGGCACAACGGCTAAAGAAACGTGTCAGGCACGCAAAGCTCTAAGGCTTGGCAGTGCTCACCAAGGGTGGTTTTCAGGTGAAGAGACAAAGCAGAGAGGTGTCTCCTGCAAAAAAAAACAAAAACAAAAAACAAACAGAAAAACACAGCCTTGTGTCCCCACAACAAATCCCTCATTGAGGAAAATGTGCTTTTCTGCAGCTTCCGCCCCACCCTTCCCAGTACAAACTATGCTGGGTCACAATTAGTCCTCTGCCCCTCAGGATGGCATTTTAGAAATGCACCTAGCAACAGGTACGCAAAGACTGACCACAGCAGCTGACCAAGGTCAAAGCGTTGAATCCCAGGCAGCTGGGAGAATTGAGGGGGGCTCCCTGAGCCGGGGGCTGCATGTTAAGGTGGACCCTCAGGAATCCAGGAGTCTTGGCACCCTGCGGTTCAGCCACCAGCCGGGGAGAGGGAGGAGCCGGCCGGCGAGCTAGCGGCGCAGCGAGCCACACCCCTGCAGCCTGTTGCAGGGAACAGGCTGAAAACTCGCGATCCAGCCCGAGAGGCTGTTTGAATGCGGAGTGGGGCTTAGATAGAAAGAGAAAGTGATTTAATCTTTAAAGTTTCCGCTCCAGATTTGCGGTGTTCAAGCATTAACAGAAAGGATCAGAGTCGGCCCCTTGAATATCTCTATATGAAAGCGGTTAGGGGCTGAAATCAGGCTGGGGTCGCGAGTGGGAGAGGTTTTAAACTAAAATAAAAGAGAAATAAAATAAAAGAGAAGGAAAGTAAAAAGGGGGGAAAAGGACCTTGACAGGATCAGGGATGCCTAAATCCCCTATCCAGCCCCCAGAAGACTCCCGCTAAACTGCCAAACCTGCAGGAAAACCCCCAGGGACCTAACACCAGGACTCAATTCCCTACCCCTTGGGCTTGCAGTTAAAACAAGCCCCTGCAGATGTGGCGATGGGGAAAGAGCGGGTCTCAGCCATCAGAGTGAAGGGGTGGGATCCAGCCCCAGTGAGGGCTGCCGGTCACCTACCTTCTCCCGAAGTCTGAGGCCTCTGAGGACTCAAGAGTCACAGCCAGCAGGAAACAGCCGCTGTCAAAATTTCTGGGAAGACCTCCCTCTTCTAGGGACCGGTTATAAAGTAGCGACTACTTGATTAAGGGATCAAGGGAAAATTCCTCAGCCCTAGAACGTTTGCTCGTTTGCCTAGTCTCAGTGAGGGAACCATCAGAGGCTAAACAAAGGGAAGAGATTTTTTTTTTTTTTAATCCGTGAAATGCTTGAACATCAACAATCACATCATATTTCTATAACAGACTTAATTATCAAGGGCTTACTGTGCACTGGGCCCTGTTAATAATGCTGTGTGTTAGACCCTGAACTTCATGGGCATTGTATCATTGACTCTTCGTCTTGAATTTGAGTCATTTGTCCCAAGATTGCATCCTTCCTAACAGCATGGGGGGGTGGGGGCACAGGGGACGAGGAGACAGGGCAATGTTCACAGGGACCAAGTCTTCCAGTCTTGAGCGGTTTATGGGTTTTTCATTAGGATCATAAAATTACGGTGTTTGGATTTGGTTTTGGGGAGGTTTTATGTTGCTATTTTTTTTTTTTTTTTGGATTTTTTGATGGTGGGGGTAACAATGTAAGTGAGAACATCAATGCTCATTTTCCTGGCTAAAGGACACTCAAAGCGATCAAGTTTCTTATGTCTTCTTTATTTCAAAATGATGTTAAATCTGACACTTAAAGAAACAATCATATTGCCATTGAGAATATGTATAGGATAAAGAGAATATATGTATGAAAACTCAGGTTGATTTTGGTCTCTGCAATGTCACTCGTGTTTACTTTCTCTGAGTTTGTTGTCTTATTTGTAAAATGAAAATAATGGCATACCTACCTCCCTGGGTTGTTATTAAAGCTTTAATGGATCTTAATGGAGGTGATATCTGTGTGTGTGTGTGTGTATGTATACATGTGTGTGTATGCGTGTGTATACACACACGTATAGTAAAGCACAATATAAGCACAGATTCCATGGTATTATTATTAGGCTTTAGGACTGCGTTTTTTACATGTACCAAACTAATTGTGAGAGGGAATGATCCTTTTCTCTTGGTAGAAATCACATCTGGTATTGTTTCTCCTGACTGTAAATTCTGTTGGCTGCAGTGTCTGGTCAACAACAGGGAAATGCTGGAAAAATGGACAGAGTTTATCATCTGACCCAGGTGGACTAGAGAAATGAAAACTAGAAGTCTGCCACAGACTATACATGGCAGCAGGGTTGGAAGGAACTGAATCAGGAAACATACATATGATCCTGGTTATTGGAAAGACACTTACGTGAAAAGCCTTTGAACCTGGCACAATATACATAATTAAACAGACCTTTATAGCTATTAAAAATATGAATACATTTTATTTATCTGTTTATTCATACTTTGTGTAAACACAAAGTGAAAATAATTTCACTCTTTGCATATAGACTATTAAATGAATCCAATGATCAAATTTTTGTGTAAACACAAAGTGAAAATAATCTCACTCTTTGCGTATAGACTATTAAATGAATCCAATGATCAAATTTTGAAAGAGAACATGTAATTCATTCTTTTAGTCAACATATAATTATTGGACTTCTACTGTAAGCAAGGCATTGTTCTAAACATTGGCATTGTGGCAATGAGAAGACACAAAGACCCTTCCCTAGCTGGAGTTTACATTACAGGGAGAGGAAATATTCAATACACAAATAAGCAAGTAAATAAACAAGAAAACATCTGGTAGTATAAATGCTTAAAGAAAGCAAAATTTATAATATGATAGAGGATAAATGCAGCCTACTTTAGATTAGGTGTCTGTACCCAAAAATCTGTCCTCATGACTGCCTCATTCTAAGTATCCTCCAGTATCAATTCTCCAGATGAGCCCAAGTTGAGCCAAGTCTATGGCCATTCAGAAGAAAGACATGTCCCAGCCTCCCTTAAAGCTAAGTGGGCTCTTAAGACGGAGTTCTGGCCAATGGGAAATAAAAAATGATGTGTGCAACATCACCCCACACCCTTCAGGGAAAAGATTATGACGTCCTCCTCACCTTCCCCTCTTCCTGTTCACTGATGGGAATGCAGATATATTCTGAGCCACTTTGGACTATGAAGACGAGGATGAAAACCCCTAAGAATGGAGACTCCACAAGACAGATGGGTTCCAAGTCCCTGAGGCTTTCGTGGAGCAGAACCACTGCATTCGCACAGATCTCACAGGACAAAGTAGTGAATTTCTCTATGATTCATTACAGTTGTTTGGGCTCTGTGCCACACCTCCTTATCCTCCCTGACACCTGACTATGATCAACAAGAAGAGCAACTTTTAAAGCCAACAATCTTCTTTGGAATATGAAAAGCATATTTACATAAAATGGAAAGAAAGGTCTGAATTATGAGAACAGTCTCTGATCCATTTCAGCACCTACCTAGACAACACATATGCCCTGCTTATGCCCGTGTGTGTTGATCAGAGAATGCTGCTTATTTTCATCCAGTTCTTTCGGCACTCGTTTCCCTTCCTGAAAGAAGAGCTGTTTCTGTTTCTGCATAGAAATCCTTAGCACGGGGGCACCTGGGTGTCTCAGTTGGTTAACGGTCTGACTTTGGCTCAGGTCGTGATCTCAGGGCCTCTGGGATGGAACCTCCTGTCCGGCTCCCTGCTGAGCGGGGAGTCTGCTTGTTCCTCTCCCTCTGCCCCTCCCCCTGCTCATATGGTCTCTCTCTCTCTCAAATAAATAAATAAAATCTTTAAAAAAAAAGGGAGATCCTTAATAAGGTCAGAACAAGGTGTTTTGATCATCCCCTCATTTCCTGCTGTTCTCTCTCTTCTGTCTCTTAGCATCATGGAGTTTCATGTAAGTCTCCGGTTGTTTTTCTCTCTCGATGTTTCCTCAGTGATTCATCCAAGAGTTCCTCTTGTTCTTATCATACTTGAGCCCTTTATGTGTGCTTAAAACTTTTAAACCTTTAAGTTAAGAAATGCCTAAAATACATGAAATTATTTGATGAAGGAATAAATATGTACCAGTGCTGATGGCTGCGTACTCTCAGGTCTTGTGATTGCTATCCATCATAGTATTGTAAGATAGATTTCAAACAGATCAAATGAATAAATGCTCAGAAATATACACAAGTCTTATAAGCATTTATTACCTGACCTATCAGTGATAACAATTGCAACTAATAACCATCATTTTTATGTAATCACTGGTCACTTGCAAATGTTGGAGAGATCACATGAAAACTGAGCCCAACAGGAACTTATCATAGATGGATGGATACTCAATAGGATGGATACTCAATAGGATGGATTGAAAAAAAAACACTACATATTGAATTCTTATTAGATCTAGCTATTACATATTGAAATCTTATTAGAAACCAGTGCTAAGTAATTTACACAGTAAGATGAACGGCTTACATTTCAGATAGGGAAAATGGCTGTCATCACAAAACCACTTAGTCGCTTGTCAGAAACTCCTTAGAAGACGCTATTATTTAAGAGTAATAATTGTCATCGACTACAAGCAAATATACTTTGGGCAGATAAGCACAAGTAAGTACAAAAGGAGATAGGCAAGATGAGCTCATGGGTCTAAATTCCTGCGGATCAATAGAAGGCAAACCCTCCTCATCCAGAGGCTCAAAAATTGTAAAGAAAACTCGGAATCAGGTTCTGATGTTTTAATATCAACTTGGTTTTGCCGCTGAATTCAGGCTGTGAGTCTAGGCTCAACTCCTACCTCTGCTACTGAATAGCTGTGTAATCTTGAGGAAGAAACTTAACTTCTCTGGTGATCCACGTCATCACTTGTGAAGTAGACTAATAATACTTACTCTGTATGTATGTTGTGAGAATTAAAGAAAATGCGATTTTTAAAGATGCCTCTCACAAGTAGGTACTCTTTAAATGCTACTTCCACTTTCCCTTTCTTGGGACTTTTTCCCCTTTCTTACAATGGCCTGATTAAATGCTGAGAGTCTTGAAATCTTATATCGCTTAGATTCTCTAGACAACAGGCTATTATTATGATAAGGATTCCTAGATTTCTTATATTTTTTCTAACTCTAGAAATATTTGTATGTTTTGTTTCTGTTACTCACTGTCTTTCACTTTAATTACTAATAGTTAAAATAAACAAAACTAAAAAAAAAGCAAAACAAACAAACATAAAATTAAGATAACAGACAAAGAAAACAAAACTTCATCCTAAGATTGGGTAGGGCAGGAGTAAGAGGGGGAAGAAAGCAAAGTTTCTGATAATGAAGAGAAATCTATATTCCATCCACTTTCAAAAAAAATCGTAGAAACAAGTAGTTTGTGTCAGGAACTGTGTAAGCATTATTTCATTTACTCCTCACAGTCACCTTGTGAAATACTATTATAACTCCATTTTATAAATGGCTATATTAAGGTTCAGAAAGGACTACTGACCTTCTCAAGGACTTAAAGCTAATGAGAAACGAGCTGGTTCTTCATCCCAGAACCTTCTAGCTCCAAGGTGGATACTTTTTCACCATGCTAGAATTTCTCCTACAACCAAAAGAGCTGAGGGAATAGATGGGAACTGGGGGGGGGGGGGGGGACACCAGAGAAGCAGCCAAATCTCTGAGGTTTGTAAAGAACAAAAGGATTCCATGGGAAGTCTACTCAGAGCAGAAAAATAGGGTGGTTGGGGGAGCCACAAGCTCTCTGACTCCCAATTCCTTTCAAGATTATCTTGATTACCATGTACTATTCTTTCACTGTTAAACTCTCTCGACACCCAGCATCTAATTGCTCCGTGTGCTCAGAGGGCTCCTGTTCCCTGAGTCTTGGACTACATCTGCATGGGGCTCCAGAGGGACTATGAGATCATTTAAAGTCCTACAAAGGTAGGAGATCATTTTGCTTCTGCTCACTCTGAGGAAATCACACTAGGTGATAGGACAGTCATCGAATGTATAACATCCTCCCTCTGTGTGAGTCTGAATGCAAAAGACCATTTGGGGTCTACAGCTAGAGCACCCAAGTCCAATTCCTTGGACATTTGAAATGAGCCCCACACCTCTATAGAAGAAGCTGAAGATAAAAGGAGGGAAAAATTTGTTGTCCTTACTCGCGCCAGGCATGACCATTTGACCACGTAAGTTTCAGAGCATCTCCCCATCTTTCTCAATTTTTTGCTTTGACTCTCACTGTGGAGTCTTGGGTAGCAGGGACTGTTGGAAGACATCACAGTCGAGGGTTTCCTTCTCATTTTGTGCAATGACTAGTATCCTTTCCTCCATTCACTCTATCAAACAGCACACAGGAATGCATTCATTTATTCTTTTTTGTTCATGAAGCCTTAATTCAGTAACTTTCATGTTCAAAGCACCACAGAGTTGCTTAGGATTAAAGAATTAGATATATTCCCTTACACGGAGAAAATATATTTCTTTTTTTTTTTTTTAAGATTTATGTATTTATTTGAGGAGGGGAGGGGATGGGGGAGAGAAGGAAGCTCCTCACTGAGCAAGAGCCCAACCTGGGGCTTGATCTCATGACCCTGAGATCAAACCTGAGCCAAAATCAAGAGTCTTCAGCTTAACCAACTGAGCCACCCAACTCCGAGAAAATATGTTTCTATGGCATAGAGAAAATAATCTGTATGATACAAAAATACATAAAAGACATTCTCCTGGTTCTCTTTCAGATTCTTCGAAGGATGTATATATTTCTTCATATACATTCCCTTTCCATCTCCTCTTAAAAATGTAGTATTTCTCAAGGTTTGGCCTCCATACCTACTTTGGCCTCCTTTATCGTGTTTCCCATAGCGACCTCATTCAGGCTTAAGAGATTGACAGTCATCTTCATACAGGTAAAAACTTCCCAAATTCTTTAACACGAGACTGTCTATAGTAAATATAATAATAATGGACCATTATATAGCACTTTATTATGTGTTAAGAGCTTTCATAAACATCATCATATTTAATCTTTATAACAATTGTGTGAAATAAATTTTATCTCAGTTAATCAGAAACATTTAGTGGGTACCCACTATATACCGAGCATGATTACAAGACTATCCCACATTTTGGGGTACCTGGGTGGCTCAGTTTATTAAGCATCTGACTCTTGATCTCAGCTCAGGTCTTGATCTCAGGGTTGTGAGTTTAAGCCCCACGTTGGGCTCCATGCTGAATATGGAGCCTACTTAAAAAAGAAAAATACCCCATGTTTCAAGGAACACAATTATAGTGGTGCATATCAAAATACAGATTTGTGGGACACAAATGAGGGGCATAATGCTAAGGAGATTATTCAGTGATATGGCAGGAAGTTTCCTATGTTACCCCTATTGCCCTGTCTTAATTATTAATAATGCCCTCTTTCACTCTAAAATGTCCTAGTTGGAATGATAAATTTAGGTTGAGGTTACTGGTACAGAGAATTAGGTTGAGGTTACTGGTACAGAGATTACTGGTACAGAGATTACTGGTACAGTTTTCTGCTTCTTTATCGATGAGAAGATGAGGTTCAGAAATATTAAGCTACTTATCCATAGTCATACCACCAAAAATCAGAACTTGAACATGGGTCTTTAGATCTCTAATCCAAGTTCTTTTAATATGTCATATTGTTAAGAGTTAGTTGGACAGTTAGGTAGTCAGGGCCAGGGTCCCCAACAAGGAAACAGGGAGCCACGATAGCTAAGATGAAACCACATTACCATCCTGTTTTACAGCTTAGGCAAGATCACAATAGTATTCTGTCTAGTAGCCTCTGCAGAAGTGACTTTTGCGAAACATCCTGAAACTAAACAATTAACGATAAAACAGTGGTCACTGGCACAAGTTGAGGCAGTTAATCTCCTGATGTCAGCCCAAAAGACCATCATCACAGGAACAATAACCCAATAGGTGCATGATCAAAACCCTGATTGGCACACTTTAGCGGCCAATCCTCAGGAGACCCATACTCACGATACTCAAGACAGTTCCCAAAACAGCTAATAAAAACCCCTAGATTTGAATGCCAAAATGGCAACCCTCTCGGGTCCCCTCCCTCTTTGGGAGCTTTGTACTATTACTCAATAAACTTTGCACCAATCATGACCTACTCCAGTACCTTCGCTTCCTTAGCTCTCTACTTCCGCCTATCATTTACATGTTTTTTCCCCAGCAAAAGACAATGATGAGTTACCAGCAATTATGAAGATGTTCAATGTGTGGGTGCCCACATTAACCTTTGATGAATATTTAGGGCATTTGACGATGTTATTGAGTAACCCTGGGCATATTCTGAAAAGGAATCAGGAGGATGAGGCTTCCAAGCTAGTCTAGTCTAGGGCATTTATTGCTGTATAATCAGTTGTGGATGTTAATTAAATTATGTTCATCTGTTCAATATCGAGGTCTTTGTTCCCTTAGCCCCTCCAGTATTTTACTATCGTAGTGTTTCATATTGCTTTGTATCTGTATTCATGAAGGAAGATAATATCTTGAGATATGAAAGCATAGATTTGCATTACCATTCCCTAAATATCTTTGGCAGAAACTCTAATTCTTCATTTCAACATCATATTTATATTTATACAAAGATTGGGGCACATGGCTGGCTCAGTTGGCAAGCATGGGACTCTTGATCTCCAGGTTGTAAGTTCAAGCCCCATGTTGGGTGTAGAGATTACTTAAAAATAAAATGTTTAAAAAATTTTAAAAAATATTGGTGGTGATGAATGTGTCGGTATTGTGTCTGCCACGAGTCAGCCTCTGCATTCATGCTTTCATCATCTCGTCTGCTCCAGGAACATGAGGAATCACACAGAGCTCCATGAGCTTATTCTACTGGGGATACCTCAGACAGAGGGACTGGAGACTGTGCTATTTGTCATCTTCTCATGTGTTTACCTCTTCACCTTGCTTGGCAATTCACTCATCCTCACAGCGATTGTTTCTTCCTCTACCCTTCACACCCCTATGTATTTCTTCCTGGGACTCCTATCTATTTTTGACATGTTGTTCCCGTCTGTAACCTGTCCCAAGATGCTATTCTATCTCTCTGGCCAAAGCCAAGCCATTTCTTATGAGGGCTGTGCTGCTCAGCTCTTCTTCTACCATTTCCTGGGGGCTACCGAGGGCTGCCTCTATTCTGTGATGGCATATGACCGCTTTGTGGCCATCTGTCACCCTCTGAGGTACATGCTCATCATGAGACCTGGGGTCTGTGTCGGCTTGGTCATGGCAGCCTGGGTGGTGGGTTGTCTTCAAGCTACCATCTTGACCTCCTTCACTTTTCAGTTAACCTACTGTGGCTCCAACCGGGTGGACCACTTCTTCTGCGACATCCCTGCCGTCTTACCCCTGGCCTGTGCGGACAGCTCCCTGGCCCAGAGAGTGGGCTCCTCTGCTGTTGGCTTTCTGGCTTTAATGCTTTGGTTCAGTGTTTGTGTCTCCTACACGCGCATTGGGATTGCCATTCTGAGAATCCGATCGGCAGAGGGCAGGCAGAAAGCTTTCTCCACCTGCAGTGCCCACCTCACCGCAATCCTCTGTGCCTATGGCCCTGTCCTCATCATCTATCTGCAGCCCGCACCTGACCCCTTGCTTGGTGCCGTGGTGCAGATATTAAATAATATTGTCTCACCCATGCTGAACTCATTAATCTACTCCTTAAGAAACAGAGAAGTGAAAAGCTCCCTGAAAAGAGTGTTCCACAATGTAGTATTTATTTCTCTGGAATAAATTATGGGTTTTTTAAAATGGATTATGGAAATTTATTTCTCAACATCATCCACCTATTTCCTCCTTTTAAAGGATAGAAAATGCTTCCTTGAAAGCACTCTATTTTGTTTGCCTACTGAGATTTTCTGTGTTTGTTGTCTCTGTAACCCCTGGGGCTCTGTAACGATCTCTACAACTGATGTTCTCCTCAGTGCCTTATTCCTGGATAAGGAATCCATGTGGCATAGCAAGCAGCTGGAGACAGATTTCTTATTCTTCTAATGCGCAGCCCAGTTTTGTCTGGTTGAGGATGGTGAGGACTGTGGTGGTCCAAGAAGCACCCCTCAATAGCCCATCTCTGTGCCAGATCACCCTTCATTTCATTTGTCTTGTTGCACTTGGAATATTCTTCTTTTCTTCCTATAAACATTTTAGTTCCTCCCTGTTGCCAAGAATGTATTAATTAACATTTATAGAGCACGATCTGTTCTCCAGGCACTATCATGAACGTTTCACAGATATTATCTAACCTTCACATCACCTTCATAGTAGAGTTTTGGTTTTGTTAAGCAACAAAACAAACAAACAAAAACAGCTTTGAGGATTGTGCTATGATATCTGGTAAAGCCTAGATGGTGGTTATGGGCAAATATTCATCACAGTAATAGTGATTGTTGTTCAGTAGATTTCTGTTCTGTCTCATCCACCATCGTGTGCTTAGGACATCACACAGTGACATAGTAAGCATCCCACGTAAGTTTGTTGAATGAATGAATACCACTTACCCATTCAAATTATGATATATTACATATTTATTCACACAAAAAGAACATGAGTGAAATAATTAGAATGCATGACAACAGGCACTAATTTAAATATAGATCCACATTTAAGTAAAATTAAAGCTACGTAAAAGCTGAGATGTAAATGGACTCTGACCACCTTTTTGACCACTTCTAGATCAGTGTTGTAATGACTGTTTGGCATTGGAGAAAAAGAAACAAAACCTTTCAGTTTAAACCCTTCATATATCCAGAACTTTAGGACCGCACTCAACAGAACATTTTATTTAAAACATACGCACACATACATGATCAACAACAAAAAGCCAAGTAACTTGATCTAGAAATGCACGGCTGCACTTTTAAACAGCTACTTCTCCAGAGAAGACATACAAATGGCCAACAAGCATATGAAGATGTGTTCAATATCGCTAATCATTATGGAAATGTAAGTCAAACTCAAAATGAGTCATCACCTCCTACCCTTTAGATGGCTATTACTTAAAAAGGAACATAATTAAGTGTTGGCAAGGATGTGCCAAAATCGGAAACTTTGTGCACTATAGGTGGGAGTGGAAAATGGTGTGGCCGCTGTGGAAAACAGTATGGCGCTTCCTCAAAAAATGTAAAATTACCATGTCTTCAAGCCCTTCAAAAATCCCTTCTCTTAACCAACTGTAACTCTTCCTTTTATTTTCCACAAGTTACTCTGGCCTTTTCTATTACTCATGAATCTTTCCTTCTCCTTACCCAATACACTGATTCTATAAAACAAAAGCCCAGGGACTAGGACAAAGACAAAACACAGCCGGTGGAAGCAACGAAAAGATTGTGAATATTTATACCTTATTTTTTATCTCCATATAAATGTATCTGTATATAAATGAATGGTTGAAAGAGTGTTCAACCAAATATTAAAAATGGGTAAAACAATTTGGGGTGATTTCTACTTTCTTCTGTATGGTTCTGCATTACACTTACGATTTTGCAATGAGATTGCAACACTTATTTTTTAAAAGAACTATTTTCTTTCTTTTTTTAATTTAAATTCAATTAGCCAACATATAGTACATCATTAGTTTTTGATGTAGTGTTCATTGATTCATTAGTTGTGTGCTCATCACATGATGTGCCCTCCTTAATGCCCATCACCCATTTACCCCATCCTTTCACCCACCTCCCCTTCTGCAACCCTCAATTTGTTTCCCAGAGTCAAGAGTCTCTCGTGGTTTGTCTCCCTCTCTGATTTCTTCCCATTCAGTTTTCCCTCCCTTTCCCTATTATCCTCTGCATTATTTCTTATATTCCACATATGAGTGAAACCATATGATAATTGTCTTCTTCTGATTGACTTATTTCACTTAGCATAATCCACATCGATGTAAATAGTAGGTATTCATCCTTTCTGATGGCTGAGTAATATTCCATGATATACATGAACCACAACATTTTTACCCATTCCTCTGTTGAAGAACATCTCAGCTCCTTCCACAGTGTGGTTATTATGGACTTTGCTGCTATGGACATTGGGGTGCAGGTGCTCCTTCTTTTCATTACATCTATATCTTCAGGGTAAATAAGTAGTGCAATTGCTGGGTCCTAAGGTTAAAAGAGCTATTTTTAAGAGAAAAAGAAAATCGATATCTCATTATGGGACCAAAAGAGGATAATTATGCAAACCAGAAAGTTTTAGGGGGAAAAAAGAACAATTACTTTGGAGGAAAGACTGGACAATAATTTCTAAACCCAAAGGTATAGTATGTATTATGTGGCTTATAAATTGTGTCTGAACTAATTTGTAATAAAATGTCTTAATCCCCCAGAGGGTGGTCCTGTTTTTCTCATCCTCACTAGTTTCTATCCTCAGTTGGCTCTAGTCTTCTGAGTGTTCCCAGAAGATACCTATGTGGGGGCTCTACCGATTATCAGAATCAAAGTCTGGTTCTCAGTGTATGTTCAGGTACAGAAACTCAAAGAGCACAAAATGAAGTTCTTTCTGTTCTGGTGTCATCAGATTAGGCTAAAGCAGGGCATTAATCCACATACATTCTCAGTAGCATCTCTCTGACCTAGTGACTGTCTTTTCTCCTTTTTTCCTGACCAAGTATCTCAAATTCTGTAGTGCAAAGATCTTCCTCATTTATCACCCTCGGTGTATTCTAGCTCCCTCCAGCAGTTAGGATTATCTGTTTGTATTCCCTCCCTCCCATAATACACTCAAATGCAAGGCTGCTGAAATCCTTCTTAGCGCTTCTTAAAGCTCTGCGCAGAGACACCATCCATCCCTTTACAGAGATCCGCCAGGCCCTGAATTATCATTTCCCATTCAGCCTCTCAAGCCTGATCTCACAATTCTTTTCCTCTCTTTCCTTGGGTCGTTCAAGCTGTGCTCCCTTTCAAAGCATTTGCACACGCTTTGCCGCACCTCAAATGTGCTGTGCTTTCCCCTTCCTGCACCCTTACTCACTCTTCAGGTCTCAGGTGGGATAACATTTTCCCAGGGAAGTCCTCCCTGACCTTCAGGGAGCACCACCTAGCTCCAAATTATAATGTGCACATATGTGTACTGACGGGAAGGAGGAACTTGAGCAAACACAGATATTCTCTCCCTTTTCAAGCCATTGAACTTTTCTTCCTAGCATTTGCCACATTAAATAATTATAAGTTATATGTATGATTATTTGATTAGTGTCCTTCTTTTAGTAGACTGTCACCTCTTTGAGAGCAGAGACCAAAGACAATCCCTGTTCACCAGAACAGAGTTGTTTTATTTTTTATTTATTTTTTCATGTATTTGAGAGAAAGAGAGAGCATGAGCAGGGAGAAAGGCAGAGGGAAAGAGAGAAGCAACCTCCCTGCTGAGCAGGGAGCCTGATGTGGGACTCCATCCCAGGACCCTCAGATATGACCTGAGCCGAAGTCAGACACTTAACCAATTGAGCCATCAAGACACCCCAGAACAGAGCAGTTTTAGCATGTCACTACAGCTGCTACTAAATTTTTCGGGAATGAATAAATGACTCCAATGAAACTTCTAACTTGTTTACATCACATTCTTTCCTCTTCTCAACCCTTCCTTGTCTTAGCTTCTTATTTAGTTTGGATTTTTTTACTATTATTATAACTAGTTCCAAAGTACTCAGATCCTTCCCTCCATCATGTACTTCCCACGCAGTCTTCAGGGATCCCACCTGCTTGCTCCATTCCTGAACCCATCCCATGAGGCTTTCTTAGAGAAAAATCACAAACCAGGCAGTTTAGCAATACTATTAATTCATGGTTACCTACCTCAAGTGTTTGCTGGCAATCCTATGACTTTTCTTTATTGGGATTGCTCTCATGCCCTGTCAGAATGACTTGTTACGGGCTTAGCACCTCGACTTCTACCCAATTCTTAGGTGCTAACTCATAAAAAATGAAAACAGCATTCACCAGCAAACTGAGGACTAAAAGGTCAGAAAGATCTCAATATTCCCTGTCACAGTGTTCTCTGCTAAGTTGACTGGAAAATGTGGTTTAAACTGAGTCCAAGTGGAGACTCTTCCTCTTCCCTGATTGAATTGGAGACAGTAGGACCTGTAATACAGGAGCTGCCTGATTCATCCACCCAGTCACAGGAGAGAATGCTGAAACAAGGAGAGAAAGGGAGAATGGCTCTTTCCCCCAATAGGCCTCCTTACTCTTCTCCCTTTCTCTGTCCCAGATTGAGAACCTGGAGCAAGGGCGTCATTCTATCATTCAGTTTTCTGTAGGACCTTCACTACCAAACACAGTGCTGTGTATACTGCAAGGCTTTCTGAATAAATGTTAGTCTTTAATAAATTAAATTTCCTAAAGGGTGAAATGCTTTTTTGTATGATCATTTCTTTAATGTGCTCTTCATCTGTTGAAGCAAATAAAAAAACCTAGGTACATAGCTTTGCTGAGTAAAGCATAAATAAATCATTAATTTAAAAGGTCAATGTCATTAAATAGAAATACTTGATATACACATAGAATCTACATTTAACACACAACTTGGGGGACAAAGTTTTAGTTACACAAGATGAGTAAGTTCTAGAACTGTATTGTACAGCATGGTGACTATAATTAACAATGTTATATTGAATATTTGAGATTTACTAAGATGTAGGTCTTAAATGCTTTTACCATACACATGGGAAAAAAGAAAAGAAAAGGAGAAGAGAAGAGAAGAGAAGAGAGAGAAGAGAGGAGAAGAGAAGAGAAGAGAAGAGAAGAGAAGAGAAGAGAAGAGAAGAGAAGAGGTTATTTTGTGAGGCAATATGGATATGCTAATTAGCTTGACTGTGTTGATCATTTTACAGTGTATACATACATCAAAACATCCAGTTGTATAAATTAAACATATACAATTTTTGTCAATTACAGCTCAGTAAAGATTTTTTTTTTTAAAAATGAATGACCCCTATGTTCATAGCAGCATTATTTACATTAGCCAAGATATGGAAGCAGCCCAAGTGTCCATCCATTGATGAATGGATAAAGATTATATATATATATATATATATATATATATATATATATATATATATATATATATATATTTGTGTATATATGAATATTATATATTATATATATTATATATATATATATATATGAATATTTGCCATTTGCAAAGACATGAATGGAGCTAGAGAGTTTAACACTAAGTGAAAAAAGTCAGTCAGAGAAAGAGAAATACCATATGATTTCTCTCATATGTGCAATTTAAGAAACCAAACAAGCAAGCAAAGGCAAAAAATAAGAGAGAGAGGGAAAGAGACAAAGAAACAGAGAACATTAATTATAGAGAATAATGTGACCAGAAGGGAGGTGGGTGAGGGGATGAATTAAAAAGGTGATGGGAGGGGCATCTGGGTGGCTCAGGGGTTAAGACTTAAGCCTCTGTCTTTGGCTCAGGGTGTGATCCCAGGGTCCTGGGATCCAGCCCCGCATCAGGCTCCCTGCTCAGCGGGAAGCCAGCTTCTCCCTCTCCCACTCCCCCTGCTTGTGTTCCCTCTCTCACTGTCTCTCTCTGTCAAATACATAAATAAAATCTTAAAAAAAAAAAGGTGATGGGAATGGTGTTGTGTGGAAGTGTTGAATTACTATATTGTACACCTGAAACTAACACTACATTGTATGTTAACTAACTGGAATTCAAATAAAAATTTAAAAAACAAAAAACAAAACAAACAAAGAATGAATGAAACCTGCCTTTACAGGTTCAGCCTCAAGGCCAAAGATTAACTTTTCAGTTATTTATTCCTACACAAAATACAACCACCAAACTGAGGGGCTTAAATAGCAATATATTATTATAAAAACCAAACTTGAAACCTCGCTTAACAGTGTAGATAAAATACAGCTTGCAATTATACTTTTGTTGCTTATGATAATTCTGGAATATTTTACACTTTCTGGAGGAAAGTGTAAACAAAAATAAGAAAACTTCCTGAGTTATTCTATTAAAGTCTGCCCTGTTGAGATTTGATCACTGTTCTGTAATAGGTATCATCACTGAAAGCAGCTGACCTTTTGGGAATGTAGACCATTTGTATTTTCACGTACCCATGATATTAATTTAGCACACAATCGCCTCGATTCTAAATGTTCAGGTTGGACATCTAAGACAGTCCATGACATATGTCTTCCCTGAATAAATAGGTACCAGGCCAAGGTAAATTTAATGGTATTTCACTTCTTACTCAAAAGGGTATTTACCATATTTTCTATTTGTACAGCTTTTTCAAGTCAGTCATCCTGCCTCAAAACATTAAAGACAATCAGAAATATATAGGATGGTAGAATGATTAACTTTTATATCCTTTTATCATTAGTTAGATATGCAACAAAAGCATTGTTTACTTTCACATTAAAATTCCAGAGGTGTTTGGAATAGTGTACCTACCTAAACACTCCTTTAAATATATATATATGTATATATATAATTTGTTTATTTGAGAGAGAGAGAGCACAAGCAGGGGAAGGAACAGAGGGAGAAGCAGACTTCCCGCTGAGCAAGGAGCCTGAGTCAGGGCTCCATCCCAGGACCCTGAGATCATGGCCTGAGCCTAAGGCAGACACTTAAGTGACAGAGCCATGGAGGAGCCCCAAAGATTTCATGTATGTATGTATGTATTTATTTATTTAGAGAGTGTGTGTATGAGCAGTGGGGAGGGGTGAGGAGAGCGGCAGAGGAAGAGGGAGAGAGAGAATCCCAAGCAGACTCCAGGCTGAACATGGAGCCTGACTCAGGGCTCCATCCCACAACCCTGAGCTGAAATCAAGAGTCAGACGCTTAACCGACTGAGCCACCCAAGCACCCCCTAAACACTCCTTAAACACTGAATCCTGCAGATCAGAAACTGTATGGCCAAAAGTCCTAAAGGATAGGCCAAATCCCCAAATTACTTTCAGAGTGAGCTCCATGATTTGTTCTTTGATTCAAACTTTCCTCATCTGTAGAAGACTTCATCAGAGTTTTATGAGGTTAAAATAAGACTGTAAAAAACTCTTTGCCTCTCAGACGCAGAAAACTTATTTTTGAACAGAGGGACTATGTCTGACCACCCCTTCCCTGATCGTTCTAGTTCTTCTGGCAAGTAATCGATGCCCTGCCTGTCATAACTGGTATTTGTTGAGACAAATGAATCCACGTATGCATAAATAAGCAAATGAACGAATGTCTTTAATGAGGAATTTGGTAAGCCATCCCTTGCCAAAAAAATTACTTCTAGAATATACGAGGCATTTAACTTGGAAGTTTGAGCAGATGCCAAGTGATATAAGACAGACGCTTTGAGTGATAGCTGAACTTTCTCTTGGCCTCTTAACATTCTGCTTCTCTCTTTTTCCTGGCAATAAACCTTTCCACTATCCTTTGGAGAGCTGCCCATCTCCATTCCACTGTATCCTGTACCCTGGCCACAGAGGTAGGCATGTGACCCAGCCAAGGAAATCAGATTTGAATCTGGAGCTGAGGCACATGGAAGAAAAAGGCAGCTGAGGCTGAATCATCTGGTGGGGGTGCTCAGGGACTACTCCCTAAATTCTTACTGCTGAGGGCCCTAGAGCTGCCCTACTCATTTCCACTCATTAATGTAATTCTCTGGCTCATCTCAGTTCCTGTTGCTTGCAATAAGTCGATCCTATCATATAGTGCAATAAAACAATATAATTTGTTTATTAAGATAACACATATGCATAAGAGAGTAGTAAATACATAAATCTACATATAAAATGTATGATATATGCACCAAATGAATTTTTTAGAAATTATTATTCCACTGAAGTATATTTTACAATGCAAATCATAAAAGATTCAATCTTTAATCACTTTTCTTCCCAGCTCTCTCTCTCTCTCTCTCTCATTTCTAAGGTCCAATTAGTCTAAGTCTCTAATTGCTCTCTTGCTCAATAGGGTCCCTGACTTGGGGGATTAATACCCAAAGGAAGAGAAAGTTATTTAAAATCTTCTACATTTGGTAATGATTGCAATTCCTCGAGTCAGAGAGGAGTCTGTGAGGGAGTTAAAGCGCATTTAGATTTGTGACATTCTATTTGAAAGTGACTGAAAAGAGAAGAATTCAGGATATCCACCTGCAGACTATAAGCAGATGGGGATTTAGCAGAGGAGGGCTCCTTCCTTCACTGGAGAAGGAAAGGGAAGCAGCATTCAGTAGCGCCAGCCAGTTACATCCCCTGTTTGCCATGTAAGTGCCCAAAGCTTGCCCTTCACTTCTCTTATTTTGGCTCTCACTCCCCTCATAATCACCAAAAAAATAAATAAATAAAAAGTAGATGGATGGATTGATTGATAGATCGATACATAAAGGGCTTAGGCAATAGCATTCATGAGTTGATCTATAATTTAAGGATCTCACTGTATTGGAAAAGTTGAAACAAGTTGAAAAAGATATCAGAATTTTTTAAAATATGGAAATTGGACAGGAGCCTCTACTACCCCTGTGCCTTCTGCTGCCATAAGATCAGGCCAGTACTTAGCTTGGGTCTGGTTAGACAATTATAGACTCTAGAGACTGAAGTGGAGACTACCTGTTATTCATTGTACTAAATTCAGGAAAATGGAGGCTACTGGTTACTTGCGTGCACAAAATCCAGAGCACATGGACCCTGTTAATGTAATCTTGTGTTCACGAAGAGCTATCTGGGACCCTTCTTCTGGATAGTTTCCCATTGTTGACCCCATACCTAGGGAGGCAATCCTGGAAAGAGTCTGTATCTTTTGTACGTATGGCTTATAGGATCATAAGTGGTTTTTGGAGAGTTAATGTGACCAAATTGTCTTAGACAAATACAAGAAACTTGGATGGGACCTTGTTTGTAACAAAGACATTGAGTCTTCATATTTATCCTTTTAGAATCACAAAGCAGCACTAGGAATCGCTGCAATTTAGTAGAGTACATGAAGAATGGAAGATAGGAGACTGGTCACGTAGGGCTTCTTGGTGAGATGGTAATAAGGGGCATCTGTAAGTAGAAACTGCACCTGCAGAGAGATGCCCAGAATGGAGAGAAGCAAGCAGATGAAGACACTTCTATCAGGAAGCACTACTCTGTAAACCTCTAGGTCGTCTGGCTCCTTTTCCATTTCACTGGCTTAAACACAGTTAATTTACATACATATTAAATTTAACCACAGATTTCTTTCCACAGACACCCAAGAGTTGATTCTTCCCTAAAAATGAGAAATCACACAATGGTGACTGAATTCATCCTGCTGGGAATCCCTGAGACAGAGGGCCTGGAGACGGTCCTCTTCTTCCTGTTCTCCTCATTCTATTTATGTACTGTCTTGGGAAATGTGCTCATCCTCACAGCTATCATCTCCTCCTCTCGGCTGCACACCCCTATGTATTTTTTCTTGGGAAACCTCTCCATGTTTGACCTGGGTTTCTCTTCAACAACTGTTCCCAAGATGCTGTTCTACCTTTCAGGGCAGAGTCAAGGTATCTCTTTTCAGGGCTGCGTGTCCCAGCTCTTCTTCTACCATTTCCTGGGCTGCACGGAGTGCTTCCTGTACACAGTGATGGCCTATGACCGCTTTGTCGCCATCTGTTATCCTTTGAGATACATGGTCATCATGAACCACAGGGTCTGTGCCATCTTGGCCACAGGGACCTGGATGGGTGGCTGTGTTCATGCCATTATTCTAACCTCCCTCACCTTCCAGCTGTCCTACTGTGCCTCTAATAAGGTGGATTACTACTTCTGTGACATACCTGCCGTCTTACCTCTAGCCTGTGGTGACACATCTCTAGCCCAGAGGGTAGGTTTTACAAATGTTGGTCTTTTGTCTCTCATTTGCTTTTCTCTCATCCTTGTTTCCTACACTCGCATTGGGATCTCCATATCAAAAATTCGCTCAGCAGAGGGCAGGGAGCGAGCCTTCTCCACCTGCAGTGCTCACATCACTGCGATTCTTTGTGCTTTTGGGCCTGTAATCATCATCTATCTCCAACCCAATCCCAGTGCCTTGATCGGTGCGATAATTCAGATATTGAATAATCTTGTCACACCCATGCTGAACCCACTAATCTACAGCCTGAGGAATAAGGACGTAAAATCAGCCCTGAGAAGTGCATTTCATAAGCGAGGCTTCGCTGTGGAGAATAAGTGAGAAAAGCCTAAAGCTTTGCTGGGCAAAGTCTGAGTCTCCATTTCTTAGGACAAATTTTCATTTGCAGCTTCCAAGATATTGAAATTAAATGTACGCTGAGTACATCTACCACTTAACCTCACCAAGTTTAAAAATATATGTCTGTCTTCCTGTTTCCCTCTGTTTTTCTTAATATTTATTTTGTTATATTAGTCACCATACAGTACATCCCCAGTTCCTGATGCAATGTTGCATGATTCGTTACTTGCATATAACACCCAGTGCGCCATGCAGTATGTGCCCTCCTTACTACCCATGTTTCCCTCGGCTTTATAATGGAAGGTGATGAATAGACTCACTTAGCAGACAGTGGAATGATTGTTATGCTGCGTGGAATTCTCTCCCAGAACCACAATCCTCCCTAAAGTGTTGCTTAGTTGTTTAAATATCTGAAAGTTAAGAGGACCTATGTTCTTATCTTATCTTATATCTTATCTTTCTTATCTTATCTTATAATCTCAGTCAAAAGCACATTCACAAAAATCTAGAGAGAAAGGAGGATGGAAAAAATTTCAAGAAAGCCCAGATCAATATAGAATACCAGAACTCAATATCCTTCCTTTTTGTAGAGGATAACCTTCAACTTGCTGTCAATCAACACCACAACTCAAACTAATAAAGTAACATTCAAAGCAAGATCTTTCTCATGCATAGTCAAGTGTGGCTTAAAGATTTTTCTGGTATGCACACTCCACCAGGATCTGAATATTATTCTTGCATTATTAGCTGCCTGGAAGGCTATGAACTTGAATCATTTTTTTATTAGCTCCTAAAAGAATCAGCTTTAGTTTTGTAAAAGATAGTAAAAAAACAAACAACCCAATCAAGTTTAAATATATTACTACATGTTTTTCCAAAACAAGGAACACTGATTTATCTTTGTCTGTTATAGAAAGCCCATGTTAGAATTTTCACTCAAATTCAAGCAGCAGTAATAAATTTCCCTCTCCAGGGCACCTCGGTGGCTCAGTCGGTTAAGCCACAGGCTCTTGACTTTGGCTCAGGTCATGATCTCAGGGTCCTGGGATCCACAAGTGTTGGGCTCTGCACTGGGCATGGTGCCTACTTAAGGTTCTCTCTCCTTCTCCCTCTGTCCCTCCCCCGCTCGTGCTCTCTCTCTCTCAAATAAATAGATAAAAGAATTTTAAAAAACAAATTTCCCTCTCCATTGAAAGAACATATTTCTTTCTTTTCTCATAATATGATCAATGTTATTTATTTTGATTCCTTTAATTTCTAGGTTCCATAATGTTAAGGAAAAAATTGATAAATTTTATTTATAGAAACAATGTTAAATTTTGTATTTAAATTTGAAATTAAAAATCCTCTTGATTTTTTTTTTCTTTGTATATTTCACCTACCAGTTGTTTATGGCTTTTCTTGTAAGCCACTTTAAATCCTTTTTGGAAGGAAGCAGAGAATAAGTAATGCACTAGAACAAAAAGAAAGAAGAAAAGGAAAGGAAGGAAGGAAGGAAGGAAGGAAGGAAGGAAGGAAGGAAGGAAGAAAGAAAGAAAAGGAAGGAAAGGGAGAGAGAAAGGGAGAGAAAGAAAGGGAGAGAGAAAGAAAGGGAGAAAGAGAGGGGAAGGAAGGAAGGAAGGAAGGAAGGAAGGAAGGAAGGAAGGAAGGAAGGAAGGAAGGAAGGAAGGAAAGGGAGAGAGAAAGAAAAGGAAGGAAAGGGAGAGAGAAAGGGAGAGAAAGAAAGGGAGAGAGAAAGAAAGGGAGAAAGAGAGGAAGGAAGGAAGGAAGGAAGGAAGGAAGGAAGGAAGGAAGGAAGGAAGGAAGGAAGGAAGGAAGGGAGAGAGAAAGGGAGAGAAAGAAAGGGAGAAAGAAAGGGAGAGAGAAAGAAAGGGAGAAAGAGAGGGGAAGGAAGGAAGGAAGGAAGGAAGGAAGGAAGGAAGAAGGAAGGAAGGAAGGAAGGAAGGAAAGGGAGAGAGAAAGAAAAGGAAGGAAAGGGAGAGAGAAAGGGAGAGAGAAAGAAAGGGAGAAAGAGAGGGGAAGGAAGGAAGGAAGGAAGGAAGGAAGGAAGGAAGGAAGGAAGGAAAGGGAGAGAGAAAGAAAAGGAAGGAAAGGGAGAGAGAAAGGGAGAGAAAGAAAGGGAGAAAGAAAGGGAGAGAGAAAGAAAGGGAGAAAGAGAGAGGAAGGAAGGAAGGAAGGAAGGAAGGAAGGAAGGAAGGAAGGAAGGAAGGAAGGAAGGAAAGGAGGGAGGGAGGGAAAGCAAGCTGTATTTTAGGTGTAAAACAGCATTTTTCATAATGGAATGATTATTTTCTTCCTTTTCTTACCTTTAGTTCCTGTCTATTAGCAAATGATTGAAAGTAAGTTCTCCAGGTAGATGCTATAACCATCACACTGAGTGTGGAGTGAGCCATTAGAAAATATTAAATGGGCTCCAGTGACAGAGATGCCACCCACCACTGCTTTATGGTTTGCTATATAAAATCTCTAATGTAAGATACTTTAATTGTACCTTACAAGCAATGAGGTAATCACTCTGGCTAAAAATCAGAAGGACACTAATTCAATTTCAAACAACCTTGGTTGCGCTGAAGGCCTTTCCAGATAAGTAACAACTGAATTGAAATAATAAACATGTCAAATGTTAAAGGATAAAATGTAAACAATGGCTTGGTTTTCCCTTATCTCTTTAATATAAATATAACCAACATTAATGACTTCCATTATAGCCAAGTTGCTATTATTTTAAATATTCCATTAACTGGGAAACGCAAGAGTTAACCCAGTTCTTTAAGCCCTGCTTTGACACTGTCAGCTGCATTCACACCCATTCACCTCTTTCTTACTTCAGACTCCAAGGATTCATGCTCCTTGCTTTCCATCTTCCTAAAAGGAAGCACCCCCATTTTCATCCCTGAACTCCCCCACTGGCAGGAAAGTGCTGAAATAGGCATATGTTTTAAAACCTCCATTCTTATGTTCTTTAAACATACACACATACACACACACACACACATTGTTTTAAGCATTTTACTACTTGTCACTGCAAAGAAA
This sequence comes from Ursus americanus, assembly GCF_024610735.1. Lineage (NCBI taxonomy): Eukaryota > Metazoa > Chordata > Mammalia > Carnivora > Ursidae > Ursus > Ursus americanus. Next base: position 45,208,913 of record NC_142142.1, read on the forward strand.
CACATACTAAATACTTAAAGATATAAACAGTTGTAAAGCTACAATGGTTGAGTTTTACCCTAACAGTTTTCCTACAATATGTATTAAAATGTAATGCCAGCCAATCCCGTATCTCTTCTCTTTTCTAATTTCTTCACCTTCTGTTGAACGGCCAGGTTTATAGGCTAAGAGCCTGGATTGAGACTTTTCTCTGGCAGAACCAAAAGTAGAATCCAGGTCTTCTGATTTGCAGGTCAGTTCTTTCTCTGTCTCACAAACTTATAAATAGCTACTGAGAAACCTATGGATGGTCTTAATGCTACAGAACTTTGGTTCATTTCTAGGCAAGTCATCACGACAATAAAAATACTAAAATACAAAATAATTTATCATTTCGTTGTAAGAGGGCATTTCTATTGAATCTGAACTTTTGTTTCTCCTAACATAAAACAAATAAAGCTTTTACACATAAAAAATTCTAATACCAAAGATGTCTAACTTTTCTGTTATGATGAAGCACCCAGAGAAACTCCATTAAATTGACTTTTTAAATTTAAATTTGGAATTTACCGAAAAGTTGAAGTAGAACAAAGAATCCATGTATACCCCTCCCTCAGAGTCCCAAAACTATTTTCATTATATTTGCTCTATTCTCTCTTTTTATATATAAACACATATATACACATATGTATACATACACTCACACATGTGTACTCATTTTTTTCTGAGCTAGTTAATCATAGATAAGATGAGTTACAGACATACCTTAATTAGAGTGTTTTTTAGAACTAAGGACACCACTTATATAACTATAATACCGTTATCAAAACTAGGAAATGATCATAAATACAGTACTATTATCTAATCTACATTCTTTAGATTTTACTAACTATTCCAATAATGGCCTTTTATAATAAAAGAAATTTCCAGGAGTTATGCATTGCATGAAGTTATTTATCTCTGGTTTCCTTTCACCAGGAATAGCTCCTGAGTCATGGTTTGTATTACAAGATACTAATGTTTTTGAAGATTTTAGGCCTGGTATTTTGTAGGACATCCATCAGTTTGAATTTGTCTGATGTTCCCTCTTCATTAGGTTCAGGTTATGCATTTTGGGAAGGACTAACTCAGAAATGATGTTTTGTTCTTCCCAGTATATCATACCAGGAGGTTCTTGCTGTGGCTTAGGCTCTTTTTCCAATTACTAGTGAGGTTAACTTTGAACATTTGGTTAAGGTGCCAGATTACTCAAGTGCAAAGTTATTATTTTACTTTCTTAATTAACAGTGATCTTTAATGGGGAGGAGGGGTACTTTGAGATTATGTAAATATTCTGTTACTTGAACTTTTACCTGCTAGTTTTAGCATTCATGTATGGTTCTTGCCTGAATCAATTATTATGATGGTTGACAAATAATGGCTTTCCAATTTAATCATTCCTATAATACTTACTAATCGGTTTTCTACTGAAAGGGAGAGCTTTCTCATCTCCCTTATTTATTTATGTAAAAATGACCTTATAACAAACTGAACAAAGCATATGATTCCTATCTTGAGAATATGACAAAGGCTGTCATCTAGAATGCTGGGATAAGATAATTATATTAGGACCATATCTTACTGAGGAAGAGCATCATTTTTTAAGAGAGAATATGTAAAAGAGATCAGTATAATATTCTTCCGCTGGACTAAATGATTTCTAAGTTCCCTTCCAACTTTGAAATACTAATTCTGTGATTTCATACAGCTATCGACCGACTTCTCTGGTTGGGGAAATGGGAGTATGGATAGAGAAAGGAATGCAAATGGGAGATGAAAATGGGACAGAAAGAAATATTTCTTTCTTGGTATGAAATCCTTGCTGAACTATCCAACAAATAAAAAAACAATTCCTCCGTCATTTGCTTGGTGCCAGCTAGTTGAAATATTAGACATGAAACATAAGTCAAGGACACCAGTCAATGAAATAACCAGATTTATTTATTTTAAGGCTGTGGAAGACAAGTGGCATAATCAGGATACATTCCAGAGATAACGGCAACATTTTTCAAGACAGAAAAGGCAAGGTTCTTGGACCTAAATATCACCATTAAACACAGGGTTGTTCACGATAACATAGGAATGAAGCCCTGATGTCAAATGGCCTGGGGCCAGAAGACTTCTAAAACATGGTGGTTTTGCCCATTACCATATTAACATTAAATCTTCATATTTTGCTTTAATTGGTCATCTTTGAGCAATGATATGAAAGAACTCTTCTAAAACTCACTTATCTGGGGCAAGAAGCAATGAAATGGCAAATCTCTAACATTTTGAAACAATTGTAGTGGGTGGGCACTGAGTAGCATGGGATACGGTGTTGTGCAGTCAAACTTAGAGCAAATCACCTCTATAGCAGGAAGGAGATTTGGGCTGGGGAGACTACAAGGCCATTTTTGCTTCCAGACTTACAAATGTGGGGTACCCTGATTATAAAGTGAGGTAGAATGACGGTGCTTCATTCGTTCACGACAAGAACACAGGCCTCAAAAGAAACGGAAATTAGAACGTGAAGCGTGTACTGGAGGATGTGTTAGTCAACACATATTTATTGATTATTTATTATGTACAATAGTTAGGATCTCTACAATCTTTAGGACGTGAATAAAATGAATGTGGGCCCTGTCTTTGGAAAACTTGTGTCAAAGGAAGGGAACCTTAAATAGAACCTGGAAACTAGATCACCACTGTACATTTTTGAATACTACAAGAAACAAGAATATTTAAAAATCCTCTATTAAAGAAGAAGTATCTCTAGGTGAACCCTTCCCCAGAATATGGCAGCCTAATACAATAATGAACTTTTCAGTAAGATATTTCTCACAATTGGATATTAAGTCCAAATCCATGGTTCATGGGCTCCAGGCAACCGACACAGGCTGATGGGCATTCTGACGGCTAACATGAAGATTTACTCTCTTCTCTCACACTTCTCTGCCTACACTCCTACCCCTAGAACCACTACGTCTCTTATGTAGTTTTCGTTTAGAATAGCAGTTGAGCTGAAGTTATATCATGTAACTGGGTCCTGCGAATATTATTTTCCTTGGCGTATTACTATATGGCTAGGAATTTGCTTTTGTTTTTAATATTTTAGGTACCTGCCTGGTTTTGTGAAAATGAAAGATTTCCACATGCGAAAATAGAAATTAATTGAAAGCCTCTACAGTAGGGCAATTCAAATTGGGAAGTATGAAAGGAGGCTCACCCCATTCCGTCAGAAAAGAGCCCAGAAATGAGCCACAGAAGAAGGAACCATGACCCTAAATGAGGCCCCTCAACCTTAGAATAAGATGAATATGAAACTGTGGAGGGAAGAATTTCGTACCCTTAATTCTTTGCACTTTAATATACAACCAAAGGGTACTTTGTATTTATATTTTAATTTCCTCCTGAAATTTTAATAAGAAGATTCATATTCAGAACTGATACCTATATGCAGTTTAATTTTGTTGGCATTATATTTATGGCATATTTTCACACTGATGAGTGCTCATTTTACAGCGTCTTCTGTTGGGCTATATTGAAAAACGTGGCTAGACATAATTTGTGATGAGAAATAGATTAGAGAATGCATTTTTGGCTGAGGGTGCAGTGTGTCCTTGATATTAAATCAATTTATGTTCTGTTGTGAAGAGACCAGCAGGCTGGTCTGCTGGCTGATCCAGGCAGACCTCTCTAGGTTGCTAGGCAACCAGCAGGCTGAAGTAGGTGTGCTGCCTGCCCCCAGCAAAAGGGGGAGGGCAAATCAAGATCCCACTGGTCCCACGGTGTTAGGGGGAGATAGACTATGCTCTTGCATGATCAATCCAACTTTATTAGTAATAAAATCAATATTTTATTTTGACCGTCAAATGGATCCTTAGATTTGTTCATCAATTTTAGCACTCAGACATGAGGAAGTGAGCAGAAAGATGATTGATAGGCTCCCTCGATATACGTGATGACATTATTCTATCCTCAGGTTGTTGTGGTACTTCACACAGCCCAACTTGCTTATAGAAGAATTCGTGAATTTGCGCAATGTGGTTCAATGTTTAAAATTCTGACCTCGGCCTAATACATATAAAGAAGCATCACAAATGCTTTCCAAGTGGATGCCAAGTAGGCTTCATACTGAGCACAAGACAAAGAAAGTAATTCTTTATCAATCATCAGCACCTTTTTAAGTGATTAAAATAGTACACAAGAGAAATTAGCAGCTCCCCTCTTCCCTTCCAGTCTTGTGAGTGATGGTATTACAGCATGCCCAAATCCCCAAGCCACAGAGAACACACCCTACCTTCTCACACCCTCACTCAGAATCACCCACGAAGTTCCACTACTCAATTTCTTAACTAGTTCCCACTAATTATCATCCACTGTCCTTCCTAATTGCCACCACCTCTTTTCACACCTCCATCACACGCGGATGACTTCCCAAATGGAATCCTGAACACCACCCTAACCTGAGTCCAGCCCCCTGTCCATGCTGATTCCTACTTACCCCTTCTAGAACTCCGTCAGATCACACCGCTCACCAACAGCGCTCTGTAGGCTACGGTAGGAAGTACAAACCTTCTAGCACATCACATAAAACCCTTCACAGCCTGACTCCAGCAGAACTTTCTAGTCACATGACCATGTATGAAACAAAGTTGTGTTTTCTCGAACACATTATGCTGTGGGCCCAAGAACGTTTAATGAACCACTACTAACATCTTCAATCTACACTTCTCTCAAATAGTATCTCTTCCATGATTCCAACCTGGAGAAGCTGATTTCTCCTCCGTTTGTCTGGCATGTATGCAATCTTACTGGCCAGCTTCCTTCAGCATCATGTGTTAGCGAGAGTGAGAATACAGACTTGGGTTGAATTCTCACACTTGCTGTGTGACATTTGGTTTATTAAACTTTCCAGGCCTTAGTTTCCTCCCCTTCAGTTCTGAATAGTAACACATCCCTCATGTGGACATTGGCAGGATTAAATAATATTCTAAGCACCTGTCATGATCCTGGTTCATAGAGCTAGCACAGTAGTTTTAATTATTTTTCCCCTTTCCTCTCCTGCCCACCTAAGTTGTAAAAGTTCCTTGAAGCAATCGTAAATCTTAAGCACTCGCACGATAATTTTCCATACGAATGTTCAGTAAGTGTTCAGGAATGAACTATGTCATCAATAAATACATCTATAAACCAGAGTCAATGAGCAAACATTGATTAACTATGATAATCAAGGAATTAATTTGTGTGCTTTTGGAGATACAAAGCAACTTAAAATTAGCCTCAGAAAAACAGGAAAGAATCATGTAAAATGATTACACATGTCATATTATGACACACGCCAAATAAATTATTCTGAAACAACAGTCATGATTTTTAATTAAAACTGGTTCTACGGGGCGCCTGGGTGGCACAGCGGTTAAGCGTCTGCCTTCGGCTTAGGGCGTGATCCCGACGTTGTGGGATCGAGCCCCACATCAGGATCCTCCGCTATGAGCCTGCTTCTTCCTCTCCCACTCCCCCTGCTTGTGTTCCCTCTCTCGCTGGCTGTCTCTACCTCTGTCAAATAAATAATAAATAAAATCTTAAAAAAAAAAACTGGTTCTACAAGGGAATTATTATAGGTTTTTATGCTAGAATTAAGTGTTTTATTATCACCAAAATCTAAAATAAAAACTACTTATCAATCTTTCCATAACAAGAACTATAACTATACAGAAAAAAAATCTCAAAGGAAGATCAAGACCAAGTTTATTTAAACTTTCATAGACTAGGAGAGATTTGTTTTCAAAGCAAAAATAAGTAGAAACTGGTATATCTATCAAAATCTGGATAAATGCTTTATGAGAGACTTATTCTTTGTGGATATCCTAAAAATGACACTTTCTGGCCACTCTGTATTTTATTAGAGACAGTGCTCTTGTCTCCCATCATTTTGATACTCCCATGTAATGAGATGAGTTTTGACATAGGATAAAATAAGTGTCTTTGTCCTTGTGTCCTTTTTAATTATTCTTAGAGGACTATCATATAGTTTTAATGAAATCAGATAGGCACAGAGATGAGGGCAATGCTGGAGTGGGGGCAGGAGCTAATGGGCACAGACTTTGTTGGTCCAGGGCGGTAAAAGGAGGGAGAACAGGAAGAATGCTATATGTTGGTTCTATGAAGATTTATAAGATGAAAACATATGGAAAAATGAATCCAAGACTATTCAGAGTTTCCTCTCTAGGAAAGTGTTAGTGAGGATTTCCTGAAATTAGAGGCTCAACTCAAAGATAGATACTGTAAAAAAGAATGGCCTACCGATCCAAACTATACATTAACAGTGCTTTGTATGGCTTTTCTATCTCTTATACCTAAAAGTGGTTTCTCTATTCTAGTCTAGTCTAGTCTAGTCTATGTTAATATATTTATATTAAGCAAAACTTTTCTTTCATTGATATTCTTCTGTTGACTCTTCTCTAAAATGAAAAGTCAGAGTAAAGTCTGAGTTTATCCTACTGGGAATCACTAAGAGCTGGTAACTGTATTTTATTATTCTGCTCTTACCTTTTTAATTATGTATCCTCTTGGGAAATGTTATATTCTCTGTTACTGTTTGTTCCTCTGGGCTTCACACCGCCCCCTTTTCTTGGCTTTGACGAATGTCTCTCATGTTTGACATGAGTTTGTTTTCAGTGATTGGCCTGCTTTGCAAGCAGAGACAGGTCATCCATTTTAGGGGTTCTGCAGCCCATGTTTTCTTCTCTCACACACAGATTTTCCCGTCCACAGTGATGCAGTCCCACCAGTTTGCTGCCATTGGTTACCCACAGCTATCTAGGCTCACCAGGAGACACGAGCTCTATATGCTACTAATCACAGAGACCTGGCTAGAAGGCTGGTTATGTGCAAATCTCCTCACTCTTCACCTTACAGTGCCAAAGAGATGGGCTATTATTGCTGGAACATTCCTGAAGCTAACCTGTGACCCATGCAAACCAGCAGAGAGGGTACGCTTTCCTAATGTTGATCTTTTTTCCCTCTCTCTCCTGCTTCCGTTATTCTTATACTTGCAAAGGAACGGTAATCTCAAAAATTTTCTCAGCAGAGGGCAATGCATGGAGTTTCTCAGCCTGTATCACCCTCCAACCTGCAATTCTTTGTGGCCATGGACAAAAAAGCCCAGAACCAGAGCCTTCCGTTATTCTGTGATTCGGATACTGAATTTGTGGGACCGTCTCATTGAACTCCCTGATCTCTAGCTTGAGAAAAGAAACTGTGAAGCAAGTTCCAAATAAAATCGTTAAAAGACAAACTTTATTCATAAAGTAAATGAGAACATTCGGAGGAATCTTTATTCTTCTAGAGGAATCTTTATTCTTTTCTTAGCCACTTTCAAGGAACTGTGCTTTAACTAGTACTGTCTTTAACTTCTTTCCTAAGTCCTATTTTATGCTGTGGATAGTTACGGGAACTCATGCTTTAAAGGTGAATATAGCTCATTATGAGAATGTCAGATATTCAACTGTTATTCATCATTTGACGTTCCCTCCCCAAAACTAAACAAATTTTTATTCTTTTCTCATTTCTGTGGAGAAAGCAAAGGAAGGGAGATTATGTCACGGCAAAACATTTGCTAAATTTCATATCTCCTTTATCTTAGAGCATTGGTTTTCAAACGTTTTTTTAGAAGACATTACTAAAAATTAAATATTTTCCAATGCTTCTATGTGAAACAAAAATAGATAAGGTAATTCTATTTTGTTTTTTTTTTTTATAAAGCCGCACTTATCGAAAGAAAAGCTCACCTTAGTTGACACAATAGGATAGTCTCTCATTATGTTCATGTGGGTGGGAATTAGTATTATCTTCTACCCAGTTCTTTTCTATTAAAAAGAGAAAAATTCAAGGACTCTTGATTGTTTAAAGAAAATTATATTTTTCACGCATGCTGACTCTATTACTGAAATGATTTAGCCACTGATGCCCGAGGATTTAATCATGTACTTTCAAAGCAGCCAGTACAAGGCAATTGAAAATTGTATGACTCACTATTAAGGCTGTTGCTTATTTTTTTAAAAATGATGAGGCAGAACAGAAAGGGAAAATGAAGGAAAAAAATGGCTAGTGTTCTACCTAATAATGCAAAATACTAACTTCATTGTGGAAGAGACAATCTTGCAAATTGTCACAGTTTAAAACATATATTTCTTCCTTCTCATCGAAATAGACTACATTGAGCCTGAGAATTAATGTTTTCGCAGGGGAGGCTTGTCAGGCACAGATTCCACGGTAGTTTATAGACATAAAGATAAGCAAAGAAGAATATGTGAAACTGGAGGGAGACAGGGCTCCTGGAGGTGGGGTGAGGGAGGTGGGGTAGGAATTAGGCTTTTAGACATTTGATGAGCAGTTAGACGACAGAGTTAGAAGAATTTTCAGAAGGATGGGGGCCCAAAGGGAATGAAGGAAGATTGTGAACTGGGAACATCCAAAAGGAGGGGACTGCTAAAGGCTTACCTTCTTCAGTGAATTAACCCTGTCTTATGAGAACACTAATATTGAAGTGTGGATTTCTATCTTGGAAATCCTTTAAACGTCTGGCATAGCTTCTCAACTTTGTGGGGGAATATCATAAAGAATAAGGAAAAGAAACAGGAGGAAGTGTGGCCTGCCCCACTGGAAGGAGGGGGCTTCCCAGCTGGACTTTCAAACTCCCCTCCAGGCCCAGAGATGAAAATGGATCACGCTACTTACAAAAGGAGTGAATGTCAACCAAATAGAAGTGAGGCATATTTCTAAGGTTGCCTGCTTCTTTGCAGTGTTTCTCAGAGCAACCAGAACCTGGTTATTGAGACTCTCTATTGTAAAATAAAATTCACATGGTCCAGCTGCAGGAAAACTGAGAGCAAGTGTCCATACGATTAACAAGAGATGCCATCTTCCTTGTGCTAAGAAATGTTCACGCATGTTGCCTCGCCTGTTATGTACATGCAGGGCCCCTACTGTGGTGGGGCCTGGAAGCTGTGCCTGGCTATTTTGTGAATTCTCACTAGGAAGGCCATGCTTCCTCTCCTGCATCCGTGTTTAAAGCCAGATGAACTTGGTCCTGCAAGTTCATCAAACCAAAAAGTCCTTAAAGCTCTGTGGGTAGCAACTCGTTTACACTCTCTCCTCTACGGATATCCAAGTTGAAAGAGAAACAGTCTCTCTAGGGACTCTGCCCAAGAGTTGCAGGTGTTGAAATGATCAGAGGCCATCACAGAGCTTAGAAACAGTGGAAGGTCCTTGGGAGACAACTTCCAGAGGGATAACTGAGATAAGATACTGGGACGAGTCAGTCTTGCCTTGCTAGGTACATAACCCAACAAGACAGCGGGAAGGCCGATGCACAGGCCGGGCGTGGCCCAAGGATCTCAGAGCTACAGTATAGCGAAAGAGCATCGAAATTACACTTTCTATGCCCTTTCCCGTCCCTTTTTTCTCTTCTTACCACCCAGTCAAAAGACTCAACGAAGCTTCTCAGTAGAAACAAGGTTGACTGAAGGAAGAGTGAAAAATCGGATGCTATCAAGGACGGTTACTGTGTCAACAGGAGCCAATCACCAAAGAACCCTTAATAATCGTAGCAAAATCTATATAGAAACAAAATAACCAGAGAGATGATCAGAAATGAATATTTACCTAATCATAAGTGACACACAGGGCACAAAAAGTCCTCAGAGATAAATGATAATCTGATGGAAAGTGAAATAATCTCATCAAATGGTGAATGTTGCTTTGACATGCGGTCGGTTTCCCCCTATCTCTTTGAGACACACACCAGATGATTTTCACAGTGATGTGATGCAGCGCAGTTTGGGATGTTTTCCAGAGCATGCCCTCGGGGGCCCACACTGGCCTCTGGCTCATTAGTACTGTCCCGTGCCCGCTGCTGGATACTGATATTGCTTGCTCTACCCCTACTTTAAATTATTTAAAAGCCCTAGAGAATCAACCTGATGTCCGCTTTTATTTCCAACTCCCACTTTTCACTTTTTCCCTTCTGAGTTTTATTCTCCTTAGGCAAAGAATGAAAAGACACAAACTTCCTGGGTATTTATGCTGCAGTGTGCCAAACCCACTGCTTCCTTTTAATTCATTTTAATTGGTTTTACCACAGATCATTACAGGGTGTTGGAAAAGCAGAAATATAAAAAGCTTATGAAGTTATAATGTAAATAATTAAATCTTTGGGCATCTGATTCTAGAAGAAAGAGTAAGTACATATCAGAACTTCGATTTCTTTTTCTAAACATAGAGAAATTATAAAAAAATATAATAAATATATAACTGCAGATGAAAACAAGTAAAAAGAATTCTCTATGAAGAAGAAATTGAAAATACTCAGCCAGGACACCCATAGCACCCATCTGAGGCTGGGGATCAGAGCTGCCCTGTCCAAATTAGGCTCACACCAGAACTGCACAACCCAAGCCAGCTGCAGGCCAGAGCCACACCCACAAAATAATCAGCACCCAGTGGGGACTCACAACTGAGAACTGTTTTTTGAGTTTTCATCCACTATTCAAGGAAACCAGTATTCTGAAGAGATACGCAAAAAATAAAAATAAGAAATCAGAAGTTATAGTAAATTTTAAAATGGGGCACCTAAAAGAATTTAAAATAGAAGTATAAAAGAGGCAATTAAAGCAATAATATAATTATGAAACAAGAACAAGAAATTCTGAGATAAGGACAAGAAAAGTTATGAAAAGAAGTCAATAGAAATATTATAAAAATAATATTATTAAATTTAAAAAAACGATATGATAAATGACTGAAGAGCAGATGAAAGAGAATAAATTGCTGAACCAGAAGATTTAACTCTGAAAATCACCCAGTATGTAACACACACACACACACAAATTTAAAACAGAAAACATAAAATCGATAATTTCTTTTTCTTTTATCATTTTTATTTTTGAGAGTATGTTCAGAGCTCAAGGAGCTTCCTTTCCTTTCATCTAGCTTTATACAGTGGGCCCAGTAGATTCCAATCATGTTAGGGCAGAACAATTACTAGAAGATTCATTCAAGAGGATTGTTGTGGGGTTTTTTTCTTTTAAGAACTACATAATTTTTAATAATAAGATGCTAATGATGCCATATATAAAGAAAAACCCAAAGAAAAAGTATTTTTTTATCCACTAAAAATCTCACTACCCATTAAAAATCACTGATAATAGAGGTGCCTGGGTGGCTCAGTGGTTAAGTGTCAGACTCTTGATTTTTGCTCAGGTCATGATCTCATGGGTCATGGGAGCTCCTCAGACCCCATGCTCAGCAAGGAGTCTGCTTGAAGATTCTCTCCCTCTGCTCCTCCCCCCACTCACAGGTGTGCATGCGCACACATGAACTCTCTCTCAAATAAACAAATTGTAAAAAAAAAAAAAAAAGGACCACTGATAATAATTTGGTGGACATCTTCCCCCCAAACACACATATGCGTGCCCACATATATACAAATTTAAACAAATGAGATGAATATTATTCTATACTCTAATATTCTTATTCCCTAAACATTTTCCACATCAATAAATATAGATAACCATCTCTTAAAGTAGATACCAAAAAAATCCATGTTATGGCTTCAGAATGTACTTAATCCACTAATGGAAATATTGTTTCTTAACTGTTCACTATCATAAGCCATCATGTTTAATCCTCCCAGTTAATGCACTTACTTCATAAGGCTGTTTTATCCATACACGTATAACCTAAGTTTCTTCCCTGGTTTAGGAAGGCAATGTAACATAGCTATAGTCGCACATCTTTTTCCAGAATAGTTGTGCATTATCTTAAAAGGGAAATCTCTTGGAGCGCCTGGGTGGCTCAGTCGGTTAAAAGGGAAATCTCTAATTTTATTACTTTTACAAAATTTTCTTTGGGTTATAAAATTTGGGAGTGAGCATTCTAAAATGCAAAGAAAGGAAACTCAAATTTAAAAACGAAGCAATTCAAATAGAAGCTATTTAGAAGGACAGCCTGAAAGGAAGAAAATTATAGATACCCTTTCCCACAGGGGTATGCACTTAAGAAGATGTGGGGAGAAAGGCAGAGTTTCACCCCTCCTTCATTGCTTACACAGTAACTCATGGTCTCCCAAGAGCAAAAGGAAAGGGATATAGGGCCCCTAGCCACCTATTACGATTTGTGTTAACTACAACGAGACAAAGGCTTTCAAAGACTTTCCTTAAATTAGAAACATATTGGGCTAATAGGTTTATATTATACCTTTATGAATATGTGGAGAGAGGTGTTGGAAAGACCATCTAGAGGATGTGACCATAGGTTGACCTTGAGCTGAATCTGGCAATCTGAGGCTCCTCACCCCTCCCCTGTCCTTGGAAAGTGCATCCCCCTTGCCTTCCCCACTCCCGGAAGCTGCCTCAAGGTACAAAGCCTTGAGATAATGTTGTGGTATGGGGCCCAGTTTCAGATTATACTGGAAAGATCCCGAGGTTTTGAACTAAGAAGAGGAAAACAATTCTGCCTGAAAAAAATTTTTCTAGTGATACTTTCAGAAAAACACAAGTATGTTTAAGTACTAAAATTGATGCAACAAATTATCAACCCAAGTGACCAAATAGGAAAGAGACATTTTAGGCAGCGAAAGTTTCATTTCAGAAGACATAGAACAATTTCCCCACTATAAGCGGGTGTCCTAAAAATTCCCATTGTTAAAGTAACACTTACAGGGGCAATTTTATAAAAATCAGAGACAGAAATATGGCACTATACATTTTCTCAAGACCTGGAGTTTTGTGAATGTTTTCCTTTATCATTTATCATTTTATCGAAAGGGACTTGACAATACCAAATGGTGTAGATTGCTACAGTTACTGTCAAGGAATGGTGATAATACCCTATAGCTAAGAAATCCCCTCTATTGTTTCCTTTCGTTGAAATGAAACTTGTTATCATCACACAGTTTCTAGGCTAAACTCAGTCCCTGGGGCTTCTTGATAAAGGAAATGAAGGCTTTTTCTATGATAAAGAAAATGTCTAATTCTCTTCCTTTCTTTAGTAGCTAAGGTGGGTGTGATAACGAAGATATCGGCTAGTACAAGTACGTGCATTACCATCAGAATAATGCTTTTGCATTCTGTAAATGCAATGCGGGGTCCTGTAACCTTTGCAGCTGTATTCCCATCAAGACTTTCTCTCTTCTTACCTAAATTACTTCTGTGGCAAGCAGGACGATGCATATAGTGGCACCTGAAGGTAAAAATGACAGTAATTTGAAGCCATTTCTCTAGAAAGAGATTTATATGTGATAATATCATCAGAAAATCATAAGCTTCCCAAACCTGCCTTACATGGTTGTAATCATCATTTCAGCCATTCTTTATCCTCTTCAATTCAGTCCCAGGATCTTTTTTGCTGCCTCTCAGAGTGCAGAAACGAATCTAGCTTGTCGATGTCCCAATGGTGCCATCTGCTGACCAATATGGGGCATTCACCTTGATTCAGAGGTCAATCTCAAGGGCAGGATTCAAAATTAAGTGTCTTAATTCGATTTTTCCTCATGATACATAATCTACTCTGAACATAACTTAAATCAGTTTATTAGGTGTAAAGGCAGGACCCAAGCAGTTAGTATCATATAGGAATCTACAATAAGTGGAATTAAATGGTACCAGAATTATTTTATGCCCTGAAATATTTGATAACATTTCTGTAAGATTCTCATTAATATAATGATCCATTTCTCCTTTCTTCTTATTCAAAACCACGAAGATATATCATCTTGGCACAATAGGGAAATATTCCATTCTTCTTACCTCTTCTCTAGATTTATCACACATAACTATGTCCAATACGTTATTCTTCTTTGTATTAATTGTCAGGACAAATCTGTGATTTTAAGTGATATCAAGATAGTAGTCTCTGTGTTAGCCTTTATTGATTTCCCATAAAGTATTTATGAAAAATCAGAAATAAAAAGAATTCCTAGGAAGACTGAAATATACTAATGGCATCCAGATTATTTCATTTAGAAGACTATCTGTTAAATATAAAATTTACAGAGCTAAATTGTGAATCACAACCCATGGCTGACTGATGCAATCTTCCAAAGATAGTAATCATGCCCCCCTAAGAATGGGGATCAGGATCTTACAAGGCCCACAGTTATTAAGTGTTAGATTAAAGATAAGGTAAAAATGTCACATGTTTTCTGCAACTAAGATATCATTATGTTTATTATACATTGGTTATGAAATCCCAAAGTCTGCATCTTGCAATCTAATTTTGAAATGAAAATCTTTGCCTGGTCTTTAAAAGAAATACCTTTGCATAATACGTGTATTGGAGAATTTTGGAAGGTGTGAGAGCCTTCTCTTTACCCATATGAATTTTGCTCATAAGAAATTGAGCTTGTCTGGTCTATACCTAGCTCTTAACCTTGATCTAGAAACCCACTCTCAATGTGCTGTGGTGTAGCCACTCTCTGAAACTGGATGGTAACTATGACACAGAGCTAAATGTGTGATTGGGAACCAATGAGTGTAGTCCTGGAAACACAACCCTGGAATTGGGAGAATGTGGACAGATAGCTTGGGTTATTCACAGTATTGCATGTAAGATCTAAGACCTTGGTCTGTTAACTAAAAGAAATGACTCAATGTGTGTTGTGTAATTATGCTCATTAAGCAAATTAATTTATTAAGAATAACATTAATACTGATTATTGGACCTGAATGAAAGTGAGAAAACAAAAAAGTTGGAGCATTATTTAAAGATACAATTAATTCAATTGATTTCAAAAATAGATTTAGCTCCTTCTATGTTCCTATGTACTATAGTGGGGATTTAGTCTCTGTCCATACACAGTTTACAGGCTAGTGTTTATGTGAATGTGGGCTGGAGAAGGTTACATTAACAAATTTCAAATTACTATTTCAAGTTCAACAATAATAATGTATTAGACACAGCAATACCACAGAGCAAGGAGAAATCAGTGCAGTGAAGCTGGATTAGGGAGAGCTTCCCAGAACAGAAGATAACTGAGTTGTGCTGGTAAGAATGGGAATGATAGAAATTTACCTCTTTCTGAAAGCCTACCATGGTTCTGATATTGTGTAAGATGCTTTGTACACATTATCTCATTTAATTCTTACAACAGAATCTTACAGAAAGCTGTGAGGTAGGAGTTTTTATACCATTTTTACAGAAGATGACACTGTCACCCATAGTCATGAGTCAAGAATCTGAAGCCAAAAATCTCTGGTTTTCAAATCTTATACAATTCTTCCATCGTATCTATAATGCAGGAGCTTAGAAGGGGAAGTGAAGGATGCTTATGGAATGATATAGAGACACAACTCATAAAAGAGCTTTCTTGGAAATGGCTGAAGTGTGGGTGTGTGTGAAAGAGGTGATTGTGTATGAGAACAAAAAGAGAGGAGGCTGCTCTACTGAGAGTTTCGCACACTCGACCTTCGGTCAAAGTTTTCTTTGTGATAAATTTGTGAATAGTTATGGGAGAGCATGCTGTAAAAAGATTAGGCTGAGGGATCAGAGGATGATGGGAATAGGCACCAAGAAACCTATCCAAACACAATAGAAAGAAGACACATGGGAGCTATATGTTCAAAGATGAATGGAGAAGAAGGTAAATGGAGGAGAAAACAGTGAGGTGGAATTATGGACAGGAGATTTCACTGAGGTAGAAGTGAAAGTCTAGTGGGAGAATGGGGTGACAAATTTGAAAGACAGGAGGTTATATTCAGAATGGAGTATTCAAGTTTGAAAGTTCAGAAATGGAGCAGGTAAAGGTGATGGCAGGTTCTACGGAATGGCCTCAGGTTGGGATTCTGGAATACAGCGAAGTGAGGCTGCATGAGAGCTTTGAGGCTGGGCTGATGAGTGGTTCATCACTGAAGACCTGAGATTGGAGTAGACTTGAGTTAGGGAGAGAAAGTTCTCTTGCTCCCAAAGATTTCAGTGAATGTTTAGGCATAACTGTGAGAATAACTAATGATAAAGGATGAGTACAGAAGACCTATTTGGACTTCTACAGGAGAAAAAGTTTTGCAGAACAGGAGTAATGAACTAAAGAAGTTCAAACCTGACTTTGTGGGTAGGCTTTGGATAATAAATTTGGTTTTTTCTATTAAGTTAGTTGCAACGTTTTAAATTGGAAAGCTTTCCGTAAATACCTGCATGGCTGAGTTATTTGAAAAATCAGAGGCACTAACTTAATTACCAATATGGCAACTAACAGAGCCGGTATTTTGCTACATACGGAATTTTCAGAAGAAACAAATACAAATCTCCTGAAAGAAAGAATCTTCTTTTGGTTAATACAGGAAGTGTAAGTAACATTCTAAAGAAGGTTTTTGCAGAAGAGAATAAGAAGGGTTCAGGAAGATGTCAGGAGTGCATGGAGAAGCACTGTGGAGGAAGCATTGCACAGTTTGAATGTGTGAGCAGCGCAGAAGGTACATATGAGCAGAGCTAGGGGAGGCCTTGTGTGTATAGTGATTGGGAATAACTAGGGTGAGAGTCATGGTAGAATTAAAGGGACCCAAGGCTTTATGCACATGCAAACAGATGGTATTGGAGGCTTGGTACAACTAGGGCAAATTGCCTGATGTGTGAAGGACTGAGGTTAATAGAAACTAAAATCTCAGGGTGCCTGTGTGGCTCACTCCCTTAAGCAGCTGCCTTCAGCTCAGGCCCTGAGATAGGCCTGGCCTGCAACTGGGCTCCCTATTCAGCGGGGAGCCTGCTTCTCCCTCTCCCTTGCCCTCTGCCCATCCCCCCTGCTCGTGCTCCCTCTCTCTCACTCTCACACTCTCTTTCTCTCAAATAAATAAATAAATCTTAAAAAAAAAATTCTGCAGCTTGAAAGTCCAGATGATTCCCAAAGGTAGAATTTCATGCACAAATATTGAGTTTTCAAATACTATTGGCTTAAGAAAACGCATTTGCTTTTATATTCAGTATCTGTTTTTGTTTATGATTATTTTAAAAAGGAAGGAAATAAGAAATTCTTATACAATTGCTAAAGAGTGAGAAATGGTTGAGATTCCTATTTATTTCACAACAGAAATTTACAAACTGAGAGAGGGTAGCTAACTTCACTTACATCTCGTGGCTCCTCCAATGCCATTTCCATCAAAATGGATCAACCATTTATAGTGAGTTTAATTTCATTTATTGTGCTTAATTCACTGATACGTAGAAATGCAACCTTAAACACAGTGCAAAACTATCATTTTATTAAAGAGATTAATGAAGTGTTTTTCATTTTCTTTAAGGGAATAGTGTGTGTGTGTGTGTGTGTGTGTGTGTGTGTGTGTGTGTGATCTAGTAACGTGCTCAGAAAGGCTACCCTCTAAATATTAATAGCAAGTTTTCTATATATTCTGGCATAGACAATTGACAAGTTCCCCACCAAAACCAATATGGAATAAGTCCAAAATTGTTAAGACAGGAAGTATAAGTAACAAGTGTAAGTCCAAAACCAATATGGAGTAAGACCAAGAAGAGGAAGTACATTTTATAATAACACATTTCCATTTGGGGAGGTTATGAATTGATGTCGTGGCACACTAGCCACATCGAACACAATATCTCCTAATTAAAATGCCCATAAGGATGTTCAAAACTTGTAATCACACCAGAAACCAATGATATAAAATCATTTTTGAAAAAGATCTTAGAATCTGGGGAAATTTTCCAATAATAGGAACACAGATAGGTATCGTTTGAAACAAAGAAAAGAGTGAAAAAGAGAGAGATTGGAAACCATGACCTAACCATGAATTGACCTCTAAAATAATAATAATAATAAATACAGGTTAAGGACGAAGAAAGAATGAGGAAGAAGAGTAAGTCTTTTGTCTGGTCCCAGTTCCATCACCTTCTGACTCAGACTAAGCCACCTTCCCATACACTCTCTTCTCCAACAATGTTCTTTTCTACAGTCCTGTGCAGATAGCAATTTCTAATGCAGAACATAGCTGGAGAGCTGCAATTAGAGGGAGAAAGGAGACAGTTCTTTGGACATATAGGGCAAATAAGGAGAAAAATCTGTAACTAATGCACTGTAGGTGATAGAAGTGAGAAAGACAGGATCCCTAGTAAAAGGAAAACAGGAGTCAAAGAGATATCAAGTTTAGATCAAGAGGAACTTAATTAAGATAAAAAGAAAGTAAGAAAAATTTCCAGTTAGAAATCCAATGGTAAAATTTAATGGCTTTTGTCCTCCTCAATTCAGTATGAGTATTAATAAATTCTATGTCCCAGGTTGCATGTTATCATAAATTTGTATGCTAAAGCCATTAAATATTATAGTATCAGGAAATATTAAAAACAAAAAACAAGTAAACTTCAAGAAAATCTGATGCTTAAATTGATGTTAAAAATTTGGTACATTAACAAGCCTGTTTTTGATGCTGGTATACACAGACAGTGACACAACCTGATCACATGTGAGGATATAAAAATATCTTTAATCAATTCCAAAATATAAAACATATCATTCATATTTTCTAACAACTAAGATATAAAATAATAATGTATAAAGCAAAGTTTATAAAAATCCTACAGCTCTTTATAATTAACCATGAGGGTAAAAACATCATCCATATACTTACAATTTTATACAAAGCAAGTGAAAAGACCCAAGTTAAAAAAAAAGAAGACAGATATTAATGATATTGAAATGAATGAGTAACAAAGATACAACCCCACATCTTTCACCTCAAAACCAAATGTCAAGATAACTATTAAATGACTTTAAAAGTTTTTCGTTCAGCAACTAACCGAATAAAAGACAAATTTTTGGCAAATCTAATTATGTAGACAGCAAGAAAGTGCAAACAAAAATTACAGTGAGAATGGGAATATAATAACAGACACAAGGATAAAAAGTTAATATAGTTATTCTGATTAACTTGAAAGCCCAAATTAATCCCCTGAGTGTGCTTGTTACAAATAAGGATTTCTGGTCCTCTCTTCAGACTTTATGAATCAGAATCTCTGGAGGATGACACATAGGAACTGATTTTTAAATTATAATCTCTAATCCCACAGACTCAAGGTGATTTAAAGGAGCTAAAGTGTGAAAGCCACTGAGTTGATAAAATGAAATTTTCATGAGGAAACTATTCATCACAAAAACACCTCGAGAGAAAAATAGAAAATCTGAATAAATTAATGGTTACAAAGAAAAAGAAAACCATTTTCCAAGAATTACTTATATAAATCACATTACAGCCAGATGACGTTATAGACTATTTTAAGAAAGAGATAACCCTCCTGTGTTCTCTTTTCTACAGCATACAAAATTTAATCAGTACGTTTATCGGATTTATTTTATAAAGGTAACAGATGAGACTAAAAATTAATTTTAAAAACATGCCACCAAATCCGTAATTAAAATAGATGTGAATCTCTGAATAAAGTTCAAACAAATGAAATCCAAGCAAATACTAAAAAAGTCCAATATCAATGACTATTTAATTTATTCTAAGAGTTCAGAAATAGATCAATATTGGAAATGCATTCATATATTAAATAATAAGACAAGTTAGCTATCAAGAAGAGAAACAAATTAAATTTACAAATTTTAATCAAGTAAATTCCAAGTATATTAATGAATTTATTGTCTAAAAAGAACACCTAGAACTCATTATTAAACAGTTATTTAAAAGGAGTTATTAAAATTTCTAAGTTTACCCAAAATAAGGAAATAAATTAAAAAACAGAGAAAAAAGATTGAAAATTTTGATTACATATAAAATGAAGACTTCTGAACGTAAAATACTGCAAAGGAAAACAAAAGATAAATAACAAAGTGGGTGAAAATATAACACATGAAAAATTAATATTCTCAATTTCTGAAGAACACAAAATAATAAGAAAATCCCCAAACCTATATTAAAAAGTTTATCAAATAAATATATAAAATTATACTGCCTCATTTGAAATAACTATGAACATTCCAACAATGAATTATTAGCTTAACAAATTTTGTGACAGTATTCTGAAGGGAAAATATTTTGGGGGGCATGTTTATAGACACCTCTCTAAAGTATTTTGACAGGGTGCATAAAACAAACAAAACAGCTTATATTCTTTGACCCAGTAATACTAAACTAAAAACAGATATGAAATGTGGGGAAAACTTTAAGCACAAAAATATTCACATAGGGTATTGGCTAATGGGGAAAAATAAATCATATTATAAAGTTGGTGATACATGAATTATTATGATTGTATTAATAAAATAGAATACCATGCAGCCTTTAAAAATATGCCTATTAACATTTTATTGTGGGGAGGTGTTTCTAGCAGAACAGTGGATCTCCTCCCAGCAAAACTGATAAAAATTATAATAAGGAACCATTTAAAGGCTCTGTAAATGGTCCTAAGGGTATATGTGAAGAAGAAGAAGAAGAAGAAGAAGAAGAAGAAGAAGAAGAAGAAGAAGAAGAAGAAGAAGAAGAAGAAGAAGAAGAAGAAGAAGAAGAAGAAGAAGAAGAAGAAGAAGAAGAAGAAGAAGAAGAAGAAGAAGAAGAAGAAGAAGAAATATTCAAGAAAGTGTACTGTAAACTGAGGACCTCAGAGGGGAGGGGGGTGGGGGAATGGGATAGACTGGTGATGGGTAGTAAGGAGGGCATGTATTGCATGGTGCACTGGGTGTTATACACAACTAATGAATCATCGAGCCTTACATCGGAAACCGGGGATGTACTGTATGGTGACTAACATAATATAATAAAAAATCATTAAAAGAAAGCATACTGTAAGTTGGTAATAGCAGAGAATATCTGTAGATCTGCTCCCCACCATCCCCATCCAATCCAGTGAGATAGAAACTCTACTCCAGACTGGTACAGCCAAGAATCAGTTCTTTGTCCCCTCACCTCCTTGTCCCAAACCCCCCACTTGGCAATCACGCCAACTCTACGGGACTATAAATACAAGGCCAAGTTGTAGGGACAGAAGATGACCTGAAAGCTTATGACCCACAAGTATACACCCCTCGGAGTAGTGCTTTTCTCAGAGCCAACTTCACATCCTTGTTTCTCAAGGTGTATATCAAAGGATTCAGGGAAGGGGTAACAATATTATTCAACACCTGAACCACGGAATCCAGCCAGGGGCTGGAGGCAGGCCAGAGATAAATGAGGACCACGGGTCCATAGAAGAGCAGGATGGAAGTCAGGTGTGCACTGCAGGTGGAGAAGGCTCTGCGCCGACCTTCCGGGGAGCTGATTTTCAATATAGAGATAACAATGCGAGTGTAAGAAGCGAGGATGAGAAGAAAACACAGGAGTGCCACAACACCTACATTGGTGAAACTCACTGTCTGAGCTACAGAGGTGTCTGCACAGGCCAGGGGCAGCACCACCGGGATATCACAGAAGAAATTGTCCACCTCATTGGGGCCACAGTAGGGCAACTTAAAGATGAGGAACGTGAGGACAGATGCATGCAGACAGCTCCCCATCCAGGTGCCTAGCGTCATGACGGTGCACACCCTGCGGTTCATGATGACCGTGTACCTCAAGGGGTGGCAGATGGCGGCAAAGCGGTCATAGGCCATCACGGTGTACAGGAAACACTCAGTGCAGCCCAGGAAGTGGTAAAAGAAGAGCTGGCAGGCACAGCCCTGGTAAGAGATGGTCCGGCTTTGCCCCATAAGGGAGAGCATCATCTGGGGGGAACCCACGGAAGGGAAAAAGATGTCAAACACGGACAGGTTTCCCAGGAAGAAATACATGGGTGTGTGCAGGGTGGAGGAAGTGAGGATGGCCAGAAGAATGAGCAGGTTCCCCAGAAGAGTGAGCAGGTAGAAGGCCAGAAATAAGACAAAGAACACGTTTTCCAGCCCTTTCGTGTAAGGGATTCCCATCAGGAGGAACTCGGTTACAGGAGTGTGATTCCACATCTCCTTGTCTATTTAGTCCTGAAAGGGCAAAGAATGGCCTCGCTGAGATGAACTTGTCCCCAAAAACTAATATCGTCAGAGAACCCGCTGGGAACTGGTAATACTTCTGTTACTACAAAGAACTTGTAAATGGGAATCAGTCCAAGTCCGTCACTGATCAATGTGTG
Source organism: Ursus americanus (assembly GCF_024610735.1). Classification (NCBI taxonomy): domain Eukaryota; kingdom Metazoa; phylum Chordata; class Mammalia; order Carnivora; family Ursidae; genus Ursus; species Ursus americanus. Next base: position 45,231,017 of record NC_142142.1, read on the forward strand.
ACTTTGAGTTAAGTCATTTGCTTGTTTTTCTTGTTTCTTCAGAAGAAAATTAAAAAAAAAAATAACACTAGAGGCAGAACAGAATAGAGGGCCAAGAATATAGCTTACAGTGGCTGTATCTGAGTTTAAATGTCTAATTTACTCCTTGCTCTGTGACTTTGGATAACCGAAAACAAAATCACTAACTCTCCTCTGTATCTGTATACATAGCATAATAATATCTTACAATTCTTGTACGGATTAATGCCTTAATGTATAGGAAGTCCCTAGCCTCATCCTCCCCACCCTTAAAAAAATCATTCCAGATACTAATATTCTAGTTTTAGTGAGTCTTTACTCCACACACTATCTGTTCGGTTGACTTGCAGAAGTTCCGGGATGACCTATGGGCTGGCAATGATTTGCAAACTGCTTTCTCCATCATCAGCCAGACAGCTGAAAACAGAATTGTGTAGTGGGAACACAGTAAAACAGGCTGGAAGAGCTAATGTTTAATGTAGGGAAAAGCAAGAGACGATTACCAATATTCACGACCACCATCTTCTTTCCATATGAAATTTAATCTCGGAATAGCAATTACATCCGCAATATGACAGAACATATGCAATTACCATTTAGGTTTTAAGGTTGAGCTTCATTCATCAGAGACTACCTTAAGAAAATACCGTGGGGTCAGCTAAGGCAGTATTAGCCCAATCTCAAATAGAGCCGGTTCCCACATTCCCATCTTCCTCCTGTGTGTACAACCCAGCAGATGAGGAAAAGAAAGCACTCTAGAGAGAAAGCACTTACAGACCAGACGGAAGGGAAAGAGACAACTTGGGCTGAAAGCCAGGCTCCACATCCACCCTGTTTCCGTTGCTTTTAGATGCTGTGGAACTCGAGGGCTGGGCTCTGAGGCCAGAAAAGCCAAATGCTCCTCTTCCTCAGACTCATCCACTCAAGTCCGAAAATCTAGACCCAATAGTGTCTCTGTTCATGACTGAAGGGACAGCTTTCATACCCTACAGAGAGAAGTGTCTCTGTTCATGACTGAAGGAACGACTTTCATACCCTACCCCTTCGGTGTCTCTGTTCATGAGAGTGTCTCTCTTCATGACTGAAGGAACAGCTTTCGTACCCTACCCCTTAGGTGTTCCTTTGGGACCCTCTTCCCCGATGGGCGCTGACTAGACCGTCTGCAGAACAGAGGGAGCGATTAGAGTGGGGACTCCTTTCTTCCCTCCCTCCTTCTTTCTCCCCATTGTTTCTACCTCATTAATTTCTTAGATGAAAATGCAATCAGGTAGTGGTATTTAGTCATATTCTGTTTTTAAATCTCTGATTAACAGTAACTCTTGGGTATGTTTTTCCTCTGGCAGAGCCCTCCACTGGGGTCAGAGATTGAGCTGCTCAGGGACCCTGGACTTGGAAGATGTGGGTTTGAAAAAGGGTCTGTGGGTTAGCAAAGGAGCCACTCAAAGAAAAGAGGCACCAATCACGTTTGGTGTTAAAACAAACACACCTACAACTGTTGTTTCTATATTTAGCTTTATAATGCCTCATTACTTCCTCAACTTCCTGAATTTATAGCTTAACATTTTCTAACAACTTTTCTCTTTATTGTCCTTTAAGACGGCTACCGATGTTAATCTTAACGTATTTTAATTACTGTAGCTTGGTTCAAATTATATATATATATTTTTTTTTAAATCAGGATTTATATGCTTACCAGACTTGCTTAATGTAGAGCACTTTAGAACCTTAATTTCCATTAGATTTTTTTTCCCTTTTTTATTTTTTTTAAAGATTTTATTTGTTTGAGAGAGAGGGAGCACAAGCCAGGGAAGAGGGAGAGGGAGAAGCAGGTGTCCCACTGAGCAGGAAACCCTACATAGGGCTTGATCCCAGGACCCTGGGATCATGACCTGAGCCGAAGGCAAACACTTAACTGACTGAGCCACCCAGGTGCCCCTGCATTAATTTTTTTCTTTTTAAAATCTGTTTCTATTGAATTTATATCTTTTTATTATATATAATAAATATATAATATTTAAGTAACTCCAAGAATTAATTCTTCAAGGGTTTATACATCTCATAATTACTACCACTATAACTCATTAAAATGAACACACATTAGGTTCCTTCTTTTTTTAAATTTTATTTAATTCAGTTAATTAACACATAATGTATTCTTTGTTTCAGGAGTACAGGTCTGTGATTCATCAGTCTCATATAATACCCATGGCTCATTACAACACTTACCTCCCCAATGTCCATCACCCAGCTAACCCATCCCTCCATCCCTTCCCCTCCAGCAGCCCTCAGTTTGTTTCCTATGATTGAGTCTCTTATAGTTTTTCTTCCTCTCTGGTTTCGTCTTGTTTCATTTTTTCCTCTCTTCCCCTATGATCTTCTGTTTTGTTTCTTAAATTCCACATATCAATGAAATCATATGATAATTGTCTTTCTCTGATTGACTTACTTCACTTAGCATAATACCCTCTAGTTCCATCCATGTCATTGCAAATGGAAAGATTTCATTTCCTTCTTTTTTTTCAGTAGCTCCATGCCCAGCATGGAGCCCAAAGCTGGGCTTGAACTCATGAACCTGAGATCAAGACCTGAGCTGATATCAAGAGTCAGATACTTAACTGACTGAGCCACCCAGGTGCCCCAAAATATACACATATTAAGAAAAGATACAAGCTATAATGAGCTTCTATGTGTACCATCTCATTTTGATTTCCTAGAACTGCTGTTCTTGACAAAATCTTAAGAGTCATTAAAGTAACAGGTAACAAAGGAGCCCAAGATTTTATCATTCTTATATTAAGTGTTTTTCCTACATTTCCTGTATCATTAATTCATTCAACAATTATCTGTTGCAGAAATTCATTTGTCACCCAGCCAGTCAAAGGCCATTCACTTTCAAAAGACTACCATACATATGGTTTATAAATGAGTTTATGAATATATGATTTATACATTATGTATGATTATCAATGTATAAATTTACAAGGAGAAATAAAACCCCATATTTCCTGGAAAGCATGTGTGAGTGAGCTTATTTGTTTCCAATGTGTAAAAATTTACATTCAAAGCAAAATACTCTCTCAGGAGGGTTTTATTAAGTGTAGAGTTAAATCAGAGGGAACAGGATAATTATAACAGTGTTCTGTTATAAAAGTAAACTGAGGGCCTCAGAGGAGGGGGGTGGGGGAATGGGATAGACCGGTGATGGGTAGTAAGGAGGGCACGTATTGCATGGTGCACTGTGTTATACGCAACTAATGAATCATCGAACTTTACATCAGAAACCAGGGATGTACTGTATAGTGACTAACATAATATAATAAAAAACCATTAAAATAAAAAAAAAGTGTTCTGCTACAGTAATTTGACACTCTTTTCTTTACCATATCAGACCTGTCAAGCAGGTCAAAATGTCCCTGTCAGCTGCTATTTCCTCTCCCCAGACACAAGAGATACACTATCCATTTGTTCGACATCTACTTCTTTCTTATTTTCAATGGCTTTATCAAGGTATGATTTACATATTATGAAGTTCAAGAGTTGTAAGTATTCAGTTTAAATATTTTTAGTAAATTTATAGAGCTGTGCAAAAATTGTCAAAATTAGGAATACTTCCATCACCCCCCAAAATTTCCCTGGGGAATCAATTCCCACTTCTATTCTCCTCCCCAGGAAACCAACCACTAATTTGCTTTTTGTCTCTATAAATTTGTCTTTTGTAGACCTTTCATATAATTGAAATGAAATAAGAGGTAGCCTTTTGAAGTTGGCTGCTCTCATTAGCCTAATGTTGTTAACCTTCATCCATGATGTAGCATGTAAAATTTGTTTGTCCTTTTTATTGCCAAATAATATTCCAGAGTATGAAGATACCACCTTTTGTTTATCCTTTCACTAGATGATGGACATTTAGGGTGTTTCCAAGTTTTTTTTTTTAATTTAAATTCCAGTTAGTTAACATAGTGTAATATCAGTTGCAGGTGTACAATATGGTGATTCAATACTTCCATATAACACCCAATGTTCATCACAACAGGTGCCCTCCTGAATCCCCTATCTCCCACCCACCTCCTTTCTGGTAACCATCAATGTATTCTCTATAGTTAAGAGTCTGTTTCTTGGCTTGCCTCTCTCTTTTCTTCCCCTAGGATCATTTTGTTTCTTAAACTCCGTATGTGAGTGAAATCATATGGTATTTGTCTTTCTCTGACTGACTTATTTTGCTTAATATAATACTCCCTAGCTCCATCCACGTCTTATGTATATACCACATCTTCTTTATCAGTTTATCAGTCGACAGACATTTGGGCTTTTTCCATAATTTAGCTATTGTTGATACTGCTGCTATGAACATTGGAATACCTGGATCCCTTTGAATTAGTATTTTTGTATATTTTGGGTAAATACCCAGTAGTGCAATTACTGGATCATAAGATAGTTCTATTTTTAACTTTTTGAGGCACCTCCATACTGTTTTCCAGAGTGGCTGCAACAGTTCGCATTCCCACCAAATTTCCCCTTTCTCGGCATCCTCGCCAACACCTGTTGTTTCCCATGTTAATGTTTCCAGCTTTGAATATTATGAATAATATCCTTATGAACAATCCCATACAAATCTTTTGGTGTATCCATTCCCTTTTCATCTATCATCAAAGACAGTAAATTGTTTTTTGAGGTTTTGTTAAAAAATATCTTCTTTCTGGTATTAGTAATAAGCCTCATAAGATATAACCAAATTGTAGAATAATTTTGGTAGACATCCAATGTCACCACTCAGATGTTTATTCTTACTGCTTACTGTTTCAAAGAAGCTCTTTTCCTGATCCTTTGGGTCAGCCTTGTGCAGAACTTTATATGCACAGGGCACATATAAGGACTATCTAATATCTTTCAGATGTAAGTTCTTTCAAAACAGCTTGAAGCCACAACAGCTCTTCGGAAGTTGAAATACTTCATTTTGAAACGTTAGCTATCACTGTGTTGAAATTTGGGGTCCTCTCTGCTCTTCTCCGTATTTCCTCACACCACAGCAGCAGATGGAGAAGGGGGCCTGCATGCCTCACTCACTTGCTAACGGTTGAGCTATCATGCTGCCATAGAAACTGATAATCCCACTAACAGCTAGGGCGGGATGCGTTGCCCATGTCAACACGTAAGGAAAAGGAAAACATAAACTAAATTCTTTGAGAAAAATTTCAGAGACAGAATAAAAGGGGAACCAAATGCATTCACTGGGAAAAAATTAAGAAACCTATCTGGCCACAGATCTGAGCCATATTTCTTTTTTATTTATATATTTATTTAATAAAGAGAGAGAGAGAGAGAGAGAGCACAAGCTGGGAGAGGGGAGAGGTGGAGGGAGAGAGACAAGCAGACTCCCCACTGAGTGGGGAGCCCGATATGGGGCTTTATCCCAGGACCCCAGATTCATGACCTGAGCCAAAAGCAGATGCTTAACCAACTGAGACACTCAGGTGCCCTGAGCCATATTTCTTAATTTGATAATTATATAACTTAATTATCAGTAATCAAGTGGCTATTTTGATGTAGTCTAACATCTTTGACTTTATCCCAATTGTTTCTGGACTTGGGAGGGAAATTGAGAGTGTTGTTTGTTGGTTTCCCCACACATCAATAAGTAGATTACACCCCAGGGGCGCCTGGGTGGCTCAGTCCTTAAGCGTCTGCCTTTGGCTCAGGGCGAGATCCCGGCATTCTGGGATGGAGCCCCACATCAGGCTCCTCTGCTGGGAGCCTGCTTCTTCCTCTCCCACTTCCCCTGCTTGTGTTCCCTCTCTCACCGGCTGTCTCTCTCTCTCTCTCTGTCAAATAAATAAATAAAAATCTTTAAAAAAATTTTTTTAAAAAGTAGATTACACCCCAAGTTGGCAATTTCATAAGAAATGGATCAAATTGTGGGCAGCTCAGGAGAAAAAAAAAATCAATGAGGGTATAAGATGAATTTGTGAATCCTTTTGGGTGACAGTGAATTGACTTGACACATCTCACAATGTGTGACTATATTGGGCTGATATAGAAGATTATGACTGAGGTGGCAAAAAAATGAAGGGAGTCTCTAGCCCAGTAGCTGCAGAGATACCTATGCCTTATTTGCCCTTTCATAGGTTTAAGTGAGTTTAATTTTCCCAATGGTAAGGGAAATAGTTTTCTAAACTCTGATTCAGAGACAGTAGTTGCTAGCTCTTTCACTGGTTTGAATACAGAGAGAATTTCTAAAGTTTAGAACACATTGCAGAAATTACCTACCACACAAAGAGCACTGTGTGAGGTGCAGTAGAGAGATGGAGGGATATCAGGTATACATTTTTTTTCTCGGAAAGATTGCAGACTACTTGAGAAGGTAGGCCATTCATTACAATCATTTCTTTTCCTTTTTAAAATAATGTTTATTACAGTGAAGGTCCCTGTCAATGGAGAGCCTTCTTTTTCCTGGAAAATAGGAACCCCAAGTAGCTGCTCATCTTAGTGCATAAGGCATCTTAAAATTATTTTGAACAATACTCATCATATTTCATTTTTTAAAGTGCCATTCCATTCATTGCAAGGGCACCACTTTAATTTATTTCACAATGCCAGCTAGGAGGAGTAATAGTGTTCAAGTTAGCCAAGTTCGGCATTGCAGAAATAGAAGTTGAATAATATAGAATAATATAGTTGATGTTCCCTGTCTCCAGGCAAATGCTATATGTTTCCTTTTTTGCTTAGTTTTCTATTTTTGTTTCTTCCTTGGTCCTGGTACTTTCATCTAGACCTGAGTTTTCACAGTCTCTTCTATTTTTATTCAAAGCCTTTATTCCAATCATGTATTGTCTGTTCCATGTCTGTCTTGCCCAATATGTTTTGTGCTCTGTAAGGACAGAGATCATATCTATCTTGCTCACACTCCATCCTCTTTGGATAGCACTGTATAAATACGTAAATAGTAAACTGCCAATAAATATTTGATACTACCCAGATGGCTGTCCTTCTGACTTAATTGTATCCTGGGCTAGTCACTGATTGAAATGTTAAATAATAACTTATGAATTATGTAACAATCCAAAATGATGATGACATAAGAACTCTTATAACTTGTATTTCTTAATGACAAATGAACAATTCAAGCAGTAAGAACTACCTGCTGGTAGAAGAAAGAGATCATTGTGGAATGGGATGTTTGGAGAAAGTACCATGGAAATGGTTGAGGATGAACAAGTACCCAAAATATATGTGGTTCTCATAAAGGCAGAAAGAATTATAATAGACATTCTAAATCAAGAAAACCATGTAAAGAAATACATAGTGCAGGATATGTCTTCAGCATATGAAATAATCCTAAATGAAGAATTATAATAAGAAAAAAATGTTTAAATAAGGTGGACGTATATCAGTGATGGGGTAGTTTTTTTGACATTTGCTTCAAAAGATGGAGAGTCTAATTTCTCTCCCACTGAAAGTGGGCTAAATGTAGTGACTCACTTCTAACAGAAAAATCGGATAGGCTGGTGATGGGTGGTAGGGAGGGCACGTATTGCATGGTGCACTGGGTGTTATACGCAACTAATGAATCATCAAACTTTACATCAAAAACCAGGGATGTACTGTATGGTGACTAACATAATATAATAAAAAATATTTAAAAAAATAAAAAATAAAAATAAAAGAAAGAAAATAAAAGCAGGAATGATGTACATGACTTTGGAGAGTGGGTCATAAAGGGCTTTGCAGCTTCATGTTTAGACTGTCTCTTGGATCACTCACTTTGGTAGAGGCCAGTTGCTGAAGACATGTAGGTGAGTACATATATAGGAGACGCCCAGGTACTGAGTGAGAGACAGGCCTTCTGCCAACAGCCATGTAATGAGCCCTCTTAGAAGCATGTCCTTCAGCCCCAGTTGTGCCTTCAGATGACTGCAGCCCTTCCCAGCAGTGTGCCTACAACCTCATGAGAGATCCCAAGCCAAGACCACACACCTAAGCTACTCCAGGATTCTTGAGCCTCAAAAATGGTGTGAGACCATAAATGATTTTGTTTTAAGCTGCTTCACATCCAAGTAATTTGTTGTACTATGATACAAATGAATACAATACCACAGATAGTGCCATGGATCCAGAAACATTCAAATAAGGTAAATAAGGTGGTCCTTGAATGATAAAGTAGTGATATTAGCAACTCTTACAGTAAATCAGCTAGTTGTATATAAATACTTGATTTATATAATAGGCAGGTAGATATTGCTCCCACAAATACTTCTTCCCTTTTACTCTTTGTATAGGTAATTTAGTGGACTCTCTGTTCTGATCCCATCTGACACTAGTCAGATACACGGTTTTAAGTTAATCAGGCCATGAGTGACTGAATGAATATTACGGTGGAGTAGAAAAGAGTTGAGGTTCTTATTTTCCCATCATTGTTTATTTCTACCTGTGTCACCCAAAGCGCTTTCCTCATTATGCCCGGTGTCTCACTGTTTTTCTATCTTGCAGTTACTTAACGTCCTTGTGCCTCCATTTTCTCACATATAATTGAGGAGAGTAATTGTATCCACCTAATAGAGATGCTGCTCAGATTACATTAGTTAATATGTGCAAAATATTGCATGTTAATGTGCAAAATTTTAGAACCATAAACGGTATATGAAAAAGCAAGATAGAAGGGATAGCTGTGATTATACAGAATTTATGATTTTTCACTGCTTCTTATAAGGCAGTAAAAGTTTAGTTCTAGATTCAGACTCCTTCTTGTGAATACTTCTCTGACTGTAGTTTCTTCATCTATAAAAAAAAAAAATCACAGTATTTACCTCTGAGGATTTTGTGAGTTAACTTGGTCAATACATGGAAAGTGCTTAGAACACCATCATACACATAGTAAGAGTTTAAATGTTACCTATTGTTCTACTTGTTTGAGTGGATGACTGAACAGATAGGTAACTGGCCTGAAATTCATTTGATTAAATGTTAAAATTTTAATGTTGAAAGATTCAAAAATAAATAGTAAGTATTGTTACTGGCTCAATTTCAATTAATTACAGATATATTGTATTTTCAAGAAACAGAAAATATCTACAATATATAGAGAATTCTAGCGCAGAAAGACTCTCTTCTAAAATTTACAGAAATCCACTCTCTTATCGTACAAGAATAAATTAATGGCCAGCTTCTCACTTGAGATATATTGAGCAAAGTCCATTGCCAGACTTCTCTGAAGGCCAAAGGAATAAAGCTCCAAATGGAATTATTGTCAAATGGGAAGATATGATTAAAGCCAAAGTTATAATTTAAGTTTACACTTAAATGTACCAAACTGTGTAATCCTGCTTTTAAATTTTATTGCATGTCGACCATGAAACCTAACTTTGTTGAATGGCCAGAGACAGACTGTAGTAGAATAGAGTAAGGCATACATTTTGGAAGGAAGGAAGGGAAGAAGGGGGAGGGAAGGAAGATAGTCCATGGCTTCCAGAAACTTGAAGCTTTATGGTAATTGGTCAAAACAGAGTTCCAACAAGTACAGCCTGTGTGACGCAGAAAAAGCACAATGTTCGGCAAATTAAAAGAGATAAGCCTGGGTTACTCTGGAAAGTTTCCGTGTAGGATTAAATCAGTGGCTCAGCAGACCCCTCCCCCTGCATGACTGTCAGGACTCCTAAGGAACTGGTAGTAACTTTGCCCAGCTCACTATCTGGCAACAATCCCATTCTCAGAGTAGTGGATGCGAAGCAACTTCTCAAAAATTTCAGAGAGGAATTGCCCCATACCTTATGCTCCTGAAATGTGGACCATTTGAGTGAATACTTTCCTCAAAGTCAATTTCACATCCTTGTTTCTTAAGGTGTAAATCAAAGGGTTGAGAGAAGGAGTGACAATATTATTTAACAGCTGAATAACAGAATCCAGCCAGGGGCTGGAAGCAGGCCCGAGATAGATGAGCATCACTGGCCCGTAGAACAAGAAGATTGAAATCAGGTGGGCACTGCAGGTTGCAAAGGCTCGGCGCCTGCCTGCAGAGGTGCGGATTTTCAATATGGAGAGGACGATGTGACCATAGGAAGTAAGGATAAGGAAAAAGCACGTAAGAGTCACAACATCCACATTAGTAAAACTCACCGTCTGAGCTAGAGACGTGTCTGCACAGGCCAGGGGCAGCACCACCGGGATATCACAGAAGAAATTGTCCACCTCATTGGGGCCGCAGTAGGGTAACTTAAAGACCAGAAATGTGAGGATGCTTCCATGTAGACAGCCTCCCAGCCAAGTGCCCAGCGTCAAGCCGGTGCACACCCTGGGGCTCATGATGATGGTGTATCGCAAAGGGTGACAAATAGCCACGAAGCGGTCATAGGCCATCACGGTGTACAGGAAACACTCGGTACCACCTAGGAAGTGGTAAAAGAAGAGCTGGCAGGCACAGCCCTGGTAAGAGATGGTTCGGCTTTGCCCCATGAGATAGAGCATCATTTTGGGAGAACTCACAGAAGGGAAAAAGATGTCAAACACGGACAGGTTTCCCAGGAAGAAATACATGGGGGTGTGCAGGTTGGAGGAGACCAGAATGGTGAGAAAGATGAGCAGATTTCCCAGCAAAGTGAAGAGATAGAAGGCCAAGAATAAGACAAACAGCATGTTCTCCAGCCCTTGAGTATTGGGAATTCCCAACAGGGTGAACTCCGTCACGGAAGTGTAGTTCTGCATGTTTGCTCATGGGGCGCTCTGGAGAAGTAAAGCAATAATCGTGATACAAGACCACAAATGACTGAGGAAATATCTTCCCAGTAGAATTATTTCTGAGTAACGGGCTACAAACAAAAGGAGGCCAAAAAAGATAAGGAGACCAACACTACATCTGAGCCTGCAGTTTAGCCATGTGTCACATCTGGCCTGTTTTTTCATCTGTTAAATGAAGTCGCTGAGTAACGTATCTTTATAGTTGACTAACCTCTTGCAGGAATCAATGCCCAGTAGTAGTTTCTCCCAATCTGATTTATTGTCACACACACACATTTCAGAGTCATCTTCTCCACGGAAAATTTGTCATCAGGTGGCCATCTTATTTTAATATTGAGCCACGTCATAATCAGTTGGTGGTAAATAGGCCAACTACCCAAATATATGCATATAAAAATGTGAACCTACATAGAAATGATAAACACTTACCTACTTATTTTTACCTTCAACAATACTCTTTGCACTCTTCAGTGTTTATATTCAAGAAAAAAAGTAGACAGCTCATATTTATAACCTATCCCCACACTAGAAACATATCTCTCTGCAGCTAGACTTTATTTCTATACTACAGAGCTCACAAATCTAAATTTCAATGACATTAATATCATTTAGCTTTATTAATTAATGTCAGCAGATAAACCTAAAAAAAACCCTCAATTATATTTTCATAAGGACAATATCTCCCTCTGTTCATTTGTACCCCATTTTATGTTAGCCTTCCATATTTGTCATTGATATAACTGATTTCTCTCTGTGATCAATATTTGTTCATAGGAAATCATCTGTTAAATATAGTCATACCAGCTTATATATTGCTTATCTGTTACTATTTCCTGCATTATCTCCATTTTCACAGGGATAAAGACTTACATCATGGATAAAAATCTCAATAAGTAGAATTTCTAGCAAGAATAAAGAGGTAGAGAAAACAAGAGCTCTTCAGGCCATTCTTGAAATCAATCTATGGAGCCACACCCCTATATAAACCTTGTCCTGCTCAAAATGTTTGAATAGATTATGATCCCAGCAAAGATAGACAGGAAGACAAAAAGACTCTTTTCCAGCCCGAAATGCAATTTAAACATTGAGTTTAGGCCATGGCAAACAATTTAAGCTCAAAAACATTCATTTTTTATATCAGCCCCCTAGGAATTTAAGGATGAATAAAATGAACTATTCTTGTAAAATCTCACTCTAAAGTTCTATAAACTTGGTTTATGACCCTGACCCTATCTCTACCATTCACTAACACTGGGGCTATAAGCAATTTACTTAACATCTCTAGGCCTCATCTCCTGCAAAAGAGTAATGGATCATAATACTGTCTGCCTCAGAAGGTCTTTGTGAGGATTGAATGAAATAATGAACATGAAATTCTTAGCTCAGTCCTTGGCACTTAGGAGTAGATGTTAAATATTAGCTTAACAACCAACTCATGCATGTAAGACTGTGATAGTGTGAGTGATAGTATGGTAACAACAAAAGCAGATGTGATAGAGATATAATTAGAAGTGGATTTGAAAAAGATCTGTGAGATTTGAAAAAGCAGAGAAAGCATGAATAGAGTTAACTGATCTTTGAAAAAGGAGCTAAGACAATACAATGGAGAAAAGATGATGTTCTTAAGAAACGTATCTGAAACCACAGGGCTTCCATATGCAAACAAATAAATCTAGACACAAACTTTACACCCTTCACAAAAATTAACTCTAAAATGAATCACAGACATAAATGTGAAATACTAAAGTATAAAATTCCTAGAAGACGGCATAGGAGAAAATCTAGATGACCTTGGGTATGGCAATGACCTTTTAGATAACAACACTAAAAGCAGCATCCATGAAAGGAAAAGATGATAAGCTGAAATTCATTATAATTTTTTAAAATTCTACTTTGCAAAAGACAGTCAAGAAACTAAGAAGACAAGCCACAGACTGGGAGAAAATATTTCACAAAAAATATATCTGGTAGAGGACCATTATCCAAATTGTACAAAGAACTCTTAAAATTCAATAATATGAAAACAATGGGTATTAAGGAGGGCACATATTGCATGGAGAACTGGGTGTTATACGCAAATAATGAATCATGGAACATTACATCAAAAACTGGGGATGTACTCTATGGTGACTAACATAACAAAATAAAAATTATTTTTTAAAAAAAGGAGGAAAGAAAACCAAAAAAAATCAATAATATGGAAACAAAGAACCCAATTAAAAATTGGGCCAAAGACCTTAATAGACACCTTACCAAAGAGGATGTACAAATGCCAAATAAGCATATGAAAAGTTGTTTTACATCATAAGTCATCAGGGAAATGCAAATTAAAACAACAATGAAGTATTGCTACAAACTTATTTGAATTGGCCAGAATCCAGAACACTGGGAACACCAGACACTGGTGAGAATGTGAAGCAACTCATTTATGGCATACATGCAAAATGGTACAGCCACTTTGGAAGACAGTTTGGCAGATTTTTTATTATGTTATGTTAGTCACCACCTACCGGCCTACCCCATTCCCCCACCCCCCTCCCCTCTGAAGCCTGTAGTTTGTTTCCCAGAGTCCACAGTCTCTCATGGTTCATTCCCTCTTCTGTTTACCCCCCCTTCATTCTTCCCTTCTTTCTCCTACCGATCTCCCTGCTATTCCTTATGTTCCACAAATGAGTGAAACCATACGATAATTATCTTTCTGTGCTTGACTTATGTCATTTAGCATAATCTCCTCCAGTCCTATCCATGTGGTTGCAAATGTTGGGTAATCATTCTTTCTGATGGCTGAGTAATATTCCATTGTGTATATGGACCACATCTTCTCTATCCATTCATCTGTTGAAGGGCATCTCGGCTCCTTCCACAGTTTGGCTATTGTGGACAATATTGTTATGAACATTGGGGTGCATATGGCCCTTCTCTTCACTATGTCTGTATCTTTGGGGTAAATACCCAGTAGTGCAATTGCTGGGTCATAGGGTAGCTCTAGTTTTTTATACAGAAGATTTTCAAGCAGAATCCTATAGGCTCATCTCTTGGGGAAGTGAGTGAAGGAATTAATTCTGCAATGGAAGGTAGATGACATGTTTTCCTCCAACTAGAAATTCTAAAATTTTATATTAGTAGCTTTTTATAAATTTTGTGTTTCATTATCACCACATTCACTGAAATTTGCATATTAAGCCTTAGGCTTCAAAGAAAGAATGAAAATATGCCTGTTAAAGAAGTTCTCATACTGATAAGAAGAGGTGATTGATATTGATAAGATGTTAAGAGTAGGGATAATTTCTAATTTTTATACCATCTGCAGACTCGAATTTGCAAACAGACTCTACCCCCTTCAAACTCACCATCTTCCCCCTACAAACCACTCTCCTGCCACACAAGGACACTTTAATCTGACTTCTCCCCTTCATTTCTTTCTGAGTGTGTACTTACTATGGGTCGCTGAACTCAGCCACATATAAGAATTTTCTTAAGTTCCAAGATTCTCCTTCTTCAGTTGGTTGAGCAGGGGAAATGACCAGGACAAATGCAGAGTAGAAATAGGACAGAGAAAGAGGAAAGGGTCATATAAGCACAACAAAAGTTAAAGAGAACAGGCAAAGTTTTAGACACCTACCAGCTAATGGAAAACACATCTAACACGGTAGAGAGATTTTTCTAGTTTCTAGGCAAGAAGAATGTGTTCCTAAAGCTAAAATCTTATTTTGGTGTAAGATGCCACACACAGAGCCAAGATTTTTTACTATCTGCTCTTAAAACTAAGACACATGGATTCCACACTCAGCTCTGCTATGTAGTCTGATCCTGAAATTCGGGATTTATGTTTTCAAGCTGGAGAGTTTCTTTTGAGACAATATCCCCAGTGGCCCAATACTCAGACTTACAGAGCATGTATAAGCAAAGGGAATAATTAGAGGACTTTCTCTCCTCCCACATACCCCTCTTCCATTATAAATCTCATTATTTCATAATAGCATATACTCATTATAAAAGTAGCATTGCAACTTTATATGCTATTTGGTAAATATCCAATAAAGCAAGAAAATATACCGCAATTCCTCTACCTTAGCATTACCAATGTTAATAGTATCGTGTTTTCTTTCCAATCACTGAACCACATGGTTATGGTATATTTTTAACTTCTTACAATCATACTGCATATGTAGTTTTGCATGTTTGCCTTTTATTTTTTTAATTATGTTATGTTAGTCACCATACAGTACTTCATTAGTTTTTGATGTAGTGTTCCATGATTCATCGTTTGCATGTAACACCCGGTTCTTATTGCAATACGTGCCCTCCTTAATAATGTTTGACTTTTAATTTCCATTTTTAAACAGTTCTCCTTATATTTCCCAAAATAAATTCAGTAGGTAGGTAGATAAATAGATAAGTATAAATATAAAGTACACTGTGATAAACCTCTTAATTCATACAGTTATCCATACTTGAGACCTTATTAAAAATAAGCTAACCTATGGGGCACCTGGGTGGCCCAGGCAGTTAAGCGACTGACTCTTGGTTTCAGCTCCGGTCATGGTCTCAGCATCATGGGATTAAGCCCCATGTCAGGCTCCTCAGTGCAGAGTCTTCTTGAGATTTTCTCTCTCCTTCTCCCTCTGCTTCTACCCCTGCTCTCTCTCTCTCTCTGGTTAAATAGATAAAATCTTTAGAAAAAAATTAACTAACCTAAATAGAAATGCCATAAGTATTATGAAAACTATGTTTTTTTAAGATTATCGGCAAATTATTTACTTTGTTGGCAGCAGTGCTTATGAGGTCCAATTTTACCAGCCTTGTAATAGCATATTTAAAAGTTACAAAGTTTTTTCCATAAGCATTTGACAACCAACTATATTTAAATATTAATTTTTGGTAACTCCTAAGGCTAAATATGTTTACAAGTGTGTATTTATTATTTTTCCTTATAGCAGGTAAAACAATGTGTTGATGTCAGGTTAGACTAATAGGCAATGGAATAGAAGAGAAAACATAAAAACATACTCCCTGAATATATGGATAACTGACTTTAAGTCAAAGCTGATATGGAAGATCATGCAGAAATGTTTTTTCAATAAATTATAGTTAGACAGCTTGATCAATAAGGAAAAGGTACATTTAATCTCTTACCACATACCCTCTACAAAATCAATTCCAGGGTTTTATAAATTAAAATCCGTAAAGCAAACAAGGCAGCTTACAAGTTAAACTGGGGAAATTATTTCTGACTCAGATAAAGAAACTAGCAACAATAAAGTAAGCATTGAGAATTTTGGTTCCTTTCCAACTGAGAATAACATTAAAAGAATGAAAAGGAAAACCAAAAAGAAAAAGTGAAAGTCAGAGATGTTATTTATAGTACACATTACTAATAAGGACTCATAGTCACAATATGTGAAGAACTCCTAGAGTGTATATTTTATTTTATTTATTTTTATTTTTAGTGTGCATATTTTAAAAACAAGAAATCCAATATGAAAGCAGGCAAATGACTTGACCAGTCTTCACTGAAGAAGAAATACAAATAACCAATAAACAACAACAAAAAATTCTGCTGCATCACTTAAAGAAATAGGGAAATTAAAATTTAAATTGCAATAAAATTTGCTTGAACTGAATATCAAAATCATCAATTACTAGAACTTTCACACTGCTGAAGGGAGTATAAATTTATAGAACCACTTCAGAAAATAGTTAATCATTTTCATATAAGGTGGGAAATATTTCCCCCATAATACAGAAATTTCTCTGTAGAAACCCATGCACACATGGATCAAAGTAATGCATGTGCCTTCAAGGCAGAATTTTTGCTATAGCTAAAATTTGAACACACAAATGTCTACCAAGAGTATGCTTTGCAATGGAATAATACACATTAATATAAAGAATGAATTTATAGCTATGTGTATCATTCAAACACAATTTTAAATAATAGAAACTAGAAATTAAGTAGTACACGATCCCACAAATATAAATTCTGAAAAGACAAAAATTAATAAGATCAAAAATAAATGAGAAATCAGAATTACCATAGAAGTCATGGTAGTCGAAAGGGAGAGGACTGGCTTCAAGGAAGGGATATGTGAGGCCTTCAAGATTGCAAGCAACATTTAATTTCTTAATTTGGGTAATGGTGACATAAGTGTTTGCTTTATAATGAGCTTTAACTGTACATTTATGCCTATGCATTTTATCTGTACATTATATTTCACAACACAAGCAAATGACTAAATTAGAAATTAAATAAAATTTTAAAATTTTATAAAAGTTTAATAAATTAAAAATAAAAACAGTTAAATTAACTGTTCTCTATTCTGGCCTATGATATGAGAACAGGGACTGGATTTATTCTCCTGCCATAAATATAAAGCTGGACAAAAAAATATAAAAACAGGTATTTTCAGCTATGAGACAACAGGCAGCACAAGATTGTAACACCTGATAGAGGAAAAACAAATGCAGTGAACGCTTCTGTTAGGAGACACATTCTGGACCATGATATGTGAAGGGGATACTCTCAGTGAATGTCAATTGTCTTTCAGAGCACTGAATAAGTAAGAAACTTTCCTACACATCCTATGATTCCAGCATTACTTTGATACAAAAACTAGTCAAAGACATTGCAAGAATAGAGCTACTGATTAATATCCTTTATAAACACAAATAAAAAAATTCTCCACAAAATTTTACCAAATCAAACCCTTTATATATGAAAAATAACTATGCATCATGACCAAGTGGGGTTGATTCCAGGAATGTAAGTTTGGTTTGACATTCAAAACTCAAGCAGTATAATCCACCATATTAACAAACCATATTATCAGCACAACAGATGTAGAAAGTGCGTTTGACAAATTCCAAAACGCACCCCTGATAAAAACTGTAGCAATTAAGAATACAAGGAATCATTTTTAACTTATTAAAAGAGAAAATCAAAGCCAAAAACTCATACCTACCTTCATACTTCATGTTAAAAAAAAATTTTTTTTTTTCTGCCTAAGATCAGGAGCAGGATGACGATGTCTGCACTCAGCATTTCTATTAAACATTATATTAGAGTTTCTAGACAAGACAATTAGGCAAGAAAGAGAAACAAAAATCATGCAGATTATAAAGGAGAAGTAAACCGTCTACAATGTGTAGACAACATGATCATCTATATATAAAATCTGGTGGAATATCTAGAAAGCTACAAGAACAAATAAATGAGTTTAGACAAGTTGTGGGACATAACAATTATACAAAAATCAATTGTATTTCTATATATTAGCAATGAATAAGTAGAAATTGAAAATATTAAAACCACCATCTAATGAAGCATCGAGCTTTACATCGGAAACCAGGGATGTACTGTATGGTGACTAACGAATTATAATTTTAAAAATTTAAAAATTAATAATAAATAAATAAATAAATAAATAAATAAATAAATAAATAAATAAAATAGCATCAAAATAGAAGATAGTGACAAATCTGTCAAAAGATGGGCTAGAACCTGAACATAGAAATGATACATTATTGAGAGAAAGGAAAGAGAAGCCCAGTATTCATGGTCAGATATTGTTAAGATGCCAATTCTCTCAAACAGATCAATAGATTCAAAGCAGTTCTTTTCTTTAAAATTTTATTTATTTATTTATTTATTTATTTGAGAGAGAGAGAGAGCATGAGTGGAGGAGAGAGGCAGAGGAAGAGAGAGAAGCAGACTCACTGCTGAGCGGGGAGCCTGATGCGGGGCTCAATCCCAGGACCCCGAGATCATGACCTGAGCCGAAGGTAGACGCTTAACCAACCGAGCCACCCAGGTGCCCCGATTCAATGCAATTCTAATGAAAATGTCAGTGGGCTTTTCTGGTACACATTGACAAACTGATTCTAAAATTTATACAGACATACAAAAGACCCTGAATAGAAAAAACAATTTTTTTTTTTTTAGAAATAATGAAGCTGGAGAAGTGGTTCACTGGCTGCACAGGCCTGGTGGTGAACAAGGGTGGCAAACCCAAGTGCATGGGACTCCACCCCTCCCTAGTCTTTGTTAAAATATTAACAGAAGTCCCAAGAATGTGTGGGTGGCCTCGACTGTGCCTTTTCCTATGTGCAAAAGATGATAGGTGCAGAATTCTTGATGATGTTGGAAGTTCGGGCTCATTCATCACATAGAACACCATTGGGTTTTAGTGAAATATAGCCTGAAAGGGTAGATCACTCCTATCTTGTTCCTGGAGAAGTTAAAAGTCAGCAAATGTCATGATCTCCTGAAGGGATCAGGGACTGAACAAGTTGTACGGTTACACATCTATAGCTGAACACAGCTAGCTGAGTAATGCCTGAGCAGTAAAAGCTGGGCAGCAGTAGCGGGTTTGGCCAGTGCAGTGAGAGAAAAAAAAATTAATGGGTTTCTATTTTTGGAAAGGAAATGAAAAATTGTATCTTATAAAAATAATATAATTGTATATCCATATAACCAAAGAGAACCAAATAGAAATTAATAGCTTTCATAAAAGTATGCAAAAGAAGGTGGATAAAAATTTAACAAAATTGTTAGCCTGTATTTTATAAGGTGACTTTGAAATACATTAACTGGAGCTAAACAGCAAATAATTCTTGAAGTAGTCATTCAAGATAGCACTGTGATTTTACATTGATCATATATGCCTTATACTAAGTGGATAGCCAAGAGGAGAAAATTGTGTAATATGATCGGCTAATGGTTAGAAATATTAATTTGGAGGGGTTCAATTCCTCAAAATCCGTCCTGTGGAGAGTGATGTCCTCCACATGCAGGTGAGCATTTCTAGCAGCCGAAGGCCAGTAAAGCTGCAATTTTCTTTCTCCAAAACCAGCAGTGCTTTGGGCTTTTGCTGTGTGAGATCAGGTTTCCTTTTTTTAAAAGATTTTTAAAATTTATTTATTGGACAGAGAGACAGCACAAGCAGGGGGAGCGGGAGAGGGAGAAGCAGGCTCCCCGCTGAGCAGGGCGCCTGACATGGGGCTCGATTCCAGGACCCTGAGATCATGACCTGAGCCAAAGGCAGACACTTAACTGACTGAGCCACTTAGGCGCCCCTAGATCAGGTTTTCTTGGTTTCACAAAGCCCTTTTCCTGCTAACTAAGACATACATTAGTTCTAGTACAAAAGTATATTTTCCCTCTCTTTAGTTATATTAATTCAAGCTTTAAAAAATAAACTTTCACAAAAAATCTAAATATGTTCTGAGAAGGTACAAAGGCAGAAGTGCCTGAGAAAAGAGAAAATCTCAGACAAGGTGAGGTGGCATCCATTCTTGACTAGAAACTTGCAGTCAGCCAAGGCCTGCAGGGAGAAAGTTTAATCAGTAAGGTGCTAATCCAGGAGGAGGAATGGTCAGATCATCCCTGGAGCAAGGAAGCTCCAGACCTCCCATACTGGCCATCATCACCAGAAAGCAAAAGATTCATCAAGGACACTATGAACCTCACCAGAGAATTGTCCCTCTGCGGATGAAAGCCCATATTGTCTACCTTTGAATTTCAGGAAGAAATCAGAGGAAAGGACAAAACAAAACTTATTTCACTTAGCATAATCCCCTCCAGGTTCATCCACATCAATGCAAATGGTGGGTATTCATGATGGCTGCGTAATATTCCATTGTATATATGAACCACACCTTCTTTGTTGAACTTAATAATAAAAAAAAGAAATCACCAACACCAAAACCAAAACAATAAAAACCATAACTATATCCTTCTCAGGACAGGGCATTTTCTTTTTTTTTTTTAAAGGTTTTATTTATTTATTCGACAGAGATAGAGACAGCCAACGAGAGAGGGAACACAAGCAGGGGGAGTGGGAGAGGAAGAAGCAGGCTCCCAGCAGAGGAGCCTGATGTGGGGCTCGATCCCATAACGCCGGGATCACACCCTGAGCTGAAGGCAGACGCTTAACCACTGTGCCACCCACACACCCCATGGACAGGGCATTTTCTAAACCAGTGTCATGGTTATTTATTTAGGAATTAATTTTTGGCTAAATAAAATGCTTTCTGGAATGGTAGACCAGCATATATAAAACCAAGTGAAACAAAGACATTTGGGAAAAATTCTGCATATTTATCATCATGGGGAAGCATTAGCCTCATCCATGAAGACTCAAGGCTCAAGGCAGTATCTCCTGAGGTATCAAATCAATTTTAAGCTCTGTTATTTAAAATGTTTGTTTCTAGCATTTGTTCTTCCTGTGGCTTTGTCTATGCAAGAAAAAGAAGCATCCTACTCATCAAAGACTGAGAATTTCTTTAAATTTTGAATTTTGCCATATGATCTGAAACTTAGTTGTAAAATTGGTAAGTAGCAGAAACTGGCAAAACCTCAGCACTTTTCATTGTTAAGAATTTTGTGGTGATTATGATGTTTTTATGTTCATAATTTTGCTTTTCTGCTTCTTCAGCTTTGGCTTATATTGCCTAGTCATGGCTGCAGGGCCAGCTTTCCACAGTTTTATAAAACACTCAAATTTCTATAGAATCGCAGTCAATAAAGTGCTTTCTCTATAAAACTTAGCATTATAACTCTGAGTTGAAGCAACAGAAAACGTCAATTTTTCTCAGATACACCAGGATGGAGACATGTTGCTGACATGACTCTATATGGCAGAAGCACCTTAGAAATTAGTAAAGAAATGCTCTTTTTCTGTCAGAGTGTTCTAGGTGTTGAACCAGA
The DNA here is from genome assembly GCF_024610735.1 of Ursus americanus. Taxonomy (NCBI): domain Eukaryota; kingdom Metazoa; phylum Chordata; class Mammalia; order Carnivora; family Ursidae; genus Ursus; species Ursus americanus. The sequence continues at coordinate 45,252,468 of NC_142142.1, forward strand.
TTTCTCTTCATTTCTCCAACCCTCTTTATTTGTTTTCACTTTCTATATTTTCGAGGACCTTCAGATCACTCAAAAGAAAGAGAGAGAGAGAGAGAGAGAAAATGGAAGGAGGGGAGGGAGGGAGAAAGGGAGGAAGGAAGGAAGGAAGGAAGGAAGGAAGGAAGGAAGGAAGGAAGGAAGGAAGGAAGGAAGCCGCTGTCTGAGCCCTGGAATAATAGAAATCCTAGAAATAAGAAAAATTATTTCAAACTACTTATTTTTCCTTTATTTTTAAAAGAACATTGGTGTCTGTTTTATAACAAATATAAATATTTGATCTTAGAACTCAAAACTCTAACACATAGTTTGGTCTTCTTTACTGATTAAGCAGATCGAATGCTTCATGGGCACCACAAAGTATATTCTGAGATGATTTGATGACACTTCAGAAGGAGGAAGATTGATGGCTTAAAGTCCTGGAGGGATAAATAATAAAAATTTATAAATAGAAATGAACACAGGATGAGAGGAGGTGGGGAGCTTGATGGTACTCTGACCACTACATCAGGTTGGGGTCAGATTTCACAACTGATTAGGGGGATATGATCATGGCTTTGTGTAGAACAGACAAACCCGTGAGACTAAATCCCTGCTGGGGTCCTGCCCTGACACATCTGCTGCTTCCCAGAGAGCTTTAGGAAAGCAGTTTTCTCAGCCATTATGGATGAAGCTTTCTTTAGAAATCCGTATTGATACAGTGCAAAATCTCTGATGATGAGAGACTGCGTCTGTATACAGGGCAGTGTGTGTACACGTGACTGCACGTGCTTGTGTGTATTTTATGTGGGGGAGGTGGTTAGACAGGAAAAGAGGGAGAGATGCCTGGATAAAGACTTTGGGAGAGGATGACAACTCTGGGAAGTTGCTAGTTTGGGTATAATGTTTCTAATTCTACAGAAAGAAAAATATACCTCTTACCCCCCTCTTTTGTATTTGGCTGATTTGGGTACTGTAATAAGGAAGTGACCAATCCCCTCTCAAAGCCCCATATAAAGCAAAAATGCCAAGTAACACATAAATGACAATTATATCTTGTGTTTTCCATCAGTGAAAATGCAGTTACCATGAAATTTGGTCTCGGTAAATGTTGAGTTTGCTTTCCTTCCAGTAGGGACAGAGCTCCATACATGAGAAGAAATGACACACATGAGTGTAGTGACAACATTCTTCTTCATGGGGCTTCCCCGTGCACCAGCACTGGACATCCCCCTCTTGGGACTCTTCTTGGTGATTTATGTACTCACCGTGGTGGGGAACCTACTCATCCTGCTGGTGATCACGGTGGATTCCCACCTCCACACCCCCATGTACTACTTCCTGACCAACCTGTCCTTCATTGACATGTGGTTCTCCATGGTCACCGTGCCCAAAATGCTGATGACCTTGGCGTCCCCAGGAGGCAGGGCGATCTCCTTTCACAGCTGTGTGGCCCAGCTCTACTCCTTCCACTTCCTGGGGAGCACCGAGTGTTTCCTCTACACAGTCATGTCCTATGACCGCTACCTGGCCATCAGTCACCCGCTCAGGTACACCAGCATGATGAGTGGGAGGACGTGTGCCCTCCTGGCCACCAGCACGTGGCTCAGTGGCTCTCTGCACTCTGCTGTCCAGACCACACTGACATTCCATTTGCCCTACTGTGGGCCCAACCAGATCCAGCATTACTTCTGTGATGCCCCTCCCATCCTCAAGCTGGCCTGTGCAGACACCTCCGTGAACGAGATGGTGATCTTTGTCAACATCAGGGTCGTGACCTCGGGCTGCTTTCTCTTGATAGTGCTGTCCTATGTGTCCATCATCTGGTCCATCCTGAAGATCCGCACCTCAGAGGGGAGACACAGAGCCTTTCAGACCTGTGCCTCCCACTGCATTGTGGTCCTTTGTTTCTTTGGCCCTGGTCTTTTCATTTACCTGAGGCCAGGCTCCCGGGATGCTGTGGATGGGGTTGTGGCAGTTTTCTACACGGTGCTGACGCCCCTTCTAAACCCGGTGGTGTACACCCTGAGGAACAAGGAAGTGAAGAGAGCTCTGCTCAAGGTGAGAAGTCAGTCAGTATTCACCCAACGTAAATAATGAAGAAAGGCCAGATATGACTAGCTTCTTTTTTTATTTGTTTAGAATTAAATTAAACCACCAACATGAACATTATACTTGTAAGGAACATTTCAAGTATCCAATCTTGATTTTTTTCATTAAAATTTAATGCATTTGTAATTTTTCCCTCTGCATTGCTTGCCAGAATCCCAATATAAGCAGCCATTTTTTTTTGTGATAATCTAAGAGGAAGGATGATGGCTTAGTCTTCTCTTTTATGTTCTATCAAGTTAACTCATCAGAAAAGTAGTTTAATTCTATCCCCTATGTAAATATTTTCCAGAACTGCTCTGCAGTATAATTTACTTATATTTTATTTTGTGCAATTTAAATCAAACCTTACCAAAGTTACTTTTCTTTCCATTATAAACCTTTATATTGGGAAAAAACACATATAATATTTGCAATTCATTATATAATATAGTATCCATATGATGAAATTTTTAGATTACAAAATATTACACCAAAAATACTTGATTTTTCCTTTTTTATTTATTTATTTATTTATTCGACAGAGATAGAGACAGCCAGAGAGAGAGGGAACACAAGCAGGGGGAGTGGGAGAGGAAGAAGCAGGCTCATAGCAGAGGAGCCTGATGTGGGGCTCGATCCCATAACGCCAGGATCACGCCCTGAGCCGAAGGCAGACACTTAACCACTGTGCCACCCAGGCGCCCCAATACTTGATTTTTCTGAGTGGCTTTATTCACATTTATGAGCTGTATAACTTTTGGGGCACTGGGTGGCACAGTGGAGTAAGTGTCCAACTCTTGGTTTTGGCTCAGGGCATGATCTCATGGTCATGATCTCATGGTCGTGGAATTAAGCCCCGCATCAGGCTCCACATTCATTTCAAAGTCCGCTTGAGATTCTCCCTCTCCCTCTGCCCTTCCAGTTTCTGATCTGTCTCTCTTTCTCTCTCTTTCTCTCTGAAATAAATTAATCTTGGGGGAAAAAACTCTGTAACTCTTCAATTTTTTCACTTTGAATTCCAAGATTTTCTAAAGTAAATATTTGTCTACTTATGTGTTCTATGCACTATTTCTACTGCATTGGTCACAAATACAACTATCTAGATTGTTGTTTTATATTTACAGAGCTCCTGATTTTATCTTAAATGCAAAGCTTATATTTTTAGCAATCTTAAAATTATTTCTATGAGTAAACAAGGGACAAATAACAAATATGTAAAAAAAGAGAAAATAATCTTAGAACAAAAATTTACTACCAATAAATATTGAAAGTATTTTCCAATTTTAGAACCAGATCCTAGTAACTAGACCCATGTAATTACATTGTTTGTAGTTCACATTTGTGTGACTTAAAGCGTAAAATAAACTTTAGATACCATCTGGGGAGGTAAGACTTGGGCCATGAGCTTCAAAAGCAGTCATTCAAATATGCAACTATATTGATAGCATAAAGTAGTTTTTCTGAAAATAAGTGCTTAATTTAAATGTCACATATATCCTCTTAATTCAATAAAAGTCAACACTGCCTAGCATACCGAGAAGAGAAGAGAAAACTGGTAGGCACCTGTAGAACTGGAGATCACTTGTCAGACTCCTCAGACTTGCAGCACCTGCCCACCAGAGACCCTTTAGCAAGAGAATCCATCTAGGCTAGGTTGTATATCTTATTCTAAGCAAGTTATGAGGCCATGCTGGGAAGAAAATTGTACTATCTATAAATGTATGACCAATGTAAGCCATGAAACAGTGATCTATACAAGAGGTTAATATACTAGCATTCACTCCAATAAACCAGACTGATATGGCCTAGTCTACAACTTTACTCAATTTTCAAAGGAGAAAACTGAGGACAAGTTAGAGCAAACTTACTTAGCCATTGGGTTCACTTGGATTCTTTCTAGTTTCTTGTAACGTCATACTATTTTACTTAACTCACAGTAGCCCAAAATGTTATGGGACATTTACTGAATGCTAAGTCATGTGATAAGCAATAGATAGACCCAAAGAACTGACATGGTCTCTATATTGCTGAAGCTCATCATCTGGTGAGGGAGAAAAACTAGGGTAGCATCATCCAGGGATTGTAATAAGTATGGATACTCAAGGAAAGACCCATTAATAGTTTTCATTTGGAAATATGCCAAAAGATTCAAAATTATATTAAAAATATGTTAAACAAAGCCATGTTGAAAGTAATTTAATTGTTTAATGATGATAGATAAGATAAATATCAATGTCATTTTTTAGTGGAAATCATTATTGAAATAAGTATAGAATCACATAGAGTTTCCCCTTCTGTTTAACCCCCCTTCTTTCTTCCCATCCTTCTCCTACCCATCTTCCTATTTCTTATGTTCCATAAAATGAGTGAAACCATATGATAATTGTGTTTCTCGGCTTGACTTATTTCACTTAGCATAATCTGAGGGCTTCAGAGGGGAGGGGGGTGGGGACTGGGATAGGCCAGCAATGGGTAGTAAGGAGGGCACGTATTGCATGGTGCACTGGGTGTTATAAGCAAATAATGAATCATGGAACATTGCATCAAAAACTGGGGATGTACTGTATGATGACTAATATAACAAAATAAAAATTATAAAAAAATACATAAAAATAAAAAAATAAAATAAAATAAAAAATAAATATAACCAAATGCTGAGTAACTATCAAGTATGAGTGTGAAATAATGACATTTAGAGACATTAAAAAAATGGAAAGTTTCTACCACTACTACAACCATATCAAGTAACTTAAAAATATACAACACAATAATAAAACTCATCCTGAAATGAGCATTTGAAATATAGGAAAGAATAGAAAATTTAAAAAATCAAACCTGTAAATAAATCTGAATAACTATTGTATCATTAAAAATAATGTTCTGGGGGCACCTGGGTGGCACAGCGGTTAAGCGTCTGTCTTTGGCTCAGGGCGTGATCCTGGCGTTATGGGATCGAGCCCCACATCAGGCTCCAAGCTATGAGCCTGCTTCTTCCTCTCCCACTCCCCCTGCTTGTGTTTCCTCTCCCGCTGGCTGTCTCTATCTCTGTCAAATAAATAAATAAAATCTTTAAAAAAAAAAATAATGTTCTGTTCTTGAGCTTAAAAAGTCATGATTCGAGACTTCTGGTTTCATCTCCAACAAGTAAAGAGCTTGGAAGCTGTCCCTTGCCTTCTTAAAAAAAAAGACAAACTGGGACACATTGAATATCAAGGCTTTTCCTGGACCCATCAGAGAGCTGAGGTCACAGGGCAAATTAACCTGGGACAGTGACGGGTGATTAACACAGAGCAGACTGCCCATTGTGATCTTACTCTTCTGTGTTGATTTTAGAGTGTGGTCCACCTGTGAATGGTTTGTCACACTTCATTACTGATTTCAAATACTCTCATATCACATGGTCACATGTGTCAATATACAGCCAGCAGGTGGCCTTTGGAGGAGGACTAACTAGAAAGTCTCCCATGTCTCACCCACTCACAGCTCACTCCATGAGAGCCCTTGCCTTCTGCTTCTATCTAATGATCTGAAGTGCTAGCATTAGGGCATTTCACCCCCTGACACTTGCTGCACAAATTTCAATATTTTCAAAATTCTACAGTGGCTTTCCATGGCCCCTGCTGACTGGGGGTGAACTGGAGGAATAGAGTGATACCGAATCCGTAGGGTTTCGCCAATGTCTCTTTTGATCTAATATATACGTCCCCTGGTCACTTTGCTAGTATGGGTATCAAAACATGAGAATAAGGTCCCTGAAAATAGTTTGATAGTGATGACTTTGAAGAAGGATATGACCCTAATACCCATTTTGAAAATGTCCCCCCATTCTACTAAAGAGGAGGAGATATGTTTTTATCTTAATTTTACCCACAGTGAGAAAAATCGATGGAACATAAGAACTAGGAAGATCGGTAGGAGAAGAAAGGGATAAAGAAAGGGGGGGTAATCAGAAGGGGAAATGAAGCATGAGAGACTATGGACTCTGAGTAACAAACTGAGGGCTTCAGAGGGGAGGGGGTTGGGGGAATGGGATAGACTGGTGATGGGTAGTGAGGAGGGCACGTATTGCATGGTGCACTGGGTGTTATACGCAACTAATGAATCATCGAACTTTACATCAAAAACCAGGGATGTACTGTATGGTGACTAACATAATATAACAAAAAAATATTATTATAAAAAAAAAGATTCTTTCCCTCTCTTTCTGCCCTTCCCTGTCCCCCCAACTCACTTGCCCTCTCTCTCTCAATAAAAAATAAATTAAAATTTTTTTAAAATATTATTAACTATATTCCCTATGCTGTACTTCTGATCTTTGTGACTTACTTATTTTATAACTGGAAGTTTGTACCTTCTAATTCCTTTCACCTATTTCTCCCATCCTCCACCCTATCTTTATATATTTTTAATAAAATTACTCATACAAAAAAAAAAAAAGGAAAAGAAAAATCGGGTCACACTGCAAGCATTTGAGTTAGACCTGAGTCAGGCTTAGTTAGTGCAGTCAACCTAATGCTTCCTCATCTCTACCTCAGGGACATGGCAGGATTATACCTTCTTCTGGCCTTCTTGTGGTTGGGTGGGGGCAGGTCCTGGTCAACATGTATGCATGGTCTGGATACAGAGATTTTCAGACAATAAAAAGAAATGTGAAATGCCTTGGGTTTAGTTTCAGGGTTACTTTTGTTGGGCCAATCATACCACAGAGATACTAATACTGAAGAAGGAAAAAAGGTTTTGGTGTAGACATAGGAGGTTGTTGTGATAGGTTTATCTCCAAATGGAAACTACAAAGAACTCAAGTTATCAGGGACTTGAACAAAGAAGGTAGGAACAACATGGAGAGAATGAGGTGCCATCTGTTTAGGAATCAGTGTGGATTAGAAGTCAGGTCCCTGAAAAGTAAATATTTGGAAAAAGAAAGGGTCTGTAGCAGGAAGAACATTTTGAAGAAATTAGGTAGGATTGATATAGGTGGAGACTATGGGGCTCTGACAGTATTTTTCCCAGAGGAACCCACAGCTTCATGGGGAACACATAAGGAAACAGATGGGATGAGACTGCGGGATGACACATTTGTAATCTCAGTTAGGTGGGGGTAGAGCAGATCATGTGCTTTTCATAGTCTATGGGGGAAAATGTAGTTTCTATCAAAATCCTACATTTCAGTTATAAAATACAAATGACGATTGAAAAATCTGGTTTTGTTATCCCAATAATTACTGATGTACATTGATATTGCTCTGCTCCCCCCAAAATAGAAAGTTCCTGAAGTTAGTGATTGTAATGCACAGTAGAATTTAACACTATGGGCTTTGGTGCCAGATAGCCTGAAATTAAACCTTGACCACATCCCTTACTAGTGTGGGACATTATCAGGTTATCTAACCAGCCTCTGTTTCTCATTTTTCATAGTAGCAGAACCCATCTTATGGGTTCTTGTAATGATTAACTTATAAAGTGTCTAGCATAGCCCAAGCTTAATAATGTTTACTGTATTTGTCTCTGAATTATTCTAGAATACTTAATTCATTATAATTTTAATGTTACAGGTATTTTCTTATAAATTCCTTGAAAACTAGTAAATATAGGGGTAGTAAATTTATCAAAATACTTAACGAATCAGAATGATTACATTGTCCATAATTAGCTAGAGTAAATCCATGATCTATAAAGTGATGTAAAGAAAGCAACATTCACACATCTTCAAAAATACTATTTTAATGGCTGGGAATCTTGACATAATTTGTGAAGAGAATGATTCTGAGAACCAGGCTATCTGACTGGTGGCCACAGGGTTGAACTTTAGATCTTTAATTGAGAATGTACTGTGGTGCCTGGGTGGCCCATTCTGTTAAGCATCTGCCTTTGGCTAGGGTCATGGTCTCAGGGTCCTAGGATGGAGCCCCATGCTGGACTCCGGCTCAATGGGGAGCCTGCTTCTCCCTCTCCTGGTGTCTCTCCCCACCCTGTTGGTGCTCTCTCTCTCTTTCTCTCACTCTCTCTAGTGAATAAATAAATAAAGTCTTTTAAAAAAGAATTTATTATATAATCAGTATCAATCAAACCAGTTCTATACATTCATTTAATCCTCATAACAGTATTTTGAGAGACGGTCATTTCTGAGAAGGAAAATTGAGATAAGGAGCATAAAATATTTCCAAAGTTATTTGAGCCAATATTTGTTTTTGTTTAGATGCAAGTATAGCATTTCATCTATTATATGTGGTGGATGCCCACAACTACGGGCCATGTAGCTATTAAACAGGTATTTTCAGGGTGCTCTGTCCTCTCTAGGCTGTTTTTCTGGTTTTTAAAAGAAATGTTGAAATCCCATGAACAGGTTACTTAGAGATATTTTCATTTTTCTCCTCTACATAGGAAACATCATTGGCCCCAGCCTGCAATGTGGGGTGTTCCTGTCGCAGAGCAGGTTGGAGTTTGGTGCAGCTGAATTTCCAAGACCCTAAGACGGTGGGAGCAGGAGCTCCCTGGGCAGATGACCAGCTGCCACCAGCTGTGGTAAAAGAATGCAGTGATGAATGGTTCGGTGCTAACTGAATATCGGGTCAGGTAGCCCAGGAATTCAAAGTCAGAGTATGTGATGGAGACTAGTGGTTTCTGTCCTTACCTTCCTCCCGATCCGCCTCACCCAGCCCGGGAAACTGCAGGACCCTGGCAAGGGGGCGATCGTTGGCGGTTCCTGAGAGGAGCATGTCAGCTCCACAGCCTGTCCTGGCAGAGCCACCTGGAGAGTTAAGGAGCTGCTCAGAGCTTAGAACTCTTTCAGGGGTGCCTGGGTGGCTCAGTCAGTTGAGTGTCTGCCTTCAGCCCAGGTCATGATCCCAGAGTCCTGGGATCAAGCCCCTCATCTGGGTCCCTGCTCAACAGGGAGCCTGCTTCTCCCATTCCATCTGCTCCTCTTCCCCCAACTTGTTCTCTCTCTCTCTCTTTCTCTCTCTCTCTCTCTGTCTGTCTCTCAAATAGATAAATAAAATCTTGGAGGAAAAAAGGAACCCTTTCAATGTGGGAGCATTTAACATGGTCATGACGTGACAGGAAAAGGGGTAGTCACACTGGGACACACACACAACACACACACACAGAGCCACTATGGACTGAGAAGGAAGTCACACAACTGTAACCATGAGTAAGTGACTCTGATATTTGCTACTGTCCTTGGACACTATGCCCAGGAGTGTAATTTCCAAGTTGTGTACATAAGTCTCAAGCAAAAATGGAAAAAAGCATATTATAAACTTAGCTATATGAATAATATGACCTTTGTGTCTGAGATCCAAACAGAATAAATAATTTTTAAGAAGGCAAAAACAACGGTATATGTCAACTGTAGCTCAATAAAATGGAACAAAAGATAAAATAAACCTTTCACAGAGAAAAATTTGGTAGACCAAAATTTAAGCATGCTCATCATCAATAAAAATTTAATTCTGGTTTTAAAAATTACTCAGACAAATCCGTGAAACAAATATTTCTGAGTGGATGGTTTTGGACATTTAATACTGAGAACTACATATGTAATATGTTGCATGTTGATGCCTAAATTGTATTACTATTTTTATAGAAAAATGAGCATGTCTACTTTCCAACGTTTATTTGCTTGGGGACTATGTCACTGTTTCTATAAGCTTCCACAGAGCTCTCTTCACTTCCTTGTTCCTCAGGGTGTACACCACCGGGTTTAGAAGGGGCGTCAGCACTGTGTAGAAAATTGCCACAACCCCATCCACAGCATCCCGGGAGCCTGGCCTCAGGTAAATGAAAACACAGGGAACAAAGAAACAAAGGACCACAGTGCAGTGGGAGGCACAGGTCTGAAAGGCTCTGTGTCTCCCCTCTGAGGTGCGGATCTTCAGGATGGACCAGACGATGGACACATAGGACAGCACTATCAAGAGAAAGCAGCCCGAGGCCACGACCCCGATGTTGACAAAGATCACCATCTCGTTCATGGAGGTGTCTGCACAGGCCAGCTTGAGGATGGGAGGGGCATCACAGAAGTAATGCTGGATCTGGTTGGGCCCACAGTAGGGCAAACGGAATGTCAGTGTGGTCTGGACAGCAGAGTGCAGAGAGCCACTGAGCCACGTGCTGGTGGCCAGGAGGGCACACGTCCTCCCACTCATCATGCTGGTGTACCTGAGCGGGTGACTGATGGCCAGGTAGCGGTCATAGGACATGACTGTGTAGAGGAAACACTCGGTGCTCCCCAGGAAGTGGAAGGAGTAGAGCTGGGCCACACAGCTGTGAAAGGAGATCGCCCTGCCTCCTGGGGACGCCAAGGTCATCAGCATTTTGGGCACGGTGACTGTGGAGAACCACATGTCAATGAAGGACAGGTTGGTCAGGAAGTAGTACATGGGGGTGTGGAGGTGGGAATCCACCGTGATCACCAGCAGGATGAGGAGGTTCCCCACCACGGTGAGTACATAAATCACCAAGAAGAGTCCCAAGAGGGGGATGTCCAGTGCTGGTGCACGGGGAAGCCCCATGAAGAAGAATGTTGTGACAAGGCTCACATTTGTCATTTTCCACACCTTGCTGCCTCTCCCTATGGGAATAGAGAGAGCACCTAGCATTTAATTGAAAACTGAAGACCCATTTTCATGTGGCAAGTACATCATCCATGGCAGATAATTCAAGAGTTATACTCCACTTGCTTCATCATCATCCTCCCTCTGTCTCTTTCTCTCTCTCTCTCTCTCTCTCTCTCTCTCTCTCTTGCACACCCACAAACACGTGCACACACAAACAAGGCACCCACAGATATATGTAGCAGAAAGTTTTAGAAATCCATTGTATTAACTTCTGGTTATGTATCACAAATGACCACAAACTTAGCAGCACAAACCAATGCAAATTTCCATTCTTACAGTGTCTGAGTCAGGTGAGCTGGGTGTTCTGCTCAAGATTGAAATCAAGATGTCAGCTGAGTCTGGAATCTCATCTGAGGCTTGGGTTTCTCTTCCAAGCCTATGGAAATCATTGGCAGAATTCAGTTCCCAGCAGCTTTAGGACAGGTGTCTGTCTTTCCTGCTGACTGTTAGTAGGACTCCTCACTCTCAGCTTTAGAGCCCACCCTCAGGTCCCAACCACCTGGCCATTTGATACCATGGCAGCTTACAGCTTCAAAGCTAGTAGAAGAATCTTTCTCCAGTTTGCTATGACAAAGTGTGATGTAACAAAATGCATCGAAGGTGATATCCCATCACAGTCTCAGGTCTCAACCACACTCAAGGGCAGGTAACTCAACAAGGAGCATACACAGGGGGCAAGTATCTAGAGGGCCTTTGAGAATTCTGTTTTCTCTCCAGAGTTTATGTGAAAACTTAAAGAACCAAGATTTTAATTGCCGATAAGGCTGCACACTTCAAAAGTCTACAGTATAGCTGAATAGTTCTCTGGGGTCCTCATATGTAACTCAGCAGTAGTAATACCAGCTGAGAAATTAAAAGTATTAAGTAAGACAATAGATGTGACGTCCTTAATAAAGTGTCTGGCACTTGATAGCTGCTCAAGAAATGATAATGAATCATACAAAATTGCCTTGTGATCCAGAACTGGCTTCCTATCTATATCTATCTATATCTATCGATATCTATCTATCTACCAATCTATCTCAGATTGGGGGAATGAGAGGGAGAATAAAATGTATTGCAAAAACTTCTCAATTTCAAAGCTGGATCTTAGAGAAAGGCTTCATCACGGGTGTTTGATTGGTGTCACTACAACCCCCCTCTGCTTATAAAAGGAGCTCCCTCAGAGGAGTTTGAGGAATTCAGCTCCATGATGATTCCTGCAATCTGCCATCTGATCCAGAAAATACCAAGCCTTGTACACTGCTGGTTCCATACTTCTCTTACACTAGGCTATCCTTTATGAGACTCTAAGAACATAAAATCCATATGTGTTCTCCTAAATCAATCCACTGGCAGTTTTCTAACATATATCCTTCCATCTTAAATATCTAGATATTTATACTAACTTGGCCTTGTTAGAGATAATATCCATCCTTCCATCTTCTACTCCTCATACTCATGAATTCAGGCAATGCCCTTAGAAAACATCTCCATCGAGAGTATGTTTCTTATTTAAGACCTACTACCTGAGACAGGAAGAACAGAACCGACACCAGAGGAAAGGATATTGCCAGCTTGATGTCAAGAAAAGTTGGAATTCTGTACAATGAAAAGCAAGGCGGAGTTGATGTTTTTTATCTAATCCAAATTAGTCTTGAGTTCAGGATCGTTATTAATTATTCTTTGAGGGAAGACTATGAAACCTGTTTTACAATACGAGAGAAGCCAGGATCTCCCATTTCTAGACAATGTGGCTTAAGCTACATCTAAGCTGTAATTTTCATAGGTGAAGGGGAGTTCAGGCTTCCAGACATGGAATGAATAAGCCATGGGAATGAAGGCACATAGAAAATACTGTCAATGGTATTGTATAATGACAAATGGTGGCTGCACTTGTGGTGAGCAGAGCTTAAAGTACAGAGAAGTTGAGTCACTATGTTATACACCCGAAAATAGTGTATCAATGAATCAACTATACACACAAATTATTTTGAAACCGTACTTTTCAAATAGGAGAATAAATAACAGAGCAGAATTATCATAATCACCTATATGGATATCAGAATTCAAATAATGGTACAAATGTATTTGAAATTTCTATTCTACCGGTGGGATCCCATACCCAGGATAATTTCACATTCAGATTTGATGAAATATGAACCTTTTCATCAGGTGAATTGCAAAGTAGCCTGAGATTTAGCACTATTGATAAGACTGTCAATTATGGTGTAGTGTGTGTGTGTGTGTGTGTGTGTGTGTGTGTGTGTGTGTGTAGTGAGGAGAAACAGACAAACAGAGACAGAGACAGAGAAAGAGAGACTTAGTAACCCAATGTAGAAGGATGTCTAGCATTGCCCAAGCATCTTATCTCTCAGTGGAGTTTCGAGAGGGAAAACAGGAAGACTAAGAGAAATGTACCATTTTAAGAACTCACCTTACAGTATGCGATTCATTTCTGTATAAAACTAATCTGGTTTTTTTTCTTCCAATTTTTTACTATCATTGTCAAGGCGGTAGCTTGCAAGTTATTACTCAAAGAACAGACATATCTGTGATTCTTTGGTGCAAGTGGCTCATTTCTATCCAAGGACCCAACTAGTTGAAGTGCAGGGAATGGAAACTAACATGGCTGGATGGGTAAGAACTTAACTTGATTTGGTGTCTCAGGGGAAGGATTCCTTTTGGGTCTTCAGTTTCCCTTGATGAGCAGAAAAACAACAAGAAGAGACTAAGGAAAGATTTTTTCATAATCATGCGTATGTTTCCCACTGTTTTGCTTTTTGAACCCTCCTGAGAAGAGTTCATGTCTTTCTGAAACTAGTATTTATACCTAAGAGGAAGGAAGGAGGACCTAGTTACCCTTTTTCCTCAACAGTGATGCAGATAAACACATGACTGTTGACTCTCAGGTTAAAATTGTCCAGAACTCATAAACAGTCACCACCTGTCCCCACTCTGCCTCTCAATGCAACTGTCTCTTCCACCATCTTTTTAAGGTGTGTTTAAAACATCTAAACTTCTAAAAATTTTTGTTGTTTAGAGTTGTAGAGTGACTTTGCTGAAGGAAGTGCCTAAGGATACATAACTATTTCCCAGTTGTATATGTAATGGATTACATTGTTGTCATAACTTTTATGCTCTTATAAGCATGTGTAAGCACTTAATATGGTTAAGTAGTTCTTAATTTATAAATAAGTTTTTCATGAACTTTATTGATTTCTTTGTTTTGAGGTCATAGTCTTTTCTTATTGCTTTGTCAGGACTTTTACAAATTATTTTTTTTTATATTTTTTTTATTATATTATGTTAGTCACCATACAGTACATCCCCGGTTTCTGATGTAAAGCTCCATGATTCATTAGTTGCGTATAACACCCAGTGCACCATGCAACACGTGCCCTCCTTACTACTCATCACCAGCCTATCCCATTCCCCCACCCCCCTCCCCTCTGTAGCCCTCAGTTTGTTTCTCAGAGTCCATAGTCTCTCATGCTTTATTCCCCCTTCTGATTACCCCCCCTTTCTTTATCCCTTTCTTCTCCTACCGATCTTCCTAGTTCTTATGTTCCATAGATGAGAGAAACCATATGATAATTGTCTTTCTCTGCTTGACTTATTTCACTTAGCATTATCTCCTCCAGTGCCGTCCATGTTGCAGCAAATGTTGAGAAATCGTTCTTTTTGATAGCTGAATAATATTCCATTGTATATATGGACTTTTACAAATTAAGATAACTAATTCAAGGTACTCATACCAACATCTGTTGCTGGCTGGATGAAGGAAAAAGCTTCTTCTCACATAATGTTGGTATAAATCTATATACTTACAGTGCCTTCTTTAGGAAAGCAATACGACAGTAGTTGAAGTTAAGAATGCATATACACTTAATTCCAGTAATTCCACTCCAGGAATTTGTTCGTGATTCTAAAAGTGCCAGTCATTAAGTGTCTTTATCCAAACATATGTGTTGGGGAGCCTTGCTGGCTCAGTTGGAAGAGCCTGGGACTCTTGATCTGGGGCCATGACTCGAAGCCACACGTTGGGTGTAGAGATTACTTTAAAAAATGTAAACAAACCAAAAAAGAGTATGTTGATACATGGTTTCTAGTGACAAAACAACTGAAAACCAAGTGAATACCCTTACAGAGAAATGGTTGAATAAGTCATGGTGCTGCTACATCATGAAATATTAAGCGGTAACTGAGAGATTATAACCACACCCGATAACTCTGAGTGGCTTTCCTTGGATATTATCAATAATGCACAGAAGTGTTAGCGCTGTGCCATCTTTATAAAGAAAACAATAATAATTTCTATATTGTAGGAGTATAGATAAAGGAGCAGGAGGATAAAAATGAGATTATTAATCTGCAGTTGAGAGGTGATGTTGAAAAAAAAGACAAAAAAAATTTAAGGATGAGAACAATCATATAGCATATATAATATAATCTAATTACTTTATATTTTTTCTTTTTTTATAATAATATTTTTTATTATATTATGTTAGTCACCATACAGTACATCCCTGGTTTTTGATGTAAAGTTCCGTGATTCATTAGTTGCGTATAACACCCAGTGATATAATCTAATTACTTTAAATTATACACATTGTTATATGCCTAAAGACACCAGAAAATTAAAGATTTGGATATTAATCTATTGGCTTGCAGTTTTTCCACAATATACATTTTAAGTGAAAAAAGTAAGTTAACCAAAGTATATATTTCAGT
The DNA here is from genome assembly GCF_024610735.1 of Ursus americanus. Taxonomy (NCBI): domain Eukaryota; kingdom Metazoa; phylum Chordata; class Mammalia; order Carnivora; family Ursidae; genus Ursus; species Ursus americanus. Next base: position 45,267,905 of record NC_142142.1, read on the forward strand.
TGAAACACATTCTTCCCCCCACCCCCACTCCCCACACACACTCATGTAACAAACCCCTAGAAAAGCCAATCACTCAAACTTGCAAAAGGAACAGGAAACAGGAATGGGCAGAATTATTGCAAAATCGTGCCTCATAAATATGTGACGGTGGTTCACTGACGTCTCCATGGAGGGCTCCAGTCCACAGAGGCTTATCATCACCCCAGCCATGAAGCCCTGAACACACTGCAGGACGCGGTCACCCTGCCGTTCAAATCTCTGTGCTGTTAGTCCTGTCATGGCCGTCCTCTGAATCGTCCTCTCTTGCACGTGCCTTTTTATTGCCCCTGCTTTTGACCCAAAGTCTAGGCTGATATATCTTATTGGCTAAGTCTAGATTCCATGTTCATGTTCAGTATTTGCTGCATGGAATGGGAAAGCATCTAGTATTGTTGTTTCTATAGCAAAATGCAACCCCACTGACAGGAAGAGGGTTTAAATGATACACAGCCAAAATATATGCACAAATAAGTATGCCAATAAAGATCCATGACTGTCCACTGCAATGACTGCACACCACCTGTATACATCCTTCCCTGACTATTTACGCGCACACACACACAATGTCAGCACTTACTACAGAGAGACTGTATTCCTCAGGTCACTCCCTTCGCCGGGAGCTGTTCTGATACATCGCCATTTATGCCATCCAGATCCAAATCTGAGTGATGTCCGTTCCATCTCTGATCTGAGGCAATTCTAACTCAATACCGTGTACCCTATACACAAACTAGTAAAATTACCATGAACACGATTTACACATGAAAATGCAGTGAATAAAGGGGAGGAAAGTAAAAAATGGAAACACACACATACCAGAACAATGTGGAAATACATGTAGAAGGTACAAGGCTTGGGCGCCTGGGTAGCGCAGTCATTAAGCATCTGCCTTCGGCTCAGGGCGTGATCCCGGCGTTCCGGGATCGAGTCCCACATTGGGCTCCTCCACTGGGAGCCTGCTTCTTCCTCTCCCACTCCCCCTGCTTGTGTTCCCTCTCTCGCTGGCTGTCTCTGTCAAATAAATAAATAAAATCTTTAAAAAAATAAAAAAAGAAGGTACAAGGCTTATTTTGCAACTGGTTATGGGGGAAGAGCTAACATTAAGGACTTCTGTCTTCTTCAACACATTCCCTCATCAGGACGATCAGCACGTCAGTGTTGCCAATGGGGTGAATCACACCATTGTTTCTGCAAGACGCATGTTTTGATCTTGCCAATATATGCTTCAGTCTTTTATGATTCATTCATATGTCTGGATGGAGTTACATGCAGGGGCTTCCCATGGAATTCCCTAGATTCACTGTCTGGGAAAGGAAGAGGGCAAAGTAGAAAAATTACTGTCTTATGTGTTAGTGCAAATAAATTTTCAGTAGGGGGATAAAAGCCAGTAATTCTAAAGTTTTGTGTTGCATGGCAGGTCAGATACTTCTTATCACACAGTATATCAAGAAAATGAAACCTTGGAGAGCCCCCATGTGGATATAGGAACACCAGGGGAAGTTGTGTCCTTTGTCCTATGTCAATCTGTCACATAGATTCTTGGAATTACTTCTTTGGTACCTCAGGAGTAAAACGAAATAAAAGAAACTTGAGGACAGTACAAGCTGACGTTGCTGAACATTATCAAATTGGACCAGATTTTGTGGACTAGCCTAACTCATCACAAGGCAACTGGATGACCGGAAATGTCACTGATGTGGGAATTGGTTTCCGTAGCCTTGACTCCCATAGTGCGGTACACACGTGAATTTGCAGGGCATCTGAGTTATGTTCTATTTCCCACACCAGCCCCTATTAGCATGAGGTTACTAGTATAGTTAACCAGCGTAATGTCCTGTGTGTTTGTGAGTGCGCAAGTCACTACAAGCGAAAGTGTTACACATGCGATCCAAAACTGTATGTGTCACATGTGAAAAATTAATGTTGAATAAATAAACTCATGGTGTAGAAAAAAATTCTCTTTAAAAGACACAAAAATTTCGTTGCTTTTCCACTAGAAACCATGTATCAACACACATGTTTGAATGAAGACACTATATCCTGGTACTTTTATAATCAAGAATAGACTCCTGGAGTGGAATTACTGGAATTAAGAATGTACATAATCTTAAACTCAATAACTACTCTTGTATTGCTTTCCTAAAGAAGCCACTGTAACCATACAGATTTGTACCAACACTATGTGGGAAGAAGTTTTCTCCTTCATCCAAGCCAGCAACAGATGTTGACATTAGTAACTTGAAGTAGTTATCTTAATTTATAAAAGTCCTGACAAACCAATAAGAAAAGACTATGACCTAAAAAAAAAAAAAGAAAGAAATCAATAAAGTTCATGAAAAGCTTATTTACAAATTAAGAACAACTTTAATGCATCAAGTGTTTACACATCTTATAAGAGCATAAAAGTTATGACAGCAATGCAATCTATGAAGTATACAACTGGAAAATAGTTCTGTAACCTCAGGTATTTCCTTCAGCAAAGCCACTCTAAAACTCTAAACAACAAAAAATTTTAGAAATTTAGATGTTTTATTTTATTTATTTATTTTTTCTTTTTTTTTATTATTATGTTATGTCACCATACAGTACATCATCAGTCCTTGATGTAATGTTCCATGATTCATTGTTTGTGCATAATATCCAGTGCTCCATGCAATATGTGCCCTCCTTAATACCCATCACCGGGCTAGCCTATCCCCCGGGCCCCCCTTCCCCTCTAAAACTCTCAGTTTGTTTCCCGGAGTCCATAGTCTCTCGTGGTTCATCTCCTCCTCTGTTTTCCCTCCCTTCATTTTTCCCCTCCTTCTCCTTATGTCCTCCCTGATATTCCTTATGTTCCACAAATAAGTGAAACCAAATGATAATTGTCTTTCTCTGCTTGACTTATTTCACTTATATCTCCTCCAGTCCCATCCATGTTGATGCAAATGTTGGGTAATCATCATGTTTTAAACACAGTTTTAAAAGATGGTGGAGGAGAGAGTGGCATTGAGATGCAGAGTGGGGTCAGGTGATGACCATATATGGGTTCTGGACTATTTTAAGCTGAGATTCAGCAGTTGTGTGTTTATCTGCATCACTGTTGAGGGAAAAGGGTAACTGGGTCCTCCTTCCTTCCTCTTAAATATAAATACTAGTTTCAAAAAGACATGAACTCCTCTCAGGAGTGTTCAAAAAGCAAGCCCAGTGGGAAATATATGCATGATTATTAAAAACCTTTCATTAGTTTCTTCTTGTTTTTCTGCTTTTCATGGAACCTGAAGACCCAAGAGGAATCTCATCCCCTGAGACACTAAATCAAGTTACGTTCCTACCCATCTAGCCATGTTTCTTTCAATTCCCTGGACTTCAACTAGTTGGGTCCTTGGATAGAAATGAGCCACTCTCACCAATGAATCACAGACATATCTGTTCTTTGAGTAATAACTTGCGAACCACTGCCTTGACATAGAGAGTGAAAAATTGGAGGAAAAAAACACAGATGGATTTTACACTGAAATGAATCCTATACTGTAAGGTGAGTTCTTAAAATGGTAGATTTCTCTTCATCTTCCTGTTTTTCCTCTTGAACCTCCACTGAGAGATAAGGTGCTTGTTAGACATCCTACATTGGGTTACCGAGTCTCACGTTGTCACTATGCCTGTCTGTGTCTCTCTGTCTTGCTCGGTTTCCCATCTCTGTCTGTCTGTCTCCTGTCTATTTCTCTCCATCTCTCTGTCTACACAAACACACACTTTTTAATTAAAGGCCTACAAATAGGGACCAAATTGCTGCGGCAAGCACAAACAAGTCAAACACTGACACCTCTAATCGATAGTCCTGCCTTAAATCTCAGGCTACTTGCAATTCACCTGATGAAAAGTTTCCTATTTCATCTAATCTGAATGTGAAGTTATTCTGGGTATGGGATCCTGCTGGTAAAGTAGAAACTTCAGATACATTTGTACCAGTTCTTGAATTCTGATATCCATATAGGTGATTATAATAATTTTGTCTGTTATTTACTCTCTTATTTGAAAAATAGAGCTTAAAGAGTTTTTGTGTGTTTGTATATTTGACACACAATGTCACACTATTTTCAGGTATACAACATAATGATCCAACTTCTCTGTACTTTATGCTCTGCTCACCACAAGTGCAGCCACCATCTGTCACCAAACAACACTGTGACAATACATCGACTGTATTTCCAATGCGGGGCCTTCATTCCCATGGCTTATTCATTCCATGCCTGGAAGCCTGAACCTCCCACTCCCCTTCACCCATGAAAATTACAGCTTAGATGTAGCTTAAGCCACATTGTCTAGACACGGGATGCATTTTGTCTAAGCTTTGCTGAGATCAGAGATCCTGGCTTCTCTCATATTATGGAGCTGGTTTCCTAGTCTTCCCTCAAAGAATAATTAATAACGATCATGAAAGCAACACTAAGTTGGATAAATAAAAAACATTAATTCTGCCTTGCTTTTCATTGTACAGAATCCCAACTCTTCTTGACATCAAGCTGGCAACATCCTTTCCTCTGGTGTCAGTTCTGTTCTTCCTGTCTCAGGCCGTAGGTCTTAAATAAGAGCCATACACTTGACGGAGATGTTTTCTCTTACAAGGGCATTGACTGAATTCATGAGTATGAGGAGTGGAAGATGGAGGGACAGATATTATCTCTAACAAAGCCAAATTAGAAAATATCTAGCTCTTGAGGATAGAAGGATATATGTTAGAAAACTGCCAGTGGATTTTGTTTGGGAGAACAGGTATGAATTTTATGTTCTTAGAGCCTCATAAAGGATAGCCTAGTGTAAGAGAAGTATGCAACCAGCCGTGTACAAGGCTTGGTATTTTCTGAATCAAATGGAAGAATACAGGGATCATGTTATAGAGTTGAGTTTCTCAACCTTTACTGAGGGAATTCCCTTTATAAGGAGGTGGTGGTTGTAGTGAGACACCAGTCCCAATACCAGTGATGAAACCTTCCTCAAAGATCTAGCTTTGAAACCGAGAAGTCTCTACAACACAAAGAGAATTTATTCTCCTTCTCATTCCCCCCTCTCTACTGATAAATAGACAGATAGATAGATAGATGCATAAGATAACAATTTTGTATGATTCATTGTAATTTTTTGTGAGGTTCTCAACTATCAGACACTTTATTATGGACTTCACCATTATTATATTATTTAATGCTTATTTCTTAGCTGGTATTACTACTACCAAGTTACATATGAGGACCCCAGGGAATTATTCATCTGTACTTTGATTTTTGAAGTGTACATTACTATCAACAATTAAATTCTTGGTTCTTTAAATTTCCCCATGAACTCGGAAGAGAAAATAGAATTCCAAATGGCCCCCCGATTGCTGCCCCTTGTGTACACTCCTTGCAGAGCCGCCTAGCTGTGAGTGGGTGAGACCTGAGACTGTGATGGGATATCACCTTTGATGCATTCTGTCACATCACACTTTGTCACAGCAAACTGGACACAGATTCTCTTACTGGCTTTAAAAAGTAAGCCGCCATGTTATCAGATGGCCAGGTGGCTGGGACCTGAGGGTGGGCTCTAAAGCTGGGAGGGATGATCCCTGGTAACAGCCACCAAGAAAGACAGACACCTCAGTCTTAAAGCCGCAAGGAAATGAATTCTGACAACAATCTCAATTGGCTAGGAAGAGAAATTCAAGCCTCAGATGAGATTCCAGACTCAGCTGACATCTTGATTTCAATCTTGAGCAGAACACCCAGCTCATCTGACTCAGACACCGTAAAAATGGAATTTGTATTGTTTTATGCTGCTAAGTTTGTGGTCATTTGTGATATATAAGCAGAAGTTAATACAATGGATTTCTATGACTTTCTTCTACATATATCTATGGGTGCCTCTATTTGTGCAAGCATGTGTTTCTGTGTGGGCAAGAGAGAGAGAGAGGAAGAGAGAAAATGTTGATGAAATCATTCTATCATCTTTACCAAATAAGTTTTGTAACAAGCAAGGTTGAGTTTAAGTCTAGAAATATCTACCATGGATAATGCAGTTGCCACATGAAAATGGGTGTTCAGTTTTCAATTAGATAGTGGATGCTCTCTTTATTCCTATAGGGACAGACACAAAAGGCGTGGAAAATGACAAACGTGAGCCTGGTCACAACATTCTTCTTCATGGGGCTTCCCCGTGCACCAGCACTGGACATCCCCCTCTTGGGACTCTTCTTGGTGATTTATGTACTCACCGTGGTGGGGAACCTCCTCATCCTGCTGGTGATCACGGTGGATTCCCACCTCCACACCCCCATGTACTACTTCCTGACCAACCTGTCCTTCATTGACATGTGGTTCTCCACGGTCACCGTGCCCAAAATGCTGATGACCTTGGCGTCCCCAGGAGGCAGGGCGATCTCCTTTCACAGCTGTGTGGCCCAGCTCTACTCCTTCCACTTCCTGGGGAGCACCGAGTGTTTCCTCTACACAGTCATGTCCTATGACCGCTACCTGGCCATCAGTCACCCGCTCAGGTACACCAGCATGATGAGTGGGAGGACGTGTGCCCTCCTGGCCACCAGCACGTGGCTCAGTGGCTCTCTGCACTCTGCTGTCCAGACCACACTGACATTCCGTTTGCCCTACTGTGGGCCCAATCAGATCCAGCATTACTTCTGTGATGCCCCTCCCATCCTCAAGCTGGCCTGTGTGGACACCTCCGTGAACGAGATGGTGATCTTTGTCAACATCGGGGTCGTGGCCTCAGGCTGCTTTCTCCTGATAGTGCTGTCCTATGTGTCCATCGTCTGGTCCATCCTGAAGATCCGCACCTCAGAGGGGAGACACAGAGCCTTTCAGACCTGCGCCTCCCACTGCATTGTGGTCCTTTGTTTCTTTGTTCCCTGTGTTTTCATTTACCTGAGGCCAGGCTCCCGGGATGCTGTGGATGGGGTTATGGCAGTTTTCTACACGGTGCTGACACCCCTTCTAAACCCGGTGGTGTACACCCTGAGGAACAAGGAAGTGAAGAGAGCTCTGTGGAAGCTTATAGAAACAGTGACATAGTCCCCAAGCAAATTAACATTAGAAAGTAGATATGCCCAATTTTCTAAAAATATGGTAATATAATTTAGGCATCAACATGCAACATATTACATGTGTAGTCTCAGTGTTCAATATTGTCCACAATGACCCACTCAGGAATATTTGTTTCACAAATTTCCTGAAGAATTTTTAAAAATCAGAATTAAATTTTATTGATGATGAGCTTGCTTAAATTTTGGTCTATCAAATTTTTCTCTGTGAAAATTTTTTTTATCTTTTGTTCCATTTTATTGACCTACAGTTGACATATACCATTGTTTTGCCATCTTAAAAATTACATATTCTCCTTGGAACTCAGACACAAGGGTTGTTTTATTCATATACCTAAGTTTATAATATTTTTTTTTTCATTTTTGCTTAAGACTTATGTACACAACTTGGGAATTACACTCTTGGGCATAGTGTCCAAGGACAGCAGCAAATATCAGAGTCACTAACTCATGGTTATGGCAGTGTGGCTACCTTCTCAGTCTGTTAGTGGCTCTGTGTGTATGTGCTGTGTGTGTGTCCGAGTGTGACCACCCCCTGTCCAGGCACATCATGACCATGTTAAATGCTCCCACATTGAAAGGTTTTTTTTTTTTTTTAAGATTTTATTTATCTATTTGAGAGACACAGAGAAAGAGACAGAGAACAAGTTGGGGAAGGAGGAGAAGAGGGAATGGGAGAAGCAGGCTCCCTGTTGAGCAGGACCCAGATGAGGGGCTTGATCCTGGGACCCTGGGATCATGACCTGAGCCAAAGGCAGACACTCAACTGACTGAGCCAGCCAGGCACCCCTGAAAGAGTTCTAAGCTCTGAGCAGCTCCTTAACTCTCCAGGTGGCTCTGCCAGGACAGGCTGTGGAGCTGACATGCTCCTCTCAGGAACCGCCAACGATCGCCCCCTTGCCAGGGTCCTGCAGTTTCCCGGGCTGGGTGAGGCGGATCGGGAGGAAGGTAAGGACAGAAACCACTAGTCTCCATCACATACTCTGACTTTGAATTCCTGGGCTACCTGACCCAATATTCACAGTTAGCACTGAACCATTCATCACTGCATTCTTTTACCACAGCTGGTGGCGGCTGGTCATCTGCCCAGGGAGCTCCTGCTCCCACTGTCTTAGGGTCTTGGAAATTCAGCTGCACCAAACTCCAACCTGCTCTGCGACAGGAACACCCCACATTGCAGGCTGGGGCCAATGATGTTTCCTATGTAGAGGAGAAAAATGAAAATATCTCTAAGTAATCTGTTCATGGGATTTCAACATTTCTTTTAAAATCAGAAAGAAAAAAAAACCTAGAGAGGACAAAGCACCCTGAAAATAACTGTTTAATAGCTACATACATGGCCCGTACTTGTGGGCATCCATATATAATGGATGAAATGCTATACTTGCATCCAAACAAAAATAAATATTGGCTCAAATAACTTTGGAAATTTTATGGTCTTTACCTCAATTTTTCATCTCAAAAATCACCCTCTCTCAAACTACTGTTATGAGGATTAAATGAATGTATAGAAGTGGTTTGAGTGATACTGATTCATAATAAATTCTTTTTTTAAGATTTTACTTATTCATTCAAGAGAGTGTGTGTGAGAGAGAGAGCATGAATGGAGTGGGAAGGGGCAGAGGGAAAGGGAGAAGGAGGCTCCCTGCTGAGCCAGAAGCCCAACATGTGGCTCCATCCTAGGACCCTGAGATCATGACCCTAGCCAAAAGCAAATGTTTGACTGAACCACCCAGGCACCCCAGTAAATTCTCAATTAAAGATCTAAAGTTCAAACCTGGGGCCACCAGTCAGATAGCCTGGTTCTCAGAATCATTCTCTTCACAAATTACGTCAATGATTCCCAGCCATTAAAATAGTATTTTTGAAGATGCGTGAATGTTGCCATTATTATTATTATTATCATTATTATTATATAAATTACTCCTGCTAATTATGGACAATGCAATCATTCTGATTCATTAACTATTTTGATAAATTTGCTGCCCTCATATTTATTAGTTTTCAAGGAATTTAACTATAAGAAAATACCTGAAATGTTAAAATTATAATGAATTAAGTTATTCTAGAATTATTCAGCTGTGAAACAGAAACATTATTGAGCTTGGGATATGCTAGACACTTCATAAGTTAATCATTACAAGAACCTTATAATTATTACAATAACCCTATAATAAGTTCTCTATTATAAAAAATGAGAAAACAAAGACAGGTTAGAAACTTGATAAAGTCCCACGCTAGTAGGAATATGGTCAAGGTTTAATTTCAGGCTATTTGGCACAAAAGCTCATGGTGTAAATTCTACTGTATGTTACGATCACTAATTTCAGGAACTTTCCATTTTGGGGGAGGAAGAGCAATAGCAATGAGCATCAGCAATTACTGGCATAATGAAACACCGATTTTTGAATAGTTATGTGTATTTTATAACTAAATGTGGGATTTTGATAGAAACTACATTTTCCCCCATAGACTATGAAAAGCGCATGATCTGCTCTACCTCCACCTAAGTGAGATTGCAAATGTGCCATCCCTCAGTCTCATCCCATCTGGTTCCTTATGTGTTCCCCATGAAGCGGCGGGTTCCTCTGGGAAAAATACTGTCAGAGCCCCATAGTCTCCACCTACATCAATCCTGTCTGATTTCTTCAGGATATTCTTCCTACTAAGATGCTTTCTATTTCCAAATATTTACTTTTCAGGGACCTGACTTCCGATCCACACTGAGTCCTAAACAGATGGCACCTCGTTCTCTCCATATGTTCCTACTTCTTTTCAAGTCCCTGATAACTTGAGTTCTTTGTTCTTTCCATTTGGAGGTAAACCTATCACAACAAGTTCCTATGTCTACACCAAAACCTTTTTTCCTTCTTCTTCTTCAATATTTGTCTCTCTGTGGTATGACCGGCCCAAGAAAAGTAGCCCTGAAACTTGGAAGTTCTTCCCATAGTCTTTGTTCACACATTTCTTCTTCATGCAATTGGAAAAGTGGTAAGAGAAGAAATAGAGCAAAAGAATGAAGGTAGGATGACATGAAGAAATTCCAGAAAATAAAGAAGAATGTTGGATAATTTTGATACTTCAGTAGTGAATCCTTTACATTATCAAATAATAATTGGGACAACCTCATTTTGTAAATACTTCATTGTGTTGTTAATATGCTCCAAGAGTTATTAGTACTGTTTTCAAAAAGGGAAAGTAAAAAAAGAATAAAATACTGGAGAATTGATGTTTGCATTGCACATGGGAACCGATGAAATCTCAGCAAATGTCTCATTGCATTGTGCCACATTTTGATGTATTCTCCTGGGTTTCTCCTCAAAATAGCAGCACTGGAGGATCGAACTTGTCCCCTGCGGCTCGTTATTCATGGTGCCATTCCACTGTTAGCCTGAATTCTGAAAATATTGTTTGATGATAGCATAATGTATCTGATTGATTCCTTGAAGCTCTATTTTCTGAGTTCACTAGTGGTCGAAAACTGTCTATATGATAGAAGTAGTAGCTGAATTATAAGAAGTAATTACCTAATATAGAAAAAATCAGGCTCAAATCACGAATGACTTATGACCTCAGTGATACTTATTCATTCACTCATGCTTTCTCAAATAATTAATCAATGCAATAATTCCTTCAACAATTTAAATTAGGGGACTCCTATACGGTGTCGGTGCTCCAGAACTCCAGAGTCCAGTGGGGAACACATAAGTAGACAAATGAATCTTACAGTGTCCTAATGTATATATGAAATGCTACAGTAAACAACATAACATCTAACACAGATTAGGTAGTAGAGTGAATTATCACCTAAAAATAAAAAAAATAGCATACGCAGATAACAAAGACTTACTTCAACTACATAACCCATAATAATTAGATATATAGAGTATGAATAATACAAAGGTGATTTCAGTCTACATGTTTTGGCGTCTGCTCCAAATTCACAGAGCTTCTGTTTCCCAGGCCAAATCATAATGCATGTTGAATCTTTTAGTTCTAACAAGAAGAAAATTTGGACACAAAGGTCTAAACTAAGGTATTTTGCATTTCTTTTTATTGTCTGAAAATCTCTGTATCCAGACCATGCATACATGTTGACTAGGACCTGCCCCCACCCAACCACAGGAGGGCCAGAAGAAGGTATAATCCTACCATGTTCCAGAGATAGAGATGAGGAAGCATTAGGTGGACCGCACTAACTAAGCCTGACTCAGGTCTAACTCAAATGTTTGCAGTGTGACCCGATTTTTCTCACTGTGGGTAAAATTAAGACAAAAACATATCTCCTCCTCTTTGGTAGAATGGGGGGACATTTTCAAAATGGGTATTAGGGTCATATCCTTCTTCAAAGTCATCACTATCAAACTATTTTCAGGGACCTTATTCTCATGTTTGGATACCCATACTAGCAAAGTGACCAGGGGACGTATATATTAGATCAAAAGAGACATTGGCAAAACCCTACGGATTCGGTATCACTCTATTCCTCCAGTTCACCCCCAGTCAGCAGGGGCCATGTTGAATTTTGAAAATATTGAAATTTATGCAGCAAGTGTCAGGGGGTCAAATGCCCTAATGCTAGAGCACTTCAGATCATTAGATAGAAGCAGAAGGCAAGGGCTCTCATGGAGTGAGCTGTGAGTGGGTGAGACATGGGAGACTTTCTAGTTAGTCCTCCTCCAAAGGCCACCTGCTGGCTGCATATTGACACGTGTGACCATGTGATATGAGAGTATTTGAAATCAGTAATGAAGTGTGACAAACCATTCACAGGTGGACCACACTCTAAAATCAACACAGAAGAGCAAGGTCGCAATGGGCAGTCTGCTGTGTGTTAATCACCCGTCACTGTCCCAGGCCAATTTGCCCTGTGACCTCAGCTCTCTGATGGGTCCAAGAAAAGCCTTGATATTCAATGTGTCCCAATTTGCCTTGTTTTAAGAAGGCAAGGGACAGCTTCCAAGCTCTTTACTTGTTGGAGATGAAACCAGAAGTCACGATCATGACTTTTTAAGCTCGAGAACTGAACATTATTTTTTATGATACAATAGTTATTCAGATTTACTTACAGGTTTGATTTTTTTAACTTTCTATTCCTTCCTATATTTCAAATGCTCATTTCAGGATGAGTTTTATTATTGTGTTGTATATTTTTAAGTTACTTGATACGGTTGTAGTAGTGGTAGAAACTTCCTATTTTTTAATGTCTCTAAATGTCATTATTGCACACTCATACTTGGTAATTACTCAGCATTCAATCATATTTATTTTTTTAATGGAACGTGGCGGATACAGAATGTTACATGAGTTTCAAGTGTACAACATAGTGGTCAGACAAGTCTACACGTTATGCTCTGCCCGCCACAAGCATAGCTTCCATCCGTCACCACACAAGGCTGCTACGAGATCACTGACTGTATTTCCTATGCGGTGCCTTTCCTCCCTGTGACTCACTCCTTCCATACCTGGAAGCCTGGACCTCCTGCTCCCCTTCACCCACTTCGCCCCTCCCCCAGCCCCCCCCTCTGGCAGCTGCCAGTTTGTTCTCTGCCTTTAGTGGCGTACAATTCTTGATTGACAGTTATCTCCTCACATTCTTTACACTTTATTTCCATATTGGTTGATTTGTATCATTGCTGAGGCTCGATAAGCTGTTAAAATATTATTTCACTGAAGAATTACTTATAGCAATTTTCACAAGTCATATATTTTGAAGATATTTTGCTAATTCATAAGAATTATGGGTTTTAATATCTTCCTGTTAAATTGATTTTTTTTTATTTATAAAATGCCCTTTATACTCAGCCACAAAACAAATGAAATCTTGCATTCGTGACAACTGGATGGACCTAGAGTGTATTGTGCTAAGTGACAGAAGTCACAGAATGACAAATAGCATATGATTTCACTTCCATGTGGACAGACAAACCAAACAAACAATAAAACAGAAACAGGCTCTAGAAGCAGCAAATCGCTCAAGTAGAGAACTACTAGTGTTGCCAGAGGGGAGGGAGTGGGAGGATGAGCAAAGCAGGTAAAAGAAATAAGGAGCTAAAGGCCTCTAGCTATCAAGTAGTATGTCACTGGATTCAAAGCACAGCAAATACGTAATTTTGTGTAGTGACCGATGGTGACTACACGTAACTTAGTGAACATTTTCTAATGCAGATCGTTGTCAAATCACTATAACTAATATAATATTGTACGTCAACTAGACTTCAATAAATTTTATAAAAAATATATCCTTCACGCTTCTTACTTCCTACCTTAAAGTTCACTTTATTTGATATTAATATAGACTTGGGTTTTTTCCTGGTGTTTTTGTGGTGTATATTTTCCACTGTTACTTTTCATTTTTTAATATCCATTTTTTGTATTTAATGAAGTTTCTTATAAACTAGATAATTAAGAATTTTCAAGTCGGTCTCTAACATTTTTATTTTATTTAAGGTGGTTACTGTATCTGTAATTGCTGGTATAGATTTAAGTTGAACATTTTGCTATTGTTTCAATTTGTGCTTAAATTCTTTTTTCTTTATTCCCATAATTTTTCTGTCTTCCTTGTATTAATCAAAGTATTTAGTGTATTAAACAAGTTTTCATTTTCTTATTTACTTTTTTGTTTTTACCTGTTTTCATTATTCTTTACCTTTTTATGATATTCAATATAATTTTTAATATTATAATTTACTTATGTTAACACTTTTACCACATCCTAAATAATCTAAGACCCTTACAATCATTTAACTCCATGTAACATCTTATATATTTTTATGTTTTGTCATATATTTAATTTCTAACTATGTTGTAAACCTCTTAGGACATTATTATTGGTGCTTTATTATTGAATTGATTTTTATTATTACATGTGCTTAAAATAGTTAATAGTGTTTTTTATTTACCTATATTTTCCCTTTCCAGTGCTAATTATTCCTTCTTGTACTTTGATCTGGGATCATTTTATTCAATTTTGGAATTTTCTTTAGTAATTTTTATGGCACAGGGATATATTTTACACAGTTCATACTTTTCAGAGGGAGGTTAAGTCTGACAGCTACTTTGTCATGGCTGTGTAGAAATAACGGGTTCTCTTTTTGTTTTTAACTTGAAATTTGACTTTTCTCCTTGCCTGCTTTGAAAAAGCAGCTTTATAAAGATATAATTTGCATATGCTGAAATGTATCCATTTTAGGCGCCCAGTTTGATGCTTTAACAAACACTGGTTACTTCCACAATCGAGATAAAAACCTTTCCCATCACCACAATGGAATCCCTATGTCCCCTCTGCTGTTCTTCACCAGCCGGAGACCCAGATTCATCTGCTTTCTCTCTCTGTAGATGACATCTGCTTTTTTGGAGTTTCCAACAATGGAATCATACAGTACATACGCTCTTGTGACTGGCTTCTTTCACTCATCCTTCTTTTTCTCCCTCATCTGCGTACTACTTAGCACACACCTACACACATACACAACACATGTACACATAAAACCGGGCAAATGTGAGTAAGATCTGTGGATGAGATCAATGCCAATATCCTGGTTGTGATATTATGCTATAGTTTTACAAATTGTTGCCATTGGGGGAAACTGAACATACTTACGTAATGGATCTCTCCATTTTACTGTATACAATTTTACATGATTCTACAATTATTTCAATAGCCATTTCGACTAAAAAAATGACACCGATATTTATCTTATATATCACCATTAAACACTTAAATTACTTTCAACTTGGTTTTGTTTAACATATATTATTATAGAATTTTGAATCTTTCAGCATATTTCCACTTTGAAACTATTAATAGTTCTCTCCTTGGGCACTCATGCTTATCACAGTGTCCACTGGATGATGCTACACCTGTTTTTCCTCCATAGCAGATGAGGACCTTCATGAATACAGAGACTTTGTCAGTTCTTTGGGTGTATCTATTGCTTATCACGTAACATAACACTCAGTAAATGTCCTGTAACAGTTTGTGCTACTGTGAGTTAAGTAAAATAGTATGATGTAACAAGAAACTAGAAAGAATCCGAGTGAACCCAATGGCTAAGTAAGTTTGATCAAACTCATCCTCAGTTTTCTCCTTTGCAAATTGAGTAAGGTTCTAGACTAGGCTATATCAGTCTGGTTTATTGACATGAACACTAGTAATTGACCTCTTAAATAGATCACTGTTGCATGGTTTACATTGGTCATACCTTTATAGATAGTACAATTTTCTTCCCAGCATGGCCTCATAACTTGCTTAGAGCAAGATATACAACCTAGCATAGATGGGTTGCCTTGCTAAATGGTCTCTGGAAGGCAGGTGCTGCAAGTCTGAGGAGTCTGACAAGTGATCTCCAGTTCTAACAGATGCCTACCAGTTTCTCTTCTTCTCTTCTTGGTATGCTAGGCAGTGTTGACATTTATTGAACTAAGAGGATACCGGTGACATTTAAATTAAACATTTATTTTTAGAAAAACTACTTTATGCTATCAATATAGGTGTATATTTGACTGCTTTTGAGGTTCATGGCTCAAGTCTTACCTCCCAGATAGTGTCTAAAGTTCATTTTACACTTTAAGTCACACAAATGTGAACTACAGACAATATAATTACAGAGGTCTGGTTACTAGAGTCTGGTTCTAAAATTGGAAGATACTTTCAATATTTATTGGTAGTATATTTTTGTCTCTAAGATTATTTTCTTAATTTCACACATTTGCTATTTGTCTCTTGTTTATTCACAAAAATAATTTTAAGATTGCTGAAATTAGAACCTTTGCATTTAAGATAACAGTCAGGAGCTCTGTAAATATAGAACAACAATCTAGATAGTGGTATCTGTTACCAATTCAGTACAAATAGTGCATAAAGTACATAGATAGGCAAATATTTACTTTAAAAATCTTGGAAGTCAAAGTGAAAAAATTAAAGAGTTATAGAGTTTTCATTAACTCATAAATGTGAATAAAGTCATTCTTGAGAATCAAGTACCTTTGGTATGATATTGTATAACATAAAATTTCATCATATGGGTACTATATTATATAATGAATTGCAAATATTACATGTGATTTTTATCAGTATAATGGTTTGAAAATTGAGAGAGATTTTTAGATTGATTTAAATTGGCAAAATGAAATATAGGTGAATTGTACTGAAGAACAATTTTACAAAATATTTATCAGGGGATAGGAGTAACAACTTTTCAGATGATTTACTTGATAGAATAGAAAAGAGAAGAAGAAGCCATCATCCTTCCTCTTACACTATCACCTAAATGTCTACTTATTGGGATTCTGGCAAGCAATGCAGAGGGAAAAATTAAAAATGCATTAAATTTTAATGAAAAAATCAAGATTGGATACTTGAAATGTTCCTTACAAGTATAATGTTCATGTTGGTGGTTTAATTTAGTCCTAAAAAAATTTTAAAAAAGCTAGTCATATCTGGCCTTTCTTCATTATTTACGTTGGGTGAATACTGACTGACTTCTCACCTTGAGCAGAGCTCTCTTCACTTCCTTGTTCCTCAGGGTGTACACCACCGGGTTTAGAAGGGGTGTCAGCACCGTGTAGAAAACTGCCACAACCCCATCCACAGCATCCCGGGAGCCTGGCCTCAGGTAAATGAAAAGACCAGGGCCAAAGAAACAAAGGACCACAATGCAGTGGGAGGCGCAGGTCTGAAAGGCTCTGTGTCTCCCCTCTGAGGTGCGGATCTTCAGGATGGACCAGATGATGGACACATACGACAGCACTATCAGGAGAAAGCAGCCCGAGGCCACGACCCCAATGTTGACAAAGATCACCATCTCGTTCATGGAGGTGTCCGCACAGGCCAGCTTGAGGATGGGAGGGGCATCACAGAAGTAATGCTGGATCTGGTTGGGCCCACAGTAGGGCAAACGGAATGTCAGTGTGGTCTGGACAGCAGAGTGCAGAGAGCCACTGAGCCACGTGCTGGTGGCCAGGAGGGCACACGTCCTCCCACTCATCATGCTGGTGTACCTGAGTGGGTGACTGATGGCCAGGTAGCGGTCATAGGACATGACTGTGTAGAGGAAACACTCGGTGCTCCCCAGGAAGTGGAAGGAGTAGAGCTGGGCCACACAGCTGTGAAAGGAGATCGCCCTGCCTCCTGGGGACGCCAAGGTCATCAGCATTTTGGGCACGGTGACCGTGGAGAACCACATGTCAATGAAGGACAGGTTGGTCAGGAAGTAGTACATGGGGGTGTGGAGGTGGGAATCCACCGTGATCACCAGCAGGATGAGGAGGTTCCCCACCACGATGAGTACATAAATCACCAAGAAGAGTCCCAAGAGGGGGACATCCGGTGCTGGTGCACGGGGAAGCCCCATGAGGAAGAACATTGTGACCAGGCTCACGTTTGTCATTTTCCACGCCTTTTGTGTCTGTCCCTGTGGGAGTAGAGAGAGCACCCAGTATGTAATTGAAAACTGGACACCCATTTTCATGTGGCAACTGCATCATCCATGGTAGATATTTCTAGAGTTAAACTCAACTTTACTTGTAACAAAACTTATTTGGTAAAGATGATAGAATAATTTCATCATCATTCTCTCTCTCTCTCTCTCTCTCTCTCTCACACACACACAGAGGCACACACACAGATCTATGCAGTAGAAAGTCCTAGAAATCATTGTATTAATCTCTAGGTATATATCATAAATGACCACAAACTTAGCAGCACAAAGGAAATACAAATTTCCTTTCTTACAGTGTCTGTGTCCGGTGAGCTGGGTGTTCTTAAGGTTAAAATCAAGATGTCAGCTAAGTATGGAATATCATCTGAGGCTTGGGTTTCTCTGTCAACCCAATGGAGATTGTAGGCAGATTTCATTTCCTTGCAGTTTTAGGACTGAGTTATCTGTCTTTCTTGCTGGCTATTAGTAGGAATCCTCACTCCGAGCTTTATTTCTTTTAATAATATTTTTTATTATATTATGTTAGTCACCATACAGTACATCCCCGGTTTTTGATGTCAAGTTCCATGATTCATTACTTGCATATAACACCCAGTGCACCATGCAATACGTGCCCTCCTTACTACCCATCACCAGCCTATCCCATTCCCCCACCGCTCTCCCTGCTGAAGCCCTCAGTTTGTTTCCTAGAGTCCATAGTCTCTCATGGCACTCCCAGCTTTAGAGCCCACCCTCAAGTCCTAACCACCTGGCCATCTGATAACACAGCAGCTTACTTCTCTAAAGCCAGTAGGAGAACCTCTCCCCATTTGCTGTGATAAACATGTCACAGAATGCATCACGAGTGATAATCCACCAGAGTCACAAGTCTCACCCACACTCAAGGGGAGGTGATTTGGCAGGGAGTGTGCACGAGGGGGCAGCAATCGGGGGGTGGTGCTTTGGAATTCTATTTTCTCTCCAGAGTTCATGTAGGAACTTAATAAACCAAGAATTTAATTGTTGATAGCAATGCACACTTCAAATGTCTACAGTACACCTGAAAAATTTGGGGGGTTGTCATATATACTTGACACCGGTAATACTAGTTGAAATATTGTAAGTATTAAATAAGGTAAGAGATGTGATCTTTAATAAAGTGTTGGCTTCTTGGGAGCTGCTCAAGAAATCATAATGAATCATACAAAATTGTTGCCTTGTGAGACCGAAATGCCTATCTATCTATCTATCTATCTATCTATCTATCTATCTCCCAATCTATCTATAGAGGGGGGAAATGAGAGGAGAATAAATTCTCTTTGTGCTGTGAGACTTCTCAATTTCAAAGCTAGATCTTTGAGGAAGGTTTCATCACTGGTTTTGGGACTGATGTCTCATTACAACCACCACCTGCTTATAAAGGGAATTCCCTCAGAGGAGGTGAGAATCTCACCTCTATGATGTGAGACCAGGAATCTTCCATATCATTCAGAACACCAAACCGTGTACACTGCTGGTTCCATACTTCTCTTACACTAGTTTATCCTTCATGAGGCCCTAAGAACATAAAATTCATATGTGTTCTCCCACATCAATCCACTGGCAGCTTTCTAACATATAACCTTCCATCTTAAATATCTAGATATTTTTTATTTGGCCTTTTTAGAGATAATATCCATCCCTACATCTTCTACTTCTCATACTCATGAATTCAGGCAATGCCCTTATAACAGAAAACATCTCCGTCAAGTGTATGGCTCTTATTTAAGACCTACTACCTGAGACAGGAAGAACAGAACCAACACCAGAGGAAAGGATGTTGCCAGCTTGATATGAAGAAAAGTTGGGATTCTGTACAATGAAAAGCAAGACAGAATTAATGTTTTTTATTTATCCAACTTAGTGTTGCTTTCATGATCATTATTAATTTTTCTTTGAGGGAAGACTAGGAAACCAGCTCCACAATATGAGAGAAGCCAGGATCTCTGATCTCAGCAAAGCTTAGACAAAATGCATCCCGTGTCTAGACAATGTGGCTTGAGCTACATCTAAGCTATAATTTTCATGGGTGAAGGGGAATGGGAGGTTCAGGCTTCCAGACATGGAATGAATAAGCCATGGGAATGAAGGCCCCGCATTGGAAATACAGTCGATGGTATTGTCACAGCATTGTTTGGTGACAGATGGTGGCTGCACTTGTGGTGAGCAGAGCATAAAGTACAGAGAAGTTGGATCATTATGTTGTATACCTGAAAATAGTGTGACATTGTGTGTCAAATATACAAACACACAAAAACTCTTTAAGCTCTATTTTTCAAATAAGAGAGTAAATAACAGACAAAATTATTATAATCACCTATATGGATATCAGAATTCAAGAACTGGTACAAATGTATCTGAAGTTTCTACTTTACCAGCAGGATCCCATACCCAGAGTAACTTCACATTCAGATTAGATGAAATAGGAAACTTTTCATCAGGTGAATTGCAAGTAGCCTGAGATTTAAGGCAGGACTGTCGATTAGAGTTGTCAATGTTTCATCTGTGTGTCCCTGCTACAGCAATTTGGTCCTTATTTGTAGGTTTTTAATTAATACTTGTGTGAGGGGGTGGAGAGAAACAGGCAGACAGACAGAGGTGGGAGACAGAGACATAGACAGAGACAGTGACAATGTGAGACTTGATAATCCAATGTAGAAGGATGTCTAACAATGCCCAAGCATCTTATCTCTCTGTGGAAGCTCAGGAGGAAAAACAGGAAGACTAAGAGAAATCTACCATTTTGAGAACTCACCTTATAGTATATGATTAATTTCTGTATAAAACTCATCTATTTTTTTTCTTCCAATTTTTTACTATCATTGTCGAGGCAGTAGCCTGCAAGTTATTACTCAAAGAACAGACATACCTGTGATTCTTTGGTGCAAGTGGCTCATTCCTATCCAAGGACCCAACTAGTTGAAGTATAGGGAATGGAAATGAACATGGCTAGATGGGTCGGAACTTAACTTGATTTGGTGTCTCAGGGGATGGATTCCTCTTGGGTCTTCAGGTTCCCTTGATGAGCAGAAAAACAACAAGAGACTAACGAAAGGTTTTTAATAATCATGCTTATATTTCCCACTGTTTTGCTTTTTGAACCCTCCTGAGAAGATTTCATGTCTTTCTGAAACTAGTATCTACACCTAAGAGGAAGGAAGGAGGACCCAGTTATCCTTTTCCCTCAACAGTGATGCAGATAAACACACAACCCTGACTCTCAACTTAAAATCTTCCAGAACCCATAAATGGTCACCACCTGTTTCCATTCTCTATCTCAATGCCACTCTCTCATCCACCATCTTTTTAAAGTATGTTTAAAACATAAAAGTTTCTACCCTTTTTTGATTGTTTAGAGCTTTCGAGTGGCTTTTCTGAGGAAGTACCTAAGGATACATAACTATTTCCCAACTGTGTAAGTAATAGATTGCATTGCTATCATAACTTTTATGCTCTTATAAGCTTATGTAAACACTTGATGTATTAAAGTCATTCTTAATTTGTAAATAAGTTTTTCATGAACTTTACTGATTTCTTTGTTTTGAGGTCATAGTCTTTTGTTATTGATTTGTCAGGACTTTTACAGATTAAGGTAACTAATTCAAGTTACTAACATCAACATCTATTGCTGGCTGAATGGAGGAGAAACTTCTTCCCACATAGTGTTGGTACAAATCTGTATGGTTACAGCGCCTTCTTTAGGAAAGCAATACGACAGTAGTTATTTTTTTTTTAAGATTTTATTTATTTATTTGACAGAGAGAGAGACAGCCAGCAAGAGAGGGAACATAAGCAAGGGGAGTGGGAGAGGAAGAAGCAGGCTCCCAGTGGAGCAGGGAGCCCGATGCGGGGCTCGATCGCAGGACTCTGGGATCACGATCCGGAACTGAAGGCAGACGCTTAATGACTGAGCCACCCAGGTGCCCCCAATAGTAGTAATTGAGTTTAAGATCATGTACACTCTTAATTCCAGTAATTCCACTCCAGGAGTCTATTCATGATTGTAAAAGCACCAGGATATAGTGTCTTCATTCAAACATGTGTGTTGGTACATGGTTTCTAGTGGAAAAACAACGGAACCAAGTGAAAAACTCTAGAAAGAATAAATCATGGTGTTGTTACATCATGAAAACTTAAGCAGCTACTAAAAGATTGAATTACAACCACACCAGTTACCTCTGAAGGGTTTTCATGGGATATTTTCAAGGAGGAGGGGGAACATCATGTCCAGATGTGTGGTTAGCATTGTCTCATTTGTGTAAAGCAAATCATCACAAACTGTGTATTTCAGGGACATAGAGAAAGGAGTAGAAGGATATAAATGAGGTTATTAATCTGGAGTTGAGAAGTAGTGGTGTGAAAAAAGGACAAAATATCTTCAAAAGATGAGAATAATAATATAGCATATAAGATGTTGTCTAATTACTTATAATTTTATTCGTTATTGTATGCATAAAAAACCAGAAAAAAAGGGAATTATACATAGTTTAAGTAAAAAAGGAAGCTAAACAAAACTATATATTTCAGTTGAAACACATTTATTTCCCCACACACTCACACACATACAGACACACACACACACTCATGTAACAAACCCCTAGAAAAGCCAATCACTCAAACTTGGAAAAGGAAACAGGAACAGGCAGAATTATTGCAAATTTGTGCCTCATGAATATGTGATGGTGGTCCACTGACGTCTCCATGGAAGGCGCCAGTCCACAGCGGCTTATCATCACCCCAGCCATGAACCCCTGAACACACTGCGGGACGAGGTCACCCTGCCGTTCAAATCTCTGTGCTGTTAGTCCTGTCATGGCCGTCCCCTGAATCATCCTTTCTTGCACGTGCCTTTAATTGCCCTTGCTTCTGACCAAAGTCTAAGTCTAGATTCCGTGTCCACGTCCCATATTTGCTGGAGGGAATGGGAAAGCATCTGGTATTGCTGTCTCTATAGCAAAATGCAGCCCCACTGACAGGAAGAGGGTTTAAATGATACACAGCCAAAATATATGCACAAATAAGCTCTCCTACTCTCCTAGTTAAGGTGGTGCCACGAGATCTCCAGCACAGGTACAGAGCTGCACGCCGTGTGGTCCAGCAGACGCTCTCCAGGGACCTACATAGATCTTGTACATTTGCGTTTCCCGCCATGTATAAACATATCCTTAGCTGCTCTGCTTACATGTAGCAAAAAAAAAATGTTCCCAATTCAAGTGTTGTTTGGAAAGAGAAAATTGTGAAAGGAGGGAGGTGAAAAACATGCTTTATTCATAAAAGAGAACCACAGAGGTTAAAAAGAGAGAGAGAGAGATGAATAAACCACACCCATGAAAATCAGTGAGTCTCAAAGACATAATTCTTAGTTAAGAATACCTCTGTATGGGGGTGCCTGGGTGGCACAGCGGTTAAGCGTCTGCCTTCGGCTCAGGGCGTGATCCCGGCGTTCTGGGATCGAGCCCCACATTAGGCTCCTCCGCTATGAGCCTGCTTCTTCCTCTCCCACTCCCCCTGCTTGTGTTCCCTCTCTCACTGGCTGTCTCTATCTCTGTCAAATAAATAAAATCTTAAAAAAAAAAAAAAAAGAGTCATAACAAAACAAAACAGAACTTTAAAAAAACAAAAAAGAACACCTCTGTATGTTACATTAAAAAATAAAATAAAATGAAATGAAATAAAAATGGGCATCAAATGACCAACTCCTTTGAATGACATAAAGCAAAATGAGATAATGACAGTAAAAACAATATATATTTGGTTATACATACATAGGCATGTATATATGCATATGCATATATACATTTATGCACACATATAGTTAGCATAACGTTGCCAATAAATATTGCTTATGTTAAAAAAAGAATACTTCTGTATGATTCCATTTATATGAAGTTCAAAATTCGAATGAACACATATTTGGTAAATTAACAAAAGAAAATCAAGGAAAGGAGTAGGAGAAATTCCAGGATAGTTATTACCTCTCGTGGGGAGAGCAGAGAATGTCATAGAAGAAAAGGACAAAGATGCAACAGTGGTTCTGGTACCATTTTATTCTTAAATTGGATCATGGTTATGCATATTTTGTTTTATTAGTATTTACATATGTATATTATGTATGCATTATATACACATCTAATTTGTAACACTTTCAGAATACATAGGTGTACGTTCAATCTTTTGGATGTTGAAAGTTTTAATGTACACCTACGTATTTGGAAACTGCTAGAAATTAGATGTCCCCACCAGTTGGAGGTGCTGCTGTGCTGATGGCTGTGCTGGTATATTCTAGCAAGACCACGTCAAGAACTGGAGCTGACATTCATCACTACTTCATTATGCTTGCAACTCTCTGTCGTTCTGCACCTGGCATACTGCAGAGTTAAGTGGGAATGACCTCGAAATTTCCATCCTGAATCTTTAAATCTTTGATAATTGTCTTAATCTCTGTGAGCCTCCCCAAAGACACAAAAGATTTCATGACTCTTTTGTTGGAAGTAGGGAGCCCCAGGGCTTCCACGTGACCCTCTCTATCAAAACACTCCCTACTTACTCTACGGGCAGGAAGCCAATCTGGAGATTCCCTCAGTTGCTGAGAAGACCAATTGCAAGTCCCCACTCGTGAACTAGGAAATATTGCAGGGGAATTTGACATGCTGCTAAGGCAGACTTGGTTCGGAGCACGATTTATCACATGACAAAACTGAAGTTCGATAAATGCAATTGATCTGATTCTTTTTCTGTGTAGTTACTGCGTGGAATACAGGTCCACTTGCGGAAAGACAGGAAGAATATACACAGTTCAGGCTATGTTGTTACTACAGGGAATACCTGGTCTTTCCTTCTCCGAAGTGGCACCAACTCAGTGAACTGGCTCAATCAGGAATTGGGGAAGGACATTGACCTCCTTGGTGGCTTAGTTTGGGCCTCTGTTTATGATCCCTGGTGGGATTTTGTTATATTAATCAATAAGGAAAGACTTTTTGGGTTGGCAAGACTTTTTGCTCTTGGATTCATTTGGACTACTATATTCTCTGACCACTCACACTGATGGTCCCCCCCACCCTTGTCTGGGAGTTAAGACCCCTTACTTATGATCCTTAAAACACTGTAAAAATTAAAAGTTCATTTCAATTGCAATAATTCCAACCAGTATCCTTAGCTCTGTATCCGGTATCAATGTCATTCTTAGAGTCTTGTTAAAAGGAGTATGTTCTTGGCCCCTTCAGAGCATACGGTTTGCACGCGAGTCGGCTCGTTGCACGTGTATGATTAACCCACGTCCACATCGCCAGCTGGTCAAGTCATGGATTCCTTTCCCTGCATTCTTATTTAGCATAAGCCACTGTGGAGTCCAAGCATCCGTCAATCAATCAGTCAGGAAACAGTGTAAGGCTACTGTCTTCTGACCAAGCTAGCACAATACCTGCAGAACTTCTGGAAGGCTCTTAGTGGTAATTTCTCCAAACATATAAGGGCAGTCTTTTGTCCTTGGTCAAACTCTTTTGGAATTCATTTTCACCTGACTAAAACTAACGCGGGGAGGGTGGCTGTGGACGAGGGAGGGAGAAAGGACACGTGAGGCGTGCGACTGAGGAAAACTTCCTTCCTCTTAGAAGGAGAGGCCTTTTGGATTTCCAAGCAAGGCAAGAAGAGCCTCACCATGTGGAGCAGGAGGGGCTGATTTTTCTGGGTACGGAGACTCAGTGTGAGGTTGGGGAGTCAGGCACTGCCTCATGCAAATCCCCCCACCAGTTCCCATGCCATTTCTCAGAGCTCTGTTCTTTCTAACCATTCTCTAATCTTACATGAGAGCTCGAGCCAACTAGGCAGTTCATTGGATATTACAGTTAATAATCCACAAAGTATGTGGGTTTGGTCTTTGCTTTTTGCTATTTCAGCCCAGTCTCCCCAACAAAATAAGTCATTATTTTATCATCATAATAGAAGACCACTGGGTTTCAGTATGTTCTTTATCTGAACATTAGCAGATTGGAGGTTCTCAGACCCTCTCTGTAAATTGTTACTTACATTAGAATTTGTCACTCCGTCCCAGAGACCTTCCATGGCCCCATCCATAAAGAAAATCAAATAGGAAGCAAAGGGAGCTCTAGAGTAGAGAGACAGCCACTTGGGCTCCCTAATACAGAGAAAAGATCTCTCCTGACATTCCAAGGCCAAGGATCCACATCAGAATTTGGAACCAAAGCCCCAGTCTGTAATCAAGTATTACTTTGGCTGGTATTATTCGAGATAAATATTTATTCCCATCAGGATAGCACAGAACTTAAAAGCCCCCTGTCACAGGGGAATGAGGTGTTTGGCATCCTAAGTTCCTCCCACCTTCTTCTCCATATGTAGAATCCTCTCTCAGCAGAACCCTATATCTCACTTAAAATCTGTATCATGAGAAAGTATAGAAAAATTAGGAAATCATGTCCTTATAATGGGAAATGTACTGATAAACTAATGCTGACTTTAGATAATTTCTTTCGTGGAGAATGGCTCCGTCAGTAAATAGACCAAGTGCAAAGTTGGGTCTCACAACATGTTACATAAAAATTGCACACCAACAATGGTTCCAACGAAATCATTAAACATATTTAAAGACAAAAACTTTTTCAACAAATGTTTATTGGTCCATAGTTCGCCCAGCACTATTCCAGAACTACCCATTCCTCTATTCTCACAGATGGGGAATTCCTTACCACATATCTACATAGACTTGTAGGAGATTATATCCACTGTCTGCACAGTATAATCTTTCTCCTTTGAACTTCATCTCTTTAGAACTGGTTTTTGTTTTTTGTGTTTTGGTTTTTTTTTTTTTTTTTTTTTTTTTTTAGTGTAAAATGGGGATGTGCTCTGGATTATTTCTCTAAAGGGTCTCCCGCTCTAATTTAAGTGTGTTTGACTTTTAAGGGATTGCCAAAATTGCATACTCTACCTAGCCCGGTCTCTTGTTTGCATACTGGAAGATCAAGACATTCCTGCCTGAAACAGTGTTGCTTGTCCTAGGAATTTACTTTTGAGTCTGAGTGAAATTCAAAGGACGCTTTTAGGTAATTAACACACAGCATTCATGTAGCATCTTTGGCTTTGAAGTTCTTGCAAATTCCCTCCCCACACTTTTATGGCAGAAACAGATAAAGCAACTTTATCTCTAATTTACAGGTGAGAAAAGGAGGGCTGGTCCTTCCTGACTCCTGATCAAGTCTATGCTCTCAGCAGGATCCTATGCTTCAGGGACACTGCTAGCAACTGAGCAAACATCCTGGAATAGCCCTAGCTCACATTTTGCTGTTAACAAAGCCCACTGCATCTTATTTTCATGCAAGTTAATTGCCCCTGAAGGGTGAAGCAAAAGTGATGTCAACCCCGGGCCCCACCCCATGGGGACTCCAGGAAGGAAGAAGTTGCTTGCCAGAAAGTGAGACTCCAGAGCTCACACCCCAGGGACATTGCTGCCAACACTTTGAACAAGGCTACAAAGAGGAGGGATGCACCCAGAGAAGTGTGCAGAGAGACTACGGTGACGAACTCAAGCTGGGGCGTCTCAGAGAGCCCGGGGAACCTGTCCAGCTCAAAAAGGGCCTTCCACAAGAAACAGCAGAGAGCAAGAGACTGAAGCAAGCAGCAGGCCATGGCCTCATGGCAGAGTCACAGCCAGGTAGAGGCTGTCAGCAGACAAGACTCCAGAAGGCAGGCACAGGTGTAGTGATGGAAACCCTTCTGAGATACATACTTATGAGAGTATGTGAGAGGTATTGGGAACAGAGAGGACAGCCAAGATCTCCTAAAGCCTGTGCTTTACAAATACACGGTGGGGAGGGGAGGATTTTATGTTCTGCTCACCAAAGTCCTGTTTACCTTTCAGAGTTTTCTGACCCAGATGAGTTTCAGGGTCTAGCTTAAGCCTAGTTTAGGTCATCCAGGGTTTGAAATGGCCAGAGAATGCTAGTATACGGGTACTAATCTCCTTTTTCCCAGAACAGCACGTGGAGATGCTTCTTTTCCCGTCACATAGATGAGCACATCATATGTCAATAACATCATGTGATCCTGACTAAATTGTATACACCATGTACCTGGAGCAGTTTTAGTTTCTAATGGAGAAGGAAGGGTATTTTTTGGCTTTCCCAAGGGAGAAATTATAATTTCTGTGTAGAAAGAACAAGAAATTGTAAAAATGAATGAAGACAGAGAGAGCAGCGCAGTGGGGGGACAAAAGAGGAAAAGTACAGAACTAAAGAGAATTGGGGCTCACAGGAAAATTGACCTTCTACGTGTAAGAACTAAATGTAAAATGTGAATTGACATGGATGCAGGAGACGTTGTGATTTCTTTTTTGGGGTGGGAATCTACACCACCTCCTCTTTTCTCTCTCTCTCTCTCTCTCTCTCTCTCTCTCTCTCTCTGTTTGTTTGTTTTTTTTTTTAACAAAGGAGAAACTGAGACTAAGACTACTAAGAGATTTGTTCAAAATAATGTAACTAGTAGGTAATGATAGTCGGTATTGGAATTCTTATGATTTCAGGAGCTACCTTAAGACCTAAGTGATATTATCCTGGATTCGGTGTCTAGATCACAGTGACATCCAGACAGAGAGGAATGCATTTATTCAGTAGAATTTAAGAACCTTGCAAGGCAAGGGGCGCCTGGATGGTGAAGTCAGTTAAGCATCCAACTCTGGCTTTTGGCTCAGGTTGTGATCTCAGGGTCGTGGGATCAAGCCCAGTGTGGGGCTCTGTGCTCAGCATGGAGTCTTGCTTGGGTCTCTCTCTCCCTCTCCCCCTGCCTCTCCCTTCCACTCTCTCTCTTTCTTTCTCTAAAATAAATAAATACACCTTAAAAAAAAAAAAAAAAAGAATCTCCAGAGCAAGATATGCCACAAACATGGGATGAAAAGAAAATGAGAAAAAGTCCCTTTGGAGCTCACAGTCTAATGGGAGAAATCAGGTGCTCAGAAGGGTAAATTGCAGCATGCTTTGTAAGCCCATAGAAACATGAAGGACTGTGGAGGCTGCAATTGGGGGAAAGGGAGAAAAGGCTTTCCTTAGTAGATCACACATGAATGAGATATTGAAAGATGAGAAGAAAATTTTCAAGCATTGGCAGAACAAGGCCCTTCTAGATTAAAGGGACAGGTGTCTAAGGAGGCAGGAAAGAATGTCTGGCTACAGCACAGATTTGTGGGATGGAGCCCAGAGAGGTGTGGCTGGGGAAATAAGTTGACACCATATTACAAAGCTACTTTTTCTCTAGGCCATGCCAATAATTTTACACTTTGCCCTTGGCTGCAGTGGTGTTAAGGTTGGTAAGCAAGGAAATGTCTAGGAAATCTGGTCATGTCCCTGATTTCTACCTTTCCCTGTGGCTGATGCCAGTCACCAGTAGCCCCGGGACAGAAGGCTCTTTGTCATGCTGCTTCAAATTTGGGGACTCAGATCTGCTATGGGACAAGTCACAGGAAGCTACAGGTTCACTTCAGATCTCAGGCACAAATGCAATGACTGAATTTGCCTAATAATGAGGACCACTCCACATAGTTGATGGAAAATAATAGCTAATGTTGATTGAGTGCTACTATGGATTATGTAATTTTATTTAATCCTTACAACAATCCCATGAAATGGGCACAATGATTGTCCCCACTTATAGAATTAAGCAAGGAAAGGGGAAATGGCTTTTCCAAGTTTACCAACAAGTATAAGTGGAAGAGCTAGGATTCTTTTGGTAAATTTTAACGTGTGTTATGTGCTATTTTATACACTTGACATGTATTACCTCATTTAATTCTCACAGTTCTTTTTTTTATGATTTTATTTATTTGTTTGTCAGAGAGAGAGGGAGCACAAGCAGGGGGAGCAGCAGGCAGAGGGAGAAGCAGGCTCCCCACTGAGCAAGGAGCCTGATGTGGGATTCCATCCCAGGACCCTGGGATCATGACCTGAGCCGAAGGGAGTCCTTTAACCCACTGAGCCACCCAGGCATCCCTCAGAGCTAGGATTTTTCATTCTGGTCTGACCTCTGAGGCTATGCTCTTAAGATACAATACATGCTTCCTTAGTGGATGGATGGATGGATGGATGGATGGATGGATGGATGGATGAACTGACAGATAGATAGCACTATCCAGAAGCAGAGAGAAAGTGACAACAGGCGCCTTGTGGATGAGATTTTGTATTGTTTCACTACCTTGAAAGACTTAAAAATGGCATGTATATTTTTTTGGCATGTAAATTTTTGAGATGCAGTTAATGAAAATGATTATTTCTACCTACAACTTCATTCGATGTGTAGCCCAAACAATGCATGTTTAAAAATCTATGCTGATTTTTATTGGGCACACCTACATCAGGAAATATAATTTCAATTCTCATGTTGTTAAAAAATAAACAAGCTGTTACTTATCTCTCTGGTATAAAGATCAGAGATCAAAGTGAAGGGAAACAATGGAATAGCCATTTCTTCATGGATTGATTTAGGTTTTTTATGACTGTAATTCTTCCTGACATGAAAAGCTCTGTGCATGGTCTTTCCTTCAGTCTCCTGAATTACATACACATCACCTGTCACATAGGTTTTAACCTTGGACAAAATAATTGCTCCCTGGAATCAAGCAGAATCCCAAAATCAAGGTTGGACAGATGGATGGGGGTGAGGGGTTGGTTGGGGTGGAGGCGACAGAATGATTAAGAACAAGAGCTAGAGCATGATCTCTCTCTTTCTGAGATCCTTTTGTGTCCATGCTTGGGAATGACACAGAATATATGTTCCATGCCTAAAGAATTGAATGGGCCTTGAGCTTTCCCTTCTGCTACTTCTTCTGGCAGATGTGAACAGCAAGGAAATGCACAGTGGAAACCAGACTTCCGTGTCTCACTTCATTTTGGTGGGCCTGCACCACCCACCACAGCTGGGGGTGCCACTCTTCCTGGCTTTCCTTGTCATCTATGCCCTCACCGTCTCTGGCAATGGGCTCATCATCCTCACCGTCTTGGTGGACACCCGGCTCCACCGCCCCATGTACTGGTTCCTGTGTCATCTCTCTTTCTTGGACATGACCATCTCCTCTGCCATTGTCCCCAAGATGCTGGCTGGCTTTCTCTTGGATAGCAGGATTATCTCCTTTGGAGGTTGTGTAATCCAACTTTTTTCTTTCCATTTCTTGGGCTGTACTGAATGCTTCCTTTACACGCTCATGGCTTATGATCGTTTCCTGGCCATTTGTAAGCCTTTACATTATGCCGCCATTATGACCCGCAACGTCTGTAACTTCCTGGTTTTCGGCACCTGGCTGGGAGGCACCCTCCACTCACTTTTCCAAACAAGCTTCATATTCCGGCTGCCTTTCTGTGGTCCAAACCGGGTAGACTACTTCTTTTGTGACATTCCTGCCATGCTGCGTCTAGCCTGTGCTGACACCACCATCAATGAGCTGGTCACCTTTGTGGACATTGGGTTCCTGGTGCTCACCTGCTTTATGCTCATCCTCACTTCCTACGGGTATATAGTGGCTGCCATCCTGCGAATCCAGTCCGTCGATGGGCGTCGCAATGCCTTCTCCACCTGTGCCGCCCACCTGACCGTTGTCATTGTTTACTATGTGCCCTGCACCTTCATTTACCTTCGTCCTGGCTCTCAGGGACCCCTGGATGGAGTGGTCGCTGTCTTCTACACTGTCATCGCTCCCTTGCTCAACCCCATCATCTACACGCTCCGCAACAAAGAGATGAAGGCGGCATTGTGGAGGCTGGGAGGTCGCAAGGATGTGCAGCCTCACTGACTCATTCATCGCAAACATGCAGAAGACACTAAGGTTTAGGGCAACAGATGGGATACTGATAACGGGGGAGATTTAAGACAGAAAGCAAAGAAGGATCCATGCAGAGAGTAGAAGACTCCTAGGTGCACAGATGGAAACTCTGGAATGTTTCCTGCTTTCAACATGATATTTTCATATTTCTTCCTTCAAATCCAATGGGAATCAAGCAAAGCAACTCAGCAAGGATGGAAGCTTACAGAAAAGATCCAAGATGAGTAAAAATCCACATAAAAAATTTGTTTCTCTATAGCATCAATCTACATGTGTTTTTTTTAAGATTTTATTTATTTATTTGACAGAGAGAGAGAGAGCCAGTGAGAGAGGGAACACAAGCAGGGGGAGTGGGAGAAGAAGAAGCAGGCTCCCAGCGTAGGAATCTGATGTGGGGCTCGATCCCTGGACCCCGGGATCACGCCCTGAGCTGAAGGCAGACGCTTAATGACTGAGCCACCCAGGCGCCCCATACAAGTTTATTATTGCTGCTAATCCTTGAGCTGATTCCCATATTGCTTTTTATATGTTACAAATAACCTTCATGCAAAACAGGAACTTTGACCTCGACATCGATTATATAAAGTAGGTATTATTCCCATGTAGCTGTGGGAAACTGAAGTCAAGGGAGAGAGTGGCCCTTCCACTTCCTGTTCTCAGCCTTTTACTTTGGTAAAAATGGTTGATGAACTTGAACGTGAGGATGCAATTCCACCACACTGTGAGGGTGTTCATGTGCAGGCCATCACTACCTCACTAGTTCTAACCTCCTCAGGTTGCACAGGGCTCTGACTGGTAAACTGAGGGAGGTATGTCAAGGGTAAGCCCTCTTGCTCCACAATCATATACTAGATCCCCTGGTGTTTCCATGGATATCAGTGAAACAGATCCTATGAGGTGGTGGGAGAATGTATGTGCTACCACATTCTGGCATTTTCCCACAACTGTTGAGTATGAATGAGAAGCAGATGGGTTGGGGCATAGACCTGGTTGCAAGATGATGACCTGAAGCCTATCCTGTTGGTTTTCCTTGTGAGAATGTTCCCGGTAGCTCATGAAGGCCCTTCACTTCCAGGTTTTGGGATACGGGGTGCTAGAGATGCTTTTGTTATTTCAAGTGTCCATGGGTAAGTGCAACCTAAGAAGATTCACTGTATTCCCCCAAATCAATGCCGATTGTTAAAAACTATGATCATGAGTAAGAACTAGTTTCTACGGACCAGAAACTTTCTGAGATGAAATGCATAGGTCAGTGGCTTTTCTTGCTGTTATAATAGCAGAGATGCAACCCTTACGCATCTAAACATGCATGAGGAGGCAAGCCAGTGCAACTCAACAGCGATGTGTGCAGTAAGACCCAAAAACTATGACGTCGCCGTCTGTTCTAAATGAGTCTGTAGTCTTATGAGAAGGAAGTGCCTTTGTATCTGAGCATAGAGATAAAAGATCTGACTAGAAAATGGTGAAGAAACAATTGGTACAATTCAGTGTCCAATAAGTCCTGTCATAGTCCAGGAGAAGGAGACTGAGAGAGAGCATTAGGTCTAGAATCTGCAAAGCTGGCATCATGGGAAGTATGGGATAACCTATGGATTGAAGGTCTTGTAAAATCTGGTCAGTTAGAGGAAAGGAGTAGATAGAAGTTTTTGTGTGAGGCAAAAAAACAAAAACACCCTAAGGATATTCCTAGGAGAATGCTCTAGAAAAGTCTAATGAACCAGTTTAGGAGAAGCAGCCCTGGGGCTAGGAAAAGGCAGTTTACAAACTGTTTGGCACATATACAAAGGACAGTGTCATGGGCACCTCAACATCCCACAGGCCAAGAGGAGGCAGCAGTTGGTCAGTAAGCCTCCAGGGCCAGAGCAGACCACGGGCAAGTCAGAGGAAAGCAAACGTGAGGACCTCCTTTCCCATGAAGGCCAATGACCCATTATGCACAAAAAATGAAGGTTCACATCAAAAACTTAATTTGTTGGTCAACTTTTAACAGAGAAATATAAAATACATTTTAGCAATTTTTAAAAAAGACACCTAAAAACATAACACAACAAGCAACAAATTTTAGTCTCCGTCAGCAATTAAAAGAGCAGCAGAGCTGAGGAGTGAACCTAGGTCTGAGTCCAGAGTTTGAACTCTCCACTAGAAGGATCTACAGGGAGTAGTGTTTTCTCTGTTACTTCACCTCTAGGGAGGGCGTTTAGTTTTCAAGTGTGTTTTGAGGTTATCTAGCCTTGAGGGTGAGAAAAATAAAGCAGAGAGGAAAAGCACTAGCCTGAATGTTTCTCCAGTGTTAAAAATAGTAACTAAGAGCATAAGACTGTTTAGAGTTTGAATATTCAGTATGCTTTGGCTTCCTTCTAATTTTGGCTTCTTGTTTTAAAATTCAAATAACTCTCTGGCTTCATATTTTAAAACTTAAGTAATTGATCCAAGTAGGATTTTACATTAGAGAAAGAAGCAAATTGGAAAATTGTGTTAGCTTTCATTTCCCAAATGACTACCTAATTGTCACATTACCCTTATTAAATACTCGTCACACACACATGCTTAATATGCTACCTTCTAAATATACTAAATTCTTACATGTACTTGATCTTACTTCACAGTATCCTTTATATATACATACTGTATGTAGGCATATCTTTTATATATATGTGTGTGTATATAACGCACACACATAAAATACAAATTCCATTAATATGTCCATTAGCACAACCCTTTTGAACAGCTACATTTTAAAAATACTTTTAAATACCCAATAGGACTACTTTCCCATATTTTCTATTCATGGTTAGATTACTTCCAGCTATTTTTTATAGTTATTAAAGTGGATTTATAAATAATTTTATGTTATATATATTTTGTGTATTATAGTGTATTATATATTATAGTATTTAGAAATATATTGCTTTATATGTTTTGCTGTCATGATCTAATAGTCATTGTAAGTTACGTTTGTATATCTGTTCAGATCACTTATATAGTAATTTTTTAATTTTAATATTCAGCAAGAAATCTGATTTTGCTTATTTCTAAATTCCTAGAGGACATTTCAATTTATCCCTCTTTCACTTAGCCTCTCTAGGACTCATTTTCTTCATCTGTAAAATAAAGTTGAACAACATGATCTCTAAGCTACCTTTTATTTTGATATTCAAAATCTCTATAATTGTTCTATTCCCACTGTTTCCACGAAATGTTCTTAAAAATTGGTGTATACAGAAAATGTTCTTAACAGAGAGACAGGAAAAGAGGAATCATAGAAAAATAGCAAACTGGCAGCCACCAGCCAGATTTTTTTCATCCATCATTTATATGCCAGAAGTGATAAAATATAGAATGAACAATTTTATCAAAAATTTGCTTCTGTTGGCATTTATTGCATAGTTTGACTCTTTCATTGCATTCAAGGGGCAAAGATAGAGCTAACTGATGGAAGTGAGGTATCTTGATTTAATTGCATGTAAAGAATATTCTAACATATCTGAACTGTCCAATAGTGGAACAGGCATTTCTGTGAAGTAGTAATATTCTCATACCGAAAGGGTCATGGAGAAATCGGTGGGTTGGGTAATCAGTTCAGAAAAAGTGAGGATGTTGTGCTATGTCACATGTCCCAGGGCTGATGCCTACTGTTAACAGAACACTTGTCATGTATCATTATTTTAAAGGTGTGGAGTTGACATACTGAGCATGAGATGAGAAACTGAGCTGTCTTGCCAATAAGTGGTGATGATAAGATGTGAGCCCCAGTCCATCTAACTCCAAGGTTCATGCTCTTTCTACTGTGCTCTTTCAAAGATGCTTATGGAAAGCACAAAAACCCATAGCACAGGCCTTCTTCCTAGGGGGCTCTGACACCTGCACAGAGAAGAGGGAAGTAGTACCCTAAGCCAGTTTGGGAACGGGACCCCTGACACAATACACTGTCAGTGCCACTGGAGTTCACAGACGAGCCTGGACACTCTTAGCCAGAGAAGAAAAGGAGGAGAAGAAAAGCTCGATCTTAATCTCAAATAGTGGTTTAGATTCTTGCTTCTCAAAGGGCAACCCATGGAACAGCAGCATGGACATCTCGGGGGAGGAGTCAGAAAGGCAGAATCCCGGGCCCTGCTCCACACCTGGGGGATTAGGATCTATCTGAAGATTCTCAGGGGATTCAGGTGCACATTAAGCTCTAAGAAGCTTTGGAGATATTATCAGGTAAAAATGAAGGTTGATTTCTTCAAGATGGACAAGCAGAGTGAGGAGAACAAGAGGAAACTGATAAATTTAGGAGAGGGTGAAGAAATCTACTTGAAAAGGGAAGTGTACTGAACAGAGGACAGGTGGAGGAAAGAAGAATAAATGGACAATAATCCATCAGATTTTAGATAGTCTTGAACTGTGAAATGAAAATGTTATGGAGCCCAGGAAGGAAGTGTGTGAGGGTGGGGTGGCTCCCGTTTCTAGGGGGAGCAGTGAGACACACGGGGCTGGGATTTGCTCAGGCGGTGATGCGCAGGGCGGAGTGACTCAGTCAAAGAGAGAGTTGACAATTGAGGAGACCTCGTAGGGGACCATTTTTCTAATCATCCAGCTGGGATGAAATAAGAGAATAATGGTAAAGGTTGTAAATGCGGATGGAGCTACATTTCAGAACTAAAGCCTAGTTAGACTGAAACAAAAAAGAACACTTCAAACAGAACTTCGGTGTTGAGCTGACCCACTAAGAGACTGGAAAGGAGTTGCCATTCTGCTTATTCGGTGAACACGCAATCCCAAGTTGGGGGAAAATCTGTAGAGTTCGGACTACAGAGCTCACTCTGGATGTGTGCAAAATGGGACTATTATGTTCCTGTCAATGTAATAAAATGCAAACTCCAGGCAATAGTTTATATGAGTTTGATAAACTTTTCCATGCCTCCTAGAAATAAGGCCTTGCCCCTCACCATCTGCGGCTCTAAAAAGCTTTTAAAAAGCAGGATAGTAGAAGTCTGGAAGAAATCAAGTTTTGCAAGTTCTTCGGTAGCAGTTGGATTTCCCAGGCTCTCTTGAAGGTGATGCATGTACTCGGATAGGACATCAGCCCTTTCACCCCCTGGCTAGACCGTGAGTGCTGAATGCAAGGAGTTATTTCTCCACTGAGGGATCCATACTGAAAGGAAGCAGGCAACAATAAAATTCTTGTAAGGACCTGCAGAGTAATCTTACAAGTCTTTATATGTTCCATGAGGCCAACTGCACTTGGAGGTGACCTTGTAGGAAAAAGGAAATGCTAAAATACAAAAACTGGACTCAGATAAGTAGAAAGAGGGGCAACTAACCAACTACTCTCAGTGAAAAGATGACCCTGGGGACAAATGGTCCAACTCCAAGCAGGCAAATCACTTCCTCCCGAGCAGCACGCCCAGTATCACTGTGCCTGAGAATCTCTCTTCCTCATGCCTATGGGCTCTACAGCTCACCTTTCCCACGGAATGTCTTCTTGTATCACTGCTGTAGGGAAAGCATCTGTTTGCCTTTGCTCAACTATTTTGATCGCGTATCTAAAATATAAAAGACAAGTATTTCTAGGCTCTCAGGTGATACACATATAGCCCGATGCAGCATAAAGCACTGATAAGAGCAATTGGCTATTTACACGGAAGGAAAATGCTATGTTCAGGTATCAGAGTTGCCTTGAAAAGTTTTGATTGGGCTTCAGATGGTGGACTCTCCGTTGTTTAAGGGGAGAATGAAGAAAGCATCATATGGAAAAATTGAGAGTAGAGTGACAGCTATTTGTGTGACCAATTAATAGAAATGAAAATATATCAAATGTGAGTGTTGAAGTTATTAACTATAGTGATTGTAGAGAAAGTAGAAGGGTACATGGCCGAGCTATTTCAAAGAGGGCATGAAGTCATAGAATATTGGATGTAGAATTATAAACAGTGGCCAATCGGCGAGTAAATTATTCCGCAGTTATTCGAGCACATCTAGAATCCTCATAAAACCTTACAGCTTAAGTGTTTTTTAATCCAATTACATATGAGGAAAGTAAGTCTCAGAAACTTCAAGGGACTTCATAACAAGCTACTAGTCTTGCATGGAGCCTGGATTTGAACACAAGTCTACCTCTTTCCAGAACACCTACTCATTTCACTGCATCCTAGTGCCTTGGAGATCGTCAGCTACAATCCTTTCGTTACATGGGCTATCACCTCATTCAGAAGATTTCAAGTTGTGGTCTGCTTTTTTTTTTTAAAGATTGTATTTATTTATTTGTCAGAGAGAGAGAGAGAGAACACGCATGTGCACACAAGCAGAGGGAGCTGCAGACAGAGGGAGGAGCAGACTCCCCACTGAGCAGGGAGCCCAATGTGGTGCTGGACCCTGGGATCAGGACCTGATCCGAAGGCAGACGCTTAACCAACTGAGCCACCCAGGTGTCCTATGTTCTGCTTTTTTAAAAACAGATTTATTGGGATGCCTGGGTGACTCAGTTGGTTAAGCATTTTCTGCCTTTGGCTCAGGTCATGATCCCAGAGTCCTGGGATCAAGTCCTGCATGGGGCTCCTTGCTCAGTGGGGAGCCTGCTTCTACCGCTGGCTGCTTCGCCTGCTAGTGCGCGCTTTCTACTCTCTCTGACAAGTAAATAAATAAAATCTTTAAAAAAAAAATTTTTTTTAAACAGATTTATTGAAGGAAAATTACTCATTTTAAGCATACAGTTCATTTTTTTTAAGTTTACACAAGTTGTGCACTTTCTAATTTTAGCACATTTCTGTCACGTTAGGCCTATTTGCAGTGAGAACCTGCTCCCACCCACAGGCTCGGGCATTCCCTAAAATCTACTTTCTGCCTCTGTCCATTTCACATACTTGTCATCATACAATATATGATCTTTTCTCCTTTCACTTACATGGTTTTGAGGTTTATTCACACTCACAGTCGTGCTCTTTTTCAGGTTCATTGTTTTAATAACAGTTACTATCCACATATACAGCATAGCAGTACTTCATGCTTTTCACAGCTGAGTACTATTGCGTACTATGCACATATCATGTTTCATTCATCCTTTTACTGGTTGATGGGCTTCTGAATTGGCTCTCTATTTCAGCGATTACGAAGAGTACTGCCAAGAATATTTGTGTATGTTTTCATGAGAACATGTCTTCAGTTCTCTCATGTATATAACCAGGAGTGGAATTGTGTCATATGGTAACTCTGAATAACTTCTCGAAGAAACTCCAAACTGTTTTCCACAGTGGCTGCACCATTTTACATTCCCACCAACAAGGCATGAGGGTTCCAATTTCTCTACCATTCTTGCCAATGTTTGCCCTTGCTTGCTTGCTTTTTTTTTTTTTTTTTTTTTTGATACAAAAGGAGCCCAGACCATCTTGTTGTGCCAGGAAGTAAGAAAGTACATGAAAAAGATAGAGCGTGTCAATAAGACACAGGTGACAGAAGGAGCTCCAAATAACCAAAGCTAGTACCATTTGAATAACAAAATAAATAATTATCATATTGGATTATATTTAATCTCAGAATCAAATGTATATCCGTGAGTCCCTACCTATGTAAATAATTGAATAAATAAATAAGTGGGGAAGAAGAACCATTCCCTACAGATGTTCCTATTCATAATGCAGAAGATCAAGGGAAAATTTTCACAATCACCATTAGATAAACAATAAAATAATAATATTTTCAGGCAAAATACATGAATATATTCTAAAATCAGTGAGTGAAAATTTGACAGGATGTGGAATTTAAGCATATTCTCAAAGTATTTTCACCCCCCAAGACATGTCACATAACCAATAATAGGACATATACTCTGAAATGATGTCCTAGAAAGGATACAAAACCCCTTCTGTGGTATCCACAAGTACGTAGGCTCAATCTACTCAGGAGAAAGCATCATACATACCCAACCTGAGAGACGTTGTCTCAAATAATGGACCAGTACTCATCCAAACAGTAAAATCATTAACTACAATGAATGAATGAGAACTGTCACAGACTGGAGGAGACTGAGAGCTTGTGCTTGATTCTGGAATAGAAAAAGGACATTGAGGGACAACTGGTGACATTTCCATATAATCGGTAGTTGAGTTTATAGTCCGATACTATCAATTCTCTGATTTTTCTAATTTTACGATAGCTTATAAATTGTTAACATTAGGGGAAGTTGGCTCCAACTATAAGAGAACTCCGTTTTGTTTTTTTAAATTTTATTTGAATATAGTTGATACAATGTGTTACATTAGTTTCAGGTGTGCAATATAGTGATTCAACAAGTTCATCCATGACGCTATGGTCACAAGTGTAGCTACCATCTGTCAGCATACAACACCATTACCGTACCCCTGACTATATTCCCTATGCTGTGCCTTTTTTCCCATTACTTATTCATTTTTTTAACTTTGCTGGAAATTTAACATTTCAAAATAAATAGTTTTAAAAATGAGAGGGAATGTAAATACATTATTATGCTCATCCTTGAACAAACAGTCTCTTTCCATTTATTTAAATCGTGTCACTCAGCAGATTTTCCTTTTTTATATTTCTTTAACAGCTTATTAAAGTATACAATGCAACCATTAAATTAGCATATTTCAGTATACAATTCAATGATGGTTAGTAAATTTGCAAAGTTGAACAACTATTACCACAATCCAATTTTCGAACATTTCTATCGCTTCAGAAAGATCTGTCTGACCATTTGTGCTCATTCCCTGTCTCAGCCCCGTCCCAGGCATCCATTAATCCACCTTCTTTCTTTAAAGACTTGTCTTTACAGAACGTGTCATCAGGGGCACCTGGGTGGCTCAGTCGTTAAGCATCTACCTTCGGCTCAGGGCGTGATCCCAGGGTCCTGGGATCGAGCCCCACGTTGG
This sequence comes from Ursus americanus, assembly GCF_024610735.1. NCBI lineage: Eukaryota > Metazoa > Chordata > Mammalia > Carnivora > Ursidae > Ursus > Ursus americanus. The sequence continues at coordinate 45,308,156 of NC_142142.1, forward strand.
GGTCCCTGCTCTGCTGGGAGCCTGCTTCTTCCTCTCCCACTCCCCCTGCTTGTGTTCCCTCTCTCCCTGGCTGTCTCTCTCTTCATCAAATAAATAAATATATAAAATCTTAAAAGAAAAAAAAGATTTGTAGAGGAATTAATGTTCAAACTTAAGTACAGAGAGTAGATTTGTGAGAGATTAAATGAATTTCATTCATGTTCAAAACTGGACTGCAGTGAGGAGATCAGGGAGAGATTATGGCAAATTGCACAGAAGACGAGCCAAACAGCATCCCTAGATAAGAGAGATTTCTTTAAGGGGTTGTAGGAGATAAAGATTTTGTGATAATAATGGAAACAATGTATAGATAATTTTGAATATCAGATAGCGATGCAATTGTTGCCTTAGGCAGTGGGGAACAGTAAAGAGCAGAGATAAATCAAACAATGTTGCTCTAAGAAGACCTGAGGAAGAAGCTGAATACAGAACCATTTGATACATTCGGGATGTGAGTGAGAGTTGGGACATAAAACCATTGTGAAATTCTAGGTATAAAATATGGGGAGAGGGAGTTAAGATGGCGGAGGAGTAGGGGACCCCTTTTTCAGCCGGTCCCCTGAGTCGAGCTGGATAGGTACCAGACCAGCCTAAATAACCACGGAATCAGCCTGAGACGCAGGATGATGCATCTGGATCTCTACAAATGAACATCTCCAGCGCTGAGTATTGAGGTACGAAGAGGGGAGCTGTAAACCGTGCACGGATATCGGAAGATAAACGGAAGGGGGAGGGAGCCGCCGCGTTTGGGCGCCGGGAAGCGGCAGCCACCTGCACGGGGGAGCGGGGGACACACAGAGGGCACCCGCGAGAGAGCGGACTGAGACCGGTGAGCCGTGAACGCGCGCGCGCCACCAGGCATCTCCCGGAACACCGGAATCCCGGTGTGCTCACGGGATCCAGACTGAGACCGGGAACTCCCGGAGCGCGCGCGGGGCGGCTGGCGGCTGGCGGGCCACCTGCACGGGGGAGCGGGCGGACTCGCGGTCGGCACCCGCGAAACAGCAGACTGAGACCCTGAACCGGGTGCGCGCGCCACCAGGCTTCTCACGAAACTCCGGAATCGAGGTGTGCTCACCGGGCATAGACTGAGACCGGGAGACCCGGGAGCGCGCGGGGCGGCCGGTGGCTAGCGGCATTAGAAACACAAAGGACAGAGACGCGCGGGCCGGTGGCTGGCGGCATTAGAAACACAAAGGACAGAGACTGGGCGGCCGGTGGCTGGCGGCATTAGAAACACAAAGGACAGAGACGCGCCGGCCCTGGAAGTGAGGGCAGGGTCGCCGAGTTGGTGCGCACATCCCGGGACGCCGCAGGGTTGAGCAGCACCAACAGTAACAGAGTTAAAGTGGCCGGAACATCAGTGGAGAACGGGCCGCAATCCCTCTGTTCTGCGACAATGCAGCCTCTGCTGCTCTGACCCTCAGAAGAGGCATAGCCGGCCGCCAGGGAAAGCCGCCAGAGAACAAAAGCCTGGAAATATCGGCTCAGAGAGTGCCCATCCCCATCCTCCCTCGCAGGGGACACGGAGACTCTAACCAAACAGGGTTGCCTGAGTATCGGCGTGGCAGGCCCCTCCCCCAGAACACAGAAGGCAGGCTGAAAAATCAAGAAGCCCACAACCGGAGGCGCCTGGGTGGCGCCGTCATTGAGCGCCTGTCTTCGGCTTAGGGCGTGATCCCGGCGTTCCGGAAAGGAGTCCCTCATCGGGCTCCTCCGCTGGGAGCCTGCTTCTTCCTCTCTCACTCCCCTGCTTCTGTTTCGTTCTTGCTGACTGTCTGTCTCCCTCTCTCAGATAAGTAAATAAATAAAATCTTTAAAGAAGAAGCCCACATCTCTAAGATCCCTATAAAACAAGAGGCACGGCCTGGGACCCAGTCAATAATTTTGGGCTCTGGAAACCCCGCAACCTCTCTTCATCAGAATGACAAGAAGGAGAAGCCCCCCCCAGCAAAGAAAAGACAGTGAGTCAGGGGCCTCTGCCACAGAAGTAACGGATATGGATGTAACCAAATTATCAGAAATGGAATTCAGAGTAACAATGGTCAAGATAATGAGTAGACTTGAAAAAAGTATTCAGGAAAATATTACTGAGAATATACAATCCCTAAGGGCGGAAATGAGAGCGAATTTGACAGAAATTAAAAATTCTATGAGCCAAATGCAGGCAAAACTAGAGGCTCTGACGGCCAGGGTCACGGAAGCGGAGGAAAGGGTTAGTGAATTGGAGGATGGGTTAATAGAGGAAAAAATAAAATTAGAAGATGGTCTTAAAAAAATCCACGCCCACGAATGTTGGCTACGGGAGATTACTGACTCAACGAAACGATCCAATGTTAGAATCATCGGCATCCCCGAGGGGGTGGAGAAAAACAGAGGTCTAGAAGAGATATTTGAACAAATTGTAGCTGAAAACTTCCCTAATCTAGCAAGGGAAACAAAAATTCGTGTCCAAGAGGCAGAGAGGACCCCTCCCAAGCTCAACCATGACAGACCTACACCACGTCACGTCATAGTGCAATTCGCAAATATGAGATCCAAAGAAACAGTATTGAAAGCGGCCAGGGCAAAGAAATTTCTCACGTACCAAGGCAAAGGCATCAGAATTACATCAGACCTGTCTACACAGACCTGGAATGAGAGAAAGGGTTGGGGGAGCATTTTTAAAGCTCTTTCAGAGAAAAACATGCAGCCAAGGATCCTTTATCCAGCAAGGCTGTCATTCAGAATTGATGGAGAAATAAAGACATTTCAGAATCGACAGTCACTAGCCAATTTCGTAACCACGAAACCAGCCCTACAGGAGGTATTACGGGGGGTTCTATAAAAGTAAAAAGGCCCCAAGAGTGATACAAAACAGAAAGTCACAGCCAATACAAACAAAGACTTTACTGACAACATGGCAGAATTAAAAGCATATCTCTCAGTACTCAGCCTGAACATTAATGGTTTGAATTCTGGTTTCAAACGCCACAGGGTTGCAGATTGGATAAAAAGAAATGACCCATCCATTTGCTGTCTTCAAGAGACTCATTTCGAACCCAAAGATGCATTCAGACTGAGAGTAAGGGGATGGAGTACCATCTTTCACGCAAATGGACCTCAAAAGAAAGCTGGGGTAGCAATTCTCATATCAGATAAATTGGATTTTAAACTACAGACTATAGTTAGAGATGCAGAAGGGCACTATATTATTCTTAAAGGAAGTATTCAACAAGTGGATATGACAATTATAAATATATATGCCCCCAACAGGGGAGCAGCAAGATACACAAGCCAACTCTTAACCAGAATAAAGAGACATATAGATAAAAATACATTAATAGTAGGGGACCTCAACACTCCACTCTCAGAAATAGACAGAACACCCTGGCAAAAACTAAGCAAAGAATCAAAGGCTTTGAATGCCACACTCGACGAGTTGGACCTCTTAGATATATATAGAACACTACACCCCAGAACCAAAGAATACTCATTCTATTCTAATGCCCATGGAACATTTTCAAGAATAGACCATGTTCTGGGACACAAAACAGGTCTCAGCCGATACCAAAAGATTGAAATTATCCCCTGCATATTCTCAGACCACAACGCTCTGAAATTGGAACTCAACCACAAGGAAAAATTTGGAAGAAACTCAAACACTTGGAGACTAAGAACCATCCTGCTCAGGAATGACTCGATAAACCAGGAAATCAAAAATCAAATTAAACAATTTATGGAGACCAATGAGAATGAAAATACAACAGTCCAAAACCTATGGGATACTGCAAAGGCAGTCCTAAGGGGGAAATACATAGCCATCCAAGCCTCACTCAAAAGAATAGAAAAATCTAAAATGCAGTTTTTATATTCTCACCTCAAGAAGCTGGAACAGCAACAGAGGGACAGGCCTAATCCACGCACGAGGAAGCAGTTGACCAAAATTAGAGCTGAAATCAATCAAGCAGAAACCAGAAGTACAGTAGAGCAGATCAACAGGACTAGAAGCTGGTTCTTGGAGAGAATCAATAAAATTGACAGACCACTGGCAAGACTTATCCAAAAGAAAAGAGAAAGGACCCAGATTATTAAAATTATGAATGAAAAAGGAGAGGTCACGACGAACACCACTGAAATTGGAAGGATTATTAGAAATTTTTATCAACAGCTATATGCCAATAAACTAAGCAATCTGGAAGAGATGGAATCCTTCCTGGAAACCTATAAACTACCAAGATTGAAAAAGGAAGAAATTGATTTCTTAAACAGGCCAATTAATTATGAAGAAATTGAGTCAGTGATAAACAACCTTCCAAATAACAAAACTCCAGGCCCGGATGGTTTTCCTGGGGAATTCTACCAAACATTCAAAGAGGAAATAATACCTATTCTCCTAAAGCTATTTCAAAAAATAGAAACAGAAGGAAAGCTACCAAACTCATTCTATGAGGCCAATATTACCTTGATCCCCAAACCAGGCAAAGACCCCCTCAAAAAGGAGAATTACAGACCGATTTCCCTAATGAATATGGACGCCAAAATCCTCAACAAGATACTTGCTAATAGAATCCAACAGTTCATTAAAAGGATTATCCACCACGATCAAGTGGGATTCATACCTGGGATGCAAGCGTGGTTCAATATTCGCAAATCAATCAGCGTGATACATCATATCAACAAGAAAAGACTCAAGAACCATATGATCCTCTCAATTGATGCCGAAAAAGCATTTGACAAAATACAGCATCCTTTCCTGATTAAAACCCTTCAGAGTGTAGGAATAGAAGGTACATTTCTCAATCTCATAAAAGCCATCTATGAAAAGCCTACTGCAAATATTATTCTCAATGGGGAAAAGCTGGAAGCCTTTCCCTTAAGATCAGGAACACGACAAGGATGCCCACTCTCGCCACTATTATTCAACATAGTACTAGAAGTCCTTGCAACAGCAATCAGACAACAAAAAGGGATCAAAGGTATTCAAATCGGCAAAGAAGAAGTCAAAATGTCTCTCTTCGCAGACGACATGATACTCTATATGGAAAACCCAAAAGAAGCCACTCCCAAACTATTAGAAGTTATAGAGCAATTCAGTAACGTGGCGGGATACAAAATCAATGCTCAGAAATCAGTTGCATTTCTGTACACGAATAACGAGAACGAAGAAAGAGAAATCAGGGAATCCATCCCATTTACAATAGCACCAAAAACCATACGTTACCTTGGAATTAACTTAACCAGAGACGTAAAGGACCTTTATTCTAGAAACTATAAATCACTCTTAAAAGACATTGAGGAAGACATAAAAAGATGGAAAGATATTCCATGCTCATGGATCGGAAGAATTAACATAGTTAAAATGTCCATGCTACCCAGAGCAATCTACACTTTCAATGCTATCCCGATCAAAATACCGAGAACGTTTTTCAAAGAACTGGAACAAATAGTCCTTAAATTTGTATGGAACCAGAAAAGACCCCGAATCTCCAAGGAACTGTTGAAAAGGAAAAACAAAGCTGGGGGTATCACAATGCCGGACTTCGAGCTGTACTACAAAGCTGTGATCACAAAGACAGCATGGTACTGGCACAAAAACAGACACATAGACCAATGGAACAGAATAGAGAGCCCAGAAATGGACCCTCAGCTCTTTGGGCAACTAATATTTGATAAAGCAGGAAAAAACATCTGGTGGGAAAAAGACAGTCTCTTCAATAAATGGTGCTGGGAAAATTGGACAGCTACATGCAAAAGAATGAAACTTGACCACTATCTCACACCATACACAAAAATAAACTCCAAATGGATGAAAGACCTCGATGTGAGACAGGAATCCATCAAAATTCTAGAGGAGAACATAGGCAGCAACCTCTACGACATCAGCCAAAGCAACCTTTTTCATGACACATCCCCAAAGGCAAGAGAAACAAAAGATAAAATGAATTTATGGGACTTCATCAAGATTAAAAGTTTCTGCACAGCCAAGGAAACAGTCAGAAAAACTAAGAGGCAGCCCACGGAATGGGAGAATATATTTGCAAATGACACTACAGATAAAGGACTGGTATCCAAGATCTACAAAGAACTTCTCAAACTCAATACACGAGAAACAAATAAACAAATCAAAAAATGGGCAGAAGATATGAACAGACACTTTTCCAATGAAGACATACAAATGGCTAACAGACACATGAAAAAATGTTCAAAATCATTAGCCATCAAGGAAATTCAAATCAAAACCACACTGAGATACCACCTTACGCCAGTTAGAATGGCAAAAATAGACAAGGCAAGAAACAACAATTGTTGGAGAGGATGTGGAGAAAGGGGATCCCTCCTACATTGTTGGTGGGAATGCAAGTTGGTACAGCCACTCTGGAAAACCGTGTGGAGGTCCCTTAAAAAGTTAAAAATTGAGCTACCCTATGATCCAGCCATTGCGCTACTGGGTGTTTACCCCAAAGATACAGACGTAGTGAAGAGAAGGGCCATATGCACCCCAATGTTCATAGCAGCAATGTCCACAATAGCTAAATCGTGGAAGGAGCCGAGATGCCCTGCAACAGATGACTGGATTAAGAAGTTGTGGTCCATATATACAATGGAATATTACTCAGCAATCAGAAAGAATGAGTTCTCAACATTTGCTACAACATGGACGGCACTGGAGGAGATAATGCTTAGTGAAATAAGTCAAGCAGAGAAAGACAACTATCATATGATTTCTCTCATCTATGGAACATAAGAACTAGAATGATCAGTAGGGGAAGAAAGGGATAAAGGAAGGGGGGGTAATCAGAAGGGGGAATGAAACATGAAAGACTATGGACTATGAGAAACAAACTGAGGGCTACAGAGGGGAGGGGGGTGGGGGAATGGGATAGACCGGTGATGGGTAGTAAGGAGGGCACATATTGCATGGTGCACTGGGTGTTATACACAACTAATGAATCATCGAGCCTTACATCGAAAACCGGGGATGTACTGTATGGTGACTAACATAATATAATAAAAAATCATTATTAATTAAAAAAAAAAAAAAAAAAAAAAAAAAAATATGCACATGTAAGGGTAGGTCCATGGGAATTGAAGATACAATAGAAATCAGGAGTTTACCTTTTTTAAAGATTGATTGATTGATTTGAGAGAGATTGCGAGAGCACAGGGGGCAGAGGGAGAGGGACAAGCAGACTCCCCACTGAGCAGTCCTAGGACCCTGGGACCATGACCTGAGCTGACTGAGCTACCCAGGTGCCCCTAGAAATCAGGAGTTTAAAGAAAATTTTCATAAAATGCAACATCTAATAAGGTTTAGGAGATAAAGGATGGAAACAATCGAAGAAAACTCTTAGATTATCAATTCCGACTCAACAATAAAAGCACAGGAAAACATTTCCCAAAAGATTTATAGGAAGAGCAAGAAATGTACTTAACATTTTGTCCTTCTAATTATTCACTCAATTCTCTAAGGCTTCATTGTCAAACACTTGAGAGTTGGCTAAGGGGGGCTGTTAATTCCAAAGAACTCCCTCTGGGTGAGGAATGGATGGAACTGCTGGGTTCCTGGCTGACGTAATAGCACCCCAACTCTGGGCAAGTATCCCCCAAAGATGGGATACAACTCCCTAGTGTCACGTGGCAATAAGAGCTGGCTTATCCACATCTGCAGTCTGGCAGAGTAAATTAGGACAGTGAAGGCATCACAATTCTGAAATATTTGCAAAAAAAGACATGGTCAATGAGAGTAAGATTTACAATCCATATTTATATTGCTGTTATTTAGGGAATGCATTTCTCCAAGTAATTGATACAGCCCTTTATGTGCCTCAAAGGATTGTGCGGATCCCCCCTATTGAAAGATCCATTTTTGAAATAACAGCAAGAAAACACTGGAACAGGTCAAAAGAGTGAAATGAAACTGTGTAGCTTTCTCTCATTTATGGGGCAAGACCAACCCAGCGTAGCCCAATGGCTAATGACATTTCAGCGAAGAGGAATGGCTGCTTATTATGCTTGTTGATGTCAGTTTTGTTACAAAGGGGATAACTAACCACTTTTCGTGGGAAAAGATGCCCATGGAGACAGAAGACCCCAACCAGACTGTGGTGAGCCACTTCCTTCTGGAGGGCCTGATGTACACAGCTGAACATCCCAGCCTCTTCTTCCTCCTCTTCCTCCTCATCTACAGCATCACCTTGACCGGGAATCTCCTCATCCTCGTAACTGTGGGCTCTGACCCTCACCTCTGCTCCCCTATGTACCACTTCCTGGGGCACCTCTCCTTCCTGGATGCCTGTTTGTCTACAGTGACAGCGCCCAAGGTCATGGCAGGCTTGCTCACCGTGGATGGGAAGGTGATTTCCTTCGAGGGCTGTGCCCTGCAGCTCTACTGCTTCCACTTCCTGGCCAGCACTGAGTGCTTCCTGTACACGGTCATGGCCTATGACCGCTACCTAGCTATCTGCCAACCCCTACGCTACCCAGTGGCCATGAACAGACGGATGTGTGCTGGGCTGGCTGGACTCACTTGGGCCGTAGGTGCTCTGCACTCTGCAATCCACACCTCCCTCACCTTCCGCCTGCTCTTCTGCGGTCCTCACCGCATCGCCTACTTCTTCTGTGACATCCCCCCGGTGCTGAAGCTGGCCTGCGCAGACACCACCGTTAATGAGCTTGTCATGCTGGCCAACATTGGCATCGTGGCGGCGGGTTGCCTGGTCCTCATCGTCGTATCCTACGTCTTTATCGTCGCGGCGGTGCTGCGGATCCGCACGGCCCAGGGCCGGCGGCGTGCCTTCTCCACCTGCACCTCGCACCTCACAGTGGTACTGCTGTACTACGTGCCACCTGTCTGCATCTACCTGCAGCCTCGCTCCGGGGGGGCAGGAGCTGGGGCCCCCGCTGTCTTCTACACAATCGTCACTCCCATGCTCAACCCTTTCATCTACACTCTGCGGAACAAGGAGGTCAAGCGGGCTCTGCAAAGACTTCTGGGTCGAGGCTCGCAAGAGTCTCCAGCAGGCAGCCCGCCCCCCTGACCTGTGCCGGGACTCTTCATGGGCCTGCCAAGAAAACAACTATCCCCATAGCAAAATGAGGAGGGAAAATCGTTCAAGGGGGCATCAGCGCAATGGAGCTTCCACTTGGCCATGAACTTTTCTCCCTCCCTTCGGCCAAGTGACATCTCTCATGGTCTCAGTCACAAACTCCTCATCTATGAAATGGAGGGACTGCTTAGGTGATGTCTGAGAGCACCTTCGAGATCCAACTTCCATGGCTCGAAGGTATGTGAAATGCTGTTCTTATCCTCACTTGTTTTAGTAAATGATTCTTTTATATTTCATATGCAAAAATTTGATTAACTAGATAACATATTAAAGAATACTGATAACAGAAATGTAATGAACAAATAATAAATGAAGTTTTACCTCTGTATCACCTAGCTTAAGAGGACAAACCACATTTTTAAGATGATAAAATACAACTGCAAGGAGAAAAGTGACTTACTCAAGGTGACTTAGTAAGCGTCATTATCTTTACCTTCCCATTCAAGATGGTATGTAACGAAGTAGTAGAAATAACACAGACAGTGACGTCAGAGCCACCAGTAGTCTAATGCTGATCCCACCAGTCAGTGAACATAGAATCTTGTGCAAATTCTATAATACTTGGTGTCTCAATGTCTTCTTTTTTTTTTTTTTTTTAAGATTTTATTTATTTATTCGACAGAGACAGAGACAGCCAGCGAGAGAGGGAACACAAGCAGGGGGAGTGGAAGAGGAAGAAGCAGGCTCATAGCGGAGGAGCCTGATGTGGGGCTCGATCCCAGAATGCTGGGATCACGCCCTGAGCCGAAGGCAGACACTTAACCGCTGTGCCACCCAGGCGCCCCTCAATGTCTTCTATTAATAGGTTAAAAATAACTGCTTTGTAGGGTTTTATGAGGACTAAATGATATAATTACGTTAAGTGCCTTGTGCAAAATAAATGTTCCCTTTTCTTACCAAGCCTGCTAAGGATGTCAAAGAGAGCTTATTATACAAACTAAGGTTCAAAGTATCTCTGAAGAATTGGCAGGGTTTTGATATCTTCATTGAACACGGAGGAAGCAACACAAAAAAATATATATTTCTAGACTCCAAGGTAACAAATAATAACTCGAGGCTTTAGTTAAAGCAGCTGCCATATAAGTGGGTGGAGCCGTGCTGTGTTCAAAAAAGTCTGTGAATGACCTGGAAGGACTCTGTGGACTGAAAAAGGGCCTTGAATGTCAGACTAAAGAATTTGGATTATGCACCAAATATTCTGCCTCTTCATTTCTCCTGTTCTTCTCTAGGAAGAAGAAGCAGCCACATTTGTAAATGCTAAAACATGGGATACGTAAGAAGAGAGAGGAAAAGAGACAAATGGTAGAATGACCAGTTAATAGACCATTATAACCTCCTAGACATGAGAGAAACAGTGTCAAACTTGGGTGATACCGTTGGAGATGGAGAGACATTTTAGGGAATTATGGTAGAGGTGTTGGAAAGGGAACAAATTGAAAGAATGTTAGAATTGGAACAGTAACCATGGTCATTTTGAGCGCACATGTATACAAGGCGCTGTGCTCGTTACTCTATAGTATTCCTCCTTAGAACTATATTTTAAGACAATGTTATTAATCATATTATACAGACAAGGAAACTGAGACTGAAGGAGGTAACATAACTTTTCCAAGGTCATGCAATCAGTAACAGTTGAAGCCATGATTTCAACTCACATCTGTATGGCTTCAGAGACCGCACATTTCGATTATACCAGAATACCCTAGAGAGAATTGAATCTAGCCTTCACTGTTTATGAACTCCCAATTATATTAGAGGTCTCAAGATCATGTTAGACTTGAACCAGGGGCAGTCCTTTTAGAGATAAAGATTCTCTGACCTTTAAATAGTGCTTCATCCTCCATAAAGGCGGGATCTGAACCTGGCATTTCTGGAAGGGAAAAAACACATCGAAAAAAGAAGGAAATGCATTGAAGGTGCAGAACTCAAGCCAAAATTCAGAGCTAATCTCCTTTGTCCTAGTATCTCAGAATTACTGATTTATCTGTAGGAAGGCCAGAAGGAACCCAGAGAAGATGATTATTCCCACAGTGTAGGTTTTAAGCACAGGTAGAATATAGGGAGGGCCAAACAGAGAATGGGAGGCAGAGCTAAAAATAAATTGTCCTGTCCTAAAGCATTCCGCTATCTTGTCAAATGGCTGCTTTGTTGAAATAATAGGATATCTTACAAAAAACTGTGCCTATGCCATTCTAGTCCCTTCTTCTCAACTTTGACCCTAATCCTTCTATACCTGTCTACCCAGTAAGAATCCTTTACTCTCTCAAACTCTGCTCCTCCATCGTCATATCTGACCTGGTCAGCATGGATTCTTCATGACATTGATTTATTATAGTTTTCACAATGGCACTAAAGCTATCCTGTCTTACATAGTTATTGAATGTGTCATGTGCATAACTGGATTATAAGAACTTTAAGAGCACAGACCCCTTATACCTCACATATGTCCCAACCAAAGGTTAACTCTATAAAATATCTGTTCAACTCAATATTCAAGATCTGAAAATCAAACAAGACACTATCCGTTCTTCACAATAAAGGTATCAAGTCAGAAAATTGGTTTTTCATCCAGTGGGGAAAAGAGACAAATTGTTTCTCCGGATTATTTTCTCCTTTTAGATATTTTGATCTTTAGGTTTGATTTTTAAATTTTGGGGACTTGGTGTATTTATAATATTACAGGTTCACTTGAAATTTAAGGGAAACAGACAAGAGGATTACTGAGTATTAATTAAGATGAAAACAGCACTTAACAAAAGGAAGACAACTGCATAGGGCTATCATTTTCTCAGCCTCCCAGCAATGCTAATAGGGCATAGACTGATAGCCTCTTTTTGATGAATATGGCAAAGAGATGGGAAACAAAAGCATTATTTAGGTGGGATAACTTGCAGAGAAGAACATGTTACAAGAGTGACTGAGCATCCTTACTATTGGTCATCTATGGCGTGGAGCTCCTGAGGGAGGAGTTCACCACTACTCCTGAAGGTAGAGAGAGTGTGCAAAGGAAATCGTGAACCGTGTGATCAGGCGGACTAACCAACCTCATCAAATGAAGGACTTCCGTGGCAGCAAAGGCATTCAAACAATGAATATGCAAGTGATATATGATTTCAATAATACTGTTGTTTTAATAATATGAAAATCTGTAAAACATATACTTGTGTCCCCCTCACCAGCAATGCTAGAATTTAATAAAATAACATTTCTTTGAATGTATTTTGTTACTTCGTTTTTATTGCCAAGTTTATATCCACTTTCCATTTTAATGATTGCTAACAGTTGTGCTATGTAAATTAGGGTAAATATCTGAAAACATTAAAACTGGGGGAGCACAGACTTAGAGCACATGACAAGGTAAGGTTTCCCCAGAATGTTGTAGAAATGTGTAAGCTTAGGAGTCAGATGTTCAAGAACCACTTTTACCACTCTTTAATTAAGGGAGGTTCACGTTGAAATAAGGATTCCCCCAAGTTTGATTAAGAGTCCTTGAATTTAGGGTGCCTGGGTGGCTCAGTTGGTTAAGTGTCTGTCTTCGGCTCAGGTTATGATCCCAGAATCCTGGGATCGAGTCCCGCATCAGGCTCTCTGCTCAGTGGAGAGTTGGCTTCTCCCTCTGCCCCTCCCTCCTCCGCTCATGCTCTCTCTTTCTCTCACAAAAATAAATAAATAAAACCTTAAAAAGAAAAGAGTCCTTGAACTTAGATCATTCTCCCTCCCTCTCTCTCTTTCTCTCTCTCTCTCAGTGTCTCTATTTCTCCCCTGAGCCCCTCAACAAAGTTTTACTAAATTCTAAGATATTGAGGCAGATTGTATTTTCCAAAGATGACCACAACAGTATCATCCATTCCAAACCTTCTTCTTGAAAAGAGATGATGACACTTTTCCATCAAGAGGTAGGGGGTCCGTTCCCCACCGCTTCTGAATTTGGAAGATGCTAGGTGACTTCTCCAGCTGGATAACTATAGGCAATGCTCCCTCACCCTGGTTCTCGAAGGCACTTACTCTTGGAACTACTCACCATGGTCTGACAATGGGCTGTCTGCCCATGGGCCATGGGAAGAGGACCACATGAAGAGGTGTTGAGGCCCAGGACCCTCAACAGCTAAGTTATCAGAGACAACAGGGAGTATGGGCTTACCAAACACAGGACAGAGCCATCTAGCCTCAGGCTGCCCCAGGGAATATGAAGTGAAGAAGAGATGAGCCTTTCTCACCACACCTGGCACAAATTCCAGACTTGTGACTAAATCAATAATTGTTGTTTTAAGACACTAAATGTTGGGATGTTTTGTTACATAGCAAAAGATTAACAGAACACAATCTGTGCACGGTCACTGCTATTAACATATACACACAGACATGAGTATAACATCATCCCCAGGTATCCCTCAGGAACCATTGGCTATATATACTTCCAAGTAATTAACCTATTGTTCTTTATATTCTGTTCCCTCATACATCTTATAATAATAGAAGAAATAATAGAACAAACTAATTCCAAAGTTAGCAGAAGGAAGGATATAATAAAGATTAGAGTAGAAATAAATGAAATAGAAAACAGGGAAAAAATAGAAAAAAAATCAACAAAAGTAAGAGTTGGTTTTTTGAAAAGATAAACAAAATTGACAAACCTCTAGCTAGACTAAGGGGAAAAAGAGAGAGAAAACTCAAAGAAAGAAAATCAGAAATAAAATAAAAGACTTTACAACTGATGGCCAGAAATTAAAAAGATCATGAGACACTATTATGAACAAATATAGACCAGCAAATTTTGCAACACAGAATAAATGGATAATTTCCAGGAAACATAAAACTTACCAAGACTGAATCATGAAGAAATAGAAAGTCTGAATAGATCTATTAACAAATATGCAGGTTAAATAAGTATTCAAAAACCTCCCAACAAAGAAAAGCCCAGGACCAGAAAGCTTCACAGATGAATTCTACCAAATATTTATAGGAGAATTAATACCAATCTTTCTTAAACTCTTGGGTAAGTCAATGGCAGATGGTGAGAATCAGGTATCTTACTGTGAGGATTGGCAGCTTACAAACAAGCAAGGAGAGAAAGCAGGTGGTACTGGAGTAGAATTGGAGTCATCAGTATGGACTCACGTTTAACTGAATATAGCCACAGATGACTGCCTATGGACATATTTATAGATGTGTGTAGATACATATATTTCCTTGTTCTGTCCACTTAGAGAGCCTAGAAGCAATGATACCCTAGTAGCAGCAAGTACATCTTGTGCTCAGGTATTGGTTTCTAATGATGTTCTGCAATAAAAGAAACGGGCTGGAAAGATGAGCCTGTAGCACCCTGTGGTTCCAGAAAGCAAAGAAGTGCTGAGCTACACACACACACACAGATATGGTTCTGTCGAAGAAACACAAGAGCTGGGACACCTGCGTGGCTCAGTGGCTTGAGTGTATGACTCTTGATTTTGGCTCAGGTCATGATCAGGTCATGGGATGGAGCCCCACATCAGGCTCCTAGCTCAGCAGGGAGCCCGCTTGGGATTCTCTCTCCCTCTGCCCTTTCCCCCTCAAATAAATAAATAAATCTTTAAAAAAAATAAAAAGAGACACAAGAGCTCATTGAAAGGGTTCTCAATAGCCAAAACTTGAATAATTTGAGCAACAGAATCAATAAAGCAGTAATGGATTACAATTTAAAATATAAAATAAATGTCCATCAGTCCATGGTGATATAAATGAATGATTGAATAAATAGATAAATAAATAAATAAAATGGACAAATCCCTGTTGCAGAAGCCCGAAGAAAATAGAAAAAAAGAAATAATAAAGATAAGAGCAAAAATATATAAACTATAGATAATATTTGTAATCCACATACCCAACAAAGGACCTCCTGGAATGTATCTAGAATGTATTTTTAAAAAGAAAAAGAAAGAACTCTCAAAACTCAATGGTAAAAACAACAAGAACAATGAAACATTCCTATTAGAAAATGGGCAAAAGATATGAAAGAGACAGGTCACTGAAGAGGCCATACACCTGCCAAATAAGCACATGAAAATATGTTCAGCATCATCAGGAATGAGGGTAATAAAAATTAAAACCACAATGAGATATTTCACATTCATCAGAATGACCAAAATAAAATACAGTGACAATACGAAATGATGGCACGGATGTGGAGAAGCTCAACCATTCATTTATTACTGGAGGGAATGTAAAATGGTACCACGGCCACTCTGTTAACTAATTACAATTTAAATAAAAACTTGAACCAAACAAAAAAGAGACATAGTAGCTAAAATTTTCTCAAAATCAGAGGAAGACAGAGTCAAGAGCTGTGCAAACCTTAGAATACACCCAAAGAAATCCATGTCATGGCTCATCATAGTCAACTTCTGAAAATTAAAAAAAAAAAACAAAATTTTCTGTGAAGGTAGAGAGAAGTGACAACCTACAGAGATACAATGATTAAGATGATAGCAGATTCCCCATCTGAAATAGTGAAGAAGAAAGGGGTTTCAACGGAAAAGAAAGAACTGCCAATTTTGAATTCTTTTTTTTTTCAAGTTTTTATTTAAATTATAGTTAGTTAGCATACAGTGTAATATTCGTTTCAGGTGCAAAATTTCGTGAATCAACATTTACGTGCAACACCCAGTGCTCATCACCACAAGTGCCCTCCTTAATCCCCATCATCCATTTCACCCACCCCACTTCCCCCCTCCCCCAGCCTGCCTCAGATTGTTCTCTATAGTCGAGAGTCTGTTTTCTGGTTTGCCCCTCTTTTTTTTTTCCCCACTATGTTTATCTGTTTTGTTTCTTAAATTCCACATATGAGTGAAATCCTATGGTTTTTGTCTTTCTCTGATTTATTTTGCTTTGCATAATACACTCTAGCTCCGTCCACATCATTGTGAATGGCAAGAGTTTTAACGGCTGTGTAATATTTATTTATATATATGTATATATGTGTGTGTATATATATATATATATATATATATATATATATATATATATCTCACATCTCTTTTACTCATTCATCAGTCGATGGGCATTTGGGCTCTTTCCATAATTTGGCTATTATTGATAATGCTGCTATAAACATCAGGGTGTGTGTATCTCTTTAAATCAGAGTTTTTGTAACCTTTGGGTAAATAAATACCTAACATTATCTATATTTAGTGCCCTGAAGTCCCAAGAGGCAAAACCCAGTGCAAGTTCCTTTTATTCCTGACACCTCTAGAAGGTTAGCTTAGTTTTGTTGTCCTTAGGATCTAGGATCAGAAGGAAATCTCCCTTTATCACACTCCCTTGAGACCAGAGACCAGGGGGAGGAGAGCATCTTTCTATTTTTATCTTCTTTGGGGAAACAAAGGATATCCCTAAACAAAATGCCCTACAGTGGTCTAACAGACCTCTCTTATTTCCACTGCAGCCGTTCAATAGAGGTTTAATGAATGAATGAATGAATGGCCAAATCTGAAGTCCCTCAAAGTCCATATATCCATGACAAACCTTCACAGGAATTCCAGACGTGCCTCAGTCAAAAATCTCACAATTTACCATTTCTAGATTTATGAACATTCAACCTTTTATACTTAAAATTTCTAACTTCTGAAAATAAGCTGGAGAAGGACAAATGAGCTCCTTTTTACTTTCTATGAAAAGATAAAGGACTGGTCCTCTTCTTCCTTATATTGTGTGTGTGAAGTGATTTATAAATAACTGACTTCAGGGGCTCCTGGGTGGCTTAGTCATTAAGCGTCTGCCTTCGGCTCAGGGCACGATCCCAGGGTGCTGGGATCAAGCCCCGCATCAGGCTCCCTGCTCTGCTGGGAGCCTGCTTCTCCCTCTCCCACTCCCCCTGCTTGTGTTCCCTCTCTCGCTGGCTGTCTCTCTCTCTGTCGAAAAAATTAAATCTTTAAATAAATAAATAACTTCATTTACCTATTATTTGAATCATTTGCATTTCTGTTTTGTTTTCTTACTGTTCTCCCCATAGCTTCGTACACTGCATGCCCTTCCTAGGATTTGGCATCTATAACTAACACAGTTTCCATTTATGAGAACACCCTTTTCTTCAAAGTCTTACTCAGTGCAATTTTAACATCTTTGTTCCTCAGGCTATAGATAAAAGGATTCATCACTGGCCCCACGATGGTATAAAAAACTGTGGATACTTTATCTTGATCCAGAGACCCAGCAGGAGAAGGCTTAAGATACATGAATGCTGATGACCCAAAGAGAGAAACAGTAATTATGTGGGAGCTGCAGGTGCTGAAGGCTTTGGACCTGCCCTCTGTAGAACGGATGTGGAAAATGTTGGAGAGGATCAAGGTGTAAGAAATGGAGATGGTGAGACTGGGCACCATGACGTTGACGCCCACCACGATGAAAACCACCAGCTCGTTGATGTTGGTGCTGGTGCAGGAGAGCCGGAGGAGAGGAGGTATGTCACACATGTAATGATCGATGATGTTGCCATCACAGAAGGTCAGTCTCAGCATGCACCCGGTGTGGGCCATGGCACCCACAAACCCCATCACATATGTTCCCGCCATCAGCATGAGGCAGACCTGAGGGGACATGATGGCCTTGTAAAGCAGGGGCTTACAGATGGCCACATACCGGTCATAGGCCATCGATGTCAAAATATAGCACTCGTCAATAACAAAGAAGGAGAAAAAACAGAGCTGCGTCATGTACTCTGCATAAGGGACGACGTTCTCTTTTACAAAACCCATCAGCATTCTAGGGATTATGACAGACGAGTAGCAGAGATCAATGAAGGAAAGGTTGAAGAGAAAGTAGTACATGGGAGTGTGCAGGTGAGGGTTCAGACCAATCAGAATAATCAAGCCCATATTCCCCATCACGGTGACCCCATAGATTCCTAAGAAAATGAAGAAGAAAGGCAGCTGGAGTTCTGGCTGTTGTGTTAAACCCAGCAGGATAAACTCGGTCACTGAAGAGTCATTTCCTGCAGCCATTCTTCCCTAAGGCATATCTGTGAGAACAGGACAAAGGGTGGCATTACAATGAGTACCCAGTTCTCTCCCCCCAATCCCTCCATATTGAGACTGAGACCCAGAATGAGAGAGTGAACTCAAACCCACCCTGCTGTGTGCCTTTGTCGTCTCCACTGTATAAAGGCTGAGAGATTGTAGACATCAAAGATGTCTATCAAACACACTAACAGGCAAGTGCCACAGGGGTAAGATTGGGTAACCCTGTGACCCATCAGGGTTGCATTGTCTCTGCTGCACTTGTGCTTTGAAAGTCCACCAGCCCCACCTAATGATCAATGGCTGCCTCGGCAGAGAGGAGATATGGCATCTCAGATCTTCAGCTTCCCACAGCTGGGGTCGGGAAGAAAAGGAACAGGATAGATAAAATTCAACACTCACCCTTCTGCATTGGGACTTCGATATTGGGCCTTCGATAACCTTTCTCCCTGTTCCCAAGGAGACACTGGTGGCTCTGATGAATTTTAGAGGTGAGCAGCCCAGAACAGAGATTCTTCTTCATTACCGTTTTTGTTTTGAGTGAGTTTCGGACCGAGGAAGCCAGAGCACAGACCTCTGAGGGGCCATGACTTACAGATCATGATTTCTGATAGTGGCTTTGCCCAGAGTGGTTTTCTGCAGATAAGGGGTTAGTAAATAGCGTCTGTGGGTGCCAAAAGAGCCCCCTGCTAATATGACCCCAGGGGTTTTCATGAGTTAGGAAATCCTAGGGACCTGATTAAAAACTAGAAGACAGGTTCTCCCAGTGTTTTCCCCAGAGATCAGGCTTTGTAGCAAAGAGAAATTACCTACTGCGCATTGATAGCCCTAGGTCATTATAGCAACACTGATTTCTTGGAATGTACCAATTTACACACCTTTTGGTTTGTGGCCAAATCGGGCACATCCCCAAACAGAAAACAGATGTTCTTTCCTGCATTCACAGCCCCATTACTATACGAAACACTACGCATTGTTTGTTCGTTGTGGCTTCCCACAACACATACACACACATTCATACACTCACATCCATTCGAATTTAAGTTCTAAAAGGACAAGGATTTTGTCTGTTTTCTTCAGCACCATTTCTCCAGCACCTTAGGGTAATACGAGGCATATATAGTAGGTACTGAATAAATATTTGTTTAATTAAATGAATGAATGAGAATCCCTTTTTTCCATCTTTCCTAGGACCTATACTGGTTACTGATTACAACAGAATTCTTGCCTCCCAGGCGAAGGCTTACATTGCGTCAATGTTTTTCTTTGCACACCTAAGTGTGGAATAGGAAAAACACCAGCAAAGGACATGAAGGCCCCTGCAGAACTTCTGGTGACCACGTAGGACACTTCAGATCAAAGTTGTTGAACTCAGAGAAGAAATATGATTTTCCTCCTCCCTCAGTGTCACATAGAGGACTTCTAATGCTCTCAGAGAGGTCCCCATGTCTCTCCCCAGGGACCACAGCACAGACTCAGATCAAAAGACAGATTTGGATTAGTATAGGAAGCTCTAAAATGCTGAAATCCTGGTCAGCTCACCATGGGAGGTCATTGGGAGCCATTCAGGATTTTTATTTCCCTTTTTTTTATAATAATTTTTTAT
The DNA here is from genome assembly GCF_024610735.1 of Ursus americanus. Lineage (NCBI taxonomy): Eukaryota > Metazoa > Chordata > Mammalia > Carnivora > Ursidae > Ursus > Ursus americanus. The sequence continues at coordinate 45,327,880 of NC_142142.1, forward strand.
TATGTTATGTTAGTCACCATACAGTATATCCTTAGTTTTTGATGTAATGTTCCATGATTCATTACTTGTGTATAACACCCAGGGCACCATGCAATATGTGCCCTCCTTATTTCTCTTTTGACACAGGACTGAAATCATCAAAATGCAGACTCGAGAAGATTAACGTGGTGCACACCAGCAAGCTGGACTGGTCTGCAAAAGACTGGAGGTAGGGTCAGCTTTGGGAGGCAAGTACAACATCAGTAATGATTTTTAGGTGCCCTGAATTAATAGTGCTACTGTCAGTAATTCCAGGAAACAAACATACTCAAGAGACATTGCAAAGGAAGATTTATCAGGACTTCTTACAATGAGGATAGAAATGGACAAAAAAAGTTCCAAAAGATGATAGCCTCAGTGTTTGGATAAACTATGTTGTACTACAAACAGAAAGAACTCAGAAAGTTAGGAAGTATTTATGAAAAGCGTACGCTCAGGTTGAACGTGGGGAGCTTGAGCTGCTGGCAGGACATCCAAGCAGAGGTGCGCATTAGGAAAATGCCCAACGAAGGCTAAATAAATGTAAGGAGGAAGGTTCGTACATGAGAAAAAGATTTGGGGTTCGTTTCCGTTGAGGCTAAAGCCATGGGATTAGGTAAACCCAGGGAGAGAAAAGAAAGAGAAGATTATGCTAAGTGAAGTAAGTCAAGCAGAGAAAGATGATTATCATATAGTTTCACTCATATGTGGAACATAAGCAATAGCACGGGGGACCATAGGGGATGGGAGGGAAATCCAAAGGGGGAGAAATCAGAAAGGGAGACGAACCATGAGAGACTATGGAACCTGGGAGATTTCAGAGGGGAGGGGGTAGAGGAAGGGAGTAACAGGGTGATGGGTATTAAGGAGGACATGTGTTGTGATGAGCACTGGGTATTATACGTAACTAATGGATCACTGAACACTACATCAAAAACTAATGTCATGCTATACAGTGGTTAATTGAAAATAATAAATAAATAAATAAATAAATAAACAAACAAACAAACAAATAAATAAATAAAAATTTAAAAAGAAAAAAGAGCAGAAGGGCAAGAAGAAATTTTGAGAAATCCTCCAATCATGGATTTTATATTTAGGATAATTTTAAGCCAAACATTACTGGAATGAATCCCAATTATTATTCTCAGACCCCTCAAAATTACTAGTGGACCAAAAATTCCTCAGGCTGAATTTGAAAAGTGTCCCACTGGACAGATGTTCCTTAGGCTGCAACAATGATGAGTCCTGGGAGAGTACATAAAATGTGTTGTTTTGTTTTTTTGTTTTGTTTTGTTTTTTATAGAGAAGGAGAGAGCGGTGAGGGGGGGAGGGGCAGAGGGCAAGAAAATCCCAACCAGGCTCCAAGCCCAGCATAGAGCCCTACGTGGGGCTAGATCTCATGACCCTGAGGTCATGAGCTGAGCGGGAATCAAGAGTGAGTTACTTTACTGACCGAGCCACCCAGGCACCCCCATAGAATGCGTTCTCTATGAAAAGTTACAAACTCTTATTTAGCTGATACAATAACCAGAAATGCTCCCTCTAAACTTACATCAAATCACATTGCAAGAAGAACCTTACAGGAAGGTTTTAAGCTACAGCTGATAGTCGTTATTTCATCTTTAATACAAACCACGTAAATATGGGCAAATGTGGAATGAAGATAGGGAGGTTCTGAGCTTACCTTATATTGCAAAATTCTCATTTCCTCCTTCCTTCTCATTCCTTTCTCTGAGATATGTCAGCACCCTTCTCATGCCTGACTCCTTTTTAAGTAACTCAAGCTCAATATGTTCTAACTTGTGAAAGTCAGTGGTAATTAAAGCTTTATGTGACGCTACAGTTTCTAAAGAGGCAGAAAATAAAACCATGTATTTTAACCCAGAGCATGATGTTTTGATATATGTATACATTGTAAAATGACCATCCCAATCAAGCTATGTATCATACTCATTACCTCACATAATTATGAATTTTTTGTGATGAGAACACTTAAGATCAACTCTCTTAGCAAATTTCAAGGATTTATGCCAGTATTATTAACTATAATTACAAAGTTGTATATTAGATCTCCATAACTTACGCATCTTGCATAAGTGAACCTCTGTCCCCTTTGGAGAGCATCTCCCCTTTTGCCTGCTCCCCAGGTCCTGACAACCATCATTCTACTCTATGTTTTCATGAGTTCGACGGGTTTAGATTATATATGTAAGTGAAATCATGCGGTATTTGTCTTTTAAGTCTGCACTATTCACTTAGCATAATGTCCTCTGAGTCTATCTAGGCTGCCCCAAATGCAGAATTTCTTTCCTTTTTGAAGGCTGACTAAATCATAAGCATTTTTTTTAGAAGGTAGCTCATCCCAAGGTTAATTTTTCTTCTCTAAGTTTCTAATCAGTAAAGAATATACACAAAGTCGTCTAGTCAAATAAGATAAAGGAATCAGCTGTAGCAATGGGCAAGAGGACCATTAACTGTAGAAAGCAGAATTCGTTAGTACATATTAGATTGGAAAAGTACACCTTAATCTTAAAGCCAAATGAGGCTTCCTACTTATACCCTCTTGCTTGATCCACTGTAAACAAAAGGAAAATTGTGGATATTTCCCATAGGCAGAAAAGGAATTCCATGTACCAATCTCTTTACCCTGCATGAGTAAGGGTGGGCAGATAGTGCCCAAAAGAGTCATTTTTCCATTAATAAATGAACTGGTCCGAAGAAAAGGGTGGAGTTGCCTTCTTGCTTTTGAAGCACGATAGCCCCACCTACTGGTAAAGGTATGGCCCAAAGAATTTTAGACCAACTCTTCGGATGAGCTGTTTCTCTTCACTTAGAAAATCAGGTAAAAGGGGAAAAATCAAAGATTTCCAGAATGTGAAGAAGAAAGGAAGTCCTTTCCTCCATGGAAATGTAAGGGGAAAGAATCAATATTTCTAAAGTGCTAGGAAACAGGATCTGGTAGACACTGGGTGCTCAATAAATATTTGTCAGGGACAGATGCTGCCGTCAGAGTCTATTTGTCTGATATTTGTGAAATAATCACACATGTGAAGAAAACAGTGTAATAAGGTGGGTAAGAACCTGGCTTCTAGGACAAATGGCCATATTTACATCTTGGGTCCCTATTCATTTGCACTGATTAACCAAAGTAAACAGGCATAAGAAAAAAAAAAAAAAAAGAAAGGGAAAATGCCCATTTGTTGGAAAAGATAGCAATGATAGTGATCTCCCTTCAGAATGATATTCCATCTTTATTCTAAGATGAAATTCTATCCTAAGGGCATTTTTTTCTCAGAATGAATGCAGATATCCCCAGGTGTGTTATTGAAAAACCCATTTGGATTCATTTCTTGTTTCTTGGTCTGTGTTTATGAGAGAAGGCTTTGGGGTCAGTAAGGCACCAAAACATCCTCCAGGGAAGGGGATTTTCTGCCACACTTTATAGAAGTCCCACTCTAATTGGAATTTATGTCAGTTAGGTTTCACCGAAGGAAACAAACTATTCTAGGAATTTTAAGCAAAGAGGGTTACGGGGAATTAAGTGCTGACAAAATCACCAGCTCTACTTAGGAAATGCATTCTAGACTGGGACCCAGGATGGACTCCTAGTCCTCTGGAGATCTGACCCACTGGGGAGGTTAAAATGAAGATGGGAAGAGCTCGCCCGCAGTAACCACCACAGCATTCCACACTCTTGAGCGCACTTTCTCGGACTCTTGAAAATCAGAGCAAGGCTAGCTCTTCACTTTCCCGTGTTAAAAGTAGACTGCTTTTATTGACCTCACCATTCTACCTGATTTAAAGGGGCAAGATCTGACAATCCTGGAATGTTTAAAAACTTTTCTCTAGACAGATAATTCTGACCAGTGCAAAATCATCTTTTATGTATTGTATATTTTAAACCATAATTTATTTAGCCAAGAACTCCTAAGAGTATCATAGAATATTTTCCCATTTTCAAGGAAAAGGAAAAAAAAATAATTAGCTACAAATAAAAATCACCAATACATAGTCTGACATGACTATATTTCCTAATTCTAACCAAGTTTGAACAACCATCAATAGGACTTTTAAATATGTTCTTTTGGTTTTATTGTTTCTTTGCTAAGCCAAATGGTATTCACAATTCACTTCACGCTCCAGAGTGTGCAAACTTTTTCAGTAGAATGGCATCTAAAAAGGGGCAGACTTTTAACAGTTCACGGTGTTATTTTAAAGGGCTTTAAGTTCAACATCTATTCAGCGGATGGGGGTAGAGTCAGCAGAGAAAAATGGATACTCTGAGCTTATAAAATTTATGTAAATGACAAGAGAATTTTTATTCTGCTTGATAACGAGCAAAATTAAATGATTCTTCTAATCTTTATTGACTATCTTAGTGCAAACTATATACAATCCATTCTCTTGAAAGCCCTGTGAAACCCATTTTGCAGATGAGGAAACTGACACTCAGAAAATTCAAGTTCATGCAACTAGTTGTGTCATAACTAGTATGTGATTCAGTATTTATTGACAATAGGGTTTATTTGTTATTTGTGCTGATAATATATAAATACTTAATTTTTATAATTTCATTACATTATCAAAATACCCAAGGTCTTGAGTCACTAACCAAGTTTAAAAGAACTTCCTGAAGTTTGAATATAGTAGCAAATTTTCTTCTACCCTGTACTCAAGAAATAGTTCTACTTTTTTTTTTAGTAAAGGAGTATGGCTGCCACTCTATGACAAAACTCAAACAACTTACTCCCTATAGCCTCAAAGGACTAATTACACTGTTTATTTTTAATAAAGTTGAGTCCAATTTTTTCCTTTTGGGATTTCAAAGCAAGTTCAAAGCAAGCTAAAGTAAATGTTAATTGATTAAGTGTGGAAGAAATTAATCATGCTAAGTTATAGGAACTTTTCTTTCAACACCACAGAGGGGTTTTGCCTGGTATCACGTGAACCAAACAGGTGTAGATACAAGAAGCCTTCCGTGTGCTCCGTTGACCATGAACAGGAGCCCGAGAGGCCCTCTGCCTTCACCTTCTCCAAACTGGCCAGGGAAGGAAGCCTAAGACACACCGTATTGGAACAGGTACAAGCCAATTTGTATCAGCCCCCTATCTCAGGCAACTTTGTGTACTCAAAATCTATCCTTACTCTGACTTAGCAAGGAGCTCGTTGGAATCAAGTCTTGTGTATTCATGTCTCAAGGCTTATCGTTTTGCAGTAAGAAACACATGGTGTATTTCATTGCACACAGTAATACAATTTCTGTTTTTCTGTAGGAAATGAGAGCCCCCCATTCCTATTTTTGGCTGTTGAGTTCTGCACACATAGACCAATAGTTGAGCCGATAAAGCACAGTACTGCACTATGGGAAGCTCTGATGTTTACGTTTTGAACACCCAGATAATGAAACTAACAACTTCCTCTTTTATTAGGGCCTCAAACACCACACCTCTAGCTTTTGGAAAACTTTGTCCTTATTCTTGTCACTGAAGTTTCATGTAAAGATCCAGTTTTGCACGTGGAGAAGTAAGCGGGAACCTATTGTATTTGTGAGACTACTAGGCAAAGTACTCTGCCCCAGATAGCACAGTTTCAGGGAACATTGGCTTTCTACAGTTACTGTGTTAGTCATTCTAACCTCAAGCCTTTAAGAACAAAATTATTTCTATTAAGAAGTAATAACTCCAAATAGTCACGTTTCTTTTTAAATTAACACATAAATGATTATTTGACAATTATCCAAAAGCAAGAATACCATGTAATAGGTATAGAAAGGCACTAGTGGCAGAGATGGGAAGGATCCAAAGACAAAAATTAAATTTCATCTGTCTCAAGGGCCCGTTTATGCTCCTATGAGCCTTTGAGTCCATCAGGTTTGAATCACTCTTCCTCCAACAAATAGTATGCTCTGGTCTTGCTATCTTTAAAAAGGAATATACTTACGTAATAATTACTGTGTATTTTAAACAGCTTGATTTTTAAAAAAAGGAATAATCTTTATAGTCTCATTTTCCTATTGAAAAACTCAAAAGTCTTGGTATTTTGGGTTACTTTAAACCTGAAAGACTCATATCCTTTCTTGATCTGTGACAATTCCTCCTTAAATGCTCAGTTAAATGTTATTAACCTTATAAAGTATTCCGTGCTGCCTCCAAACAAAATTTGTTCCTTTCTCTGCCCCCACATGACTTTCATTTTATCACAGCCTTAAATGAATTCTGATGGAATTTATAAATTTGCAATCAGTGTATCTAACCCTTCCTACACTGTAGCTCCTTAGCAATTTATACAACTTTGTATCTCCAGGACCTGGTAGGGTACCTGGCACAGAGTGTTCAAGATTGTATCCAAGCTCGTATGTCTGGAGGTACTGAGCTCGCTCAGACCTGAAAGGAATACTCCCTGCGTATTCCTGGATACACTGGGGCATGAGCCAGCCCCCAGCAATGTTGTGAGAATTAGAAGCCTGGATTTATTGCTTCATCTGTAAAGTTAGATCAACCAGCACATCAGAAAGTTGGTGATGGTTCTAGTTTAGAAAACTAGGCCTCCCGTGTCTAAACGCTTCTATATCTGACCTACAACTTAGCCTCCTCTTATACCTCCGCCTTTTTTCCTAATCACATTCAAACTGCCCACCTCTCTTCTTTTCTCTAAACCCAGTTCTCAGACTTGAAGGTAAATAAGAATAACCCAGAGAAATGGTTAAAAATCTGTATTCCTGGGCCCTAACCCAGAGGATGATTGCATTTTTACAGGTAAAGCCCACAAATCAGCATTTTTAATTGACAAACTAGATTCTGGTGCAGGTTTTTCATGCCCTCAGGAAATAATTCAATAAGGAGCACCAGGGTGGCTCAGTTGGTTAAGTGTCTGCCTTAGGCTCAGGGTCCTGGGATCGAGACCCGCACAGGACTCCCTGCCCAGCAGGGGATCTGCTGCTCCCTCTCCCTCTCCCCTCTCCCCCACTCATGCTCTCTCTCTCAAATAAATAAATAAATAAATAAATAAATAAATAAATAAAACCTTTAAAAATAAATAAAATAAATAAATAAAACATATTCAAACTTACAAGATGCCAGGAGTATACCTAAAAAGGAAAAAAGAGAAACAAGCTAAGCGAATGTGCTGTCAGTAGAATGAGAAGGATTTGGTAAGGGAAGCAGGAGAGCAGCTCTGAATGGAATGTAAGGAGCTGGAGGACCAGACACGTAGACATACAACCGGGAGATTGGAAATTTGCAAGACCGAATGGTCCAAGTGGATGAAAGGATTGAGAAAGGTTTCCGGGCACCTGGGTGGCTCAGTCGGTAAAGCGTCGGTCTCTTGATTGTGGCTCAGGTCATGATCTTAGGGTTGTGAAATCAAGCCCCGAATCGGGCTCTGTGCTGAGTGTGGATCTTGCTTAAGATTCTCTCTCTCTCCCTCTCCCTCTGCCCCTACTGCCACCCCTGGCTCATACATTCTCTGTCTCTAAAAAAAGGGAAAAAAAAGAGAGAGAGAGAGTCTCACAGCAAAGATTTATGGTAAGTCCTGGCAAGAGGGTCTTATCTTTCAGAAGGGAGACGGGGCCGAGGGGGGGTGGGGGGGGGCTTTGATGATTCCGACCAGGTTAAGCTAATAAGCCAAATATGTAATGCCATGAAGGAGTACTTTTTGGGAATGAAAAAGTAGGTAAGTATGTGTGATTCTAGATCTATAAGCAACCCAAGCAGAATGCTCCACTTTCTACATGGTACAGATCTCGCATATCCTCTCATAGAAATTGAAAGACAAGGTCAAGTTTCTATGATGTACTGAGGTAAGGGGGTCCATCTTCTGGGGGTAGGGAGTGGTGACTGAGGCCAGAACACCTACCTTTCATCGCTCTGTGGGAGGAGTTGAAAGCCTCTGAGATACGGCCCAGTCTAGCACACATTCTGAGGGATATTTTTATTTTTTCAGAATCAAAGCTTTAAACTACAATAACTAATTTCTATATGCAGAATTCCTATCATTAGCCCACAAATGAGGCAAGATAACAATTGGAAGTTGACACTGGATCAAATTTACCGTCACAAACTCTCTCACCTAAGATATTATGGCTGAGCATTACAAGCGCAGGTCCAAAGTCAGACTTTCTAAAATTCACTCCCTAACTCTTCTACTCACTAGATATGGGTCCTTAATTTCTAACTAATTCCCTTGCCTGTAGAATGGAAGTAATGCTTCTCTTGTGTAGTTGCTGAGAGATTCCACAATGAAATGAATGAAAAGTTCCTTTCCTGACACAGCGTAGCTACTCGATAAACTCTAGCTGATAGTATTATGATGCATTATTCTATGGTGGCATTCCCAATCAATATCCTTTTTCCCTCTGGCAGGTTCCAGTTTCAAGCAAAAATAGCCATATTTACTAGCGCCATGGTCTAACATCACGGTTGGATCATCTTCAATGTTCATCTTAGCTCTCTCCACCTCTGAGGTTTTTTTAAACCCGCTGCAATTTGCTCGGTTGTAAAATGGACATCAATAGTAGCTATCTTATTGTGTAGATCAAGTCTTGGTGCAGATAGAGGGGAAAATGTGTGTATGTGTGTGTCCTTCGTAGCTCTAATTCTCTCCATTGGTTCTTACCTTGCCAAGCAGTATTTTTAGTGCAAAGTGCATGGAACAAGAAATCATTTCCAACAATAACTTTGATAATTGCTATGACTTTATGCAAGCCTTCTTAGACATTAAGTAGGCTAACCCACAACATTATTGGGAGGTTCAAAACGACAAAAAGAGAAATTTAAGATTTTATTTATTTGAGAGAGAGAGAGAGGGAGGGAGAGAGCACAAGAGCAAAGGGAGAGACAGAGGGAGAAAGCAGACTCCCCGCTGAGCAAGGAGACGGATGCAGGACTCGATCCCAGGACCCTGGGATCATGACCTGAGACGAAGGCAGATGCTTAACTGACTGAGCCACCCAGGCACCCCCCAAATGACAAAATTTTAAACATGTATACATAGGGATTATATTTTGATTATGTGGAAGAAAGACAGCCAGCCAACCAGGAATTATGCAGAAACTTGCTAGTCAAAAGATTAACTGTCAGTGGAATGTTATATAACACACTTCAGTGTATGTGTTTTATAATAGTAGATAAAAGCTAATATTAAACATCTGGCAGCTAGGCTTTATAAGCAATTTTTAAACATAATATTTACCCAATACTTTGGGAAAAGCCACCATTAACATATTTCCCTCATCTGAAATGATTATGTCATCCTGAAATAGTGTTCTAGCATCCTTCTGCAGGTTTTATTGAGGTATTTCTTTGATTTTGGAGATATAGACCTTAGGATAGCAGAATAAAGCTTTATTATTAACTAGCTAGCTATTTAATCCCAGGATTTATTCCTTATTGACATAACCAGAACTTACCCTGAGTGTCTCTCTCCTTCAGCCTTGGAACCAAGATTCTCTGCCTCAGCCGATAATTTTTTTTAAGACTTCTTCAGACAGAATTAAGAAAATATTTGTGTTCCCCAACTTTAATACTGGAAGTCTGGAGGAATAGTGATCCTGGATTAAACTTTGCCAAAGCTCTGAACACTTCATTACTTATCAATTAAATGAAGTAACTTGATGGTAACTTGCATTCTTTCTGTCTTAGAATGCATTTTCAGGCAATGAAATTGACAGGCAAGATCTATGAAATTCTGAGTATTTGGTGCTGGGTATGAGAAAAGGATCCTAGAACCAAGACGTCTACTGAAACCCAACCCTTCAAAACTTATGGGTAAATTTCACAAGATGCCAAAACTTCCAAGGACAAGATGAACATATCTCCAAATGGAGGCAATAGTTGAAGAGGCAAGCTGATACAACCTATCTCCTTTGGTAAGGTTCCCTCTCCCTCCTCATCTTATGCCACGAACATGTTGGAGAGCTGAGGATGAGGGGAGGCTAGTCAATGCTATACCAGGAAGAGGGATTTCCTGTCACCCACAGAAGGAAGTCTTGGTAAAAACAACAACAACAAAAAATAACCAAACAGGACTGGGGCTCTGCACGGTTTCATCCCCTGTGATTCTGCAGCTGATTAAGGAAAATAAAATCTCTAAAGATACCGAAAGCCCTGATTTTTATTGTTATTTTATGTTAAGCCAGGACACAGAAGGATCACAAATACTGAGAGTTATCAGTCTTCTTTTCTTTATCTATAAGATGAGGGGGACGCCTGGGTGGCACAGTGGGTTAGGCGTCTGCCTTTGGCTCAGCTCATGATCCCAGAGTCCTGGGATCGCATCGGGGCTCCTTGCTCAACAGGGAGTCTGCTTCTCCCTCTGCCTGTTGCTCCCCCTGTTGTGCTCTCTCTCCCTCTCTCTGACAAATAAATAAATAAAATCTTAAAAAAAAAGAAAGATGAGAACAGTACATCTAACTTTAAGAGCCACTGGGAGAAGAGATATTGGATTTCCTAATACATAATTAGTGTTCAATATCATCTATGTTATTATTGGTATACAGTTTGCTATCATGATTTGTTTCTCTTTCCGTAAGTCCCCTATAAGCAGAGAGATTGATATATTCTCAGAATGTAAGGAAGCGCTAGGTGCTTATTATTTCATTAATTGATTAAGTGATGATTTGTGGCTATCGATCCAGTTACAAAGTTCCATTTCATTTCTCTTCCAGGTCCCTGCAGATGAGTCCTGAAAACTGGACTCAGGTGACAGAGTTTGTCCTTCTGGGTTTCCCCAGGAGCCACACCCTGCAGTCCCTGTCGTTCCTGGGGTTGATGGTGACCTATGTCGTAACGGCCACAGGCAACCTGCTCATTATTGGGCTCAGCTGGACGGACCGACGCATGCACACACAGATGTACTTCTTCCTGAGGAACCTGTCCTTCCTGGAGCTGTTGCTCGTGTCTGTGGTGGTTCCCAAGATGCTCGTGATCATGCTCACAGGGGATCACACCATCTCCTTTGCCAGCTGCATCCTCCAGTCCTACCTCTACTTCCTGCTAGGCACCACCGACTTCTTCCTCTTAGTTGTCATGTCTCTGGATCGTTACTTGGCCATCTGCCGACCACTCCACTATGAGACTCTGATGAGTGGTCCTGTCTGTTCCCGACTCGTTCTGGCCTCCTGGCTAGCTGGATTCCTCTGGGTCCTTTGCCCCACCATCCTCATGGTCAACCTACCTTTCTGTGGCCCCAATGGTATTGACCACTTTTTCTGTGACAGTTGGCCTTTGCTGAGGCTCTCTTGTGGGGACACCCGCCTCCTGGAGCTGGTGGCTTTCGTGCTATCCACGTCAGTGTTACTGGGCTCGCTGGCACTGACCTCAGTTTCCTACGCCTGCATTCTTGCCACTGTTTCCAGGGCCCCCACAGCTGCTGAGCGAAAGAAGGCCTTCTCCACTTGTGCCTCGCATCTTACCGTGGTCATCATCGTCTACAGTTGCTCCATTTCTGTCTACATTCGTACGTCAGACGCTCAGTCCACACTGCTCAACAAGGGTGCCTCAGTCCTGAGTTGTATCATCACACCCCTCCTGAGCCCGTTCATCTTCAGTCTCCGCAATGAGAAGGTGAAGCAGGCGCTGAGAGATGCCCTGAAGTGGCACAGAACCATGGCTTCGAGAGGCTATGAGGGTCAAACGTAAAAGTAAAGATTAGATGAGGAGATTAAAAATGCATGCAATTTTTTAAAATGTATTTGAAGTTCAAATCACTCTGGCAACACCCTGCACTTTTCTCAGACATTTAAAAATTAGTCTCCATATGGGGCACGTCGATGACACAGTCAGCTCCCCATCTGACTCTTGGTTTCGGCTCAGGACATGATCTCAGGGTGGTAGGATTGAGCCCTGAGTCAGGCTCTGCATGGAGTCTGCTCAGGATTCTCTCTTTCTCCTCTGCCCCTCCTGCACACTTGCACGCTCTCTCTCTCTCTAAAATAAATAAAATCTTTTTTAAAAGTCTCCATAGACATACAATATAAAATAGGGAGTGAGCCTTCATTTTCCTCCCTCCTATCTTCCCGATGCCTCCCCGACCCAATTGGTCAAGTTTCAGAATTCTGGTTAGGACACGTTTCCTTTGGGGCAGGTCGGCATGTGGCCGTCATGCAGGGAGACTGCTCCTCTTCTTCCTCGGCTGTGTGTTCAAGCACCCTTATTCCTTTTTTTCTTTTTTTAAGATTTAATTTATTTATTTATTTGACAGAGAGAGAGAGACAGCCAGCGAGAGAGGGAACACAAGCAGGGGGAGTGGGAGAGGAAGAAGCAGGCTCATAGCGGAGGAGCCTGATGTGGGGCTCGATCCCAGAACGCTGGGATCATGCCCTGAGCTGAAGGCAGATGATTAACGACTGAGCCACTCAGGTGCCCCCGAGCACCCTTATTCCTGCTTCAGGATCCTGTATGCTGAAGCCAAGTGGGGATGCTGAAACATGGAGATTCGGATCAGGCCCTTAAAGGGGAGTAAGAGGCCCTCTGTGGCCTTCCACCAAACAGAGTATTACAAACAAGATTAACCAGAACCGGTATACAGAAAATGACATTTTGGCTGCGGTAACAAATGGTTCCTTCACTGGCTATTGCTCTTTATGTGACTAGCCGCTCCTGTAGGAATCACATAAAGGAAGAATGCTGTGGCCAACAAAACATTTGAGTATCCCAAATTCCCAAGTCTAAATACAAGGACAATCATTCAATTGTTTCTTTAAGAGGTATTATGAAATACCTAGTGCGTTTAAGGCACTGAGCTAGGCAGGGATGAGTCTAGGGTGACATCTTGGGCCAACAGAGACATGGAGGGCACAAATTTTAAAGAGACACATGCCCCAGTGGCTGCACCAGTTCAGGGTCAAGCCACGCACAGACCTGGGAGTGACTGCCTCCTCAGTCCTGCACCTGAGGCTTCTCGGCTACTGCTCTGGAATCTGGCTCTGGAGCTGGACCTTCGGTATACAGTAGTAAACAAAGTAGACCTCACTCTCACGTTTATAGAATTTATAGTATAGTTGGGATGGCTAGCAAAAAAACACAAAAAACAAAACAAAACAAAAAAAACAGACAAACAAGAAAACCTAAATACACACCTTAGTATGTAGTTGCAATTTGTGATCAGTGCTTCCAAGAAAAGAGTTGAGTTTTGTTAGAGGGGCTAATAAGGAAAAATAATTCAAATGGAAGGCCAGGGAACACACCTCTGAGGAGATGAGCTTTAAACTGTGGCCTCAGGCTGAGCAGCAGTTATCCAGGCTAAAAGTAGGGGAGGAGCACTCCAGAGAGAGTGAGTAGTATTTGCCAGGACCCGGAGTAAGACAAGAGGGACTAAGAGAAACAAATGTACAGGAGGACTGGAAGTGGAGAGGTGGGAGGAGGTCAGTTCACACAGAACCTAGTCTGCAAGCTTTATGTGGAGTTTTCTTCCTTTGTAAAGGCAATGTAAAGCCTTTGAAGGGCTTAAAGTGAGGACGTGATCAAATCGTATTTTTAAAAAATCAATCAGCTGTTGTGGGGACAACTGGTTAGAGGGAGACAAGTGGATTTTAGGGGATCAAGTAGGAAGCTACAGCATGGCTTGGATGGGCTGGTTATGACTTTACAATTGGCAACAGAGACTGAGAAAAAATGGTCAATAGTAGTTTGGAAGCAGACTTGATAAGATGAACACTCTTCCTGCCCACAGAGCTCTTACAGCCTATGAAAGAGCCAGGCTGGGAAAGGGACGAAGCTGGAAAGAGGGGAAGAGCAGAATCTTAAGGGAGACTGAGTTATTTTCTGAAGAGAATAACCACTACTTAAGGGGACTGTGTGCATTTTTATGCATAGAAGTAAGTGTACTAAACCTGCCTAAATTTGAGCTCTTTTCCCTACCATTCAGAAAGATGACTCTTATAAGAAAAATCATTTTGGTTATTGAAAAATAAAGAAGCTGCATTTTCTTTGCACCTA